>NC_066583.1:199248259-200448259 GCF_024323335.1 Lathyrus oleraceus
AGACTTCAAGCACTAGCTTCTATTCGACTCACTGCTCGTTACCTGAAAAATATAGCTGTAAGGGTGAGTTCCTCAATCGATATAACAAATATTATAATTTATCATGTTATGTTAAGTAATTCTACACGTTAATCACCCTAATTATATCATGCATTAGGCAACGGCACAGTCAACTCAATTATCATATTCAAACACAACGTAAAGGCAACTCAATAACAACATAAAATGCAACTCAATGAGACTCGACTCTTCATGCATGTGGTACCATTTGGAGTAAAACTCCCAACTTAAAATCATTGCCAGTTTAGTGGGCATCAAGGCATAAGCCTTCAACTTTCAACTTAAAATTTTGCCAATCCAGGCCAACGTGGTGTGAGCAAAAGCCCCATATTTTTGCCAATCCAGGCCAACGTGGTGTGAGACGAAGCTCCGACTTAATGCATATGGATGTATATGACACGTACGACTTGAAACTTTAACAACATAGTAGCAACAGCAACACAACAGCTTTTCAACCAAAACAACTTAAATCAACTTTGGCTCATCAGCCTACAACTCAGTATTTTTCAACACAACTTAAAATTTAACTTTTCAACATAATTGCATCAACATTTCACAACACAAACCCAACAATTTTTATTCATTAATTTAACTGCAATAAGGCAACTACCAATTGCATTTACAACATAAAAATCAACTATTTTCCACACTGCAACAGTGTTATCAAGTTTCGCTGCTGACAAAAAAAAACCATCATGCACGTCTACGAACAAAATTGAAGGCTTTGAGTCGACCGTAGGGGTCAGCTCAAAGTTCGCGGTCGGCGCAAAGGCTCTGCTCAACTGGAGGGAGTCGGCGCAAAGACCCCTTGCGTCGACGCATGGGGTCGACGCTTAACTCACGGGTCGGCGCCAAAATGCCTTGCGTCGACGCATGCAGTCGGCGCATGTCCCACGGGTCAGCGCACGCCGACCCTATGGTCGACCGCTCGCGCGCAGACTCAGATTTTTCTAAGTTATTCCAAGTTCCGTCAGCTTCACGCAGATCGGGTTTTCCGGCCGCTTCCGCATCTAAAACCCTTTCTAAGAAAACCTAATTTGTCTTAATTTAGTAGTGCCGAATCAAGTTTTTTAATTGTGATCCGTGCTATAGTCTAACATTTACGACTCACACAACTATCAATTCAATTTGCAGTTTTTAACACGGTTTATCCAACGTCAATTTCAGCATATACAGTCCCAATTAGGGTTAAATCAACGGCTTATCACTACCCATGACATGTTAATCTATAATACCCATTAACCGACGATAAACCCCCCTTACCTGAGATAATCCGGCAATTCTCTAAGCTTTAGCTTTTCCGTTCCTCAACCGTGCTTTTCGGCTCTTTGCCCTTTTTCCTCTTCTCTGCAGTTTCTCTGAGTTTCACGTGAAATTTCTTTGTTAAGAATGAAACCCTTTTCTTTATTCCCACTTATATATATATATATATTCCAATTATTATTATTCCAAAATAATAATAATAATAATAATAATAATAATCCAATAATCCAATTTATTTAATTAAATTAATAATTATATTATCAACTTAATTAAATAATTCTTTTTTTTTTTTCTTTATTTGGGGTGTTACAACTCTCCCCCACTAAAAGAGTTTTCGTCCTCGAAAACATACCTCAAGCAAATAACTCTGGATAGGACTCTTTCATCTGACTCTCCAGCTCCCAAGTCACATTGCCACCTGCTGGTCCTCCCCAAGCTACCTTCACTAAGGCAATCTCTTTACCCCGCAACTGCTTCAACTCTCGATCCTCAATCCTCATAGGCGATGTTTCAACAGTCAGGTTATCTCTCACCTGTACATCATCTACTTGGATCACATGCGACGGATCATGAATATACCTCCTCAACTGAGACACATGAAAAACCTCATGCAAATTCGCAAGTGACGGCGGTAAAGCGATACGATAGGCTACTTCTCCTATCCTCTCCAAAATCTGATAAGGACCAATAAATCGCGGTGTCAACTTCTTCGACTTCAAAGCTCGACCAACGCCAATTATCGGAGTGACACGAAGAAACACATGATCCCCCTCTTGGAACTCAAGTGACTTCCTCCTCTTATCATGATAACTCTTCTGACGACTCTGAGCAATTCTCATCTTCTCCTGAATCATCTTAATCTTTTCCGTAGTTTGTTGAATAATCTCCGGTCCAATCACAGCACTCTCACCGGACTCATACCAACATAACGGTGTCCGACATCTCCTACCATACAAAGCTTCAAACGGTGCCATACCAATACTCGAATGAAAACTATTGTTGTAGGTAAACTCAATCAAAGGCAAATAACAATCCCAAGCACCTCCCTTTTCCAAAACACAAGCTCTCAAAAGATCCTCTAATGACTGAATCGTCCTCTCAGTCTGACCATCAGTCTGCGGATGATATGCAGAACTCAATCTCAGCTTAGTTCCCAAAGCCTTCTGCAAACCTTCCCAGAATTTCGATGTAAACCTAGGATCTCTGTCCGAAACAATACTCGACGGAATACCATGCAGACTTACAATCTTCTCAATATACAACTCAGCCAATTTCTCTAACGGATAATCCATTCTGATCGGAATGAAACGAGCCGACTTCGTCAATCTATCCACAATCACCCAAATAGCTTCAAAATTCTTACTTGTCCTCGGTAAACCAGAAACAAAATCCATACTGATACTATCCCATTTCCACTCTGGAATCGCCAACGGTTACATTAGCCCCGATGGCTTCTGATGCTCAATCTTTGACTTCTGACAAGTCAAACAGGAATAGACAAAACTTGCAATTTCTCTTTTCATTCCCGGCCACCAAAATAACTTCTTTAAATCATGATACATCTTCGTAGCTCCAGGATGAATACTCAACCCACTATGATGTCCTTCTTCAAGAATACTCTTCTTAAGTTCTGTAACATCCGGAACACACACCCGACTACCAAATTTCAAAATACCAGTCTCATCAATTCTGAATTCGCCACCTTGACCTTGACTCACTAGAGTCAACTTATCAACCAAAAGCACATCAGATTTCTGACCCTCTCTGATCTCATCCAGAATACCACTTGTTAACTTCAACATTCCCAATTTAACACTATGGTGAGTACTCTCACACACCAAACTCAAATCTCTAAACTGTTCAATTAAATCCAACTCCTTAACCATTAGCATAGACATATGCAATGATTTCCGACTCAACGCATCAGCCACTACATTTGCTTTACCCGGATGGTAATTCAACCCAAAGTCATAATCCTTCAGAAACTCTAACCATCTCCTCTGTCTCATATTCAGCTCTTTCTGATCAAACAAATACTTTAAACTTTTATGGTCACTGAAAACTTCAAATCTTGACCCATACAAGTAATGTCTCCATAACTTCAGAACAAACACCACAGCCGCCAACTCTAAATCGTGCGTCGGATAATTCCTCTCATGAATCCTCAGCTGTCTTGAAGCATAAGCTATAACCTGCTTATTCTGCATCAACACGCCACCCAAACCCAACAATGAAGCATCACAGTAAACTTCAAAGGGTTCCGACGAACTCGGTAATGTCAGAATAGGAGCAGTAGTTAACCTTCTCTTTAACTCTTGGAAACCTTCTTCACATTTTGAGTCCCAAACAAATGCTTGCCCCTTTCTAGTCAACATCGTCAACGGTAACGCCAACTTAGAAAACCCTTCAATGAACTTCCTATAATAACCAGCCAAACCAAGAAAACTTCGAATCTCAGCAACAGACTTCGGGGCTTCCCACTTAGATACCGCTTCTATCTTAGAAGGATCAACAGCAACACCACTTCTTGAAATCACATGACCAAGAAAACTTACCTCTTCTAACCAAAATTCACACTTGGACAATTTAGCAAATAATTTCTTTTCTCGTAGAACTTCCAAAACCACTCTCAAATGCTCAGCATGCTCTTCTTCCGATTTCGAATACACCAAAATATCATCAATAAATACCACAACAAACTTGTCTAGGCATGGATGGAAAATCCTATTCATATACTCCATAAATACTCCAGGTGCATTAGTTACACCAAAAGGCATTACAGAATACTCATAATGTCCATACCTTGTCCTGAAAGCAGTCTTCTGAATATCCTCAGTCTTCACACGTATCTGATGATACCCAGATCTCAAATCTATCTTGCTGAACACACTTGCACCAACCAACTGATCCATCAAATCATCAATCCTCGGCAAAGGATACCGATTCTTGATCGTCACTTTATTCAGTTGCCTGTAGTCCACACACAACCTCATAGTACCTTCTTTCTTCTTAACCAATAGCACTGGCGCACCCCACGGTGACACACTCGGACGAATAAATTTCTTATCCAACAGATCTTCCAACTGACTCTTCAATTCAGTTAACTCAACAGCAGACATACGGTACGGAGCCATCGATATCGGTCTAGTACCAGGTACCAAATCAATCGAGAACTCCACTTCGCGTTCTGGTGGTAATTCATTCACCTCTTCAGGAAACACATCAGGAAAATCACGCACCACGGCTAGATCACAAATCACCATCTTATCCTTGGCCTCCAAAGTTGCTAACAGCATAAACAACTCTGCCCCATCAGCTACTTCTTCATTCACCTGCCTTGCTGATAGAAACAAACTCTTTCCTTCCTCAATCTCAGGAAAGACTACCGTCTTATCAAAACAATTGATAGAAACTCGGTTAAACACCAACCAGTTCATACCCAGAATAACATCAATCTGCGCTAGTGGAAGACACACTAGGTCCATCCCAAAGTCTCTACCAAAAATACTCAAAGGACAATTTAAACAAACCGAAGTAGTAGTCACTGAACCCTTCGCAGGAGTATCAATTACCATACTTCCAAACATCTCAGATACCTCTAACTTAAGTTTCACAGCACAATCCAAAGATATAAAGGAATGAGTCGCACCTGTGTCAATAATAGCTACAAGAGGAAAGCCATTAATATAACACGTACCTCGGATCAAACGATCATCTGCAGAAGTCTCAGAACCCGATAAAGCAAAGACCTTGCCTCCTGACTGATTCCCTTTCTTCGGCTTCCGACACTGACTTCCAATATGCCCTTCTTCGCCACAATTAAAACAAATCACTTCCTTGTGCTTGCAATCAGCTATTGCATGCCCAGTCTTACCACAGCGAAAACACCTCTTCACTTCAGCAGTACATACATTACTCTTATGACCAGCCTGACCACATTTGAAGCAAACTATACCAGTAGGAGCACCTCCCCTACTAGTCCTCTGAGCCGGAGCAGCTACTTGTTTCCCTTTTCCAGCTGGAACATCATACGGCTTGCCACGGTTTTGATGTTGCTTGCCTCTGCGATCACTGACAATCTTGTAATGAGCATTATTGTCCTCTTCAAATATCCTGCAGCTATCAACCAACTCAGTAAAAATGCGTATCTTTTGATACCCAACAACCTTCTTAATTTCAGAGCGCAATCCATTTTCAAACTTGATGCACTTTGAAAATTCAGCACCAGCACCAGTGTAATGAGGATAAAATTTGGACAACTCCACAAATTTCGCAGCATAATCCGTGACAGACATGTTTCCTTGCTTCAGCTCAAGGAATTCAATCTCCTTCTTACCACGGACATCCTCTGGATAATACTTCCTCAGAAATTCCCTACGGAATACATCCCAAGTAACGACTTCACCTGCCGCGGTCAACCTCTCGTGAGTCTCTAGCCACCAGTCATCCGCTTCGACTGCTAGCATGTGAGTACCATACCGAACCTTCTGAGCTGGAGTACAATCCATAACACGGAAGATCCTCTCAATCTCTTTCAACCATCCCAAGGCTGCATCTGGATCATGCTTTCCTTTAAACACCGGCGGGTTCTCTCTCTGAAAAGTCGCCAAGCTACGTGATCCAGCATCTCCACCAGCATTTGGCAAGTTCTGCACAGCTTGTGCCATTGCTTGCATTGCGGCAGCCATTGCAGCGTCATTCCTTCCAGCCATTTCAACTTATCAATGCAACACAACTTAAAGTTAGATTGGTAACAATACACAATTGTTAGACAAAACGACACGACAACTGGCCGGACGGACCGACCTGCTCTGATACCACTAATGTAACACCCTTCTAAAATACCCCAAATGTTTAATAATAAAACAACAACAATTAAATCATACATATCAGAGTAATCATGCATCTCAAGGATGTCACATAACAACTTCTTCACAAAAGTCAATAATAAAATCAGTCATGCTCAATTTTATTCAACATAAACTTCTTTAACAATACGCAGCGGATAAAATATTTCAACATCTGTAATTCATCAAAATTAACATTTATTCAACAATTCAAACATCCCGTCCCGATGTTACATCTATCAGAGCATGACCCTCTAACCACACTAGACTTCAAGCACTAGCTTCTATTCGACTCACTGCTCGTTACCTGAAAAATATAGCTGTAAGGGTGAGTTCCTCAATCGATATAACAAATATTATAATTTATCATGTTATGTTAAGTAATTCTACACGTTAATCACCCTAATTATATCATGCATTAGGCAACGGCACAGTCAACTCAATTATCATATTCAAACACAACGTAAAGGCAACTCAATAACAACATAAAATGCAACTCAATGAGACTCGACTCTTCATGCATGTGGTACCATTTGGAGTAAAACTCCCAACTTAAAATCATTGCCAGTTTAGTGGGCATCAAGGCATAAGCCTTCAACTTTCAACTTAAAATTTTGCCAATCCAGGCCAACGTGGTGTGAGCAAAAGCCCCATATTTTTGCCAATCCAGGCCAACGTGGTGTGAGACGAAGCTCCGACTTAATGCATATGGATGTATATGACACGTACGACTTGAAACTTTAACAACATAGTAGCAACAACAACACAACAGCTTTTCAACCAAAACAACTTAAATCAACTTTGGCTCATCAGCCTACAACTCAGTATTTTTCAACACAACTTAAAATTTAACTTTTCAACATAATTGCATCAACATTTCACAACACAAACCCAAAAATTTTTATTCATTAATTTAACTGCAATAAGGCAACTACCAATTGCATTTACAACATAAAAATCAACTATTTTCCACACTGCAACAGTGTTATCAAGTTTCGCTGCTGACAAAAAAAAAACCATCATGCACGTCTACGAACAAAATTGAAGGCTTTGAGTCGACCGTAGGGGTCAGCTCAAAGTTCGCGGTCGGCGCAAAGGCTCTGCTCAACTGGAGGGAGTCGGCGCAAAGACCCCTTGCGTCGACGCATGGGGTCGACGCTTAACTCACGGGTCGGCGCCAAAATGCCTTGCGTCGACGCATGCAGTCGGCGCATGTCCCACGGGTCAGCGCACGCCGACCCTATGGTCGACCGCTCGCGCGCAGACTCAGATTTTTCTAAGTTATTCCAAGTTCCGTCAGCTTCACGCAGATCGGGGTTTCCGGCCGCTTCCGCATCTAAAACCCTTTCTAAGAAAACCTAATTTGTCTTTAATTTAGTAGTGCCGAATCAAGTTTTTTAATTGTGATCCGTGCTATAGTCTAACATTTACGACTCACACAACTATCAATTCAATTTGCA
The DNA here is from genome assembly GCF_024323335.1 of Lathyrus oleraceus. Taxonomy (NCBI): domain Eukaryota; kingdom Viridiplantae; phylum Streptophyta; class Magnoliopsida; order Fabales; family Fabaceae; genus Lathyrus; species Lathyrus oleraceus. Next base: position 199,255,890 of record NC_066583.1, read on the forward strand.
GTTTTTAACACGGTTATCCAACGTCAATTTCAGCATATACAGTCCCAATTAGGGTTAAATCAACGGCTTATCACTACCCATGACATGTTAATCTATAATACCCATTAACCGACGATAAACCCCCCTTACCTGAGATAATCCGGCAATTCTCTAAGCTTTAGCTTTTCCGTTCCTCAACCGTGCTTTTCGGCTCTTTGCCCTTTTTCCTCTTCTCTGCAGTTTCTCTGAGTTTCACGTGAAATTTCTTTGTTAAGAATGAAACCCTTTTCTTTATTCCCACTTATATATATATATATTCCAATTATTATTATTCCAAAATAATAATAATAATAATAATAATAATAATAATCCAATAATCCAATTTATTTAATTAAATTAATAATTATATTATCAACTTAATTAAATAATTCTTTTTTTTTTTTCTTTATTTGGGGTGTTACACCTAACATGTATCTTACTATTGATTTAACTTCTTTGTCATCACTTATCACTTATTCTATTTCAACCTGAATTTATGACAACCCAATATTATAGTTACTTTTTTGTTCATGGCTATTCACAATAATTGAGTCTAAGAATCAATTTAAGTTATTACAATCTTTTTGGAATCAATACTCTTGCTTTTATATCACTTGCTACTATTTGACTGTGTATACTTGCATATATCAATAGTTCACACTACAACTTTTTCGTTAGAGAGGTTCAACATAGTCTCGCTCACGAGACTCAACATGTCCCGCCCGAAGGGCCCTACTTGACCTCGTCAAGAAAGTTACAACAAATCCTCCCCTAAGGGTAATCTTGTATTTGAAACTCTGCAAGTTAATATGCACAAGGTAACCCATATGTTGTCCTAATGAAGCAACCACATGCAACTTTTTCAGAACCAACTCTTTTTACCACGTCCAACTCTTTTGTGTTGATACGAAGTCGTGCATTCTTGAGTAAAATGGAACTTTATAATCATGTTCAATGTTGGAAACACTTTTTTAAAACGATTTACGTTTTCAACTACTTTCAGCTCAATATGGTGCTCAGAACATCTTAACATATGCACAAATCTCCTCGAGTAGTACTCAATGTGTTTTTGACTTTCCAATGAGCATACTCGGCCCTATAAAATATATAATAGAGAAAGATGTAATAAATATATTGATGATTAATTTCATACTGAATTCAAAGTCACAATGACGTACCCGTTTGTTGTCGTGTTCCTTAAATAAGTGACTCGCTTAGTCCAAGCAGCAACAACCATATTTGATACGCATACTCAACAAATGAAGGGATATCAGCACATAGTACTAAAAAATATTGCAATTGTTGCACGAACTCATACTCACTATTCGAATACATGACTTAGTTGCATAGATCTATAACATATTATTGCCTATTAGATTCGACATACTCCTTGCACTCATACTAATATTTTTTGAAATATGGAACACACAACAAATGAAATGAGGATGAGAACACAAATTTTATGACATTCATCAAGGCAAGTTCCTGATCTCTCACCATGACCTTCTGAAGCAAATTTTTGAATGTGTACAACTCCTTCAACTTCTTTAGTTCCCATGTGGTGTTTTCCTCCATTTCATGTTCCAAGTAGGCAAATCCAACTGAAAAAGTCAACTTCGTTAACGTAACACCAATGATCTCAAGTAGCGGACATCACTACCTGTTTGTTTTATATTTGTACAATAAAAAACAACATCAAATAAAACATGTTCAACAACTTCAGAGACTCAGGATGTGTCCAGAATATATCAGCAATAACATTTGATACCTCCTTGTTTCTGGTCAAACACATGTATTTCTCATCATGAATTAGTTTCAGTAGATGTTGCATTTCTGTGAATGGACCTCTGATGGTAGACTAATATGTATGTCTTGCCTTATACACTTGTGTTGTACTCGCCAGGTTATTAAGATCTCTATCTTTCAAAGCGACAACTATGAACCTCGACATCATGTTTTATTTTGTCATTTCATTCACAAATTGTCTTTCCCGGAATATTAAACGGTCTAATATGTCATGACCCATTAAATCCTTAGCTAGTTCATGATTGTATATACCACATCTAACTGTTACATTCCAACCACTACCGCTTGACATATATCTCAATATAAATGGATTTTTAACTCTTTTACTACAAGTGCCTTGAGAAGAATTCTGATTCTTATAGTTTCCTCCTCTCTCACAATCTATAATCAATTTATATTTCCTCCATTTTGCCAATTTGATATATCATAACGAACAGTAACAATAATAATACCATCTTGTCTCCTAATAGACTGTGTATAATAACATTTCGGAACATATAATAAACTATTTGTGCTAAAAATACCAAAGTCGATTAACGATTCAAAAGATTAAAAGAACATATAACTAGAACCTACAAAATCAATAGTAAAGAAGTGGGTAAAAATTGTAAAATAATCATCCATCGCCAATGAGAATAGTTCTAGAGTTTTTAGAGGTGGGCAAAAAATCTAGTATATCAAATTTCAAAAATATCTACGTAATCTCCAAAACTTTTACAATATTCGGGATATTTGCATTTCACCAAATGTTTTTAAAAATTCAGCAAATAATCATACCGAATTTTTTAAAATCCGATAAAAATCCATATCAATTTTTTAAAAATCCAATAAAAAACTAATTTTTCAATTGTATTACATTTTTAAAATGTACTACCATATTTTTTACTTTTTTAGTGGTTCTTTAAAAATGGTGATTTTTTTTTGCCAAACAATTAATTTGATATGGAGTAAATAATGAGAAGGACAATTTTGTCAGTATAAAAAAAGGGAATATCAAGTATAACAACATCGGTGCCCTCTATAAAAAACCTCACATTAAAAAAATTATGATTCAAATACATTAAAAAAATCTCACATTAAAAAAATAATGATTCAAATACATTCTCATTCACATTATTTATTATTCTCTCATTAACTTGGATTGAAATACTAATACTGCATGTCAGTCTTCTCTCCGTCTCCACCGACCGGCCTGTTGAGAAACAATGAATTACTGATGTATTCACAAGACATGGATTTTAAATTTTCTTGAACTTAGTTGCTGACAAATGCCATGCCTTAACTAGAATCAGAAATCAGTGACCACGAGAGAAACCGCAAAATAGAAATAAAATCACCAACATGGACCAAAACTATACAACAGCATAGGTAGCGGAGAGACAAGTCCCCGTAACCTTGTCATTTTGCATCCAAGTAGTTGGCTTTGTATGCAATCTAACTAAACAACATGTGACACTTAAGACAAGAAATTTTCATTGTACCTATAGTCAACAAGGGAGAAATTAAAACTATAGAACATCAAATGCTACTTATTTCCTTTTAAACAATAGTTTCACAATCAACTGCAACCAATTAGACTCAAGAAGCTAAATAACTTTCTTGGCAAATTCACCCGATTTCCTCTTCACTTCTGAAATTAATGACCAAATAAAACTGCACCATTGAAGTTCCAAAACTTACATCTACTCCCCTAATTATCCTAAACCAGAATTAGTTCCTGACACGGGCCTCAACAATGGATGATTGGTACCAGGCTGCACATTACCAGGAGTATTGAACATGGCACCTGAAGAAGTTGACTGTGATTGTTGTATCATAGATAGGGGCAACCTTTGCCCCAACCCAAACATTGAAGGTCTTTGGGCAAAGGACATGTGTGGATGAACTGGTTGGTTGTTGCCATACCCAGAGATGCTGGGCTGCGAGGGAGAAGCAGACATCATTTGTTGCCTATTATTGCCATTACTAACCATTGAAGGACCAACACCAGATGCATTCATTGCAGGCGTAGTTCCTGCAGTTCCAAAACGTGCTGATATGACGCGGGTGCGTTCAGCAGCAAACCTCTGTTTTGCTCTTTCCACTTGTTCGCATTCCTTCATCAACAATGTTTCAATTTCTGCAAACTGTTTCAGCTTCAATTCCAGTCTTTTCAACTGTTAACAACAGCAAGCCACTAAAACAAGTTAAACATCAAAATACTAGCTATGCACCTGATTTTGGAGTTTTCTCCTATTGTTTAATTTACCTATTCTGTAAAAAATGTCTAATTGCTGCCTATACATACATGCTTACATCAGATAGAAATAGAAAGAGAGAGATGAAGTATATCAACATTTTAGCTGATCAACTAAAATTGAAGAAGTCCAGAAACAGCAGTTGTACCTGATGATTAATTATATTAGCACATAATCTCTGAATTTCTCGTTCTTCGTGATCGGCAAACAATTTAGCTTTCATTGCTGCAGCAGAGAGGCCTGCTTTAGCTGCTTCATTAACTTTTTCAGCAGAGAGTGGGGTGGTCCTACCCTCATTTTGATCCCGCGAACTAAGTGCTTTTGCCTTTTCCTCTGAAATCAAAAGTAGCACTTGTCAAGAAGAAAATAACATATTGTGTCGCATTGGACACTGGGGCATGACAGTATATCAGCTACATAAAAAAGCAGCAACCATAACTAACCATTATGATTATTTGAAATTGCAGCTTCTCCTCGAGAGCCACCATCTCTACAATGTATGTTTTCTGGATTTGTCCTTCATGCGTAAATATTATTAATGTTCAGTACAAAATTCATAAACTAGAAACCACAAATAGAACAGTTCAACTAGTGTTTGATTTTCCCACTCTACTAAAAGAATAGAGCAGACACAGCCTAATGAAAGTTTTCTTCTATTCATCTTCCTTAGGGGAACTTCCAGGCAAGGATTGGTCATACTGAATAAGATTTTGTAAATAAAAAACAAATCTAGTAGGATATACAAAAAAATGAGGAACAGCCCAGGAAAAATACTTCACCCAATAAAAATGCATGTGCTTTGGTAATCTTACTCACCTATTATCATGCCCCGATGCCTCCGTCTGGGAGCCAGTATTATCCCCTGACAATACTGATAATGCTGCATGAGCACAGGAAGCCGCTACTCTTGGTCCAACCGCAGAGGCTAAAAAAGCAACCTTTAGATAACATCAACCAAAACCAGATGTGTAAGAATCTCATCAAAAGAACAGAAAACTATACAATACAGTTTAATTAGTTGTGAAACTCCGGTGCACTATCTAAATACAATTTCATGGTATGTCAGCATATCACCCTTTTAAAGCTTTTGATAAGCAAGAATCGTGACCATTTGCTCCTTCAAGGAAAAGCAGTGCAACTTGAAGAAATATGTTTTTGTTTTTAAAATTTTAAAAATAATGAAGTAAATAAGTTAACAAGATGCCAAGTGCAGTACTGATAACCGCATTCCTAGTTTTGTAAACTTGTTTTTAAATCACATTGCTTAATTGAATAATAACTTGGAATATTACTTGTAGTCACCTACCAGGGCCATAACAGGATTTCCAGAATTAGCAAAAGGAAGGCGGTTGTCAGAATCTCTGATTTGATGAACAGGTCCTGTGGGAGCATGGATATTAAATCAAAACCTTATCACAGCAATTTGATTTAATTAAAAAATATAAGACCCAGACCTGCAGAATCTCCATTCGAGTAAAGATGTGATCTTCCATTATCATCTCTATTCATCGCACTGGATGACAAAGACATGCTTGGAACATTGATATTTTCCAATTTCCCATCTTCCATGGGTAGACGAAGAAAATGAAGAATGCATTGTGCTTTTGACTTGGTACCAACATGGTCGGCAATTTCATTCCAATTCTCGTTGTAAATCTCCATTGCTTCGAGCAGCAGCAAAGTTTCTTGATCAGTCCAACTTTCCCCATCTAGTTCACCATAATCTCTTGTTGAATCCACCCTTAAAAAATCTATACTTGAATGACCGATGACAAATTTTCCATCATGGAAGCAATCAGTGCAGAGTAAAATATCAACCTGTAACATGAGAATGAGAAATTAATTACATATAATGGAAGTGAGGAACTCGTGATATATAACATTTAGCATGATAAAATAGTCTGCACTAAACAAGCCCAACTCTCTAAAACACGTACAAAATAGTACACATTTCTCACTGACCAGATCAATCATTGTTGTGGTTATAAGACAGATGCTCCATTCAGAAGTCTGAATAAGATACAAACTCCACAACTCAAGTACTAACGAGAGAAAATATACTACTGTATGAAGGTACAAAGCAAACGATAAAAAAAATACAGCAATGTAGTTCCACTGAAGAGTAGTTATATAATTGGTTAGGTGTTGGCTTAAATAATAGGAAGAATAGAATAGGATTCATTCTGAATTGTTAATATTGGAAAAGCAAACACTAGCTCAGTTGTAAAAAGGGGCAACCCTTTGTTTAAGCCTTGAAGGAGAAACATTTGGTTCTATTCTTTTATGTCTGTCATACAGTCTACTACCACAAGCATTCTTACACTTTCTTATCTGTTTTCTCAGCTCATTCTCTATAATATGACATCCTGTTTTTGGCATTTTGTTCTAGATTTCCTACTTGAAAATAAATAGAACAGAAGGTGGCAGAACTTTTTAAGAACTTCAGAACACAGAACAATTACCCTCTCTGGATTTGACATCATAGAGTTTATATGGTATAGAAGGAATTCAGCAATTATTGGCTAAGGGAACGAAGAAACTTAACATTAGTTTAGCCATGGGAGAATATGAACAAGCAAATGAGGATTGGGAGATGGTTTGCACTTAGGAGGGAGAAGAATCGTGGGAATGTGACCTACAAAAGTTTTAATGCAGGAGGAATCCCCAATTCCCACATTGAGGATAATATTGAGCTTCAAGGAAAGGGTAGATGTTTTGAGTGTTGCTATTGGCTAACCATTTGGGACTATGCACAAATGCCCATAAATAATGAAGGTTATATAATCTTGGGAGATGTGAGCTAGAGGATAAGGATGGACTACAGTCCTGACTAAATAAGGCGAAGAAATGTGAGAAGGTGACCTGAGCAACAGGAGCTATCATGCAGGAAGAATCCCCAACAGAAGTCCCTCCTCAATTAACCAACGATTGGAAGTCCAAGACTCCCTCAGAGATTGAATGTTTGGCCTAGACTGCAGTTCTATATATACGATAAATACAGGAAAATAGAAGGGTTGTGATTTGGAAGCCTAATAGTCGCTCACTTTTTTCTACTTATGTGTTTTATATTCAAGTCTAGCTTTGAGACAGGCTAACTAATTTCTGCATTGTGAGGCAGCAAGCTTCTTATGCAATAAATTATTCTGGGTTCTTGGCGGAAATTGGTTATGCTCTCCCACCTTGCAGTACTTTCTCATTGTACATACATGCTCTATAGGTTTATGAAGGAAGGAGTCTAATATTTTGTGGCCATATGTAGTCTATGCAGTTCAATGGTGTGTTCGGTGAAATACTGGAAACAAACCGCATTCATATTCAAGAGTCTATCTCTCCCTTTACAATTGGTAAGGGGCAGATTTGTGTTCACTTGTGACCACTCTTTGGTTCTCTGCCCCCTCTTATTTTATCTCCAAGGATGAGGATCTTCCATCACTGATGTGGAGAGACATTGAACAGATCTTACTACATGTTTGACCCAGTTTGGTTCAATATTCTGTTACTGTTTTACTTATAAGGATTTCTTTATTTTCAACTAGTTGTATTTTATCTCCTTTCTTTCTAAATTTTGCTTCTCAAATCCTGGAGAATGGAAGCTCCCTTCATATAAAAAAACTAATTGGAAATCATAGGGGAAAAGATCGGAAAATTGAAGAGAATAATATCAGAGAGGTGAGTAGTCAAGTGCAGACCTTAAACTGGTACAACTATTTATTTTGACATGGCCTAAATATGGTTTGGTACTCAAAAATGTATGAAGTTTTTGGTTGGAGACTAAGAGCATATATTTTGTTTAAATGTAGAGGAAAAACGAAGAAAAATTATTAAATAGGAACCAGTTTTTTTAAAGGTCAAACTTTTTTAAGGAACAGAAATGTGTTTTAGATTATTAATATTTTAGGTCAAGTACTAAAATAGTAGGACTAATACAAAAAGAACCCTACTAATAAGACTCCTACAACAATGAGAACCCAATTTGATGCATTGGCCCATCACAAAAGTACTTTAATTCTAGGGCTTTTTTCCATAAACTGATTACTTAACAATTAGACACTACAAACACAATAATCAAAGCAATTCAGTTACAGCTAGTTGAGTACTTGGGGATTATTGTTGAAATAATAAGAGTATAATGCACAAACACTCAGATTAAAGATAAGCAAAAAATCATCAGCAGAGCATGTTTCCCTCTAAATAACGTCTGACAATACAGCACTCGTGGTATTAATAGCGGATTCCCAGAAATCTAATACGAGAAATAGTGGATAGCATAGCGAGCAAATAGAGGAAGCAGCAAAGTGGCTGAAAAATAAATAATTGTAAATAAAATAAATCATGTTGTACACAAATAAAAGCTGCACGAACATAAAGTAAAAAAAGTAACAAATATAAAACTCAAATCTCAATATTTCAAACTAATAAAGCATGATGCATAGTTGCATACATTGCATGAAGATGAAGGAACATAGTGGGAATAGAGCGTTACCTTCTTTTTTTTAGGCAGTAAGGTTTCATTGCTTTAGGTATTATATATAATACCCACTAAAGATCTAGATCCACCCACAGATGACAAGCCAAACCCTATTTGTTTATCTTATTTTGTGTGTTGATCAAACCCAGCGCATAGGGAGAAATTAATCAGAATTCCAGGAAGAATATAATATTTCCAGAAGCAATTGTAAGTTGTAACCCATATTTTCGATTTTTAATTTTGATTTTAGTAACTGGTTTTAAAAGCAAGAGACTGGCTTGCTATTTATAGACACCGTGAACTAGACTAGGTGCATCTTTCAACTACAGGAGGCTTATTTTCAACAATAAATTTGCACTGATCATTTAATGTAATGGTAACAGTCCAATGACCATAATAATGCATGTTTTTAGGGGGTCATTCAATAACTGAAGCAATTCATAATCCTATTCACTTTTCATCCAGCAAATTACAAAAATGACAAAAACAATGGAATGCCATATGATATGACCATAATACATCATTAAATTACAGAATTTAAAACAAACAAAAATGCAGTGTACCTCTTTCTGAGACTGATAGGAAACAGCAGGAAGTGGACAAGAACAATAATTGCAATGATTTTCAGACAGATGCTCTCTTATTCTGCCGTCCAGATCAGGTACATCAGCGCTATGTGTTGTCAATGGTGAATAAATTTCTTCTGCTTTGAGCTTACAGTTGGGCTTATCAAATTTGATCAAACTATCTATAGACTTCAAGGCCTCAGATGGCACGCGGACTTCTCCACCAGTATCCTCTTTCAGACATGACACGGGATTTGGAGGCTCGTGACTTGGCGTCCGGGCACAGTAATTGATAATACCCCAGTGGTCAAGGAACCTATGAATTCGAGACAAATCTTCTTGATCAACCCCAACCTGCAATCCCTGACAATCGGAGGCAGTAATCCTCTTCTTCGGCTCCTCCATATATAGTGCAACAATGTAGTTCCTGCATTCCATGTACTTTTCCGGAGTAAGATCCTGTGATTTCCCTGAAAAGAAATGAGGCACTGCTTGTCTCTCTAACCGATGCACTGTTCCAGGTGAAAACCAATCTGCTCATAGAAACTCCAAAAAAAGAAAATTAAATTAGGTCCAGATTGGATTAGTTACCTATTCATGAGAACTTGTCAATTAAATTTAAGTCCTTATAAGTCACATATAAGTCACATTTATGAATTATTTGAGAAGCCATTGTTTAAATAACCATATTCGTTACAAACTAAAACTAAATCTAAAAACAAAAGATTGAGTCAAAGTGAAAGGAGAAAGAGAGTGAGAACCTGAATGCATTGGAAGCACAAGAACCCTACTTCCAAATCGCTTCACAACACCACGGCCTTCCAAAATAGGGGGCGGAGTAATAACATAAGAGGAATCAGCACGATCCTGATCCAAAGCAAGGCTATCAGAAGGAACAGTCGACAGCGCTTGAAGCTGACCATGAGAAACATTCTCCAAAAACGGAGGATTCTGTAGCTGACCTTTGCTATCTCCCAAACCCAACTCCATAGCTCGTTCAAGAGCAACAATTGCAGTTACAGATGAGTGAGGTCGATTAACAGCGCGCTTAATCACAACCGGAAACTGGGAAATCTGAACACCGTGATCGGATAGAATCTCAATCTCTTGTTGATGCTGAGAATTAGGGTGGTTATGGTTTTGGTTTTGGTTGTGTTGATCCTCTGAATCATAGTCGCGTTCGTTGTCTTCGTCGGCATTGGGGTTTTCTTCGTCGTCGTCTTCTTCCTCGTCGTGCTTCTGTTGACGCCTGGTGATTTGCGAATCTCTCTTCCGCTTCCTCCATTTGGTTCGATTTTCTGTGAAAATAATAATAAAGATGAAAACGAAAGGGAAATTGAGAATAAAACCCTATTTACGAGATTGAAGAGTAGGGTTGCATTGCAGAGTGAGAGAGAAAGAGAGAGTGAGGGTTTTAGAGAGAGAGTGAGAGAGAGAATACCTGAAGGAGAAGGTGGCATGGCAAAGATGGGAGAGAGGGTTTAAGAGAGAGAAAATAGTGGGGTCGTTGATTGGCGCAAAGGGGGTGATAATTGGGAGAAAATAATTTGGAAATTGAGGGATCGGTAGTGTTGGTTTGTGTGATGTGTGATGGATGTGAGGCAGGAAAAGCATACACACAGCTTGTTTGGTTTTACTAGTAGTTTGAAGCAAAACTTGTTGAGAGTTTGTTGTTGATGTGCATTTTTTCGTGAGGTGCGGTGCGGGTGAGGTGATACCAGAATCAGAACGGGGGTGTGCGCTGAAATTATATATAGATTATATTTTTTTAGCGCGTGACGGAGACGCGATTTTCCTATTCGGCAGTGGCGTGTACGCGGGGATTCAGGATTCACATGCTCTTTTATCATTCTTTTTCTTTTTTAAAATGGTATATTTGTATTTATTTGGTAATTTCTCCCGCTTTATCTTTTTGTTTGACATATTTGGATTTGGATTTTATTAAATAATAATAATAAATACATTAAAAAATATACAGCTTAAACAAAATGTCTCATATTTCTTCTTTTTTTTTTTGTAAGTTTTCTTTGTCTAAATACTCTCTAGATAATTTATCATTTTTTATAAAAAAATCATCTAGAAAATCTTTGAACACAATTTTTTTATAAAAAGTTTCCAAATGAAATGGTGAGGTTCTAGTGATTTTTATAATTAATGTATAAATAAATTCAAATATCAAAATAATAATAATAATCATAGAATAAATAATTAATAAACTAAAACTAAAATAATTAATAAAAACTCAATTTAAAGATAGGTTAAATATATAATTCATAGTATTTATAGTATTTATAATTAAACAAATAAATAATAGTATAAAAGTCAAATTAAAATTCATAATATAAATAATATAATATTCATAGTATAAAATGAATAGTATAAGGATAATAATAATACTTAAATACATAGTTAGTAGTATAAAAGTCAAATTAAAATAATAAAAATATTCATAATATTTATAATTAATAGTAAAAATAATTAATTTGTAAATATATTTATAGATTTAACTTTCAAGATAATTATGATAAAATCAAACATTATTAAAGATCTATTCTAATGTAATTTAAAAACTCTTTACATTGTATTTGTCCATAATATATAAATTAAAGGCATTGTATATGAATTAAAGTTATTGTATTTGTCCTTAATATATGAATTAAGATCGTCAAAAATTCAGTGGATAGTTGTGTAAAAATATCAATGACGCGGATTAAAACTCGTATTATCTCACTTGTTTATTTTTAAAAAATGAATTCCAACTAATAAACTATTTAACAAAAATAATAATAATAATAATAATAATATGAATTAAATCATAGTATAAATAAATAATAATAATAATAATATAAATTATTAATAGATAAATATCTATTAATAATTAATTATTTTTTTAAAAATAATTAATATTTAATTTTAATAATTATTAATAATATCAATAATAGTAATATGTTTATCTTAATTTTTGACGGTAATATTTATTTATATTTATATATTAATAAAATAAGTTATTAATATTTATAAATCAACTACTTTTTAAAAAAATAATATAATAAATAGTGTGATATCATTTAGACTTCGTCATTAGTTTTTGTGGCCACTAAAAGACATTGTCGGAGATATTTTTAAGGCAATTTTAAAACATATCTTTTACTCTATTGCATCTCAAAAAATACGATCCTTCTCGAAGCGTTCTCGCGCTCGCAGAAAAATGATTCGAACAGAGTCGCTACCGAACTTTATTAATTTCAAAAGAGGAAGGGGAAAATATCGATAAAATCCTTAAAAGAAAAAGAAGATAGTCGTCTCAACCAAATTCAGATTTGTGAGTCGATTATGCAAGGGGGAGATATTAGCACTCCTCACGTTCGTTTAACTCAATGAGAACCTTTAAGTTAAACTTGTGATTGAATGTTAGTTATTGTTAATTGTTTTCTTCGAGTGATAGAAAAATTAAATAGACAATAAAAGGAGTCTCAAAAAGATTTTTATTATGGTGTTTGACAAGATTGTGGGTCTTGCTTCTACGTGTCCTCAGGTGTGATGAGGAACTCAAATCATCGTAGTTCGGCGTAGAAAACTATATTTTGTGGGTTTGTTTGTTTTACTGAACAAGTGTTTAGGTCGCGCTCTAACGATTAAACGTTGGTTTGTATGCTCGTGGGGGAGGCTTAAACGCTTGTTTGTATTCATATTAGAACGGACTAAACAATATTCTTTTTGTAAAAGGTTTTTTTATCGCGTGGGTGCGAAAAAAAGATATTTTATTAGTTGAATGTTTTGTTGGATGATGATTACTCGAATTGTCAAGTTAGATAACTCGTATTCAAATAATTGAGGAGAAGAATAGAAGGCTCTAAAACATCACACTTTTCATCATTTATTGTAAAAATGATTGGATATTATTGGTGTATTCTGGATGGACGGCGAATACTCGAATGGTCGAGTTAGACAACTTGTATCCAAGTACTCGGGGAATGAAATAGTAGGTGTAACACCCTTCTAAAATACCCCAAATATTTAATCAAAATAGCAATATATCAATCAGAGTAATTATGCAATTAAGGGTGTCACACAATCATTTCACACCATTCACCATAATATTTAGTCATGCTCATTATTTAATTCAAAACATAAAGCATTGCACAATACACAGCGGATAGAGATCAAATCGATCATTCAAAACATGTAACACATTACATGTAAAATTATTCAACAAGGTAAAACATCCCGTCCCGATGTTACATCTATCAGAGCACGACCCACTAAGGAGACTACACTAGACTCCAAGCACTAGCTTCTACTCAATCACTGCTCGTTACCTGAAAAATAGTTGTAAGGGTGAGTTCCTCAATCGATATAATAAGCATTATAAAATATCATGTAATGTTAAGTAAATAATACATTTCATCACCCTAATCATATCACAACTTCAGCAACGACAACATTCACTCATGATCATACACATACTCAACACAACCACAAACACACGTATAATATTGGAATACATCCATTCATATTATACGCCATACATACATTATGCAATGAGACTCCATGCATGCGGTACCGACTATTCGTGAACATATAGTTCAACTTCACCGACCAAATCCAGGTACGGCTACCAAGCTCACTAGTCCCACTCATTTGAGACCTAGTGACTCACATCACTAATTCCTCACCATGGGAATTAGCTACCACCCCAAGGGCCATGCTATGCACGCTAATCACCTAGCATGCAAACATCAACAACAGTCCAAAATGACTAACATCACTAATTCCTCACCATGGGAATTAGCTACCACCATAAAGGCCACATTATGCTATGCCAAATCACCTAGCATGCAACATCAACAACAATAATCTACAATGGACATATGCTCACACTCTAAGCCATAAAACAGTCCATTCACCAACACATGCATAATATATACATTCACAACATTATGCATACTTTCACACATCATCAGCATATTTATCACATAATCATATCATGTCATGCCAATTAATCAATCACAGTATTAGCACACTCTACTAATACCTATATTACTCAAAACAACGGGAAATAATCCCTACTATATCACATACCGATATAGGCCAACCATCAAATATGTACACAACATTTAAATACCAATTTTCCCACTTTTCAACAGTGTTAACCGGTTAACGCCCTGGGTTAACCGATTAACGCAGACCAAAACACGCTTCCTGGCAAAACTTAACAGTGTTAACCGGTTAACGCCCTGGGTTAACCGGTTAACGCAGACAGAACAGCAATTTCTCAGAAACCACAACAGTGTTAACCGGTTAACGCCCTGGGTTAACCGGTTAACGCCCTGGGTTAACCGGTTAACGCAAGCAAAACAGCAATATTTTCACAGTTCATAACAGTGTTAACCGGTTAACACCCTGGGTTAACCGGTTAACGCAAGACAGAAAGTTGTTCCTGCGCTAACACGAAGCAGAATGCAGAATTCTCCGCATTTTCCGCCGTTGGAGGATTTCCGGACCTCCGATTTCAATTCCGTAAAAAGCTACACTTTCGGGAAATCAAGACTCATCCAATTACAGAGTCAATTACAGCTTTAACACAACTTATCCAACACCATTTTTCAGCATTCAACATCCCAATTAGGGTCAAATCAATGGCTTATCACTACCCATTACATGTTAACCCATAATACCCATTAAACGACGATAAACCCCCCTTACCTGAGTTAATCTGGCAATCCTTTAGCCTCAAGCTCTTCTCTTCTCCAACCTTCTTCCTCTTGCTCTGCCTCTTTGTCCTTTTCCTCTTTTTGAGTCGCTTCTCTGTTTTCACGTGAAAACTCTTTTTACCAAAATAGAACTCTTTTTCCTTATTTCCAACTTATATATTTTCCAATAATTATTATTCCAATAATAATAATAATAATAATAATCCAAAATTCCAATTATTTAATTAAATTAATAAATATAATATTAACTTAAATTAAATAATTATCTTATTTTTATCGGGGTGTTACAACTCTCCCCCACTAAAAGAGTTTTCGTCCTCGAAAACATACCTCAAGCGAACAACTCAGGATAGGACTCCTTCATCTGACTCTCAAGTTTCCAAGTCACATTGCCACCTGCTGGTCCTCCCCAAGCTACCTTTACCAAAGCAATCTCTTTACCTCGCAACTGTTTCAACTCTCGATCCTCGATCCTCATAGGTGATGTTTCAACAGTCAGGTTATCTCTCACATGTACATCATCTACTTGGACCACATGCGACGGATCATGAATGTATCTCCTCAACTGAGACACATGAAAAACCTCATGCAAATTCGCAAGTGACGGCGGTAAGCGATACGATAGGCTACCTCCCCTATCCTCTCCAAAATCTGATAAGGACCAATAAATCGAGGTGTCAACTTCTTCGACTTCAAAGCTCGACCAACCCCAGTTATCGGAGTGACACGAAGAAACACATGATCTCCCTCTTGAAACTCAAGTGACTTCCTCCTCTTGTCGTGATAACTCTTCTGACGACTCTGAGCAATTCTCATCTTCTCCTGAATCACCTTAATCTTTTCCGTAGTCTGTTGAACAATCTCCGGTCCAACCACAGCACTCTCACCGGACTCATACCAACATAAAGGCGTCCGACATCTCCTACCATACAAAGCTTCAAACGGTGCCATACCAATGCTCGAATGAAAACTATTGTTGTAGGTAAACTCAATTAAAGGTAAATAACAATCCCAAGCACCTCCCTTTTCCAAAACACAAGCCCTCAAAAGGTCTTCCAATGACTGAATCGTCCTCTCAGTCTGACCATCAGTCTGCGGATGATATGCAGAACTCAATCTCAGCTTAGTTCCCAAAGCCCTCTGCAAACCTTCCCAGAACTTCGATGTAAATCTAGGATCTCTGTCCGAAACAATACTCGACGGAATACCATGCAAACTTACAATTTTCTCAATATACAACTCAGCTAATCTCTCTAACGGATAATCCATTCTGATCGGAATGAAATGAGCCGATTTTGTCAATCTGTCAACAATCACCCAAATAGCTTCAAAATTCTTAATCGTCCTCGGTAAACCCGAAACAAAATCCATACTGATACTATCCCACTTCCACTCTGGAATAGCCAACGGTTGCATTAGCCCAGACGGCTTCTGATGCTCAATCTTTGACTTCTGACAAGTCAAACAAGAATAAACAAAACTCGCAATTTCTCTCTTCATTCCCGGCCACCAAAATAACTTTTTCAAATCATGATACATCTTCGTAGCTCCAGGATGAATACTCAGGCCACTACGATGTCCTTCCTCAAGAATACTCTTCTTAAGTTCGGTAACATCCGGAATACACACCCGATTACCAAATTTCAAAACACCATTCTCATCAACTCTGAATTCACCACCTTGATCTTGATTCACTAGAGTCAACTTATCAACCAAAAGCACATCGGATTTCTAACCCTCTCTAATCTCATCCAGAATACCACTCGTTAACTTCAACATTCCCAGTTTAACACTATTGTGAGTACTCTCACACACCAAACTCAAGTCTCTAAACTGCTCAATTAAATCCAATTCCTTAACCATTAACATAGACATATGCAATGATTTCCGACTCAATGCATCAGCCACTACGTTTGCTTTACCCGGATGGTAATTCAAACCAAAGTCATAATCCTTCAGAAACTCTAACCATCTCCTCTGTCTCATATTCAGCTCTTTCTGATCAAACAAATACTTTAAACTTTTATGGTCACTGAAAACCTCAAATCTTGACCCGTACAAGTAATGCCTCCATAACTTCAGAACAAATACCACGGCTGCCAACTCTAAATCGTGTGTCGGATAGTTCCTCTCATGAACCCTCAGTTGTCTCGAAGCATAAGCTATAACCTGCTTGTTCTGCATCAACACACCACCCAAACCCAACAATGAAGCATCACAGTAAACCTCAAATGATTCCGACGAACTCGGTAATATCAGAATAGGAGCAGTAGTCAACCTTCTCTTTAACTCTTGGAAACCTTCTTCACATTTTGAGTCCCAAACAAACGCTTGCCCCTTTCTAGTCAACATCGTCAACGGTAACGCCAACTTAGAAAATCCCTCGATGAACTTCCTATAATAACCAGCCAAACCAAGAAAACTCCTTATCTCCGAAACTGACTTCGGAGCTTCCCACTTAGATACCGCTTCTATCTTAGAAGGATCAACAGCAACACCATCTCTTGAAATCACATGACCAAGAAAACTAACCTCTTCTAACCAAAATTCACACTTTGACAGTTTAGCAAATAACTTCTTTTCCCGCAGAACTCCCAAAACCACTCTCAAATGTTCAGCATGCTCTTCTTCCGATTTCGAATACACCAAAATATCGTCAATAAACACCACAACAAACTTGTCTAGATACGGATGGAAAATCCTATTCATATACTCCATAAATACTCCAGGCGCATTAGTCACACCAAAAGGCATTACAGAATACTCATAATGTCCATACCTTGTTCTGAAAGCAGTCTTCTGAATGTCCTCAGTTTTCACACGTATCTGATGATACCCCGATCTCAAATCTATTTTGCTGAACACACTCGCACCAACCAACTGATCCATCAAATCATCAATCCTCGGCAAAGGATACCGATTCTTGATCGTCACTTTATTCAGTTGCCTGTAGTCCACACACAACCTCATAGTACCTTCTTTCTTCTTAACCAATAACACTGGTGCACCCCACGGTGACACACTCGGACGAATAAATTTCTTATCCAACAGATCTTCCAGCTGACTCTTCAATTCAGCTAACTCAACAGCAGACATACGGTACGGAGCCATCGACACCGGCCTAGTACCAGGTACCAAATCAATCGAGAACTCAACTTCACGCTCTGGCGGTAATTCATTCACTTCTTCCGGAAACACATCAGGAAAATCACACACCACAGCTAGATCGCAAATCACCAGTTTATCTTTAGCCTCCACAGTTGCTAACAGCATAAACAACTCTGCCCCATCTGCTACTGCCTCATTCACCTGCCTCGCTGATAGAAACAAACTCTTTCCTTCCTCAATCTCAAGAAAAATCACAGTCTTATCAAAACAGTTGATATAAACTCGGTTAAACACCAACCAGTTCATACCCAAGATAACATCAATCTGCACTAGTGGAAGACACACTAGGTCCATCCCAAAGTCTCTACCAAAAATACTCAAAGGACAATTTAAACAAACTGAAGTAGTAGTCACTGAACCCTTCGCAGGAGTATCAATCACCATACTCCCATGCATCTCAGATATCTCTAACTTAAGTTTCACAGCACAATCCAAAGATATAAAGGAATGAGTCGCACCTGTGTCAATAATAGCTACAAGAGGAAAGCCATTAATATAACACGTACCTCGGATCAAACGATCATCTGCAGAAGTCTCAGAACCCGATAAAGCAAAGACCTTGCCTCCCGACTGGTTCTCTTTCTTCGGCTTAGGACACTGTGGGCTAATATGACCCACCTCTCCACAGTTGAAACAAGTCACAGTCTTCAACCGGCACTCTGCAGCCAAGTGACCACCTTTTCCACACTTGAAACACTTCTTCTCAGCACTGGTACACTCATGGAAATGATGTCCAGTGATAACACGAAATTATATCGCTTTTTAAGACTTAATTCAATTAAATTATATTATCATTTACGCTAGTTTATCTCATTTTATCAGATATTATGCAGTATTCCTCTTCTATTTATATCAGGTACCCATTTTGAAGCAAAAGTGAAAAAAGGAAGAAAAGGAGGTGTAAAAAGGAACAAAAAGGAGAGAAAAGGAACCAAAGGCCAAAGCCCAGCCCAAAGCGCACAAGTCACCAACGCTGTGCCTGTGACGGACGTCACAGGACGCGTGACGAGCGTCACGCGAAGTAGCCTTGTGACGGACGTCACACATGGTGTGACGAGCGTCACACCAGTCCACTAGCTTTTTGGCGCAAGTTACGCTCTCAGAAGAATGGAAGTAACGTTGAGGACTTCGTGTCCTATTCCCAAGCCGTGAATTTAGCACGCTGAAGACTCGTGGAAAAGAAGAAAAAGGCAGTTAGTAGCACTTCTATAAATAGCTACCCTAATCCCTCTCGTTGGCTCTCCTCTTTTTGCCGTTTAGACACACCGAAGCTCTGCCGATTTTCTGTTCAAGCTTTTGCTTAGTTTTCTTTTTCCAGCAGAATTAATATTGTTTCTTTTATTTATTTCTTTTGCAAGTTTTATTTTCTTTTTCCCTTGCAATTTATCTTCCCCGTTTTTAGCTTTTAGATATTTTTCGCGTAGTAGTTTCTACACCGGAAACTACTGTGCAACTTTATACCGGATTTAACCTTACGTTATATTCGAGTTTTTTTTATTTCCTTGATTTAATTTACTGTTTAATTGAAGAATCGAAGAACAAATCCTACCGGCTTGTGGAGGAGTGTTCAAGACCATTGTATTACGCATTCAGGTTCTTTAATCGTTATTTAATTTTTAATGTTTTATTCTATTGTTTATTTACATTGCCTGCCTGAAATGAGTCTGTGTATGCATGATAATAATCATTATTTAGTTAGCATGTCTGGCTAATTCGCCTAGGTATCGGTATGTAAAGTAAGCAGAAAAAGGGATCAAGACTAAGTCGGTCTATTCAAACTTAAAATTAGAATCAATCTTTTTATGGTCTTAACTTACAGGTTTAATAACAAGATTTTTTACAAAAGTAAAAGACATAAAGAAGTTGAAACCAACAGAGCGAGAGTTTGAGGTTTTAACTGGACAGTGTAAGTTAGTCATTAAGTCTATCTCAGGGCGAGAGCAAGTTTTAGAATTAATTAAGTTCTGACTTTTTTCCAAAAAGTATTTTTAAAGATTGAATGTGAGGACGAGAGTTAAGCATTTAGATTTAATTGTATAACCTAAGTCAACAGAGCGAGAGTTTGAGATAAGGGTGTTTAAAACGGTCAGTATTTTCTTAAAAAGAGTTTCTGCAACTTTATTGTTTTCAAAATATGATTTTTGACTTAATTATAAGTGACAGCTACATTAATATAAGATCATGGTTTCTTCAACAGAGCGAGAGTTTGAGATAAAACCTTTAACCAATAAAGTTAATCGAAACGATTTATTTTAAGACCGAGAGACCGACAAGGAATTGATTCCCTAGTTTTGACGAACTACATACCGATATCCGTTTTATTAATATTTAATCTAGATATTAGTTTAGTTTTTAGCTTCCTTCCCCAAACAATCAACTATTATTCACCTTAGCTTTACGAAGTAACCTTAGATAACGGTATATCGATTCATAAGTCCCTGTGGGATCGATATCTTTTAAAACTACGCGATAGAACTGTGCACTTGCAGTTTGTATCCCATTCTCGACTCACACAGTCGAGCGATCAAGTTTTTGGCGCCGTTGCCGGGGACTTTTATTCAATCGATATCGTAACTCTTCTGTTACGCTGTAGAGACTAAGGCAATTTTTTTCTCTATCACTATGTAGCACCCAAACTTTCTCTACGATTATCACTCCCAGTATTTTGAGGAATCGCAAGATTCCTATAAATCCAACCTGGAAATATTAATGGAGGATTTCATTGAGACGCAAACTCACTTAAGGATGGAATCTATGATGGAACGCTTTGTGGCTACACAAACTCTTCAGAATGAAGAATTTAGGAAACAAAGTCTCTATACCAATGAAACCCTTACGCAACTGAACAATGTGGTCGAGTCCCTCGTCACTCACAACGAGACATTGGAGACTCAAATCTTCCTTCTTGCGCAGACACCTCTAGGACCTTTCCCTGAGAAACATGCGGATATGGTAACAACCACCAGTGAAAGATTTATCGAAAATCCTAAGGATAGTGACAATGAGGAGGGTTCAGGTGAGAAAAAAGTAGAGATTGAGAAAGTTCCACAAACACCACCCGAAAGGGAGGTTGTCAAAAAGGTAGAGAAGGAAGAGCTATGTGTTGTCCCTTCTCCCTATAAATCACCAATTCCTTTCCCGCGAAGGTCTGTGGAAGTTAAGGTAGACCCCAAATCCGAAAGAAATGAGGAGCTATCAGAAAATATCCACACCAATGCACCTTTATTTGCCACCCTGACCAAGAAGAGAAAATTTGAAGCCCATGAAATTAGGGAACTAATTAGTATAAAAAGGGGCAAACCAGACTTTGAGGTGGTGTTTTCAAAAATTGAACCTAAACCTGAAAAGCTAGCTCCCAGAATAGAGCCAGAACCACCACCACAAGTTCAGGAGGATAAACTACCTCGCAGAAGAAAAAGAAGAAAAAGTGACGGATATGAGAGATGGATTGATAAGTGGCCATGGAAATCAAGGATAATTAAAAGTTTGACCGAGGATTCATCCTCGAAAGAACCACCATGAGTACTTACACTCCTGAGTCGTCGAGCTTGCGACATTTAAACAAAGCGCTTAGTGGGAGACAACCCACAAATTAATTTGTTATTTTATTATTCTATTATTATTATCATTTCTCTATTTTTCTCTTAATTATTCTTTTAATTTCTATTTAGTATTCATTATTGATTTATTCAAAAAAGAAAAAAAATATATCCATATAATAATAATAATTCTTTTCTTCTTTCGGCATTTGGCCAAATCCTGACTTAAACTCATGTTTTCTTTTCTCTAGTTAACACTAACCAGATGGGACATTTTGACCGTATGGGTATCAAGTTCAGAGGAATGGCTCAGAAACGAAGGTTTGAAGAACTAGCCGCTAGAGAGATGCTACCTAGTTTATATGCTGATGATTGGGCTATGACTGCCCTTGGACTGAGACAGAGTGTCCTGTTTTTGCTGAATCAGATAGGATGGGAGACCTCCCCTATCCTGAGACATTTCACCACCTACCGGAGACTCACACTAGAATTCCTTAGTTCATTAATCTATCTACCTAGCCATGGAAAAGGAATTACCAGAGGTTTTATCCAGTTCAGAATGTTCAATATGGAGTACCAATTTAATATTAGAGACTTCACCAACCTTTTGGGTTTTCCTACCACCTTTGATACATTCACTATAAGCCAGGAAGAACTTTTTGAATATAGAGAGCTGGAACACTTTTGGGGTAAGCTGACTGGAAATGATGAGCCCGA
Organism: Lathyrus oleraceus; assembly: GCF_024323335.1. Classification (NCBI taxonomy): domain Eukaryota; kingdom Viridiplantae; phylum Streptophyta; class Magnoliopsida; order Fabales; family Fabaceae; genus Lathyrus; species Lathyrus oleraceus. Next base: position 199,278,123 of record NC_066583.1, read on the forward strand.
AGAACATGAGTTTCTCTCTGGAAACATACATAACCCGGCTTTTCGCTATTTCCATAAGATCCTGACCCACACTTTATTTGGGAAGAAGCCAAATAGTACTTCAGTTTCACGTGATGAACTCTTCATCATATTTTGTGCTTCCCAGAACCGTCCAGTAAACGGTGCTACTTTTATGTTAGCTAATTTGGACCACCTTATCCAGGATGAGCGAGCACCCATTAGAATAGGTGGCCTGATAACTATGATAGGTAATGCTATTGGATTACGTCAGCCTATGCTTGACCTGAACCCTTTTTGTGGCATTACTACTCTGAGTATACCTTTCCTCTTCAACACTATGTTTATAGCAAACATAGGGTCTGATGAGTTCGAGCTTATTATTGATAACCAGGTTCTCTGCCTATTCACCATGCCCGATCCTAGAACTAGTGTTCATAACCAAAGGAACTGGCTCTATAACCTGAATGAAACCCCAACTCCTGCTGGATCCACTGAATCCATCCAGGATTATGAGATTTGTGATGACTATGAGCACTATGTTGACCATATCTCTCTTGCTGAATCTGACCCTCAGACTCCATCAGGCTACTATGATATTGATCCTCCTCCTCAGCCTGTCCTGACCGAAGAATCAGCTATGCCTGATCTCCGACATCATATGCCAGGAACAGATATCAAAACCGTCGTTGAAGCCTTGATGTCAGAGCATCACGATCTCAGAGAAGATTTCCACAGCTTGAGACTTGCAGTCCTAGAACACATGAGCAGCACGGCAAGTCAGTTACGTATGTTACGGCATCATGTTAACTCTTTTGCTCCTCCGGCCAGAGATCCGAAGATAGATGGAATTTAGTTATTTTTCTTTCTTAGTTATTTAGTTTTAGGCTAGATTTTTCATTAATGTTATTTGAATTCATGTTCGCATTTTTTTTTTCCCTTTTCATTTCATTGTTTTCCCTTCGTGTATTACATTATGTCAATTTTATTAAAGCTTTTATTTTATGCAATGGCTATGTTCTCTACTGTTACTTAGAATGAATTATTATTATGTGAAGTAGAATAGCATGCAATACAAATTAATTAGCTAAATTAATTAGAACAATCTAAAAACCAAATAAAACAAAAACAAAATAATCAAAATATATTTATCTCCTAATTAAGTCTGTGTAGCGCTACTGAAGAAGCCTTGCCAAAAGAACTGTGTGACGAGCGTCACACAATCCATGACGAACGGCACGCAACACTCTTGTTACGAGCGTCACACCCTTGTGACGAGCGTAACGCCTCTCAGACATGTGAACGTTAGGGAGCCGTTGGAGACGAACGTTACACCCCTACCTTTTTACATTCCCCATTCATTTTTCATTTACCACATTTAATTACTTTTCAACCACTCTTTCTTTTCACCTCCCACATTTTTCTCCTATAAATACCCTCCAAACCTCCTTCTTTCACCACAAACAATTCTCTCATATCAAATATACACTTCTTTTCCTTTTCCAAATCACTCATTCAAAAATTCATTACAATGGCGGGAAATCAAAATTTCGGAAATATCATCTTCCGATCCGGAGATGACAACTATCAGCAAGAGCAATTCGAGCGCTTCCAGCAGCGAGGCGTCGCTCCCACCAGGTACCCCGATTTACCTTGCTTGCAACAATTAGGCTTACTCCAAGGTATCGAGTGGATGCTCCGTAAAGCCGATTTAACCTTCCTTTGCAATCATAACCAACCCACCTACCCTTCCCTAACCTTAGAATTCCTAAGTTCTTACGACTACACCACTCCCGCCGGTGAAGGTGAATTTCTAACCGGTACGGCAACCTTCCGTATGTTTAACACCGAGTACTCTCTAACCCAACGCGAATTGAGTGCCATGCTACAATTTCCCACAGAAGGTCTGCTGCATGCCAGAATCCCTCCAACCTCAAACTGGAACACAGTTCTAGTTTTCGGCCTTTTTAAGAAAATTTCCGGTATAGATACCTACAACTGGGAAGAACTCCTTCTCTCCCACATCCATAACCCCACCATCCGTTATTTTCTCCGTATCCTGCAAAACACACTCTTTGGAAGACCAAACAACAGTAAGGTCAACTCAAAAGAACTCTTTTTCCTCCAGTGCGTTTTCGAATCGGATACTAAGGTAAACGCCGCCTCTTTTCTCTTTCATCATATCCGCACCTTATGTGCTAGAGGCCGGCAACCATTCATAATTGGTGGATTAATAACCTCCATAGCACTTGGCCTGAACCTAGGGGATAAACTCCAAACTTTAGAATCCCTACCACCCCTGTCTATGGATATCAGCTATTGTCGCTCCAGCCGCCTGATTAAAAACAGAGTAGGCGGAGGATACTATCTTATGGTGAACAACCAAGCTGTCCCAAGTGTTGTGCTACCCAATACCACCCTAACGGATGTCACAAACCCGGACCGCCACCTCTATGATCTCAGCGCTCCTGAAACCACCGAGCCTTCACAAACAAACCAGCAAACAGATGAGTTTGAAGAAATGGAACAAGGTGATCATCCGCCAACACAACAATCAGTCCCGCTAAACCCTTCCAGTAATGCAGCCGGCCCATCCTCCCAACGTCGTCGACGAAGATGACCTGCGACCAACGACGACATTATGGATGCTATCGATGGTATGCAGGCACAGAATGCAGACATGATGCAGATGATGCGTCAAATGCAACAGCAACAGGATGCTCGGAATGCCATAACCGACCAGCGGTTTACTGAGTTGTTTAGCAGATTCGACAGCTTAGACATACGTCAAAGATCACCAGGACCAAGAACCAGAGGTGGAAGGCAGCCTTAGTTGTATTTTTCTTTTCATCTCCATTTTGTATTTCTTTCCCTTAAAACATCGAGGACAATGTTTAGTTCAAGTATGGGGGGGAAACATTATTCTTTCCATTCTCATCTTTGTTTCAAGTATGTACTCTCCCTTTTCATTGTTATTTCCCTATAAAAAAAAAAAAAAAACAAAATTTTTTTAAGTTAAGTCCTGAATGTGAAAAATTTCTATTATCTATTTCCCTCAACCTTCTTGAGCCATAACAAAAATTTTAACACACCCAATAAGTATAAAGGTTGCTTACTTTATAAAATTTGAGTGAAATCAAAACAAAATCATTACCATAACAACGCTCTGAGAACCGCAATATGTTAGATCAGGATAAGTACCTATTATACCGAACTCCTTGAACTTTTAGTTCTATGGTAACCCCAAGTAGTTTATACAGAAGTCAGCACCATCTTAATAGCAAACTACGTGGAGAGCCGATGAATATAAGTGAATGATCCCCAAAGTAACATGAAATATACGAATATATCAAGAAATGCACTAATTAAATTAGGTGATCCTTACCAGATCATTTAATCTAAAGGTTACAGATCATGCAAAAGCACAATACGAAAGATCCATTACGAGTTGGTTCAGTAGGAATCTGGTACTGAACTCGGTAGGGCGGACTACGGTTCGATCCCCCGCAATTTGCAATGGACTGAATAATGAAGGTATCCGACTTATGTACCAGAACTTCTAGCTAAAAGCGGATCATAATCACTAACCGGTTACTCCACTATGTGCGCGAAAAGATAAAGGGCTTAATGTGATTTCGCTAGAATGAAAACGGGTAAAATAAGACTAAAGGAACCAGGATAGCTATCATAGGGTACTTGAACTGATTGGCATAAGGTAGGGTTATCTAAGTTGTAACGGTAGTTGTTGATGTCAAGATTAAACTCAAGTCCTCCTAAACAAAAATCCATTGGCAACCTAGTACGAATTGATGTGTGCTTTAAAATTTCATCTGGCTAAAACTTATAACAAGTTCTATACTGAATTTTGCTTGAGGACAAGCAAAGAATTAAGTATGGGGGAGTTTGATAACACGAAATTATATCGCTTTTTAAGACTTAATTCAATTAAATTATATTATCATTTACGCTAGTTTATCTCATTTTATCAGATATTATGCAGTATTCCTCTTCTATTTATATCAGGTACCCATTTTGAAGCAAAAGTGAAAAAGGGAAGAAAAGGAGGTGTAAAAAGGAAAAAAAGGAGAGAAAAGGAACCAAAGGCCAAAGCCCAGCCCAAAGCGCACAAGTCACCAACGCTGTGCCTGTGACGGACGTCACAGGACGCGTGACGAGCGTCACGCGAAGTAGCCTTGTGACGGACGTCACACATGGTGTGACGAGCGTCACACCAGTCCACTAGCTTTTTGGCGCAAGTTACGCTCTCAGAAGAATGGAAGTAACGTTGAGGACTTCGTGTCCTATTCCCAAGCCGTGAATTTAGCACGCTGAAGACTCGTGGAAAAGAAGAAAAAGGCAGTTAGTAGCACTTCTATAAATAGCTACCCTAATCCCTCTCGTTGGCTCTCCTCTTTTTGCCGTTTAGACACACCGAAGCTCTGCCGATTTTCTGTTCAAGCTTTTGCTTAGTTTTCTTTTTCCAGCAGAATTAATATTGTTTATTTTATTTATTTCTTTTGCAAGTTTTATTTTCTTTTTCCCTTGCAATTTATCTTCCCCGTTTTTAGCTTTTAGATATTTTTCGTGTAGTAGTTTCTACACCGGAAACTACTGTGCAACTTTATACCGGATTTAACCTTACATTATATTCGAGTTTTTTTTATTTCCTTGATTTAATTTACTGTTTAATTGAAGAATCGAAGAACAAATCCTACCGGCTTGTGGAGGAGTGTTCAAGACCATTGTATTACGCATTCAGGTTCTCTAATCGTTATTTAATTTTTAATGTTTTATTCTATTGTTTATTTACATTGCCTGCCTGAAATGAGTCTGTGTATGCATGATAATAATTATTATTTAGTTAGCATGTCTGGCTAATTCGCCTAGGTATCAGTATGTAAAGTAAGCAGAAAAAGGGATCAAGACTAAGTCGGTCTATTCAAACTTAAAATTAGAATCAATCTTTTTATGGTCTTAACTTACAGGTTTAATAACAAGATTTTTTACAAAAGTAAAAGACATAAAGAAGTTGAAACCAACAGAGCGAGAGTTTGAGGTTTTAACTGGACAGTGTAAGTTAGTCATTAAGTCTATCTCAGGGCGAGAGCAAGTTTTAGAATTAATTAAATTCTGACTTTTTTCCAAAAAGTATTTTTAAAGATTGAATGTGAGGACGAGAGTTAAGCATTTAGATTTAATTGTATAACCTAAGTCAACAGAGCGATCAAGTTTTTGTAGTTTGATAACACAAAATTATATCGCTTTTTAAGACTTAATTCAATTAAATTATATTATCATTTACGCTAGTTTATCTCATTTTATCAGATATTATGCAGTATTCCTCTTCTATTTATATCAGGTACCCATTTTGAAGCAAAAGTGAAAAAAGGAAGAAAAGGAGGTGTAAAAAGGAACAAAAAGGAGAGAAAAGGAACCAAAGGCCAAAGCCCAGCCCAAAGCGCACAAGTCACCAACGCTGTGCCTGTGACGGACGTCACAGGACGCGTGACGAGCGTCACGCGAAGTAGCCTTGTGACGGACGTCACACATGGTGTGACGAGCGTCACACCAGTCCACTAGCTTTTTGGCGCAAGTTACGCTCTCAGAAGAATGGAAGTAACGTTGAGGACTTCGTGTCCTATTCCCAAGCCGTGAATTTAGCACGCTGAAGACTCGTGGAAAAGAAGAAAAAGGCAGTTAGTAGCACTTCTATAAATAGCTACCCTAATCCCTCTCGTTGGCTCTCCTCTTTTTGCCGTTTAGACACACCGAAGCTCTGCCGATTTTCTGTTCAAGCTTTTGCTTAGTTTTCTTTTTCCAGCAGAATTAATATTGTTTCTTTTATTTATTTCTTTTGCAAGTTTTATTTTCTTTTTCCCTTGCAATTTATCTTCCCCGTTTTTAGCTTTTAGATATTTTTCGCGTAGTAGTTTCTACACCGGAAACTACTGTGCAACTTTATACCGGATTTAACCTTACGTTATATTCGAGTTTTTTTTATTTCCTTGATTTAATTTACTGTTTAATTGAAGAATCGAAGAACAAATCCTACCGGCTTGTGGAGGAGTGTTCAAGACCATTGTATTACGCATTCAGGTTCTTTAATCGTTATTTAATTTTTAATGTTTTATTCTATTGTTTATTTACATTGCCTGCCTGAAATGAGTCTGTGTATGCATGATAATAATCATTATTTAGTTAGCATGTCTGGCTAATTCGCCTAGGTATCGGTATGTAAAGTAAGCAGAAAAAGGATCAAGACTAAGTCGGTCTATTCAAACTTAAAATTAGAATCAATCTTTTTATGGTCTTAACTTACAGGTTTAATAACAAGATTTTTTACAAAAGTAAAAGACATAAAGAAGTTGAAACCAACAGAGCGAGAGTTTGAGGTTTTAACTGGACAGTGTAAGTTAGTCATTAAGTCTATCTCAGGGCGAGAGCAAGTTTTAGAATTAATTAAGTTCTGACTTTTTTCCAAAAAGTATTTTTAAAGATTGAATGTGAGGACGAGAGTTAAGCATTTAGATTTAATTGTATAACCTAAGTCAACAGAGCGAGAGTTTGAGATAAGGGTGTTTAAAACGGTCAGTATTTTCTTAAAAAGAGTTTCTGCAACTTTATTGTTTTCAAAATATGATTTTTGACTTAATTATAAGTGACAGCTACATTAATATAAGATCATGGTTTCTTCAACAGAGCGAGAGTTTGAGATAAAACCTTTAACCAATAAAGTTAATCGAAACGATTTATTTTAAGACCGAGAGACCGACAAGGAATTGATTCCCTAGTTTTGACGAACTACATACCGATATCCGTTTTATTAATATTTAATCTAGATATTAGTTTAGTTTTTAGCTTCCTTCCCCAAACAATCAACTATTATTCACCTTAGCTTTACGAAGTAACCTTAGATAACGGTATATCGATTCATAAGTCCCTGTGGGATCGATATCTTTTAAAACTACGCGATAGAACTGTGCACTTGCAGTTTGTATCCCATTCTCGACTCACACAGTCGAGCGATCAAGTTTTTGGCGCCGTTGCCGGGGACTTTTATTCAATCGATATCGTAACTCTTCCGTTACGCTGTAGAGACTAGGTTTCTTTTTCCTTCTATTCTTTCTTTCGTTGATTTGTATGCCACGCACTCGCTCTCAAGGCGAACCGCTCTATTTACGAATCAACGATATCGAACTATATCTCCGAGTCTTACGACGAATTCGGGAATATCGTGCTGAAAACAATCTCCCTCCTATAAACCTTCCTGATATCAAAAACATTTTTCCTTCTTTAACCGAGATGGCAGAACCAGCTCGTGCTCTTAGAGATTACGCCGCTCCATCGCAAGATGAACCGCATTCAAGTATTGCTCCGCCCGCAATCGAAGCAAACAACTTTGAACTTAAACCTTCGTTGTTGCAGGCTGTGCAACAAAACCAATTCTCTGGAAATCTTACCGAAGATCCAAACCTTCATTTATCCGTATTTGTCCAATACGCTGATACTGTTAAAGCTAATGGTGTCACTTCAGAGGCAATTCGACTTCGTCTTTTTCCTTTCTCATTAAGAGATAGCGCTAGAAGATGGCTTCAATCTCTCCCTTCCAACTCAGTCACCACCTGGAACGAGTTGAAGAAAGTTTTTCTTGCCCGATATTTTCCGCCAAGCAAAACAGCTATGTTAAGAGCCCAGATAAACGGATTTAAACAGAAAGACAACGAGTCTCTTTTCGAAGCATGGGAAAGATACAAAGACATGATGAGACTTTGCCCACACCATGGTTTGGAAGACTGGTTAGTAATTCACACATTTTATAATGGTCTCTTATACAATACAAGGTTAACAATAGACGCCGCTGCAGGTGGTGCACTAATGAACAAACCTTATGCTGATGCTTACCAGCTTATCGAGAGCATGGCCCAAAACCACTATCAGTGGGGAACCGAACGAACAACAGTGGAAAAACCTCAACCGAAAACTGGCATGTACGAGATAAGTAACCTTGATCACGTTAATGCAAAAGTGGATGCTTTGGTCCAGAAGATTGAAAGTTTAAACGTATCACCTCCAACCGCCGTGGTTGCTATAACTCAGAATTGCGAGGTCTGTGGAATCCAAGGCCACACTCCTGCGGAATGTCAACTCTTGACTGGAATCCAAACAGAGCAAGTAAACTATGCTCAAGGAAGCCCCTATTCGAATACCTATAACCCAAATTGGAAGAACCATCCAAACTTTTCATATAAGAGTAATAATGCTTTATACGCACCTGGACAGTCTCCGAATCAAACCCCATCTGTACCTCCGGGATATCAGAAACCGAATCCTAACAATAATACCCCTAGAAAATCCAACTTGGAAATCATGATGGAAAACTTTATAGCTTCCCAACAACAAACCAATAAAGATTTCTTAAACCAGAACATACACACTGGCGAACAACTTAAACAACTAGCAAGCAAAGTAGATGCCTTGGCTACCCATAACAAAATGTTAGAAACACAAATATCTCAAGTAGCTCAACAACAAGCACCTACTGCTGCACCAACTGGTACATTCCCTGGACAGCCCCAACCTAATCCGAGAAGCCAAGCTCATGCAATTATATTAAGAAGTGGAACGGAAGTGGAAGGACCGTCTGATCCAAGGATAGAAAACCAAAACCCTAAGAAATCTACTGAGGAAAGTGAACCTAAGGAAAAGGAAGAGAGTAATAAGGATACCCTAGAAAAGAAGGAACCTTATGTACCTCCACCACCTTACAAACCACCTATACCTTACCCTCAAAGGCTTGTTAAAACCAAAGATGTAGGCCAATTTAGAAAATTTGTCGATCTCCTTAAACAATTAAACGTTACAATTCCGTTTACCGAAGCTATTACGCAGATGCCCTCATATGCTAAATTCTTAAAAGAAATTCTTTCTAATAAAAGGAAACTTGAGGATAGCGAAACCGTTACACTCCCTGCCGAATGTAGCGCTATAATCCAAAACATGCCCCTAAACTCAAGGATCCGGGTAGCTTCTCTATACCCTGTCACATAGGAAAATTTGTCATCGACAAAGCCTTATGCGATTTAGGAGCCGGAATTAGCGTTATGCCTTTATCCATATGTAAGAGACTGGAAATGGGAGAATTAAGACCGACCAAAATGTCTGTGCAATTAGCAGATCGTTCCATCAAATATCCTGTAGGAATCCTTGAAAACGTTCCCGTACGCATAGGTCAGTTTTACATTCCCACTGACTTCACAATTATGGACATTAGAGAAGATGATACTACACCTATTATACTAGGAAGACCATTCTTAGCAACTGCCGGTGCAATCATAGACGTAAAACGAGGAAGACTCACCTTCGAAGTAGGTGAAGAGAAAATTGAATTCATTCTTTCCCAATTCTTGAAAGCACCTGCAATAGAAGATACATGTTACTTCATGGATATCATCGATGAATGCATAAAAGAAGCAGAGTCAGGAGAAGACAAATCATCAGACTATCTTTTAGAAGACAAATCTAAACAATGCTTAGCAATAACACCGGACCCTACGCAGTGTCTTAACAAACCAACCCCTGATTTGAAAACACTTCCCAAAAATCTGAGATATGAATTCCTAGACTTAGAACTTGAACGACCTGTGATAGTCAATGCAGATCTAGGAAGACTCGAAACAGAAAAACTCCTACATATCTTAAGAAAATATCCAACCGCACTAGGATACCACATAACCGATCTTAAAGGAATAAGCCCTTCTATTTGTATGCACCGCATCATGTTAGAAGAAGACGGTAAAACCTCTAGGGAACACCAGAGAAGACTAAATCCGATCTTAAGTGAGGTAGTAAAGAAAGAAATAACCAAGTTATTGGAAGCAGGTATTATATATCCTATATCTGATAGCAAATGGGTCAGTCCTGTACACGTTGTACCAAAGAAAGGAGGCATAACCGTTATTGAAAACGAAAAAGGAGAAACTATAACTAAACGAATCGAATCGGGATGGAGAATGTGCATTGATTATAGGAAACTAAACAAAGCAACCCGAAAAGATCATTTCCCTTTACCATTCATTGACCAAATGTTAGAACGATTGGCTAAACATTCACATTTCTGTTATTTAGACGGTTATTCAGGCTTCTTTCAAATACCAATTCACCCTGATGACCAAGAAAAGACAACATTCACATGCCCTTTTGGTACCTTCGCTTATAGACGAATGCCGTTTGGTCTGTGTAATGCCCCTGCAACTTTTCAAAGATGCATGATGGCGATTTTCGCCGACTTTCTCGAAAACATCATGGAAGTATTTATGGATGATTTTTCTGTATACGGACAAAGTTTCGAAGAATGCCTTGAAAACCTGGAAAGAGTTCTTGAGCGATGTGTAAAAGTAAACTTAGTACTTAATTGGGAAAAGTGCCACTTTATGGTACAAGAAGGAATTGTTTTAGGACACATCATCTCGAACAGAGGAATTGAAGTAGACAAAGCCAAAATAGAGGTAATCGAAAATCTTCAACCCCAAGAACCGTGAGAGAAGTACGAAGCTTTTTAGGACACGCCGGTTTTACCGACGATTCATCAAAGACTTCTCTAAGATAACTAAACCCTTAACCGGACTATTAATGAAAGATGCTGAATTCATATTCGACGATAACTGTTTAAAAGCATTTAAAACTCTCAAACAAGCATTGATCTCCGCACCCATTATGCAGACACCAGACTGGAATGAACCTTTCGAAATAATGTGCGATGCCAGCGATTATGCTGTAGGTGCTGTTTTAGGACAAAGAAAGGATAAAAAGCTTCATGTTATATATTACGCTAGCAGAACCCTGGATGAAGCACAGATGAATTATGCCACAACCGAGAAAGAACTCCTAGCAGTGGTATTTGCGCTAGATAAATTTCGTTCTTACTTGGTAGGAGCCAAAATAATAGTTTACACTGATCACGCTGCTATCAGGTACCTTCTAACAAAAAAGGATGCTAAACCTAGACTCCTAAGATGGATCTTGTTACTACAAGAATTCGACTTAGAAATCAAGGACAAGAAAGGAACTGAAAACGTAGTAGCAGACCACCTCTCTAGACTTGAGAACCTTGAACCAGAAAGAACATATCATTAATGATGATTTCTCGTATGATAAACTCATAGCTACTTTGGAAGAGAACAACTCCGACATGCAAGTAGAAACCACCTTAGCTATATCTGTCATACCATGGTACGCTGATCTAGTCAATTATTTAGCTGCCGGAATAGTTCCACCTACTTTATCTTACCAACAGAAGAAAAGATTCTTCCACGACATAAAACACTATTACTGGGATGATCCCTTACTTTTCAAAAGAGGCCCCGATGGTATTTTCCGTCGATGTATACCCGAAGAAGAGGTAGAAAATATAATCCAACACTGTCACTCTGCGCCTTATGGTGGACACACAAGTACATCCAAAACCTGCTCTAAAATCCTACAAGCTGGCTTTTATTGGCCAACTATATGGAAGGACGTACATGCGGCTATTAAGGAGTGTGACAGATGTCAACGCACGGGAAACATATCTAGACGTGACGAGATGCCACAAAAAGGTATTTTGGAAGTAGAGATTTTTGACGTGTGGGGGATAGACTTCATGGGACCATTTCCATCCTCCTTCGGTAACAAATACATACTCGTGGCGGTTGACTACGTATCAAAGTGGATCGAAGCTATAGCTTCTCCAACTAATGACACCCGAGTAGTAACTAGACTCTTTAAAAATATAATATTTCCGAGATTTGGCATCCCAAGGATAGTAGTCAGTGATGGTGGATCGCACTTTATATCCAAGGTACTCGAAAAACTACTACTTAAATATGGAGTGAGACATAGGATAGCAACACCTTACCACCCTCAAACCAACGGACAAGTGGAAGTATCTAACAGAGAAATAAAGCAAATACTAGAAAAAACGGTCGCCACTTCAAGGAAAGATTGGTCATTGAAACTACCAGAAGCTTTATGGGCATACCGAACTGCTTATAAAACTCCCATAGGGACGACCCCATTTAAGCTCATTTATGGAAAATCCTGTCACCTCCCGGTAGAATTAGAACATAAAGCCTATTGGGCTATTAGAAATTTAAATCTGAATTACAAAGCCGCCGGTGAAAAGAGAATCCTTGACATAAACGAATTAGAGGAACTCAGAAGAGACGCCTATGAAAATGCCAAAATCTATAAAGAAAGAACAAAACAATGGCATGACAAGCGTATATCAAGGAAAATCTTCAAGCAAGGCGACGTAGTACTTTTATTTAACTCCAGACTAAAATTATTCCCGGGAAAACTACGATCCAGATGGTCAGGACCTTTCCATATCACTAAAATCTTTCCCAGTGGAGCGGTAGAAATAAAAGGACAATCTACAGAACCGTTCACCGTAAACGGGCAACGTCTGAAACATTATCACTATGCGGAAACCAACGAGGATTCGCAAATTCTACACTTAGACGAAACGCCCCCAGGACTCATAGACTATATTTAACAGTTTCTTTGTCGAGCTTGCGACATTTAAACAAAGCGCTTAGTGGGAGACAACCCACAAATTACTCTGTTATTTTATTATTCTATTATTATTATCATTTCTCTATTTTTCTCTTAATTATTCTTTTAATTTCTATTTAGTATTCATTATTGATTTATTCAAAAAAGAAAAAAAATATATCCATATAATAATAATAATTCTTTTCTTCTTTCGGCATTTGGCCAAATCCTGACTTAAACTCATATTTTCTTTTCTCTAGTTAACACTAACCAGATGGGACATTTTGACCGTATGGGTATCAAGTTCAGAGGAATGGCTCAGAAACGAAGGTTTGAAAAACTAGCCACTAGAGAGATGCTACCTAGTTTATATGCTGATGATTGGGCTATGACTGCCCTTGGACTGAGACAGAGTGTCCTGTTTTTGCTGAATCAGATAGGATGGGAGACCTCCCCTATCCTGAGACATTTCACCACCTACCGGAGACTCACACTAGAATTCCTTAGTTCATTAATCTATCTACCTAGCCATGGAAAAGGAATTACCAGAGGTTTTATCCAGTTCAGAATGTTCAATATGGAGTACCAATTTAATATTAGAGACTTCACCAACCTTTGGGTTTTCCTACCTCCTTTGATACATTCACTATAAGCCAGGAAGAACTTTTTGAATATAGAGAGCTGGAACACTTTTGGGGTAAGCTGACTGGAAATGATGAGCCCGAAGAACATGAGTTTCTCTCTGGAAACATACATAACCCGGCTTTTCGCTATTTCCATAAGATCCTGACCCACACTTTATTTGGGAAGAAGCCAAATAGTACTTCAGTTTCACGTGATGAACTCTTCATCATATTTTGTGCTTCCCAGAACCGTCCAGTAAACGGTGCTACTTTTATGTTAGCTAATTTGGACCACCTTATCCAGGATGAGCGAGCACCCATTAGAATAGGTGGCCTGATAACTATGATAGGTAATGCTATTGGATTACGTCAGCCTATGCTTGACCTGAACCCTTTTTGTGGCATTACTACTCTGAGTATACCTTTCCTCTTCAACACTATGTTTATAGCAAACATAGGGTCTGATGAGTTCGAGCTTATTATTGATAACCAGGTTCTCTGCCTATTCACCATGCCCGATCCTAGAACTAGTGTTCATAACCAAAGGAACTGGCTCTATAACCTGAATGAAACCCCAACTCCTGCTGGATCCACTGAATCCATCCAGGATTATGAGATTTGTGATGACTATGAGCACTATGTTGACCATATCTCTCTTGCTGAATCTGACCCTCAGACTCCATCAGGCTACTATGATATTGATCCTCCTCCTCAGCCTGTCCTGACCGAAGAATCAGCTATGCCTGATCTCCGACATCATATGCCAGGAACAGATATCAAAACCGTCGTTGAAGCCTTGATGTCAGAGCATCACGATCTCAGAGAAGATTTCCACAGCTTGAGACTTGCAGTCCTAGAACACATGAGCAGCACGGCAAGTCAGTTACGTATGTTACGGCATCATGTTAACTCTTTTGCTCCTCCGGCCAGAGATCCGAAGATAGATGGAATTTAGTTATTTTTCTTTCTTAGTTATTTAGTTTTAGGCTAGATTTTTCATTAATGTTATTTGAATTCATGTTCGCATTTATTTTTTTTCCCTTTTCATTTCATTGTTTTCCCTTCGTGTATTACATTATGTCAATTTTATTAAAGCTTTTATTTTATGCAATGGCTATGTTCTCTACTGTTACTTAGAATGAATTATATTATGTGAAGTAGAATAGCATGCAATACAAATTAATTAGCTAAATTAATTAGAACAATCTAAAAACCAAATAAAACAAAAACAAAATAATCAAAATATATTTATCTCCTAATTAAGTCTGTGTAGCGCTACTGAAGAAGCCTTGCCAAAAGAACTGTGTGACGAGCGTCACACAATCCATGACGAACGGCACGCAACACTCTTGTTACGAGCGTCACACCCTTGTGACGAGCGTAACGCCTCTCAGACATGTGAACGTTAGGGAGCCGTTGGAGACGAACGTTACACCCCTACCTTTTTACATTCCCCATTCATTTTTCATTTACCACATTTAATTACTTTTCAACCACTCTTTCTTTTCACCTCCCACATTTTTCTCCTATAAATACCCTCCAAACCTCCTTCTTTCACCACAAACAATTCTCTCATATCAAATATACACTTCTTTTCCTTTTCCAAATCACTCATTCAAAAATTCATTACAATGGCGGGAAATCAAAATTTCGGAAATATCATCTTCCGATCCGGAGATGACAACTATCAGCAAGAGCAATTCGAGCGCTTCCAACAGCGAGGCGTCGCTCCCACCAGGTACCCCGATTTAACTTGTTTGCAACAATTAGGCTTACTCCAAGGTATCGAGTGGATGCTCCGTAAAGCCGATTTAACCTTCCTTTGCACTCATAACCAACCCACCTACCCTTCCCTAACCTTAGAATTCCTAAGTTCTTACGACTACACCACTCCCGCCGGTGAAGGTGAATTTCTAACCGGTACGGCAACCTTCCGTATGTTTAACACCGAGTACTCTCTAACCCAACGCGAATTGAGTGCCATGCTACAATTTCCCACAGAAGGTCTGCTGCATGCCAGAATCCCTCCAACCTCAAACTGGAACACAGTTCTAGTTTTCGATCTTTTTAAGAAAATTTCCGGTATAAATACCTACAACTGGGAAGAACTCCTTCTCTCCCACATCCATAACCCCACCATCCGTTATTTTCTCCGTATCCTGCAAAACACACTTTTTGGAAGACCAAACAACAGTAAGGTCAACTCAAAGGAGTTATTTTTCCTCCAGTGCGTTTTCGAACCGGATGCTCAGGTAAACGCCGCCTCTTTTCTCTTTCATCACATCCGCACCTTATGTGCTAGAGGCCGGCAACCATTCATAATTGGTGGATTAATAACCTCCATAGCACTTGGCCTGAACCTAGGGGATAAACTCCAAACTTTAGAATCCCTACCACCCCTGTCTATGGATATCAGCTATTGTCGCTCCAGCCGCCTGATTAAAAACAGAGTAGGCGGAGGATACTATCTTATGGTGAACAACCAAGCTGTCCCAAGTGTTGTGCTACCCAATACCACCCTAACGGATGTCACAAACCCGGACCGCCACCTCTATGATCTCAGCGCTCCTGAAACCACCGAGCCTTCACAAACAAACCAGCAAACAGATGAGTTTGAAGAAATGGAACAAGGTGATCATCCGCCAACACAACAATCAGTCCCGCTAAACCCTTCCAGTAATGCAGCCGGCCCATCCTCCCAACGTCGTCGACGAAGACGACCTGCGACCAACGACGACATTATGGATGCTATCGATGGTATGCAGGCACAGAATGCAGATATGATGCAGATGATGCGTCAAATGCAACAGCAACAGGATGCTCGGAATGCCATAACCGACCAGCGGTTTACTGAGTTGCTTAGCAGATTCGACAGCTTAGACATACGTCAAAGATCACCAGGACCAAGAACCAGAGGTGGAAGGCAGCCTTAGTTGTATTTTTCTTTTCTTCTCCATTTTGTATTTCTTTCCCTTAAAACATCGAGGACAATGTTTAGTTCAAGTATGGGGGGGAAACATTATTCTTTCCATTCTCATCTTTGTTTCAAGTATGTACTCTCCCTTTTCATTGTTATTTCCCTAAAAAAAAAAAAAAAAAAAAAAAAATATTTTTTTAAGTTAAGTCCTGAATGTGAAAAATTTTCTATTATCTATTTCCCTCAACTTTCTTGAGCCATAAAAAAATTTTAACACACCCAATAAGTATAAAGGTTGCTTACTTTATAAAATTTGAGTGAAATCAAAACAAAATCATTACCATAACAACGCTCTGAGAACCGCAATATGTTAGATCAGGATAAGTACCTATTATACCGAACTCCTTGAACTTTTAGTTCTATGGTAACCCCAAGTAGTTTATACAGAAGTCAGCACCATCTTAATAGCAAACTACGTGGAGAGCCGATGAATATAAGTGAATGATCCCCAAAGTAACATGAAATATACGAATATATCAAGAAATGCACTAATTAAATTAGGTGATCCTTACCAGATCATTTAATCTAAAGGTTGCAGATCATGCAAAAGCACAATACGAAAGATCCATTACGAGTTGGTTCAGTAGGAATCTGGTACTGAACTTGGTAGGGCGGACTACGGTTCGATCCCCCGCAATTTGCAATGGACTGAATAATGAAGGTATCCGACTTATGTACCAGAACTTCTAGCTAAAAGCGGATCATAATCACTAACCGGTTACTCCACTATGTGCGCGAAAAGATAAAGGGCTTAATGTGATTTCGCTAGAATGAAAACGGGTAAAATAAGACTAAAGGAACCAGGATAGCTATCATAGGGTACTTGAACTGATGGGCATAAGGTAGGGTTATCTAAGTTGTAACGGTAGTTGTTGATGTCAAGATTAAACTCAAGTCCTCCTAAACAAAAATCCATTGGCAACCTAGTACGAATTGATGTGTGCTTTAAAAATTTCATCTGGCTAAAACTTTTAACAAGTTCTATACTGAATTTTGCTTGAGGACAAGCAAAGAATTAAGTATGGGGGAGTTTGATAACACGAAATTATATCGCTTTTTAAGACTTAATTCAATTAAATTATATTATCATTTACGCTAGTTTATCTCATTTTATCAGATATTATGCAGTATTCCTCTTCTATTTATATCAGGTACCCATTTTGAAGCAAAAGTGAAAAAAGGAAGAAAAGGAGGTGTAAAAAGGAACAAAAAGGAGAGAAAAGGAACCAAAGGCCAAAGCCCAGCCCAAAGCGCACAAGTCACCAACGCTGTGCCTGTGACGGACGTCACAGGACGCGTGACGAGCGTCACGCGAAGTAGCCTTGTGACGGACGTCACACATGGTGTGACGAGCGTCACACCAGTCCACTAGCTTTTTGGCGCAAGTTACGCTCTCAGAAGAATGGAAGTAACGTTGAGGACTTCGTGTCCTATTCCCAAGCCGTGAATTTAGCACGCTGAAGACTCGTGGAAAAGAAGAAAAAGGCAGTTAGTAGCACTTCTATAAATAGCTACCCTAATCCCTCTCGTTGGCTCTCCTCTTTTTGCCGTTTAGACACACCGAAGCTCTGCCGATTTTCTGTTCAAGCTTTTGCTTAGTTTTCTTTTTCCAGCAGAATTAATATTGTTTATTTTATTTATTTCTTTTGCAAGTTTTATTTTCTTTTTCCCTTGCAATTTATCTTCCCGTTTTTAGCTTTTAGATATTTTTCGCGTAGTAGTTTCTACACCGGAAACTACTGTGCAACTTTATACCGGATTTAACCTTACGTTATATTCGAGTTTTTTTTATTTCCTTGATTTAATTTACTGTTTAATTGAAGAATCGAAGAACAAATCCTACCGGCTTGTGGAGGAGTGTTCAAGACCATTGTATTACGCATTCAGGTTCTTTAATCGTTATTTAATTTTTAATGTTTTATTCTATTGTTTATTTACATTGCCTGCCTGAAATGAGTCTGTGTATGCATGATAATAATCATTATTTAGTTAGCATGTCTGGCTAATTCGCCTAGGTATCGGTATGTAAAGTAAGCAGAAAAAGGGATCAAGACTAAGTCGGTCTATTCAAACTTAAAATTAGAATCAATCTTTTTATGGTCTTAACTTACAGGTTTAATAACAAGATTTTTTACAAAAGTAAAAGACATAAAGAAGTTGAAACCAACAGAGCGAGAGTTTGAGGTTTTAACTGGACAGTGTAAGTTAGTCATTAAGTCTATCTCAGGGCGAGAGCAAGTTTTAGAATTAATTAAGTTCTGACTTTTTTCCAAAAAGTATTTTTAAAGATTGAATGTGAGGACGAGAGTTAAGCATTTAGATTTAATTGTATAACCTAAGTCAACAGAGCGAGAGTTTGAGATAAAACCTTTAACCAATAAAGTTAATCGAAACGATTTATTTTAAGACCGAGAGACCGACAAGGAATTGATTCCCTAGTTTTGACGAACTACATACCGATATCCGTTTTATTAATATTTAATCTAGTTATTAGTTTAGTTTTTAGCTTCCTTCCCCAAACAATCAACTATTATTCACCTTAGCTTTACGAAGTAACCTTAGATAACGGTATATCGATTCATAAGTCCCTGTGGGATCGATATCTTTTAAAACTACGCGATAGAACTGTGCACTTGCAGTTTGTATCCCATTCTCGACTCACACAGTCGAGCGATCACGCGAAGTAGCCTTGCAAAAACGTCACGCGAAGTAGCCTTGCAAGGCTACTTCGCGTGATCGCTCGACTGTGTGAGTCGAGAATGGGATACAAACTGCAAGTGCACAGTTCTATCGCGTAGTTTTAAAAGATATCGATCCCACAGGGACTTATGAATCGATATACCGTTATCTAAGGTTACTTCGTAAAGCTAAGGTGAATAATAGTTGATTGTTTGGGGAAGGAAGCTAAAAACTAAACTAATATCTAGATTAAATATTAATAAAACGGATATCGGTATGTAGTTCGTCAAAACTAGGGAATCAATTCCTTGTCGGTCTCTCGGTCTTAAAATAAATCGTTTCGATTAACTTTATTGGTTAAAGGTTTTATCTCAAACTCTCGCTCTGTTGAAGAAACCATGATCTTATATTAATGTAGCTGTCACTTATAATTAAGTCAAAAATCATATTTTGAAAACAATAAAGTTGCAGAAACTCTTTTTAAGAAAATACTGACCGTTTTAAACACCCTTATCTCAAACTCTCGCTCTGTTGACTTAGGTTATACAATTAAATCTAAATGCTTAACTCTCGTCCTCACATTCAATCTTTAAAAATACTTTTTGGAAAAAAGTCAGAACTTAATTAATTCTAAAACTTGCTCTCGCCCTGAGATAGACTTAATGACTAACTTACACTGTCCAGTTAAAACCTCAAACTCTCGCTCTGTTGGCTTCAACTTCTTTATGTCTTTTACTTTTGTAAAAAATCTTGTTATTAAACCTGTAAGTTAAGACCATAAAAAGATTGATTCTAATTTTAAGTTTGAATAGACCGACTTAGTCTTGATCCCTTTTTCTGCTTACTTTACATACCGATACCTAGGCGAATTAGCCAGACATGCTAACTAAATAATAATTATTATCATGCATACACAGACTCATTTCAGGCAGGCAATGTAAATAAACAATAGAATAAAACATTAAAAATTAAATAACGATTAAAGAACCTGAATGCGTAATACAATGGTCTTGAACACTCCACCACAAGTCGGTAGGATTTGTTCTTCGATTCTTCAATTAAGCAGTAAATTAAGTCAAGGAAATAAAACTCGAATATAACGTAAGGTTAAATCCGGTATAAAGTTGCACAGTAGTTTCCGGTGTAGAAGCTACTACGCGGAAAATATCTAAAAGCTAAAAACGGGGAAGATAAATTGCAAGGGAAAAAGAAAATAAAACTTGCAAAAGAAATAAATAAAATAAACAATATTAATTCTGCTGGAAAAAGAAAACTAAGCAAAAGCTTGAACAGAAAATCGGCAGAGCTTCGGTGTGTCTAAACGGCAAAAAGAGGAGAGCCAACGAGAGGGATTAGGGTAGCTATTTATAGAAGTGCTACTAACTGCCTTTTTCTTCTTTTCCACGAGTCTTCAGCGTGCTAAATTCACGGCTTGGGAATAGGACACGAAGTCCTCAACGTTACTTCCATTCTTCTGAGAGCGTAACTTGCGCCAAAAAGCTAGTGGACTGGTGTGACGCTCGTCACACCATGTGTGACGTCCGTCACAAGGCTACTTCGCGTGACGCTCGTCACGCGTCCTGTGACGTCCGTCACAGGCACAGCGTTGGTGACTTGTGCGCTTTGGGCTGGGCTTTGGCCTTTGGTTCCTTTTCTCTCCTTTTTGTTCCTTTTTACACCTCCTTTTCTTCCTTTTTCACTTTTGCTTCAAAATGGGTACCTGATATAAATAGAAGAGGAATACTGCATAATATCTGATAAAATGAGATAAACTAGCGTAAATGATAATATAATTTAATTGAATTAAGTCTTAAAAAGCGATATAATTTCGTGTTATCAAACTCCCCCATACTTAATTCTTTGCTTGTCCTCAAGCAAAATTCAGTATAGAACTTGTTAAAAGTTTTAGCCAGATGAAATTTTTAAAGCACACATCAATTCGTACTAGGTGCCAATGGATTTTTGTTTAGGAGGACTTGAGTTTAATCTTGACATCAACAACTACCGTTACAACTTAGATAACCCTACCTTATGCCCATCAGTTCAAGTACCCTATGATAGCTATCCTGGTTCCTTTAGTCTTATTTTACCCGTTTCCATTCTAGCGAAATCACATTAAGCCCTTTATCTTTTCGCGCACATAGTGGAGTAACCGGTTAGTGATTATGATCCGCTTTTAGCTAGAAGTTCTGGTACATAAGTCGGATACCTTCATTATTCAGTCCATTGCAAATTGCGGGGGATCGAACCGTAGTCCGCCCTACCAAGTTCAGTACCAGATTCCTACTGAACCAACTCGTAATGGATCTTTCGTATTGTGCTTTTGCATGATCTGCAACCTTTAGATTAAATGATCTGGTAAGGATCACCTAATTTAATTAGTGCATTTCTTGATATATTCGTATATTTCATGTTACTTTGGGGATCATTCACTTATATTCATCGGCTCTCCACGTAGTTTGCTATTAAGATGGTGCTGACTTCTGTATAAACTACTTGGGGTTACCATAGAACTAAAAGTTCAAGGAGTTCGGTATAATAGGTACTTATCCTGATCTAACATATTGCGGTTCTCAGAGCGTTGTTATGGTAATGATTTTGTTTTGATTTCACTCAAATTTTATAAAGTAAGCAACCTTTATACTTATTGGGTGTGTTAAAATTTTTGTTATGGCTCAAGAAAGTTGAGGGAAATAGATAATAGAAAATTTTTCACATTCAGGACTTAACTTAAAAAAATATTTTTTTTTTTTTTTTTTTTTTTTTAGGGAAATAACAATGAAAAGGGAGAGTACATACTTGAAACAAAGATGAGAATGGAAAGAATAATGTTTCCCCCCCATACTTGAACTAAACATTGTCCTCGATGTTTTAAGGGAAAGAAATACAAAATGGAGATGAAAAGAAAAATACAACTAAGGCTGCCTTCCACCTCTGGTTCTTGGTCCTGGTGATCTTTGACGTATGTCTAAGCTGTCGAATCTGCTAAACAACTCAGTAAACCGCTGGTCGGTTATGGCATTCCGAGCATCCTGTTGCTGTTGCATTTGACGCATCATCTGCATCATATCTGCATTCTGTGCCTGCATACCATCGATAGCATCCATAATGTCGTCGTTGGTCGCAGGTCGTCTTCGTCGACGACGTTGGGAGGATGGGCCGACTGCATTATTGGAAGGGTTTAGCGGGACTGATTGTTGTGTTGGCGGATGATCACCTTGTTCCATTTCTTCAAACTCATCTGTTTGCTGGTTTGTTTGTGAAGGCTCGGTGGTTTCAGGAGTGCTGAGATCATAGAGGTGGCGGTCCGGGTTTGTGACATCCGTTAGGGTGGTATTGGGTAGCACAACACTTGGGACAGCTTGGTTGTTCACCATAAGATAGTATCCTCCGCCTACTCTGTTTTTAATCAGGCGGCTGGAGCGACAATAGCTGATATCCATAGACAGGGGTGGTAGGGATTCTAAAGTTTGGAGTTTATCCCCTAGGTTCAGGCCAAGTGCTATGGAGGTTATTAATCCACCAATTATGAATGGTTGCCGGCCTCTAGCACATAAGGTGCGGATATGATGAAAGAGAAAAAGAAAAGAGGCGGCGTTTACCTTAGTATCCGATTCGAAAACGCACTGGAGGAAAAAGAGTTCTTTTGAGTTGACCTTACTGTTGTTTGGTCTTCCAAAGAGTGTGTTTTGCAGGATACGGAGAAAATAACGGATGGTGGGGTTATGGATGTGGGAGAGAAGGAGTTCTTCCCAGTTGTAGGTATCTATACCGGAAATTTTCTTAAAAGGCCGAAAACTAGAACTGTGTTCCAGTTTGAGGTTGGAGGGATTCTGGCATGCAGCAGACCTTCTGTGGGAAATTGTAGCATGGCACTCAATTCGCGTTGGGTTAGAGAGTACTCGGTGTTAAACATACGGAAGGTTGCCGTACCGGTTAGAAATTCACCTTCACCGGCGGGAGTGGTGTAGTCGTAAGAACTTAGGAATTCTAAGGTTAGGGAAGGGTAGGTGGGTTGGTTATGATTGCAAAGGAAGGTTAAATCGGCTTTACGGAGCATCCACTCGATACCTTGGAGTAAGCCTAATTGTTGCAAGCAAGGTAAATCGGGGTACCTGGTGGGAGCGACGCCTCGCTGCTGGAAGCGCTCGAATTGCTCTTGCTGATAGTTGTCATCTCCGGATCGGAAGATGATATTTCCGAAATTTTGATTTCCCGCCATTGTAATGAATTTTTGAATGAGTGATTTGGAAGTAATTAATTTAGCTAATTAATTTGTATTGCATGCTATTCTACTTCACATAATAATAATTCATTCTAAGTAACAGTAGAGAACATAGCCATTGCATAAAATAAAAGCTTTAATAGAATTGACATAATGTAATACATGAAGGGAAAACAATGAAATGAAAAAAAATAAATGCGAACATGAATTCAAATAACATTAATGAAAAATCTAGCCTAAAACTAAATAACTAAGAAAGAAAAATAACTAAATTCCATCTATCTTCGGATCTCTGGCCGGAGGAGCAAAAGAGTTAACATGATGCTGTAACATACGTAACTGACTTGCCGTGCTGCTCATGTGTTCTAGGACTGCAAGTCTCAAGCTGTGGAAATCTTCTCTGAGATCGTGATGCTCTGACATCAAGGCTTCAACGACGGTTTTGATATCTGTTCCTGGCATATGATGTCGGAGATCAGGCATAGCTGATTCTTCGGTCAGGACAGGCTGAGGAGGAGGATCAATATCATAGTAGCCTGATGGAGTCTGAGGGTCAGATTCAGCAAGAGAGATATGGTCAACATAGTGCTCATAGTCATCACAAATCTCATAATCCTGGATGGATTCAGTGGATCCAGCAGGAGTTGGGGTTTCATTCAGGTTATAGAGCCAGTTCCTTTGGTTATGAACACTAGTTCTAGGATCGGGCATGGTGAATAGGCAGAGAACCTGGTTACCAATAATAAGCTCGAACTCATCAGACCCTATGTTTGCTATAAACATAGTGTTGAAGAGGAAAGGTATACTCAGAGTAGTAATGCCACAAAAAGGGTTCAGGTCAAGCATAGGCTGACGTAATCCAATAGCATTACCTATCATAGTTATCAGGCCACCTATTCTAATGGGTGCTCGCTCATCCTGGATAAGGTGGTCCAAATTAGCTAACATAAAAGTAGCACCGTTTACTGGACGGTTCTGGGAAGCACAAAATATGATGAAGAGTTCATCACGTGAAACTGAAGTACTATTTGGCTTCTTCCCAAATAAAGTGTGGGTCAGGATCTTATGGAAATAGCGAAAAGCCGGGTTATGTATGTTTCCAGAGAGAAACTCATGTTCTTCGGGCTCATCATTTCCAGTCAGCTTACCCCAAAAGTGTTCCAGCTCTCTATATTCAAAAAGTTCTTCCTGGCTTATAGTGAATGTATCAAAGGAGGTAGGAAAACCCAAAAGGTTGGTGAAGTCTCTAATATTATATTGGTACTCCATATTGAACATTCTGAACTGGATAAAACCTCTGGTAATTCCTTTTCCATGGCTAGGTAGATAGATTAATGAACTAAGGAATTCTAGTCTGAGTCTCCGGTAGGTGGTGAAATGTCTCAGGATAGGGGAGGTCTCCCATCCTATCTGATTCAGCAAAAAAAGGACACTCTGTCTCAGTCCAAGGGCAGTCATAGCCCAATCATCAGCATATAAACTAGGTAGCATCTCTCTAGCGGCTAGTTCTTCAAACCTTCGTTTCTGAGCCATTCCTCTGAACTTGATACCCATACGGTCAAAATGTCCCATCTGGTTAGTGTTAACTAGAGAAAAGAAAACATGAGTTTAAGTCAGGATTTGGCCAAATGCCGAAAGAAGAAAAGAATTATTATTATTATATGGATATATTTTTTTTCTTTTTTGAATAAATCAATAATGAATACTAAATAGAAATTAAAAGAATAATTAAGAGAAAATAGAGAAATGATAATAATAATAGAATAATAAAATAACAAATTAATTTGTGGGTTGTCTCCCACTAAGCGCTTTGTTTAAATGTCGCAAGCTCGACGACTCAGGAGTGTAAGTACTCATGGTGGTTCTTTCGAGGATGAATCCTCGGTCAAACTTTTAATTATCCTTGATTTCCATGGCCACTTATCAATCCATCTCTCATATCCGTCACTTTTCTTCTTTTTCTTCTGCGAGGTAGTTTATCCTCCTGAACTTGTGGTGGTGGTTCTGGCTCTATTCTGGGAGCTAGCTTTTCAGGTTTAGGTTCAATTTTGAAAACACCACCTCAAAGTCTGGTTTGCCCCTTTTTATACTAATTAGTTCCCTAATTTCATGGGCTTCAAATTTTCTCTTCTTGGTCAGGGTGGCAAATAAAGGTGCATTGGTGTGGATATTTTCTGATAGCTCCTCATTTCTTTCGGATTTGGGGTCTACCTTAACTTCCACAGACCTTCGCGGGAAAGGAATTGGTGATTTATAGGGAGAAGGGACAACACATAGCTCTTCCTTCTCTACCTTTTTGACAACCTCCCTTTCGGGTGGTGTTTGTGGAACTTTCTCAATCTCTACTTTTTTCTCACCTGAACCCTCCTCATTGTCACTATCCTTAGGATTTTCGATAAATCTTTCACTGGTGGTTGTTACCATATCCGCATGTTTCTCAGGGAAAGGTCCTAGAGGTGTCTGCGCAAGAAGGAAGATTTGAGTCTCCAATGTCTCGTTGTGAGTGACGAGGGACTCGACCACATTGTTCAGTTGCGTAAGGGTTTCATTGGTATAGAGACTTTGTTTCCTAAATTCTTCATTCTGAAGAGTTTGTGTAGCCACAAAGCGTTCCATCATAGATTCCATCCTTAAGTGAGTTTGCGTCTCAATGAAATCCTCCATTAATATTTCCAGGTTGGATTTATAGGAATCTTGCGATTCCTCAAAATACTGGGAGTGATAATCGTAGAGAAAGTTTGGGTGATACATAGTGATAGAGAAAAAAATTGCCTTAGTCTCTACAGCGTAACAGAAGAGTTACGATATCGATTGAATAAAAGTCCCCGGCAACAGCGCCAAAAACTTGATCGCTCGACTGTGTGAGTCGAGAATGGGATACAAACTGCAAGTGCACAGTTCTATCGCGTAGTTTTAAAAGATATCGATCCCACAGGGACTTATGAATCGATATACCGTTATCTAAGGTTACTTCGTAAAGCTAAGGTGAATAATAGTTGATTGTTTGGGGAAGGAAGCTAAAAACTAAACTAATATCTAGATTAAATATTAATAAAACGGATATCGGTATGTAGTTCGTCAAAACTAGGGAATCAATTCCTTGTCGGTCTCTCGGTCTTAAAATAAATCGTTTCGATTAACTTTATTGGTTAAAGGTTTTATCTCAAACTCTCGCTCTGTTGAAGAAACCATGATCTTATATTAATGTAGCTGTCACTTATAATTAAGTCAAAAATCATATTTTGAAAACAATAAAGTTGCAGAAACTCTTTTTAAGAAAATACTGACCGTTTTAAAACACCCTTATCTCAAACTCTCGCTCTGTTGACTTAGGTTATACAATTAAATCTAAATGCTTAACTCTCGTCCTCACATTCAATCTTTAAAATACTTTTTGGAAAAAAGTCAGAACTTAATTAATTCTAAAACTTGCTCTCGCCCTGAGATAGACTTAATGACTAACTTACACTGTCCAGTTAAAACCTCAAACTCTCGCTCTGTTGGTTTCAACTTCTTTATGTCTTTTACTTTTGTAAAAAATCTTGTTATTAACCTGTAAGTTAAGACCATAAAAAGATTGATTCTAATTTTAAGTTTGAATAGACCGACTTAGTCTTGATCCCTTTTCTGCTTACTTTACATACCGATACCTAGGCGAATTAGCCAGACATGCTAACTAAATATAATTATTATCATGCATACACAGACTCATTTCAGGCAGGCAATGTAAATAAACAATAGAATAAAACATTAAAAATTAAATAACGATTAAAGAACCTGAATGCGTAATACAATGGTCTTGAACACTCCTCCACAAGCCGGTAGGATTTGTTCTTCGATTCTTCAATTAAACAGTAAATTAAATCAAGGAATAAAAAAAACTCGAATATAACGTAAGGTTAAATCCGGTATAAAGTTGCACAGTAGTTTCCGGTGTAGAAACTACTACGCGAAAAATATCTAAAAGCTAAAAACGGGGAAGATAAATTGCAAGGGAAAAAGAAAATAAAACTTGCAAAAGAAATAAATAAAGAAAGAAACATATTAATTCTGCTGGAAAAAGAAAACTAAGCAAAAGCTTGAACAGAAAATCGGCAGAGCTTCGGTGTGTCTAAACGGCAAAAAGAGGAGAGCCAACGAGAGGGATTAGGGTAGCTATTTATAGAAGTGCTACTAACTGCCTTTTTCTTCTTTTCCACGAGTCTTCAGCGTGCTAAATTCACGGCTTGGGAATAGGACACGAAGTCCTCAACGTTACTTCCATTCTTCTGAGAGCGTAACTTGCGCCAAAAAGCTAGTGGACTGGTGTGACGCTCGTCACACCATGTGTGACGTCCGTCACAAGGCTACTTCGCGTGACGCTCGTCACGCGTCCTGTGACGTCCGTCACAGGCACAGCGTTGGTGACTTGTGCGCTTTGGGCTGGGCTTTGGCCTTTGGTTCCTTTTCTCTCCTTTTTGTTCCTTTTTACACCTCCTTTTCTTCCCTTTTTCACTTTTGCTTCAAAATGGGTACCTGATATAAATAGAAGAGGAATACTGCATAATATCTGATAAAATGAGATAAACTAGCGTAAATGATAATATAATTTAATTGAATTAAGTCTTAAAAAGCGATATAATTTCGTGTTATCAAACTCAAAAACTTGATCGCTCGACTGTGTGAGTCGAGAATGGGATACAAACTGCAAGTGCACAGTTCTATCGCGTAGTTTTAAAAGATATCGATCCCACAGGGACTTATGAATCGATATACCGTTATCTAAGGTTACTTCGTAAAGCTAAGGTGAATAATAGTTGATTGTTTGGGGAAGGAAGCTAAAAACTAAACTAATATCTAGATTAAATATTAATAAAACGGATATCGGTATGTAGTTCGTCAAAACTAGGGAATCAATTCCTTGTCGGTCTCTCGGTCTTAAAATAAATCGTTTCGATTAACTTTATTGGTTAAAGGTTTTATCTCAAACTCTCGCTCTGTTGAAGAAACCATGATCTTATATTAATGTAGCTGTCACTTATAATTAAGTCAAAAATCATATTTTGAAAACAATAAAGTTGCAGAAACTCTTTTTAAGAAAATACTGACCGTTTTAAACACCCTTATCTCAAACTCTCGCTCTGTTGACTTAGGTTATACAATTAAATCTAAATGCTTAACTCTCGTCCTCACATTCAATCTTTAAAAATACTTTTGGAAAAAAGTCAGAACTTAATTAATTCTAAAACTTGCTCTCGCCCTGAGATAGACTTAATGACTAACTTACACTGTCCAGTTAAAACCTCAAACTCTCGCTCTGTTGGTTTCAACTTCTTTATGTCTTTTACTTTTGTAAAAAATCTTGTTATTAAACCTGTAAGTTAAGACCATAAAAAGATTGATTCTAATTTTAAGTTTGAATAGACCGACTTAGTCTTGATCCCTTTTTCTGCTTACTTTACATACCGATACCTAGGCGAATTAGCCAGACATGCTAACTAAATAATAATTATTATCATGCATACACAGACTCATTTCAGGCAGGCAATGTAAATAAACAATAGAATAAAACATTAAAAATTAAATAACGATTAAAGAACCTGAATGCGTAATACAATGGTCTTGAACACTCCTCCACAAGCCGGTAGGATTTGTTCTTCGATTCTTCAATTAAACAGTAAATTAAATCAAGGAAATAAAAAAAACTCGAATATAACGTAAGGTTAAATCCGGTATAAAGTTGCACAGTAGTTTCCGGTGTAGAAACTACTACGCGAAAAATATCTAAAAGCTAAAAACGGGGAAGATAAATTGCAAGGGAAAAAGAAAATAAAACTTGCAAAAGAAATAAATAAAAGAAACAATATTAATTCTGCTGGAAAAAGAAAACTAAGCAAAAGCTTGAACAGAAAATCGGCAGAGCTTCGGTGTGTCTAAACGGCAAAAAGAGGAGAGCCAACGAGAGGGATTAGGGTAGCTATTTATAGAAGTGCTACTAACTGCCTTTTTCTTCTTTTCCACGAGTCTTCAGCGTGCTAAATTCACGGCTTGGGAATAGGACACGAAGTCCTCAACGTTACTTCCATTCTTCTGAGAGCGTAACTTGCGCCAAAAAGCTAGTGGACTGGTGTGACGCTCGTCACACCATGTGTGACGTCCGTCACAAGGCTACTTCGCGTGACGCTCGTCACGCGTCCTGTGACGTCCGTCACAGGCACAGCGTTGGTGACTTGTGCGCTTTGGGCTGGGCTTTGGCCTTTGGTTCCTTTTCTCTCCTTTTTGTTCCTTTTTACACCTCCTTTTCTTCCTTTTTTCACTTTTGCTTCAAATGGGTACCTGATATAAATAGAAGAGGAATACTGCATAATATCTGATAAAATGAGATAAACTAGCGTAAATGATAATATAATTTAATTGAATTAAGTCTTAAAAAGCGATATAATTTCGTGTTATCAAACTCCCCCATACTTAATTCTTTGCTTGTCCTCAAGCAAAATTCAGTATAGAACTTGTTAAAAGTTTTAGCCAGATGAAATTTTTAAAGCACACATCAATTCGTACTAGGTTGCCAATGGATTTTTGTTTAGGAGGACTTGAGTTTAATCTTGACATCAACAACTACCGTTACAACTTAGATAACCCTACCTTTTGCCCATCAGTTCAAGTACCCTATGATAGCTATCCTGGTTCCTTTAGTCTTATTTTACCCGTTTTCATTCTAGCGAAATCACATTAAGCCCTTTATCTTTTCGCGCACATAGTGGAGTAACCGGTTAGTGATTATGATCCGCTTTTAGCTAGAAGTTCTGGTACATAAGTCGGATACCTTCATTATTCAGTCCATTGCAAATTGCGGGGGATCGAACCGTAGTCCGCCCTACCAAGTTCAGTACCAGATTCCTACTGAACCAACTCGTAATGGATCTTTCGTATTGTGCTTTTGCATGATCTGCAACCTTTAGATTAAATGATCTGGTAAGGATCACCTAATTTAATTAGTGCATTTCTTGATATATTCGTATATTTCATGTTACTTTGGGGATCATTCACTTATATTCATCGGCTCTCCACGTAGTTTGCTATTAAGATGGTGCTGACTTCTGTATAAACTACTTGGGGTTACCATAGAACTAAAAGTTCAAGGAGTTCGGTATAATAGGTACTTATCCTGATCTAACATATTGCGGTTCTCAGAGCGTTGTTATGGTAATGATTTTGTTTTGATTTCACTCAAATTTTATAAAGTAAGCAACCTTTATACTTATTGGGTGTGTTAAAATTTTTGTTATGGCTCAAGAAAGTTGAGGGAAATAGATAATAGAAAATTTTTCACATTCAGGACTTAACTTAAAAAAATATATATATTTTTTTTTTTTTAGGGAAATAACAATGAAAAGGGAGAGTACATACTTGAAACAAAGATGAGAATGGAAAGAATAATGTTTCCCCCCCATACTTGAACTAAACATTGTCCTCGATGTTTTAAGGGAAAGAAATACAAAATGGAGATGAATGGGATACAAAAACTTGATCGCTCGACTGTGTGAGTCGAGAATGGGATACAAACTGCAAGTGCACAGTTCTATCGCGTAGTTTTAAAAGATATCGATCCCACAGGGACTTATGAATCGATATACCGTTATCTAAGGTTACTTCGTAAAGCTAAGGTGAATAATAGTTGATTGTTTGGGGAAGGAAGCTAAAAACTAAACTAATATCTAGATTAAATATTAATAAAACGGATATCGGTATGTAGTTCGTCAAAACTAGGGAATCAATTCCTTGTCGGTCTCTCGGTCTTAAAATAAATCGTTTCGATTAACTTTATTGGTTAAAGGTTTTATCTCAAACTCTCGCTCTGTTGAAGAAACCATGATCTTATATTAATGTAGCTGTCACTTATAATTAAGTCAAAAATCATATTTTGAAAACAATAAAGTTGCAGAAACTCTTTTTAAGAAAATACTGACCGTTTTAAACACACCTTATCTCAAACTCTCGCTCTGTTGACTTAGGTTATACAATTAAATCTAAATGCTTAACTCTCGTCCTCACATTCAATCTTTAAAAATACTTTTTGGAAAAAGTCAGAATTTAATTAATTCTAAAACTTGCTCTCGCCCTGAGATAGACTTAATGACTAACTTACACTGTCCAGTTAAAACCTCAAACTCTCGCTCTGTTGGTTTCAACTTCTTTATGTCTTTTACTTTTGTAAAAAATCTTGTTATTAAACCTGTAAGTTAAGACCATAAAAAGATTGATTCTAATTTTAAGTTTGAATAGACCGACTTAGTCTTGATCCCTTTTTCTGCTTACTTTACATACCGATACCTAGGCGAATTAGCCAGACATGCTAACTATATAATTATTATCATGCATACACAGACTCATTTAAGGCAGGCAATGTAAATAAACAATAGAATAAAACATTAAAAATTAAATAACGATTAAAGAACCTGAATGCGTAATACAATGGTCTTGAACACTCCTCCACAAGCCGGTAGGATTTGTTCTTCGATTCTTCAATTAAACAGTAAATTAAATCAAGGAAATAAAAAAAACTCGAATATAACGTAAGGTTAAATCCGGTATAAAGTTGCACAGTAGTTTCCGGTGTAGAAACTACTACGCGAAAAATATCTAAAAGCTAAAAACGGGGAAGATAAATTGCAAGGGAAAAAGAAATAAACTTGCAAAAGAAATAAATAAAATAAACAATATTAATTCTGCTGGAAAAAGAAAACTAAGCAAAAGCTTGAACAGAAAATCGGCAGAGCTTCGGTGTGTCTAAACGGCAAAAAGAGGAGAGCCAACGAGAGGGATTAGGGTAGCTATTTATAGAAGTGCTACTAACTGCCTTTTTCTTCTTTTCCACGAGTCTTCAGCGTGCTAAATTCACGGCTTGGGAATAGGACACGAAGTCCTCAACGTTACTTCCATTCTTCTGAGAGCGTAACTTGCGCCAAAAAGCTAGTGGACTGGTGTGACGCTCGTCACACCATGTGTGACGTCCGTCACAAGGCTACTTCGCGTGACGCTCGTCACGCGTCCTGTGACATCCGTCACAGGCACATCGTTGGTGACTTGTGCGCTTTGGGCTGGGCTTTGGCCTTTGGTTCCTTTTCTCTCCTTTTTGTTCTTTTTTTACACCTTCTTTTCTTCTTTTCTTCACTTTTGCTTCAAAATGGGTACCTGATATAAATAGAAGAGGAATACTGCATAATATCTGATAAAATGAGATAAACTAGCGTAAATGATAATATAATTTAATTGAATTAAGTCTTAAAAAGCGATACAATTTCGCGTTATCAAACTCCCCCATACTTAATTCTTTGCTTGTCCTCAAGCAAAATTCAGTATAGAACTTGTTAAAAGTTTTAGCCAGATGAAATTTTTAAAGCACACATCAATTCGTACTAGGTTGCCAATGGATTTTTGTTTAGGAGGACTTGAGTTTAATCTTGACATCAACAACTACCGTTACAACTTAGATAACCCTACCTTATGCCCATCAGTTCAAGTACCCTATGATAGCTATCCTGGTTCCTTTAGTCTTATTTTACCCGTTTTCATTCTAGCGAAATCACATTAAGCCCTTTATCTTTTTGCGCACATAGTGGAGTAACCGGTTAGTGATTATGATCCGCTTTTAGCTAGAAGTTCTGGTACATAAGTCGGATACCTTCATTATTCAGTCCATTGCAAATTGCGGGGGATCGAACCGTAGTCCGCCCTACCAAGTTCAGTACCAGATTCCTACTGAACCAACTCGTAATGGATCTTTCGTATTGTGCTTTTGCATGATCTGCAACCTTTAGATTAAATGATCTGGTAAGGATCACCTAATTTAATTAGTGCATTTCTTGATATATTCGTATATTTCATGTTACTTTGGGGATCATTCACTTATATTCATCGGCTCTCCACGTAGTTTGCTATTAAGATGGTGCTGACTTCTGTATAAACTACTTGGGGTTACCATAGAACTAAAAGTTCAAGGAGTTCGGTATAATAGGTACTTATCCTGATCTAACATATTGCGGTTCTCAGAGCGTTGTTATGGTAATGATTTTGTTTTGATTTCACTCAAATTTTATAAAGTAAGCAACCTTTATACTTATTGGGTGTGTTAAAATTTTTGTTATGGCTCAAGAAAGTTGAGGGAAATAGATAATAGAAAATTTTTCACATTCAGGACTTAACTTAAAAAATATTTGTTTTTTTTTTTTTTTTTTAGGGAAATAACAATGAAAAGGGAGAGTACATACTTGAAACAAAGATGAGAATGGAAAGAATAATGTTTCCCCCCATACTTGAACTAAACATTGTCCTCGATGTTTTAAGGGAAAGAAATACAAAATGGAGATGAAAAGAAAAATACAACTAAGGCTGCCTTCCACCTCTGGTTCTTGGTCCTGGTGATCTTTGACGTATGTCTAAGCTGTCGAATCTGCTAAACAACTCAGTAAACCGCTGGTCGGTTATGGCATTCCGAGCATCCTGTTGCTGTTGCATTTGACGCATCATCTGCATCATATCTGCATTCTGTGCCTGCATACCATCAATAGCATCCATAATGTCGTCGTTGGTCGCAGGTCGTCTTCGTCGACGACGTTGGGAGGATGGGCCGGCTGCATTACTGGAAGGGTTTAGCGGGACTGATTGTTGTGTTGGCGGATGATCACCTTGTTCCATTTCTTCAAACTCATCTGTTTGCTGGTTTGTTTGTGAAGGCTCGGTGGTTTCAGGAGCGCTGAGATCATAGAGGTGGCGGTCCGGGTTTGTGACATCCGTTAGGGTGGTATTGGGTAGCACAACACTTGGGACAGTTTGGTTGTTCACCATAAGATAGTATCCTCCCCCTACTCTGTTTTTAATCAGGCGGCTGGAGCGACAATAGCTGATATCCATAGACAGGGGTGGTAGGGATTCTAAAGTTTGGAGTTTATCCCCTAGGTTCAGGCCAAGTGCTATGGAGGTTATTAATCCACCAATTATGAATGGTTGCCGGCCTCTAGCACATAAGGTGCGGATATGATGAAAGAGAAAAGAGGCGGCGTTTACCTTAGTATCCGATTCGAAAACGCACTGGGGGAAAAATAACTCCTTTGAGTTGACCTTACTGTTGTTTGGTCTTCCAAAAAGTGTGTTTTGCAGGATACGGAGAAAATAACGGATGGTGGGGTTATGGATGTGGGAGAGAAGGAGTTCTTCCCAGTTGTAGGTATTTATACCGGAAATTTTCTTAAAAAGATCGAAAACTAGAAATGTGTTCCAGTTTGAGGTTGGAGGGATTCTGGCATGCAGCAGACCTTCTGTGGGAAATTGTAGCATGGCACTCAATTCGCGTTGGGTTAGAGAGTACTCGGTGTTAAACATACGGAAGGTTGCCGTACCGGTTAGAAATTCACCTTCACCGGCGGGAGTGGTGTAGTCGTAAGAACTTAGGAATTCTAAGGTTAGGGAAGGGTAGGTGGGTTGGTTATGAGTGCAAAGGAAGGTTAAATCGGCTTTACGGAGCATCCACTCGATACCTTGGAGTAAGCCTAATTGTTGCAAACAAGTTAAATCGGGGTACCTGGTGGGAGCGACGCCTCGCTGTTGGAAGCGCTCGAATTGCTCTTGCTGATAGTTGTCATCTCCGGATCGGAAGATGATATTTCCGAAATTTTGATTTCCCGCCATTGTGATGAATTTTTGAAGGGATGATTTGGAAAGGAAAAGAAGTGTATATTTGATATGAGAGAATTGTTTGTGGTGAAAGAAGGAGGTTTGGAGGGTATTTATAGGAGAAAAATGTGGGAGGTGAAAAGAAAGAGTGGTTGAAAAGTAATTAAATGTGGTAAATGAAAAATGAATGGGGAATGTAAAAAGGTAGGGGTGTAACGTTCGTCTCCAACGGCTCCCTAACGTTCACATGTCTGAGAGGCGTTACGCTCGTCACAAGGGTGTGACGCTCGTAACAAGTGTTGCGTGCCGTTCGTCATGGATTGTGTGACGCTCGTCACACAGTTCTTTTGGCAAGGCTTCTTCAGTAGCGCTACACAGACTTAATTAGGAGATAAATATATTTTGATTATTTTGTTTTTGTTTTATTTGGTTTTTAGATTGTTCTAATTAATTTAGCTAATTAATTTGTATTGCATGCTATTCTACTTCACATAATAATAATTCATTCTAAGTAACAGTAGAGAACATAGCCATTGCATAAAATAAAAGCTTTAATAAAATTGACATAATGTAATACACGAAGGGAAAACAATGAAATGAAAAGGAAAAAAAATAAATGCGAACATGAATTCAAATAACATTAATGAAAAATCTAGCCTAAAACTAAATAACTAAGAAAGAAAAATAACTAAATTCCATCTATCTTCGGATCTCTGGCCGGAGGAGCAAAAGAGTTAACATGATGCCGTAACATACGTAACTGACTTGCCGTGCTGCTCATGTGTTCTAGGACTGCAAGTCTCAAGCTGTGGAAATCTTCTCTGAGATCGTGATGCTCTGACATCAAGGCTTCAACGACGGTTTTGATATCTGTTCCTGGCATATGATGTCGGAGATCAGGCATAGCTGATTCTTCGGTCAGGACAGGCTGAGGAGGAGGATCAATATCATAGTAGCCTGATGGAGTCTGAGGGTCAGATTCAGCAAGAGAGATATGGTCAACATAGTGCTCATAGTCATCACAAATCTCATAATCCTGGATGGATTCAGTGGATCCAGCAGGAGTTGGGGTTTCATTCAGGTTATAGAGCCAGTTCCTTTGGTTATGAACACTAGTTCTAGGATCGGGCATGGTGAATAGGCAGAGAACCTGGTTACCAAATAAGCTCGAACTCATCAGACCCTATGTTTGCTATAAACATAGTGTTGAAGAGGAAAGGTATACTCAGAGTAGTAATGCCACAAAAAGGGTTCAGGTCAAGCATAGGCTGACGTAATCCAATAGCATTACCTATCATAGTTATCAGGCCACCTATTCTAATGGGTGCTCTCGCTCATCCTGGATAAGGTGGTCCAAATTAGCTAACATAAAGTAGCACACGTTTACTGGACGGTTCTGGGAAGCACAAAATATGATGAAGAGTTCATCACGTGAAACTGAAGTACTATTTGGCTTCTTCCCAAATAAAGTGTGGGTCAGGATCTTATGGAAATAGCGAAAAGCCGGGTTATGTATGTTTCCAGAGAGAAACTCATGTTCTTCGGGCTCATCATTTCCAGTCAGCTTACCCCAAAAGTGTTCCAGCTCTCTATATTCAAAAAGTTCTTCCTGGCTTATAGTGAATGTATCAAAGGAGGTAGGAAAACCCAAAAGGTTGGTGAAGTCTCTAATATTATATTGGTACTCCATATTGAACATTCTGAACTGGATAAAACCTCTGGTAATTCCTTTTCCATGGCTAGGTAGATAGATTAATGAACTAAGGAATTCTAGTGTGAGTCTCCGGTAGGTGGTGAAATGTCTCAGGATAGGGGAGGTCTCCCATCCTATCTGATTCAGCAAAAACAGGACACTCTGTCTCAGTCCAAGGGCAGTCATAGCCCAATCATCAGCATATAAACTAGGTAGCATCTCTCTAGCGGCTAGTTCTTCAAACCTTCGTTTCTGAGCCATTCCTCTGAACTTGATACCCATACGGTCAAAATGTCCCATCTGGGTAGTGTTAACTAGAGAAAAGAAAACATGAGTTTAAGTCAGGATTTGGCCAAATGCCGAAAGAAGAAAAGAATTATTATTATTATATGGATATATTTTTTTTCTTTTTTTGAATAAATCAATAATGAATAC
Source organism: Lathyrus oleraceus (assembly GCF_024323335.1). Lineage (NCBI taxonomy): Eukaryota > Viridiplantae > Streptophyta > Magnoliopsida > Fabales > Fabaceae > Lathyrus > Lathyrus oleraceus. The sequence continues at coordinate 199,314,935 of NC_066583.1, forward strand.
TAAATAGAAATTAAAAGAATAATTAAGAGAAAAATAGAGAAATGATAATAATAATAGAATAATAAAATAACAAATTAATTTGTGGGTTGTCTCCCACTAAGCGCTTTGTTTAAATGTCGCAAGCTCGACGACTCAGGAGTGTAAGTACTCATGGTGGTTCTTTCGAGGATGAATCCTCGGTCAAACTTTTAATTATCCTTGATTTCCATGGCCACTTATCAATCCATCTCTCATATCCGTCACTTTTTCTTCTTTTTTCTCTGCGAGGTAGTTTATCCTCCTGAACTTGTGGTGGTGGTTCTGGCTCTATTCTGGGAGCTAGCTTTTCAGGTTTAGGTTCAATTTTTGAAAACACCACCTCAAAGTCTGGTTTGCCCTTTTTATACTAATTAGTTCCCTAATTTCATGGGCTTCAAATTTCTCTTCTTGGTCAGGGTGGCAAATAAAGGTGCATTGGTGTGGATATTTTCTGATAGCTCCTCATTTCTTTCGGATTTGGGGTCTACCTTAACTTCCACAGACCTTCGCGGGAAAGGAATTGGTGATTTATAGGAGAAGGGACAACACATAGCTCTTCCTTCTCTACCTTTTTGACAACCTCCCTTTCGGGTGGTGTTTGTGGAACTTTCTCAATCTCTACTTTTTTTCTCACCTGAACCCTCCTCATTGTCACTATCCTTAGGATTTTCGATAAATCTTTCACTGGTGGTTGTTACCATATCCGCATGTTTCTCAGGGAAAGGTCCTAGAGGTGTCTGCGCAAGAAGGAAGATTTGAGTCTCCAATGTCTCGTTGTGGGTGACGAGGGACTCGACCACATTGTTCAGTTGCGTAAGGGTTTCATTGGTATAGAGACTTTGTTTCCTAAATTCTTCATTCTGAAGAGTTTGTGTAGCCACAAAGCGTTCCATCATAGATTCCATCCTTAAGTGAGTTTGCGTCTCAATGAAATCCTCCATTAATATTTCCAGGTTGGATTTATAGGAATCTTGCGATTCCTCAAAATACTGGGAGTGATAATCGTAGAGAAAGTTTGGGTGATACTATGTAGTTTGGGTGATACATAGTGATAGAATTAAATGTCGCAAGCTCGACAAAGAAACTGTTAAATATAGTCTATGAGTCCTAGGGGCGTTTCGTCTAAGTGTAGAATTTGCGAATCTTCGTTGGTTTCCGCATAGTGATAGTGTTTCAGACGTTGCCCGTTTACGGTGAACGGTTCTGTAGGTTGTCCTTTTATTTCTACCGCTCCACTGGGAAAGATTTTAGTGATATGGAAAGGTCCTGACCATCTGGATCGTAGTTTTCCCGGGAATAATTTTAGTCTGGAGTTAAATAAAAGTACTACGTCGCCTTGCTTGAAGATTTTCCTTGATATACGCTTGTCATGCCATTGTTTTGTTCTTTCTTTATAGATTTTGGCATTTTCATAGGCGTCTCTTCTGAGTTCCTCTAATTCGTTTATGTCAAGGATTCTCTTTTCACCGGCGGCTTTGTAATTCAGATTTAAATTTCTAATAGCCCAATAGGCTTTATGTTCTATTCTACTACCGGGAGGTGACAGGATTTTCCATAAATGAGCTTAAATGGGGTCGTCCCTATGGGAGTTTTATAAGCAGTTCGGTATGCCCATAAAGCTTCTGGTAGTTTCAATGACCAATCTTTCCTTGAAGTGGCGACCGTTTTTTCTAGTATTTGCTTTATTTCTCTGTTAGATACTTCCACTTGTCCGTTGGTCTGAGGGTGGTAAGGTGTTGCTATCCTATGTCTCACTCCATATTTAAGTAGTAGTTTTTCGAGTACCTTGGATATAAAGTGCGATCCACCATCACTGACTACTATCCTTGGGATGCCAAATCTCGGAAATATTATATTTTTAAAGAGTCTAGTTACTACTCGGGTGTCATTAGTTGGAGAAGCTATAGCTTCGATCCACTTTGATACGTAGTCAACCGCCACGAGTATGTATTTGTTACCGAAGGAGGATGGAAATGGTCCCATGAAGTCTATCCCCCACACGTCAAAAATCTCTACTTCCAAAATACCTTTTTGTGGCATCTCGTCACGTCTAGATATGTTTCCGTGCGTTGACATCTGTCACACTCCTTAATAGCCGCATGTACGTCCTTCCATATAGTTGGCCAATAAAAGCCAGCTTGTAGGATTTTAGAGCAGGTCTTGGATGTACTTGTGTGTCCACCATAAGGCGCAGAGTGACAGTGCTGGATTATATTTTCTACCTCTTCTTCGGGTATACATCGACGGAAAATACCATCGGGACCTCTTTTGAAAAGTAAGGGATCATCCCAGTAATAGTGTTTTATGTTGTGGAAGAATCTTTTCTTCTGCTGGTAAGATAAAGTAGGTGGAACTATTCCGGCAGCTAAAAATTGACTAGATCAGCGTACCATGGTATGACAGATATAGCTAAGGTGGTTTCTACTTGCATGTCGGAGTTGTTCTCTTCCAAAGTAGCTATGAGTTTATCATACGAGAAATCATCATTAATGGATATTCTTTCTGGTTCAAGGTTCTCAAGTCTAGAGAGGTGGTCTGCTACTACGTTTTCAGTTCCTTTCTTGTCCTTGATTTCTAAGTCGAATTCTTGTAGTAACAAGATCCATCTTAGGAGTCTAGGTTTAGCATCCTTTTTGTTAGAAGGTACCTGATAGCAGCGTGATCAGTGTAAACTATTATTTTGGCTCCTACCAAGTAAGAACGAAATTTATCTAGCGCAAATACCACTGCTAGGAGTTCTTTCTCGGTTGTGGCATAATTCATCTGTGCTTCATCCAGGGTTCTGCTAGCGTAATATATAACATGAAGCTTTTTATCCTTTCTTTGTCCTAAAACAGCACCTACAGCATAATCGCTGGCATCGCACATTATTTCGAAAGGTTCATTCCAGTCTGGTGTCTGCATAATGGGTGCGGAGATCAATGCTTGTTTGAGAGTTTTAAATGCTTTTAAACAGTTATCGTCGAATATGAATTCAGCATCTTTCATTAATAGTCCGGTTAAGGGTTTAGTTATCTTAGAGAAGTCTTTGATGAATCGTCGGTAAAACCGGCGTGTCCTAAAAAGCTTCGTACTTCTCTCACGGTTCTTGGGGGTTGAAGATTTTCGATTACCTCTATTTTGGCTTTGTCTACTTCAATTCCTCTGTTCGAGATGATGTGTCCTAAAACAATTCCTTCTTGTACCATAAAGTGGCACTTTTCCCAATTAAGTACTAAGTTTACTTTTACACATCGCTCAAGAACTCTTTCCAGGTTTTCAAGGCATTCTTCGAAACTTTGTCCGTATACAGAAAAATCATCCATAAATACTTCCATGATGTTTTCGAGAAAGTCGACGAAAATCGCCATCATGCATCTTTGAAAAGTTGCAGGGGCATTACACAGACCAAACGGCATTCGTCTATAAGCGAAGGTACCAAAAGGGCATGTGAATATTGTCTTTTCTTGGTCATCAGGGTGAATTGGTATTTGAAAGAAGCCTGAATAACCGTCTAAATAACAGAAATGTGAATGTTTAGCCAATCGTTCTAACATTTGGTCAATGCATGGTAAAGGGAAATGATCTTTTCGGGTTGCTTTGTTTAGTTTCCTATAATCAATGCACATTCTCCATCCCGATTCGATTCGTTTAGTTATAGTTTCTCCTTTTTCGTTTTCAATAACGGTTATGCCTCCTTTCTTTGGTACAACGTGTACAGGACTGACCCATTTGCTATCAGATATAGGATATATAATACCTGCTTCCAATAACTTGGTTATTTCTTTCTTTACTACCTCACTTAAGATCGGATTTAGTCTTCTCTGGTGTTCCCTAGAGGTTTTACCGTCTTCTTCTAACATGATGCGGTGCATACAAATAGAAAGGCTTATTCCTTTAAGATCGGTTATGTGGTATCCTAGTGCGGTTGGATATTTTCTTAAGATATGTAGGAGTTTTTCTGTTTCGAGTCTTCCTAGATCTGCATTGACTATCACAGGTCGTTCAAGTTCTAAGTCTAGGAATTCATATCTCAGATTTCTGGGAAGTGTTTTCAAATCAGGGGTTGGTTTGTTAAGACACTGCGTAGGGTCCGGTGTTATTGCTAAGCATTGTTTAGATTTGTCTTCTAAAAGATAGTCTGATGATTTGTCTTCTCCTGACTCTGCTTCTTTTATGCATTCATCGATGATATCCATGAAGTAACATGTATCTTCTATTGCAGGTGCTTTCAAGAATTGGGAAAGAATGAATTCAATTTTCTCTTCACCTACTTCGAAGGTGAGTCTTCCTCGTTTTACGTCTATGATTGCACCGGCAGTTGCTAAGAATGGTCTTCCTAGTATAATAGGTGTAGTATCATCTTCTCTAATGTCCATAATTGTGAAGTCAGTGGGAATGTAAAACTGACCTATGCGTACGGGAACGTTTTCAAGGATTCCTACAGGATATTTGATGGAACGATCTGCTAATTGCACAGACATTTGGTCGGTCTTAATTCTCCCATTTCCAGTCTCTTACATATGGATAAAGGCATAACGCTAATTCCGGCTCCTAAATCGCATAAGGCTTTGTCGATGACAAATTTTCCTATGTGACAGGGTATAGAGAAGCTACCCGGATCCTTGAGTTTAGGGGGCATGTTTTGGATTATAGCGCTACATTCGGCAGGGAGTGTAACGGTTTCGCTATCCTCAAGTTTCCTTTTATTAGAAAGAATTTCTTTTAAGAATTTAGCATATGAGGGCATCTGCGTAATAGCTTCGGTAAACGGAATTGTAACGTTTAATTGTTTAAGGAGATCGACAATTTTCTAAATTGGCCTACATCTTTGGTTTTAACAAGCCTTTGAGGGTAAGGTATAGGTGGTTTGTAAGGTGGTGGAGGTACATAAGGTTCCTTCTTTTCTAGGGTATCCTTATTACTCTATTCCTTTTCCTTAGGTTCACTTTCCTCAGTAGATTTCTTAGGGTTTTGGTTTTCTATCCTTGGATCAGACGGTCCTTCCACTTCCGTTCCACTTCTTAATATAATTGCATGAGCTTGGCTTCTCGGATTAGGTTGGGGCTGTCCAGGGAATGTACCAGTTGGTGCAGCAGTAGGTGCTTGTTGTTGAGCTACTTGAGATATTTGTGTTTCTAACATTTTGTTATGGGTAGCCAAGGCATCTACTTTGCTTGCTAGTTGTTTAAGTTGTTCGCCAGTGTGTATGTTCTGGTTTAAGAAATCTTTATTGGTTTGTTGTTGGGAAGCTATAAAGTTTTCCATCATGATTTCCAAGTTGGATTTTCTAGGGGTATTATTGTTAGGATTCGGTTTCTGATATCCCGGAGGTACAGATGGGGTTTGATTCGGAGACTGTCCAGGTGCGTATAAAGCATTATTACTCTTATATGAAAAGTTTGGATGGTTCTTCCAATTTGGGTTATAGGTATTCGAATAGGGGCTTCCTTGAGCATAGTTTACTTGCTCTGTTTGGATTCCAGTCAAGAATTGACATTCCGCAGGAGTGTGGCCTTGGATTCCACAGACCTCGCAATTCTGAGTTATAGCAACCACGGCGGTTGGAGGTGATACGTTTAAACTTTCAATCTTCTGGACCAAAGCATCCACTTTTGCATTAACGTGATCAAGGTTACTTATCTCGTACATGCCAGTTTTCGGTTGAGGTTTTTCCACTGTTGTTCGTTCGGTTCCCCACTGATAGTGGTTTTGGGCCATGCTCTCGATAAGCTGGTAAGCATCAGCATAAGGTTTGTTCATTAGTGCACCACCTGCAGCGGCGTCTATTGTTAACCTTGTATTGTATAAGAGACCATTATAAAATATGTGAATTACTAACCAGTCTTCCAAACCATGGTGTGGGCAAAGTCTCATCATGTCTTTGTATCTTTCCCATGCTTCGAAAAGAGACTCGTTGTCTTTCTGTTTAAATCCGTTTATCTGGGCTCTTAACATAGCTGTTTTGCTTGGTGGAAAATATCGGGCAAGAAAAACTTTCTTCAACTCGTTCCATGTGGTGACTGAGTTGGAAGGAGAGATTGAAGCCATCTTCTAGCGCTATCTCTTAATGAGAAAGGAAAAAGACGAAGTCGAATTGCCTCTGAAGTGACACCATTAGCTTTAACAGTATCAGCGTATTGGACAAATACGGATAAATGAAGGTTTGGATCTTCGGTAAGATTTCCAGAGAATTGGTTTTGTTGCACAGCCTGCAACAACGAAGGTTTAAGTTCAAAGTTGTTTGCTTCGATTGCGGGCGGAGCAATACTTGAATGCGGTTCATCTTGCGATGGAGCGGCGTAATCTCTAAGAGCACGAGCTGGTTCTGCCATCTCGGTTAAAGAAGGAAAATGTTTTTGATATCAGGAAGGTTTATAGGAGGGAGATTGTTTTCAGCACGATATTCCCGAATTCGTCGTAAGACTCGGAGATATAGTTCGATATCGTTGATTCGTAAATAGAGCGGTTCGCCTTGAGAGCGAGTGCGTGGCATACAAATCAACGAAAGAAAGAATAGAAGGAAAAGAAACCTAGTCTCTACAGCGTAACGGAAGAGTTACGATATCGATTGAATAAAAGTCCCCGGCAACGGCGCCAAAACTTGATCGCTCGACTGTGTGAGTCGAGAATGGGATACAAACTGCAAGTGCACAGTTCTATCGCGTAGTTTTAAAAGATATCGATCCCACAGGGACTTATGAATCGATATACCGTTATCTAAGGTTACTTCGTAAAGCTAAGGTGAATAATAGTTGATTGTTTGGGAAGAAGCTAAAAACTAAACTAATATCTAGATTAAATATTAATAAAACGGATATCGGTATGTAGTTCGTCAAAACTAGGGAATCAATTCCTTGTCGGTCTCTCGGTCTTAAAATAAATCGTTTCGATTAACTTTATTGGTTAAAGGTTTTATCTCAAACTCTCGCTCTGTTGAAGAAACCATGATCTTATATTAATGTAGCTGTCACTTATAATTAAGTCAAAAATCATATTTTGAAAACAATAAAGTTGCAGAAACTCTTTTTAAGAAAATACTGACCGTTTTAAACACCCTTATCTCAAACTCTCGCTCTGTTGACTTAGGTTATACAATTAAATCTAAATGCTTAACTCTCGTCCTCACATTCAATCTTTAAAAATACTTTTTGGAAAAAAGTCAGAATTTAATTAATTCTAAAACTTGCTCTCGCCCTGAGATAGACTTAATGACTAACTTACACTGTCCAGTTAAAACCTCAAACTCTCGCTCTGTTGGCTTCAACTTCTTTATGTCTTTTACTTTTGTAAAAATCTTGTTATTAAACCTGTAAGTTAAGACCATAAAAAGATTGATTCTAATTTTAAGTTTGAATAGACCGACTTAGTCTTGATCCCTTTTTCTGCTTACTTTACATACCGATACCTAGGCGAATTAGCCAGACATGCTAACTAAATAATAATTATTATCATGCATACACAGACTCATTTCAGGCAGGCAATGTAAATAAACAATAGAATAAAACATTAAAAATTAAATAACGATTAAAGAACCTGAATGCGTAATACAATGGTCTTGAACACTCCTCCACAAGCCGGTAGGATTTGTTCTTCGATTCTTCAATTAAACAGTAAATTAAATCAAGGAAATAAAAAAAACTCGAATATAACGTAAGGTTAAATCCGGTATAAAGTTGCACAGTAGTTTCCGGTGTAGAAACTACTACGCGAAAAATATCTAAAAGCTAAAAAACGGAAGATAAATTGCAAGGGAAAAAGAAAATAAACTTGCAAAAGAAATAATAAAATAAACAATATTAATTCTGCTGGAAAAAGAAAACTAAGCAAAAGCTTGAACAGAAAATCGGCAGAGCTTCGGTGTGTCTAAACGGCAAAAAGAGGAGAGCCAACGAGAGGGATTAGGGTAGCTATTTATAGAAGTGCTACTAACTGCCTTTTTTCTTCTTTTCCACGAGTCTTCAGCGTGCTAAATTCACGGCTTGGGAATAGGACACGAAGTCCTCAACGTTACTTCCATTCTTCTGAGAGCGTAACTTGCGCCAAAAAGCTAGTGGACTGGTGTGACGCTCGTCACACCATGTGTGACGTCCGTCACAAGGCTACTTCGCGTGACGCTCGTCACGCGTCCTGTGACGTCCGTCACAGGCACAGCGTTGGTGACTTGTGCGCTTTGGGCTGGGCTTTGGCCTTTGGTTCCTTTTCTCTCCTTTTTTCCTTTTTACACCTCCTTTTCTTCCCTTTTTCACTTTTGCTTCAAAATGGGTACCTGATATAAATAGAAGAGGAATACTGCATAATATCTGATAAAATGAGATAAACTAGCGTAAATGATAATATAATTTAATTGAATTAAGTCTTAAAAAGCGATATAATTTCGTGTTATCAAACTAGTTTCAAAAACTTGATCGCTCGACTGTGTGAGTCGAGAATGGGATACAAACTGCAAGTGCACAGTTCTATCGCGTAGTTTTAAAAGATATCGATCCCACAGGGACTTATGAATCGATATACCGTTATCTAAGGTTACTTCGTAAAGCTAAGGTGAATAATAGTTGATTGTTTGGGGAAGGAAGCTAAAAACTAAACTAATATCTAGATTAAATATTAATAAAACGGATATCGGTATGTAGTTCGTCAAAACTAGGGAATCAATTCCTTGTCGGTCTCTCGGTCTTAAAATAAATCGTTTCGATTAACTTTATTGGTTAAAGGTTTTATCTCAAACTCTCGCTCTGTTGAAGAAACCATGATCTTATATTAATGTAGCTGTCACTTATAATTAAGTCAAAAATCATATTTTGAAAACAATAAAGTTGCAGAAACTCTTTTTAAGAAAATACTGACCGTTTTAAACACCCTTATCTCAAACTCTCGCTCTGTTGACTTAGGTTATACAATTAAATCTAAATGCTTAACTCTCGTCCTCACATTCAATCTTTAAAATACTTTTTGGAAAAAGTCAGAACTTAATTAATTCTAAAACTTGCTCTCGCCCTGAGATAGACTTAATGACTAACTTACACTGTCCAGTTAAACCTCAAACTCTCGCTCTGTTGGTTTCAACTTCTTTATGTCTTTTACTTTTGTAAAAAATCTTGTTATTAAACCTGTAAGTTAAGACCATAAAAAGATTGATTCTAATTTTAAGTTTGAATAGACCGACTTAGTCTTGATCCCTTTTTCTGCTTACTTTACATACCGATACCTAGGCGAATTAGCCAGACATGCTAACTAAATAATGATTATTATCATGCATACACAGACTCATTTCAGGCAGGCAATGTAAATAAACAATAGAATAAAACATTAAAAATTAAATAACGATTAAAGAACCTGAATGCGTAATACAATGGTCTTGAACACTCCTCCACAAGCCGGTAGGATTTGTTCTTCGATTCTTCAATTAAACAGTAAATTAAATCAAGGAAATAAAAAAAACTCGAATATAACGTAAGGTTAAATCCGGTATAAAGTTGCACAGTAGTTTCCGGTGTAGAAACTACTACGCGAAAAATATCTAAAAGCTAAAAACGGGGAAGATAAATTGCAAGGGAAAAAGAAAATAAACTTGCAAAAGAAATAAATAAAATAAACAATATTAATTCTGCTGGAAAAAGAAAACTAAGCAAAAGCTTGAACAGAAAATCGGCAGAGCTTCGGTGTGTCTAAACGGCAAAAAGAGGAGAGCCAACGAGAGGGATTAGGGTAGCTATTTATAGAAGTGCTACTAACTGCCTTTTTCTTCTTTTCCACGAGTCTTCAGCGTGCTAAATTCACGGCTTGGGAATAGGACACGAAGTCCTCAACGTTACTTCCATTCTTCTGAGAGCGTAACTTGCGCCAAAAAGCTAGTGGACTGGTGTGACGCTCGTCACACCATGTGTGACGTCCGTCACAAGGCTACTTCGCGTGACGCTCGTCACGCGTCCTGTGACGTCCGTCACAGGCACAGCGTTGGTGACTTGTGCGCTTTGGGCTGGGCTTTGGCCTTTGGTTCCTTTTCTCTCCTTTTTGTTCCTTTTTACACCTCCTTTTTCACTTTTGCTTCAAAATGGGTACCTGATATAAATAGAAGAGGAATACTGCATAATATCTGATAAAATGAGATAAACTAGCGTAAATGATAATATAATTTAATTGAATTAAGTCTTAAAAAGCGATATAATTTCGTGTTATCAAACTCCCCCATACTTAATTCTTTGCTTGTCCTCAAGCAAAATTCAGTATAGAACTTGTTAAAAGTTTTAGCCAGATGAAATTTTAAAGCACACATCAATTCGTACTAGGTTGCCAATGGATTTTTGTTTAGGAGGACTTGAGTTTAATCTTGACATCAACAACTACCGTTACAACTTAGATAACCCTACCTTATGCCAATCAGTTCAAGTACCCTATGATAGCTATCCTGGTTCCTTTAGTCTTATTTTACCCGTTTTCATTCTAGCGAAATCACATTAAGCCCTTTATCTTTTCGCGCACATAGTGGAGTAACCGGTTAGTGATTATGATCCGCTTTTAGCTAGAAGTTCTGGTACATAAGTCGGATACCTTCATTATTCAGTCCATTGCAAATTGCGGGGGATCGAACCGTAGTCCGCCCTACCGAGTTCAGTACCAGATTCCTACTGAACCAACTCGTAATGGATCTTTCGTATTGTGCTTTTGCATGATCCGCAACCTTTAGATTAAATGATCTGGTAAGGATCACCTAATTTAATTAGTGCATTTCTTGATATATTCGTATATTTCATGTTACTTTGGGGATCATTCACTTATATTCATCGGCTCTCCACGTAGTTTGCTATTAAGATGGTGCTGACTTCTGTATAAACTACTTGGGGTTACCATAGAACTAAAAGTTCAAGGAGTTCGGTATAATAGGTACTTATCCTGATCTAACATATTGCGGTTCTCAGAGCGTTGTTATGGTAATGATTTGTTTTGATTTCACTCAAATTTTATAAAGTAAGCAACCTTTATACTTATTGGGTGTGTTAAAATTTTGTTATGGCTCAAGAAAGTTGAGGGAAATAGATAATAGAAAATTTCTCACATTCAGGACTTAACTTAAAAAATATTTTTTTTTTTTTTTTTTTTTATAGGGAAATAACAATGAAAAGGGAGAGTACATACTTGAAACAAAGATGAGAATGGAAAGAATAATGTTTCCCCCCCATACTTGAACTAAACATTGTCCTCGATGTTTTAAGGGAAAGAAATACAAAATGGAGATGAAAAGAAAAATACAACTAAGGCTGCCTTCCACCTCTGGTTCTTGGTCCTGGTGATCTTTGACGTATGTCTAAGCTGTCGAATCTGCTAAACAACTCAGTAAACCGCTGGTCGGTTATGGCATTCCGAGCATCCTGTTGCTGTTGCATTTGACGCATCATCTGCATCATATCTGCATTCTGTGCCTGCATACCATCGATAGCATCCATAATGTCGTCGTTGGTCGCAGGTCGTCTTCGTCGACGACGTTGGGAGGATGGGCCGGCTGCATTACTGGAAGGGTTTAGCGGGACTGATTGTTGTGTTGGCGGATGATCACCTTGTTCCATTTCTTCAAACTCATCTATTTGCTGGTTTGTTTGTGAAGGCTCGGTGGTTTCAGGAGCGCTGAGATCATAGAGGTGGCGGTCCGGGTTTGTGACATCCGTTAGGGTGGTATTGGGTAGCACAACACTTGGGACAGCTTGGTTGTTCACCATAAGATAGTATCCTCCGCCTACTCTGTTTTTAATCAGGCGGCTGGAGCGACAATAGCTGATATCCATAGACAGGGGTGGTAGGGATTCTAAAGTTTGGAGTTTATCCCCTAGGTTCAGGCCAAGTGCTATGGAGGTTATTAATCCACCAATTATGAATGGTTGCCGGCCTCTAGCACATAAGGTGCGGATATGATGAAAGAGAAAAGAGGCGGCGTTTACCTTAGTATCCGGTTCGAAAACACACTGGAGAAAAATAACTCCTTCGAGTTAACCTTACTGTTGTTTGGTCTTCCAAAAAGTGTGTTTTGCAGGATACGGAGAAAATAACGGATGGTGGGTTATGGATGTGGGAGAGAAGGAGTTCTTCCCAGTTGTAGGTATTTATACCGGAAATTTTCTTAAAAAGGTCGAAAACTAGAACTGTGTTCCAGTTTGAGGTTGGAGGGATTCTGGCATGCAGCAGACCTTCTGTGGGAAATTGTAGCATGGCACTCAATTCGCGTTGGGTTAGAGAGTACTCGGTGTTAAACATACGGAAGGTTGCCGTACCGGTTAGAAATTCACCTTCACCGGCGGGAGTGGTGTAGTCGTAAGAACTTAGGAATTCTAAGGTTAGGGAAGGGTAGGTGGGTTGGTTATGATTGCAAAGGAAGGTTAAATCGGCTTTACGGAGCATCCACTCGATACCTTGGAGTAAGCCTAATTGTTGCAAGCAAGGTAAATCGGGGTACCTGGTGGGAGCGACGCCTCGCTGTTGGAAGCGCTCGAATTGCTCTTGCTGATAGTTGTCATCTCCGGATCGGAAGATGATATTTCCGAAATTTTGATTTCCCGCCATTGTAATGAATTTTTGAATGAGTGATTTGGAAAAGGAAAAGAAGTGTATATTTGATATGAGAGAATTGTTTGTGGTGAAAGAAGGAGGTTTGAAGGGTATTTATAGGAGAAAAATGTGGGAGGTGAAAAGAAAGAGTGGTTGAAAAGTAATTAAATGTGGTAAATGAAAAATGAATGGGGAATGTAAAAAGGTAGGGGTGTAACGTTCGTCTCCAACGGCTCCCTAACGTTCACATGTCTGAGAGGCGTTACGCTCGTCACAAGGGTGTGACGCTCGTAACAAGAGTGTTGCGTGCCGTTCGTCATGGATTGTGTGACGCTCGTCACACAGTTCTTTTGGCAAGGCTTCTTCAGTAGCGCTACACAGACTTAATTAGGAGATGAATATATTTTGATTATTTTGTTTTTGTTTTATTTGGTTTTTAGATTGGAAGTAATTAATTTATCTAATTAATTTGTATTGCATGCTATTCTACTTCACATAATAATAATTCATTCTAAGTAACAGTAGAGAACATAGCCATTGCATAAAATAAAAGCTTTAATAGAATTGACATAATGTAATACATGAAGGGAAAACAATGAAATGAAAAAAAATAAATGCGAACATGAATTCAAATAACATTAATGAAAAATCTAGCCTAAAACTAAATAACTAAGAAAGAAAAATAACTAAATTCCATCTATCTTCGGATCTCTGGCCGGAGGAGCAAAAGAGTTAACATGATGCCGTAACATACGTAACTGACTTGCCGTGCTGCTCATGTGTTCTAGGACTGCAAGTCTCAAGCTGTGGAAATCTTCTCTGAGATCGTGATGCTCTGACATCAAGGCTTCAACGACGGTTTTGATAATCTGTTCCTGGCATATGATGTCGGAGATCAGGCATAGCTGATTCTTCGGTCAGGACAGGCTGAGGAGGAGGATCAATATCATAGTAGCCTGATGGAGTCTGAGGGTCAGATTCAGCAAGAGAGATATGGTCAACATAGTGCTCATAGTCATCACAAATCTCATAATCCTGGATGGATTCAGTGGATCCAGCAGGAGTTGGGGTTTCATTCAGGTTATAGAGCCAGTTCCTTTGGTTATGAACACTAGTTCTAGGATCGGGCATGGTGAATAGGCAGAGAACCTGGTTATCAATAATAAGCTCGAACTCATCAGACCCTATGTTTGCTATAAACATAGTGTTGAAGAGGAAAGGTATACTCAGAGTAGTAATGCCACAAAAGGGTTCAGGTCAAGCATAGGCTGACGTAATCCAATAGCATTACCTATCATAGTTATCAGGCCACCTATTCTAATGGGTGCTCGCTCATCCTGGATAAGGTGGTCCAAATTAGCTAACATAAAAGTAGCACCGTTTACTGGACGGTTCTGGGAAGCACAAAATATGATGAAGAGTTCATCACGTGAAACTGAAGTACTATTTGGCTTCTTCCCAAATAAAGTGTGGGTCAGGATCTTATGGAAATAGCGAAAAGCCGGGTTATGTATGTTTCCAGAGAGAAACTCATGTTCTTCGGGCTCATCATTTCCAGTCAGCTTACCCAAAAGTGTTCCAGCTCTCTATATTCAAAAAGTTCTTCCTGGCTTATAGTGAATGTATCAAAGGTGGTAGGAAAACCCAAAAGGTTGGTGAAGTCTCTAATATTAAATTGGTACTCCATATTGAACATTCTGAACTGGATAAAACCTCTGGTAATTCCTTTTCCATGGCTAGGTAGATAGATTAATGAACTAAGGAATTCTAGTGTGAGTCTCCGGTAGGTGGTGAAATGTCTCAGGATAGGGGAGGTCTCCCATCCTATCTGATTCAGCAAAAACAGGACACTCTGTCTCAGTCCAAGGGCAGTCATAGCCCAATCATCAGCATATAAACTAGGTAGCATCTCTCTAGCGGCTAGTTCTTCAAACCTTCGTTTCTGAGCCATTCCTCTGAACTTGATACCCATACGGTCAAAATGTCCCATCTGGTTAGTGTTAACTAGAGAAAAGAAAACATGAGTTTAAGTCAGGATTTGGCCAAATGCCGAAAGAAGAAAAGAATTATTATTATTATATGGATATATTTTTTTTATTTTTTGAATAAATCAATAATGAATACTGTGTGAGTCGAGAATGGGATACAAACTGCAAGTGCACAGTTCTATCGCGTAGTTTTAAAAGATATCGATCCCACAGGGACTTATGAATCGATATACCGTTATCTAAGGTTACTTCGTAAAGCTAAGGTGAATAATAGTTGATTGTTTGGGGAAGGAAGCTAAAAACTAAACTAATATCTAGATTAAATATTAATAAAACGGATATCGGTATGTAGTTCGTCAAAACTAGGGAATCAATTCCTTGTCGGTCTCTCGGTCTTAAAATAAATCGTTTCGATTAACTTTATTGGTTAAAGGTTTTATCTCAAACTCTCGCTCTGTTGAAGAAACCATGATCTTATATTAATGTAGCTGTCACTTATAATTAAGTCAAAAATCATATTTTGAAAACAATAAGTTGCAGAAACTCTTTTTAAGAAAATACTGACCGTTTTAAACACCCTTATCTCAAACTCTCGCTCTGTTGACTTAGGTTATACAATTAAATCTAAATGCTTAACTCTCGTCCTCACATTCAATCTTTAAAAATACTTTTTGGAAAAAGTCAGAACTTAATTAATTCTAAAACTTGCTCTCGCCCTGAGATAGACTTAATGACTAACTTACACTGTCCAGTTAAAACCTCAAACTCTCGCTCTGTTGGTTTCAACTTCTTTATGTCTTTTACTTTTGTAAAAAATCTTGTTATTAAACCTGTAAGTTAAGACCATAAAAAGATTGATTCTAATTTTAAGTTTGAATAGACCGACTTAGTCTTGATCCCTTTTTCTGCTTACTTTACATACCGATACCTAGGCGAATTAGCCAGACATGCTAACTAAATAATAATTATTATCATGCATACACAGACTCATTTCAGGCAGGCAATGTAAATAAACAATAGAATAAAACATTAAAATTAAATAACGATTAAAGAACCTGAATGCGTAATACAATGGTCTTGAACACTCCTCCACAAGCCGGTAGGATTTGTTCTTCGATTCTTCAATTAAACAGTAAATTAATCAAGGAAATAAAAAAAACTCGAATATAACGTAAGGTTAAATCCGGTATAAAGTTGCACAGTAGTTTCCGGTGTAGAAACTACTACGCGAAAAATATCTAAAAGCTAAAAACGGGGAAGATAAATTGCAAGGGAAAAAGAAATAAAACTTGCAAAAGAAATAAATAAAATAAACAATATTAATTCTGCTGGAAAAAGAAAACTAAGCAAAAGCTTGAACAGAAAATCGGCAGAGCTTCGGTGTGTCTAAACGGCAAAAAGAGGAGAGCCAACGAGAGGGATTAGGGTAGCTATTTATAGAAGTGCTACTAACTGCCTTTTTCTTCTTTTCCACGAGTCTTCAGCGTGCTAAATTCACGGCTTGGGAATAGGACACGAAGTCCTCAACGTTACTTCCATTCTTCTGAGAGCGTAACTTGCGCCAAAAAGCTAGTGGACTGGTGTGACGCTCGTCACACCATGTGTGACGTCCGTCACAAGGCTACTTCGCGTGACGCTCGTCACGCGTCCTGTGACGTCCGTCACAGGCACAGCGTTGGTGACTTGTGCGCTTTGGGCTGGGCTTTGGCCTTTGGTTCCTTTTCTCTCCTTTTTGTTCCTTTTTACACCTCCTTTTCTTCCTTTTTTCACTTTTGCTTCAAAATGGGTACCTGATATAAATAGAAGAGGAATACTGCATAATATCTGATAAAATGAGATAAACTAGCGTAAATGATAATATAATTTAATTGAATTAAGTCTTAAAAAGCGATATAATTTCGCGTTATTAATATTTAATCTAGATATTAGTTTAGTTTTTAGCTTCCTTCCCCAAACAATCAACTATTATTCACCTTAGCTTTACGAAGTAACCTTAGATAACGGTATATCGATTCATACGTCCCTGTGGGATCGATATCTTTTAAAACTACGCGATAGAACTGTGCACTTGCAGTTTGTATCCCATTCTCGACTCACACAGTCGAGCGATCAAGTTTTTGGCGCCGTTGCCGGGGACTTTTATTCAATCGATATCGTAACTCTTCCGTTACGCTGTAGAGACTAGGTTTCTTTTTCCTTCTATTCTTTCTTTCGTTGATTTGTATGCCACGCACTCGCTCTCAAGGCGAACCGCTCTATTTACGAATCAACGATATCGAACTATATCTCCGAGTCTTACGACGAATTCGGGAATATCGTGCTGAAAACAATCTCCCTCCTATAAACCTTCCTGATATCAAAAACATTTTTCCTTCTTTAACCGAGATGGCAGAACCAGCTCGTGCTCTTAGAGATTACGCCGCTCCATCGCAAGATGAACCGCATTCAAGTATTGCTCCGCCCGCAATCGAAGCAAACAACTTTGAACTTAAACCTTCGTTGTTGCAGGCTGTGCAACAAAACCAATTCTCTGGAAATCTTACCGAAGATCCAAACCTTCATTTATCCGTATTTGTCCAATACGCTGATACTGTTAAAGCTAATGGTGTCACTTCAGAGGCAATTCGACTTCGTCTTTTTCCTTTCTCATTAAGAGATAGCGCTAGAAGATGGCTTCAATCTCTCCCTTCCAACTCAGTCACCACCTGGAACGAGTTGAAGAAAGTTTTTCTTGCCCGATATTTTCCACCAAGCAAAACAGCTATGTTAAGAGCCCAGATAAACGGATTTAAACAGAAAGACAACGAGTCTCTTTTCGAAGCATGGGAAAGATACAAAGACATGATGAGACTTTGCCCACACCATGGTTTGGAAGACTGGTTAGTAATTCACACATTTTATAATGGTCTCTTATACAATACAAGGTTAACAATAGACGCCGCTGCAGGTGGTGCACTAATGAACAAACCTTATGCTGATGCTTACCAGCTTATCGAGAGCATGGCCCAAAACCACTATCAGTGGGGAACCGAACGAACAACAGTGGAAAAACCTCAACCGAAAACTGGCATGTACGAGATAAGTAACCTTGATCACGTTAATGCAAAAGTGGATGCTTTGGTCCAGAAGATTGAAAGTTTAAACGTATCACCTCCAACCGTCGTGGTTGCTATAACTCAGAATTGCGAGGTCTGTGGAATCCAAGGCCACACTCCTGCGGAATGTCAACTCTTGACTGGAATCCAAACAGAGCAAGTAAACTATGCTCAAGGAAGCCCCTATTCGAATACCTATAACCCAAATTGGAAGAACCATCCAAACTTTTCATATAAGAGTAATAATGCTTTATACGCACCTGGACAGTCTCCGAATCAAACCCCATCTGTACCTCCGGGATATCAGAAACCGAATCCTAACAATAATACCCCTAGAAAATCCAACTTGGAAATCATGATGGAAAACTTTATAGCTTCCCAACAACAAACCAATAAAGATTTCTTAAACCAGAACATACACACTGGCGAACAACTTAAACAACTAGCAAGCAAAGTAGATGCCTTGGCTACCCATAACAAAATGTTAGAAACACAAATATCTCAAGTAGCTCAACAACAAGCACCTACTGCTGCACCAACTGGTACATTCCCTGGACAGCCCCAACCTAATCCGAGAAGCCAAGCTCATGCAATTATATTAAGAAGTGGAACGGAAGTGGAAGGACCGTCTGATCCAAGGATAGAAAACCAAAACCCTAAGAAATCTACTGAGGAAAGTGAACCTAAGGAAAAGGAATAGAGTAATAAGGATACCCTAGAAAAGAAGGAACCTTATGTACCTCTACCACCTTACAAACCACCTATACCTTACCCTCAAAGGCTTGTTAAAACCAAAGATGTAGGCCAATTTAGAAAATTTGTCGATCTCCTTAAACAATTAAACGTTACAATTCCGTTTACCGAAGCTATTACGCAGATGCCCTCATATGCTAAATTCTTAAAAGAAATTCTTTCTAATAAAAGGAAACTTGAGGATAGCGAAACCGTTACACTCCCTGCCGAATGTAGCGCTATAATCCAAAACATGCCCCCTAAACTTAAGGATCCGGGTAGCTTCTCTATACCCTGTCACATAGGAAAATTTGTCATCGACAAAGCCTTATGCGATTTAGGAGCCGGAATTAGCGTTATGCCTTTATCCATATGTAAGAGACTGGAAATGGGAGAATTAAGACCGACCAAAATGTCTGTGCAATTAGCAGATCGTTCCATCAAATATCCTGTAGGAATCCTTGAAAACGTTCCCGTACGCATAGGTCAGTTTTACATTCCCACTGACTTCACAATTATGGACATTAGAGAAGATGATACTACACCTATTATACTAGGAAGACCATTCTTAGCAACTGCCGGTGCAATCATAGACGTAAAACGAGGAAGACTCACCTTCGAAGTAGGTGAAGAGAAAATTGAATTCATTCTTTCCCAATTCTTGAAAGCACCTGCAATAGAAGATACATGTTACTTCATGGATATCATCGATGAATGCATAAAAGAAGCAGAGTCAGGAGAAGACAAATCATCAGACTATCTTTTAGAAGACAAATCTAAACAATGCTTAGCAATAACACCGGACCCTACGCAGTGTCTTAACAAACCAACCCCTGATTTGAAAACACTTCCCAGAAATCTGAGATATGAATTCCTAGACTTAGAACTTGAACGACCTGTGATAGTCAATGCAGATCTAGGAAGACTCGAAACAGAAAAACTCCTACATATCTTAAGAAAATATCCAACCGCACTAGGATACCACATAACCGATCTTAAAGGAATAAGCCCTTCTATTTGTATGCACCGCATCATGTTAGAAGAAGACGGTAAAACCTCTAGGGAACACCAGAGAAGACTAAATCCGATCTTAAGTGAGGTAGTAAAGAAAGAAATAACCAAGTTATTGGAAGCAGGTATTATATATCCTATATCTGATAGCAAATGGGTCAGTCCTGTACACGTTGTACCAAAGAAAGGAGGCATAACCGTTATTGAAAACGAAAAAGGAGAAACTATAACTAAACGAATCGAATCGGGATGGAGAATGTGCATTGATTATAGGAAACTAAACAAAGCAACCCGAAAAGATCATTTCCCTTTACCATTCATTGACCAAATGTTAGAACGATTGGCTAAACATTCACATTTCTGTTATTTAGACGGTTATTCAGGCTTCTTTCAAATACCAATTCACCCTGATGACCAAGAAAAGACAACATTCACATGCCCTTTTGGTACCTTCGCTTATAGACGAATGCCGTTTGGTCTGTGTAATGCCCCTGCAACTTTTCAAAGATGCATGATGGCGATTTTCGCCGACTTTCTCGAAAACATCATGGAAGTATTTATGGATGATTTTTCTGTATACGGACAAAGTTTCGAAGAATGCCTTGAAAACCTGGAAAGAGTTCTTGAGCGATGTGTAAAAGTAAACTTAGTACTTAATTGGGAAAAGTGCCACTTTATGGTACAAGAAGGAATTGTTTTAGGACACATCATCTCGAACAGAGGAATTGAAGTAGACAAAGCCAAAATAGAGGTAATCGAAAATCTTCAACCCCCAAGAACCGTGAGAGAAGTACGAAGCTTTTTAGGACACGCCGGTTTTTACCGACGATTCATCAAAGACTTCTCTAAGATAACTAAACCCTTAACCGGACTATTAATGAAAGATGCTGAATTCATATTCGACGATAACTGTTTAAAAGCATTTCAAACTCTCAAACAAGCATTGATCTCCGCACCCATTATGCAGACACCAGACTGGAATGAACCTTTCGAAATAATGTGCGATGCCAGCGATTATGCTGTAGGTGCTGTTTTAGGACAAAGAAAGGATAAAAAGCTTCATGTTATATATTACGCTAGCAGAACCCTGGATGAAGCACAAATGAATTATGCCACAACCGAGAAAGAACTCCTATCAGTGGTATTTGCGCTAGATAAATTTCGTTCTTACTTGGTAGGAGCCAAAATAATAGTTTACACTGATCACGCTGCTATCAGGTACCTTCTAACAAAAAAGGATGCTAAACCTAGACTCCTAAGATGGATCTTGTTACTACAAGAATTCGACTTAGAAATCAAGGACAAGAAAGGAACTGAAAACGTAGTAGCAGACCACCTCTCTAGACTTGAGAACCTTGAACCAGAAAGAATATCCATTAATGATGATTTCTCGTATGATAAACTCATAGCTACTTTGGAAGAGAACAACTCCGACATGCAAGTAGAAACCACCTTAGCTATATCTGTCATACCATGGTACGCTGATCTAGTCAATTATTTAGCTGCCGGAATAGTTCCACCTACTTTATCTTACCAGCAGAAGAAAAGATTCTTCCACAACATAAAACACTATTACTGGGATGATCCCTTACTTTTCAAAAGAGGCCCCGATGGTATTTTCCGTCGATGTATACCCGAAGAAGAGGTAGAAAATATAATCCAGCACTGTCACTCTGCGCCTTATGGTGGACACACAAGTACATCCAAGACCTGCTCTAAAATCCTACAAGCTGGCTTTTATTGGCCAACTATATGGAAGGACGTACATGCGGCTATTAAGGAGTGTGACAGATGTCAACGCACGGGAAACATATCTAGACGTGACGAGATGCCACAAAAAGGTATTTTGGAAGTAGAGATTTTTGACGTGTGGGGGATAGACTTCATGGGACCATTTCCATCCTCCTTCGGTAACAAATACATACTCGTGGCGGTTGACTACGTATCAAAGTGGATCGAAGCTATAGCTTCTCCAACTAATGACACCCGAGTAGTAACTAGACTCTTTAAAAATATAATATTTCCGAGATTTGGCATCCCAAGGATAGTAGTCAGTGATGGTGGATCGCACTTTATATCCAAGGTACTCGAAAAACTACTACTTAAATATGGAGTGAGACATAGGATAGCAACACCTTACCACCCTCAGACCAACGGACAAGTGGAAGTATCTAACAGAGAAATAAAGCAAATACTAGAAAAAACGGTCGCCACTTCAAGGAAAGATTGGTCATTGAAACTACCAGAAGCTTTATGGGCATACCGAACTGCTTATAAAACTCCCATAGGGACGACCCCATTTAAGCTCATTTATGGAAAATCCTGTCACCTCCCGGTAGAATTAGAACATAAAGCCTATTGGGCTATTAGAAATTTAAATCTGAATTACAAAGCCGCCGGTGAAAAGAGAATCCTTGACATAAACGAATTAGAGGAACTCAGAAGAGACGCCTATGAAAATGCCAAAATCTATAAAGAAAGAACAAAACAATGGCATGACAAGCGTATATCAAGGAAAATCTTCAAGCAAGGCGACGTAGTACTTTTATTTAACTCCAGACTAAAATTATTCCCGGGAAAACTACGATCCAGATGGTCAGGACCTTTCCATATCACTAAAATCTTTCCCAGTGGAGCGGTAGAAATAAAAGGACAATCTACAGAACCGTTCACCGTAAACGGGCAACGTCTGAAACATTATCACTATGCGGAAACCAACGAGGATTCGCAAATTCTACACTTAGACGAAACGCCCCCAGGACTCATAGACTATATTTAACAGTTTCTTTGTCGAGCTTGCGACATTTAAACAAAGCGCTTAGTGGGAGACAACCCACAAATTACTCTGTTATTTTATTATTCTATTATTATTATCATTTCTCTATTTTTCTCTTAATTATTCTTTTAATTTCTATTTAGTATTCATTATTGATTTATTCAAAAAAGAAAAAAATATATCCATATAATAATAATAATTCTTTTCTTCTTTCGGCATTTGGCCAAATCCTGACTTAAACTCATGTTTTCTTTTCTCTAGTTAACACTAACCAGATGGGACATTTTGACCGTATGGGTATCAAGTTCAGAGGAATGGCTCAGAAACGAAGGTTTGAAGAACTAGCCGCTAGAGAGATGCTACCTAGTTTATATGCTGATGATTGGGCTATGACTGCCCTTGGACTGAGACAGAGTGTCCTGTTTTTGCTGAATCAGATAGGATGGGAGACCTCCCCTATCCTGAGACATTTCACCACCTACCGGAGACTCACACTAGAATTCCTTAGTTCATTAATCTATCTACCTAGCCATGGAAAAGGAATTACCAGAGGTTTTATCCAGTTCAGAATGTTCAATATGGAGTACCAATTTAATATTAGAGACTTCACCAACCTTTTGGGTTTTCCTACCTCCTTTGATACATTCACTATAAGCCAGGAAGAACTTTTTGAATATAGAGAGCTGGAACACTTTTGGGGTAAGCTGACTGGAAATGATGAGCCCGAAGAACATGAGTTTCTCTCTGGAAACATACATAACCCGACTTTTCGCTATTTCCATAAGATCCTGACCCACACTTTATTTGGGAAGAAGCCAAATAGTACTTCAGTTTCACGTGATGAACTCTTCATCATATTTTGTGCTTCCCAGAACCGTCCAGTAAACGGTGCTACTTTTATGTTAGCTAATTTGGACCACCTTATCCAGGATGAGCGAGCACCCATTAGAATAGGTGGCCTGATAACTATGATAGGTAATGCTATTGGATTACGTCAGCCTATGCTTGACCTGAACCCTTTTTGTGGCATTACTACTCTGAGTATACCTTTCCTCTTCAACACTATGTTTATAGCAAACATAGGGTCTGATGAGTTCGAGCTTATTATTGATAACCAGGTTCTCTGCCTATTCACCATGCCCGATCCTAGAACTAGTGTTCATAACCAAAGGAACTGGCTCTATAACCTGAATGAAACCCCAACTCCTGCTGGATCCACTGAATCCATCCAGGATTATGAGATTTGTGATGACTATGAGCACTATGTTGACCATATCTCTCTTGCTGAATCTGACCCTCAGACTCCATCCGGCTACTATGATATTGATCCTCCTCCTCAGCCTGTCCTGACCGAAGAATCAGCTATGCCTGATCTCCGACATCATATGCCAGGAACAGATATTAAAACCGTCATTGAAGCTTTGATGTCAGAACAAAACGCCCTCAGGGAAGATTTCCACAGCTTGAGACTTGCAGTCCTAGAACACATGAGCAGCACGGCAAGTCAGTTACGTATGTTACGACATCATGTTAACTCTTTTGCTCCTCCGGCCAGAGATCCGAAGATAGATGGAATTTAGTTATTTTTCTTTCTTAGTTATTTAGTTTTAGGCTAGATTTTTCATTAATGTTATTTGAATTCATGTTCGCATTTATTTTTTTTCCCTTTTCATTTCATTGTTTTCCCTTCGTGTATTACATTATGTCAATTTTATTAAAGCTTTTATTTTATGCAATGGCTATGTTCTCTACTGTTACTTAGAATGAATTATTATTATGTGAAGTAGAATAGCATGCAATACAAATTAATTAGCTAAATTAATTAGAACAATCTAAAAACCAAATAAAACAAAAACAAAATAATCAAAATATATTCATCTCCTAATTAAGTCTGTGTAGCGCTACTGAAGAAGCCTTGCCAAAAGAACTGTGTGACGAGCGTCACACAATCCATGACGAACGGCACGCAACACTCTTGTTACGAGCGTCACACCCTTGTGACGAGCGTAACGCCTCTCAGACATGTGAACGTTAGGGAGCCGTTGGAGACGAACGTTACACCCCTACCTTTTTACATTCCCCATTCATTTTTCATTTACCACATTTAATTACTTTTCAACCACTCTTTCTTTTCACCTCCCACATTTTTCTCCTATAAATACCCTCCAAACCTCCTTCTTTCACCACAAACAATTCTCTCATATCAAATATACACTTCTTTTCCTTTTCCAAATCACTCATTCAAAAATTCATTACAATGGCGGGAAATCAAAATTTCGGAAATATCATCTTCCGATCCGGAGATGACAACTATCAGCAAGAGCAATTCGAGCGCTTCCAGCAGCGAGGCGTCGCTCCCACCAGGTACCCCGATTTACCTTGCTTGCAACAATTAGGCTTACTCCAAGGTATCGAGTGGATGCTCCGTAAAGCCGATTTAACCTTCCTTTGCAATCATAACCAACCCACCTACCCTTCCCTAACCTTAGAATTCCTAAGTTCTTACG
The DNA here is from genome assembly GCF_024323335.1 of Lathyrus oleraceus. Taxonomy (NCBI): domain Eukaryota; kingdom Viridiplantae; phylum Streptophyta; class Magnoliopsida; order Fabales; family Fabaceae; genus Lathyrus; species Lathyrus oleraceus. The sequence continues at coordinate 199,339,578 of NC_066583.1, forward strand.
ACTACACCACTCCCGCCGGTGAAGGTGAATTTCTAACCGGTACGACAACCTTCCGTATGTTTAACACCGAGTACTCTCTAACCCAACGCGAATTGAGTGCCATGCTACAATTTCCCACAGAAGGTCTGCTGCATGCCAGAATCCCTCCAACCTCAAACTGGAACACAGTTCTAGTTTTCGGCCTTTTTAAGAAAATTTCCGGTATAGATACCTACAACTGGGAAGAACTCCTTCTCTCCCACATCCATAACCCCACCATCCGTTATTTTCTCCGTATCCTGCAAAACACACTCTTTGGAAGACCAAACAACAGTAAGGTCAACTCAAAAGAACTCTTTTTCCTCCAGTGCGTTTTCGAATCGGATACTAAGGTAAACGCCGCTTCTTTTCTCTTTCATCATATCCGCACCTTATGTGCTAGAGGCCGGCAACCATTCATAATTGGTGGATTAATAACCTCCATAGCACTTGGCCTGAACCTAGGGGATAAACTCCAAACTTTAGAATCCCTACCACCCCTGTCTATGGATATCAGCTATTGTCGCTCCAGCCGCCTGATTAAAAACAGAGTAGGCGGAGGATACTATCTTATGGTGAACAACCAAGCTGTCCCAAGTGTTGTGCTACCCAATACCACCCTAACGGATGTCACAAACCCGGACCGCCACCTCTATGATCTCAGCGCTCCTGAAACCACCGAGCCTTCACAAACAAACCAGCAAACAGATGAGTTTGAAGAAATGGAACAAGGTGATCATCCGCCAACACAACAATCAGTCCCGCTAAACCCTTCCAGTAATGCAGCCGGCCCATCCTCCCAACGTCGTCGACGAAGACGACCTGCGACCAACGACGACATTATGGATGCTATCGATGGTATGCAGGCACAGAATGCAGACATGATGCAGATGATGCGTCAAATGCAACAGCAACAGGATGCTCGGAATGCCATAACCGACCAGCGGTTTACTGAGTTGTTTAGCAGATTCGACAGCTTAGACATACGTCAAAGATCACCAGGACCAAGAACCAGAGGTGGAAGGCAGCCTTAGTTGTATTTTTTTTTTCATCTCCATTTTGTATTTCTTTCCCTTAAAACATCGAGGACAATGTTTAGTTCAAGTATGGGGGGAAACATTATTCTTTCCATTCTCATCTTTGTTTCAAGTATGTACTCTCCCTTTTCATTGTTATTTCCCTATAAAAAAAAAAAAAAAAACAAAAATTTTTTAAGTTAAGTCCTGAATGTGAAAAATTTTCTATTATCTATTTCCCTCAACTTTCTTGAGCCATAACAAAAATTTTAACACACCCAATAAGTATAAAGGTTGCTTACTTTATAAAATTTGAGTGAAATCAAAACAAAATCATTACCATAACAACGCTCTGAGAACCGCAATATGTTAGATCAGGATAAGTACCTATTATACCGAACTCCTTGAACTTTTAGTTCTATGGTAACCCCAAGTAGTTTATACAGAAGTCAGCACCATCTTAATAGCAAACTACGTGGAGAGCCGATGAATATAAGTGAATGATCCCCAAAGTAACATGAAATATACGAATATATCAAGAAATGCACTAATTAAATTAGGTGATCCTTACCAGATCATTTAATCTAAAGGTTGCAGATCATGCAAAAGCACAATACGAAAGATCCATTACGAGTTGGTTCAGTAGGAATCTGGTACTGAACTTGGTAGGGCGGACTACGGTTCGATCCCCCGCAATTTGCAATGGACTGAATAATGAAGGTATCCGACTTATGTACCAGAACTTCTAACTAAAAGCGGATCATAATCACTAACCGGTTACTCCACTATGTGCGCGAAAAGATAAAGGGCTTAATGTGATTTCGCTAGAATGAAAACGGGTAAAATAAGACTAAAGGAACCAGGATAGCTATCATAGGGTACTTGAACTGATTGGCATAAGGTAGGGTTATCTAAGTTGTAACGGTAGTTGTTGATGTCAAGATTAAACTCAAGTCCTCCTAAACAAAAATCCATTGGCAACCTAGTATGAATTGATGTGTGCTTTAAAAATTTCATCTGGCTAAAACTTTTAACAAGTTCTATACTGAATTTTGCTTGAGGACAAGCAAAGAATTAAGTATGGGGGAGTTTGATAACACGAAATTATATCGCTTTTTAAGACTTAATTCAATTAAATTATATTATCATTTACGCTAGTTTATCTCATTTTATCAGATATTATGCAGTATTCCTCTTCTATTTATATCAGGTACCCATTTTGAAGCAAAAGTGAAAAAGGGAAGAAAAGGAGGTGTAAAAAGGAACAAAAGGAGGAGAAAAGGAACCAAAGGCCAAAGCCCAGCCCAAAGCGCACAAGTCACCAACGCTGTGCCTGTGACGGACGTCACAGGACGCGTGACGAGCGTCACGCGAAGTAGCCTTGTGACGGACGTCACACATGGTGTGACGAGCGTCACACCAGTCCACTAGCTTTTTGGCGCAAGTTACGCTCTCAGAAGAATGGAAGTAACGTTGAGGACTTCGTGTCCTATTCCCAAGCCGTGAATTTAGCACGCTGAAGACTCGTGGAAAAGAAGAAAAAGGCAGTTAGTAGCACTTCTATAAATAGCTACCCTAATCCCTCTCGTTGGCTCTCCTCTTTTTGCCGTTTAGACACACCGAAGCTCTGCCGATTTTCTGTTCAAGCTTTTGCTTAGTTTTCTTTTTCCAGCAGAATTAATATTGTTTATTTTATTTATTTCTTTTGCAAGTTTTATTTTCTTCTTCCCTTGCAAATTTACCTTTCCCGTTTTTAGCTTTTAGATATTTTTCGCGTAGTAGCTTCTACACCGGAAACTACTGTGCAACTTTATACCGGATTTAACCTTACGTTATATTCGAGTTTTATTTCCTTGACTTAATTTACTGCTTAATTGAAGAATCGAAGAACAAATCCTACCGACTTGTGGTGGAGTGTTCAAGACCATTGTATTACGCATTCAGGTTCTTTAATTGTTATTTAATTTTTTTAATGTTTTATTCTATTGTTTATTTACATTGCCTGCCTGAAATGAATCTGTGTATGCATGATAATAATTATTATTTAGTTAGCATGTCTGGCTAATTCGCCTAGGTATCGGTATGTAAAGTAAGCAGAAAAAGGGATCAAGACTAAGTCGGTCTATTCAAACTTAAAATTAGAATCAATCTTTTTATGGTCTTAACTTACAGGTTTAATAACAAGATTTTTTACAAAAGTAAAAGACATAAAGAAGTTGAAACCAACAGAGCGAGAGTTTGAGGTTTTAACTGGACAGTGTAAGTTAGTCATTAAGTCTATCTCAGGGCGAGAGCAAGTTTTAGAATTAATTAAATTCTGACTTTTTTCCAAAAAGTATTTTTAAAGATTGAATGTGAGGACGAGAGTTAAGCATTTAGATTTAATTGTATAACCTAAGTCAACAGAGCGAGAGTTTGAGATAAGGGTGTTTAAAACGGTCAGTATTTTCTTAAAAAGAGTTTCTGCAACTTTATTGTTTTCAAAATATGATTTTTGACTTAATTATAAGTGACAGCTACATTAATATAAGATCATGGTTTCTTCAACAGAGCGAGAGTTTGAGATAAAACCTTTAACCAATAAAGTTAATCGAAACGATTTATTTTAAGACCGAGAGACCGACAAGGAATTGATTCCCTAGTTTTGACGAACTACATACCGATATCCGTTTTATTAATATTTAATCTAGATATTAGTTTAGTTTTTAGCTTCCTTCCCCAAACAATCAACTATTATTCACCTTAGCTTTACGAAGTAACCTTAGATAACGGTATATCGATTCATAAGTCCCTGTGGGATCGATATCTTTTAAAACTACGCGATAGAACTGTGCACTTGCAGTTTGTATCCCATTCTCGACTCACACAGTCGAGCGATCAAGTTTTTGCCTGACCACATCTATAACACTTAGCAGGGGCACTGGAGTCTCCCCCACTAGGTCTCTTCATCCCACTCTGTCTCTGGAAACCTTTGCCAGCTGCATACGGTTTCCCACGATCATTCTGATTCTTGCCTTTCCTATCAACCCTCTGCTGATAGCTCTCCGCTCTGGCTTTGGTATCCTGTTCAAAAATCCTGCAACAGTCAACCAAATCAGAAAACACTCTAATCCGTTGATACCCAATAGCCTGCTTAATCTCGGGACGTAACCCGTTCTCAAACTTCACACATTTCGAGAATTCCCCAGTAGCCTCATCATAGGGAGTGTAATACTTCGACAGCTCTGTGAACTTAGCAGCATACTCAGTAACAGACTGATTGCCCTGCTTCAATTCTAAGAACTCTATCTCTTTCTTTCCTCTGACATCCTCTGGAAAGTACTTCCTCAGGAATCTCTCTCTGAACACAGCCCAAGTGATCTCAGCACTCCCAGCAGCTTCCAACTCAGTGCGGGCAGCAACCCACCAATCATCTGCTTCCTCTGACAGCATATGCGTACCGAACCTGACCTTCTGGTTATCGGCACACTCAGTCACTCGGAAGATCCTCTCGATCTCCTTCAACCACTTCTGAGCACCATCTGGATCGTATGCTCCCTTGAACATTGGAGGATTGTTCTTCTGGAACTCACTCAGTTGACGAGCAGCTCCCATTCCCGCAACATTCGGATTCCCTCCAAGTACTCCAACTAGCATACCCAGAGCCTCAGCAATCGCAGCATCATCTCTACCTCTTCCAGCCATCTCTATTCTGAAAACCCAACAAGCTAAACAATAAGTACTGATAGGGTTACACAACACCTATCCCGTACAGGGGAAACAGAATAATTACGACTCGACTCGACCGACTATGCTCTGATACCACTAATGTAACACCCTTCTAAAATACCCCAAATATTTAATCAAAATAGCAATATATCAATCAGAGTAATTATGCAATTAAGGGTGTCACACAATCATTTCACACCATTCACCATAATATTTAGTCATGCTCATTATTTAATTCAAAACATAAAGCATTACACAATACACAGCGGATAGAGATCAAATCGATCATTCAAAACATGTAACACATTACATGTAAAATTATTCAACAAGGTAAAACATCCCGTCCCGATGTTACATCTATCAAAGCACGACCCACTAAGGAGACTACACTAGACTCCAAGCACTAGCTTCTACTCAATCACTGCTCGTTACCTGAAAAATAGTTGTAAGGGTGAGTTCCTCAATCGATATAATAAGCATTATAAAATATCATGTAATGTTAAGTAAATAATACATTTCATCACCCTAATCATATCACAACTTCAGCAACGACAACATCCACTCATGATCATACACATACTCAACACAACCACAAACACACGTATAATATTGGAATACATCCATTCATATTATACGCCATACATACATTATGCAATGAGACTCCATGCATGCGGTACCGACTATTCGTGAACATATAGTTCAACTTCACCGACCAAATCCAGGTACGGCTACCAAGCTCACTAGTCCCACTCATTTGAGACCTAGTGACTCACATCACTAATTCCTCACCATGGGAATTAGCTACCACCCCAAGGGCCATGCTATGCACGCTAATCACCTAGCATGCAAACATCAACAACAGTCCAAAATGACTAACATCACTAATTCCTCACCATGGGAATTAGCTACCACCATAAAGGCCACATTATGCTATGCCAAATCACCTAGCATGCAACATCAACAACAATAATCTACAATGGACATATGCTCACACTCTAAGCCATAAAACAGTCCATTCACCAACACATGCATAATATATACATTCACAACATTATGCATACTTTCACACATCATCAGCATATTTATCACATAATCATATCATGTCATGCCAATTAATCAATCACAGTATTAGCACACTCTACTAATACCTATACTACTCAAAACAACGGGAAATAATCCCTACTATATCACATACCGATATAGGCCAACCATCAAATATGTACACAACATTTAAATACCAATTTTCCCACTTTTCAACAGTGTTAACCGGTTAACGCCCTGGGTTAACCGGTTAACGCAGACCAAAACACGCTTCCTGGCAAAACTTAACAGTGTTAACCGGTTAACGCCCTGGGTTAACCGGTTAACGCAGACAGAACAGCAATTTCTCAGAAACCACAACAGTGTTAACCGGTTAACGCCCTGGGTTAACCGGTTAACGCAAGCAAAACAGCAATATTTTCACAGTTCATAACAGTGTTAACCGGTTAACACCCTGGGTTAACCGGTTAACGCAAGACAGAAAGTTGTTCCTGCGCTAACACGAAGCAGAATGCAGAATTCTCCGCATTTTCCGTCGTTGGAGGACTTCCGGACCTCCGATTTCAATTCCGTAAAAAGCTACACTTTCGGGAAATCAAGACTCATCCAATTACAGAGTCAATTACAGCTTTAACACAACTTATCCAACACCATTTTTCAGCATTCAACATCCCAATTAGGGTCAAATCAATGGCTTATCACTACCCATTACATGTTAACCCATAATACCCATTAAACGACGATAAACCCCCCTTACCTGAGTTAATCCGGCAATCCTTTAGCCTCAAGCTCTTCTCTTCTCCAACCTTCTTCCTCTTGCTCTGCCTCTTTGCCCTTTTCCTCTTTTTGAGCCGCTTCTCTGTTTTCACGTGAAAACTCTTTTTACCAAAATAGAACTCTTTTTCCTTATTTCCAACTTATATATTTTCCAATAATTATTATTCCAATAATAATAATAATAATAATAATCCAAAATTCCAATTATTTAATTAAATTAATAAATATAATATTAACTTAAATTAAATAATTATCTTATTTTTATCGGGGTGTTACAGTAGGCACTAGACCGCCTTCTTTTTTCGTCCAAGTTATTATGAAAATAAGTTCGCTTAGATTGATTACGAAAAGAGGTTTGAAACGCGTCTGATTAAAAGTTTTTAATAGATGAGATTGCTCGAATGGTCGAGTTAGGCAACTCATATCCAAATAATCAAAGAGAATAATATAAGGCTTTAGATCATCTCCCTTTCCACCCTTTGAAATAATGTTTATGAGTGATTAAGTGTTTTAATTTGAATTAGAGAAATGCACTCGATGTTGATCGAGGTTTTAATTTGCATTGGATTGAAACGAAGTGATTTTGAGAAAAATCCACTTGGCGTTGGACCAATGATTTTTAACTTACGAAATGTTCTTTTTAAGTCATTTTATCCCTTAATAAATTTAATTACAAAAATGATCAAAGATGCATGGTTAAGTCCTGATTAACAATTGATATGGAAAAAAAGATGCATGATTATTAAAGCCACAAATAAGCAAACAAATGAACATTATAAAATTAACTAATTATGATTAAATTAAATTAATTAATTAAGGTAATTAAAAATGATTATCATGATTAATTGATCAAACAATTTAATTCAATTATTAATAGTGTTTATCAAATTAATTATCAAATTTAATTAATTAAAATAAAACTAATTAATACATTTAAAGATAAAGGATGGGGGTGCATATTCTTGCATGAGTTTTGCACATATCAAAAATATTTGGCACAAATACTCAATTAAATCTCATATAAACATAAAAAAAAACTAAAATAAAAGAATAAATAAATAAAAATTGTAAAAAAAAAAAACGGGTGCAAGTAGAAGAGGGCCCAGAGTTGAGGCTCATTGCCACTAAATGGCTTACGAGGGGAGTCAAGATGATTTGACTCAACCCATATGATATTGGCTTACCGAGCTATCAATTGGCTAAGAAGCGCACAACACAAAATAATTAACGCGGGATCCGACACACAGTCAGAGAGTTGGCCTAATTGGTCAATTGAATGTTAGGTGGTATGCGTGCCATGTGTTCGATCAGCAGAAAGGGCAGGCACCATGGTTAAAACAAAAATTACACATGATAACAATTCATTTTTACCAAAATTTCTCTCTCCAACTTTGTTTTCTTTCTCTATTAACACCAACAACCAACTTCTTTTTAAAAAACCCATATCAAATAGGGGTCCAAAGGAAGAACACGATAAACACATTAGTGTTCATCAGTGTAAAACCCAGGTCCCTCCTAACCAATCCTAACGCAAAATCAAACCACAAGAATCTTATTATAGACAACATCATATAAACGATTTTGAGTCCAAAAACTACAAAAACCAAGGTTCCAAACCGACCTCAATTTAAACCTATTGCTTATCAATCTTAACTCAGAGGCAACAAATAGTTAGAATCAACAAATAAAGGTAGTACAAACATGTATGGACAAGGATATACTCATGAAATTCAGAAGTAAAAGGAACAGAGGCCTCGTCGGAGTTTTGAAGCTCCGATGAATTTTCCGGCGCGACAATTGTGTTAGAAAATTCGGTAAAATTAAATGGATCCAGGACTGAATCGTGATTGAGAATCACTTTCCTTAAAAGTATTTCAAGCACTCTTTTATTATGTCTTAGAGTTGGAAAATGCAAGAACACTCAGGATAATATCAGCCTTAATTTCGAGTCTACACAAGACAAGTGAAGAACCCGAAATGCAAGGAAGGTTTTTCTGGAATTTGGAAGAGAAATACGTTTTTAGTTCTTGTGTTATTTTTCTGAATAGAATCATATATTTATAAGAGATATGGATGTTGTTTCAAAAGTTTGCAACCTTTGATGAAACAACACCATTTCATCATAAAACACAATGTTTCATATATGACACTATTTCATGAAAAGATATGAAAATTGAATTCAAAATTCAAACAAAACAATAACTAAAATTCTGAGCACTAATAAAAACGCAGAATGCCGGCCGAAGGCCGGCCGCCGGAGAGCCGCCTCATTAACGCCGCGAATAGCCCGATCGCTCCGATGCGACGTAAGTGCTCAAGTGCCGCCTACAAGCCGCCACTAGCGCCTCTACGCCCACGCCCCCGGTCCCGGTCCCGTAGCCGGTGTCGCCGGTGGCAACACCGGCGAGGGTCCATTGGTTGTGTCAAGTGGCATAATGCTTAGGACCACCACATGTCCATGTGGCACCTTATTCTCTTTGTTCCTTTGGTGAGTTAAAGTTCCAAAGCATTTATAAATGCTTTAAAGGATGTCTCCACTTTCTATGTGGGACTTAAAGCAAAACATTAAATGCTATTTAACTCTTTTGTCATTTTGGAACTAATATTGCAAAACAATTTCCAACAATCCCCCACTAGTTCTAATAATGACAAAAATCATTCCAGATAGTGAAATATAAAAAGTGTTAATACAGTTAGGTATCTTTCGATTTTAAACTTAACCTTAGTGAGGATAACGCAAAGTTTAATCGGAATGTTTGGTAGCAAAGCTTTTAAACCATTAATCCATGGGATCAGACCGGCGTTACCTTACACACACTCTTTAAAGGTTCTTCCTTTACATATCTCGCTTAGCACTTATTTATGGCCATATGCTATCCTTTTCATGAATTTTTCATGAGAGAAACTCCAACTCTCACTTTGAGACGGCACCATCTCAAAATTCACATAGGTGAGGTTCATATAGCATCCTTTCCAATAGATACTCTTTTTCGTTAATGAACTTCATTAAGAGGTTTTGGAAACCTCAACCCTCAATTCAACACAGTCAACCTTATTTCCCAAATTCTTGACTTACATCCAATTCAACGACTTGTTATTACCCATTGAATCTTGAAGTTAATGTTTTGTTAACATAAGATTGGGTTGCTGCCGCTGTCGGAACTTTTATTTAAGGAGTTTTAACCCCATTCCTCTCGAGGTTGTTCGTACTAAGTCTCTGGCCAGTGACTTAGTAAACGGATCTGCTAAGTTATAGCATGTTCGTATGTAGGTGAGTGAAATGATTCCATCCTTAATCAATTTTCTTACGAACGAATGTCTAAGTCCTATAACCTATTCAACCTGCAGTGACCAGTTTGATGAGTTTACCTGCAACCTGCAGCAAACCAAAGTAAAACTTACATCTTAAAAGCAACTGACCAATTTTGTAGTTAAACAATTACCAGTTTAGCAGGCCATCTTTGATCCAATAGCTACATCACCTAACTCTAACTCATTATATCACCTGCAGTAGCCAATCTATTTACCAAAGTCACTAACATTTAGAAACAACCAATTAACCAAGTGATCTAAACCAGCTAACTACTAACTCAATGAGCTAATTAACTGAACTCACTAGGTTCATCCTAACTATTTCCCAAGATAACTCCAAGCCTAAGTCATAACTAACTCTTAACCTACATCTATCCAAACCTACCATTTATAAGTTCACACCACCTCCCTCATTTCTGGACCCATGACTTCAGCACTCTTAACTCATTGCAAACTCTCAATTTCACTCTGCATAATCCCTCACTCCCTCACTCAGAGCTCTTCTTCCATAAGCCATTGAAGCTTCACACTGAAGCTTCAATTTGCTTGAACTAGACCGCACAGAAAACACACCTCTCTCCATTCGTTTACTCTCAATTTCAAGAAGAAGAAGAAAAAGGAAGGAATAGAGGAGGATAATCGGTATCAAGGAAAGGCAAATAAAGGGAATTAGAAGCTCACCTGAGACGTGTTTCCGATCTTCCTCTCCGGTAAGTTAACCTCGAACTATTGCAATTTTATATTTCCTGGTTACCAAGATGTAGAATTCAGAGAGAGAAATCCAAGCCCTAAGGTTGTAGGTGTTGATTCCTCATAGTTGCCATTTAATTCGACTAAAACCACCTAGGGTTCTTCAGATGTTTGCCTTCGATTTGGCTTGTCCTTTGAGAATTTCACTAATCCATCTCCATATTCGTCACCAGCGTGGCATTACGAATCAGATGGTGGCCTTCATCTTAGCTCAGGCGCACCGCTGTTGTCGGAGACAACCTCCGGCGCGGTGGCCCATGGTGGCAGGCCGGTGAAGTAATTTGAGTTGGCCGTGAGAGAGAGAAGGCGCGCGCTTGGAATTTTTAAACTCTGCTAACTTTTCCAAGTCAAAGTCCATGGGGTTTATTTCTGGTGGGCTTGGTTTCATCCAAGCCCAGTGTGATTTCAATCACACACCAGTGTCCCTTATACACCCCCTACGGACAATAGCAACATGGTATTGGGCTTAGCTGAAAACCCATACACCATTTTTTGCTTCTCACACCAGTTTCCCTTTTACACCCCCCACAGCCAACAACAATTTGGTATTGGGCTTGGCAGAAGCCCATGCGCCAGTTTTTACTTTCTCACCCCATTTCATGTGTTGCACCTTTTTTTTTGCCCATTATGCATGTACTAAATTTTGTTATTTTTGTTAATTGATTTCTAGCTTTTTAATTAGTTTAATTAGCTTGATTAGGTTAATTAGGTTAATTTTTTGTAAATAGGTTTTAGAACTAATTTGGATTTTGGGATTAATTAGTTTTAGAATTTTGATTTTTAGAATATTAGGATGATAATTAGAATTAATTAGAATTTTAATTAATTTTAGAGCCTAGTTAAATATCTAAGAACAATTAGGTTTTAAAATTTGATTTTCAGAATTTGATTAGATTTTAGAAACTTAATTAGACTAGTGATGATTATATTTTAATTGGTTTTTAGAACTTAAGTTAATTTCTACACAAGTAGGTTAAACTCAAGCTTTAGGATTTAATCGATTGTAGGCTATAGTTAGACTTCAACTATAATTTAATTGGTGCCAATAGTTGGATATCTTTGTAAATGACCATTTTACCCTTTAGGGGTAATTTTGGGCATTTTATCCATATAATAACATGCTCCCTTGGGACTAGAACTTGACATTAGAGTTTTAATCAGTTCCTAGCAATTGTATGTTCCCTTAGGATTTGTACCTAGAATTTTAATCAAGACGCTGACTAACTATGATATGATCCCTTAGGATAGTTCCTAACAATTCTAACCATTAGATTAGATTCAAACCTAGTTTCTTAAATCAAAACGAACCCATGATTAAGTTGATCAAAAACAATTTTGATTAATTAAATCCTTTGAACTTGTATAATCCCACAGTCTAATTTGAGTGACCAAAAGACCCTTGGTCACTTAATAAGACTTTTCTTCTAAGCTGTGGAGCTCGAAGCCTCAAGTCAGATTCTCGATCAAGGCATCCTCAGTCATACCAAGCAGCGGATTATACAAGTGCTTCAAAGGTGGAAACTGCAAGAGCTTGTTAAATCAAAGTTGGAATTGTGTGGCATGAGCCTTAAGTAATGGAGAAGGAATGAGACTAGAGAATTTCTACCCCCATTCTAAATATCTTTGGGTATAATCACTAAGATATTGCCAACCAACAATTTTTTCCATTGTATGCTATTGATAAAGCTGCATGATGAAAGCTAGTTTGATCCCTTGTTAGTTGTCTATAAATAGACTATTTCTCTCAGGTTATTAAGAGATGTTAATTGTTGTTATTCACTTGTAATCTTTAAACTTTTATTGAGAAAGTGAATAGTAAAATAGTTTTAATCAATTCTTATTATTCTTCTTTCCTCTTCTCTCCCTTGGTAAAACCTAATAGGGTTTCTTGTGTTTGTTCAAGAAACTCAATCTTTTTCTCATAGTTTGGTTTGTTCTTGACGACATCAATTCACAACAGTTGACAAATCCCGAGTAAATCTTGTTTCATTCTTTAGAGGACCACGGTGTTTCGGGATCTAATCCCCGGAGAATCTTTGATGTAATTAAAGTCATAGTATGTTCTCATCGGGACATTGACTCGTAATCGTTTTGTCATTAGTCATCCTTTGAGGATGCATCTTGTAATGTTTTTTGTAACACCCTAAACCCCGAAACTTATATAAAATCATATAAAGTCATATAAAATCATTTGAAACTATGCAGCGGAAAAACATTTCATATCAACTTCATGATTAAAGTATTAAACTCCAGAACAACAAAATCAACATTAACATAAAACATAACAAACCCCCGTCATCGATGTTACACTATCATAGCACTAAAAATCACTAATATATATAATAAAGCGATAAATAAAGAAAATGAAGAGTAACTCCAACAATCTACCTTCCACACACAACAACAATGCTAACTCCTGAATATCTGCAAGATGTTCATGGTGGACAACATGAAGCAAAGGGGGTGAAAAACAACGTTCAATATAAAGAGTGTTAAGAATGCTAAGGTAGAGAATATACAACAAACACACATTCATTACACAATTAACAAAAATATGGTCTCACACCCATTCATAACAACATGTACATATTCACAACCCATTAACCTCATTCTCACACACATTTCATCAACATACACAACAATCACATATTCATCGTTTACATTATATAATTAGACTTATAACCTCAACTAGACTCATATGCATGTGGTACCATATCATCGTCAATTGGTTCACTCAAGAACTGAGTTCACCCTACTCGAACCCCGAATCCACCTGCTCGAATTCAGAACAAGTCACCAATCCACCCTACTCAGATTGCAACTTGTCACTTTCATCAATAACAACGACATACTAAACGCATATCACAACACGTCAATGTAACAAAAATATAATGTTTAAAGTCCCCTCCCGACAATAAATAAAACATGCATCCCCCCCGAACTATCATCCCACTACAACATACTCATAATTCAACAACATAATTCATGCTCACACAATAACATATCATCATCATAATCCACAAAAAATAACACAACATCATCATATAATTAAATTCAATAATTATATTATAACTCAGAAGTTATCAATAACTGAATAAAGTTGTATTATTACTCAGCAACTCGGAAATCAACCATACATGCTCAAAACATCTCAATATAATATTTTTATTAATTTATACTCTTAACTCATCAAAGGTTATAACAATATATAATTATACCCAACATAGTTTCCAAGGAACTGTAACTCATCAAAGGAACTCTAAATAACTCTACAACAATCCCTACAACTCTAAAATAACTTTAAGGTGCTAAAAATGCTTTATTGCCAACTTTTACCCATAAAGATAACTCTTATGAACTCAATTGGTTGTTCTCACATTCTATTGACAACTCTAAATAATAAATATTTTTAACTCAACTCTAAAATATTATAATTTATAAAATTATTATTATTATTATTATTATTATTATATAAAATAAAGGTATCCGATCTATCTCTAAACAATTTGAAAACAACTCTGACAACTCTAAACATGTCAGAGTTACTCAGAGCAATTAAAATATGACTCTAAAGTAATTCAAAGTACTCTAAAGTACTCAATTGACAACTCTTGCATGATTGATAATAACTCAAATTGAACATTGTTGGGTGACGACCTAACTCAAGTAATAATATAACTCAAAACAACTCTAAATAGTCAAATTACCCAGACTCCAACTCAACTTAATAATACTATTGTTAATTATTCAACAACTTTATTTTAACTCTTTTGCCTTAACAACATCTAACTCATAAAAATATTACTCAAAATGTAACCTTATAATGTCAACAGTGCTCCAAGTTCAACTCAAGTGTATCTTATATTCTGATCTCTAACTCTAAACAACTAAAAAGCAATTCTGGAAATTCTATAACAACTCTAACCAAATAAAATACAACTCTTAAATGTTTTAAAAATATAACAAAAGATCACCACACTCAAAATTGCTCAAAATTCTGGACATAATTCTGAAATTGTCTAACCTCAAAATAATGCAAAAAATTAAAGACTTATAATAAAATTATGAAAATCTCAAATATAAAAGATATTTAAACCTTTTTTCAAATGCACTTAACTATACCATAAACAGAGTTATAAAACTACAGTTCTATTCGTTTTAGTTCAGCCTAATCACAATAATTTCTGCATAAACTATAAAATATGATGTATAACTTCAAAATAACCCTAAACATTATATGCTCATGATAAAATTATGAAACTCTACAGTTTTAAATATCATTAAACTCTTTTTCTAACACAACTGACGGTATCCCAAAAGAACTTACGAAACTCATGTTATGCTTGAAACATGATGACCAACGCAGGACTGAAATTGTTTACGCCTCTGGTATAAACACCAGCATACTGCTATTGTTATAGTGCCTCTAGACCTAATTTCTCTACTTTAAAAGAAAGATTATCGCGTTAGTTTTCCAACACTTTCAACTGTGCCTAAATTCGAGTCCTGAAACTCAAGTTGTACCTAAAATAAGGCCGTCAATCCCCACATATATCTACTTGCGATTTTCTGCGCTTTTCTCCCTATTGAACATATTTCAAAACTCGCATATTTAGATTATTTGAGTTCTAACCGCCCTAAAAATGCACCTATTAGACTCGATACAGGTAAATACAATAATTCAATTATTATTAGGAAAATTCGCCCCAAAGGACACAAGCACGAATCATCACACAATTATAAGACAATGCAAAAGTTCAAAACTAAATAGTTATTCCTAACCTTATACAAAGTATGCAAGAACATGACATCAACAGAGTTATCACATTAACATTGTCTTATCAAAGGCATCAACATATGTATCAAATCAAAATACAAGAATGTTCATCAAAATATAAGAATGTACACATACCATTCAATAGAGCATAAAAAAATTATACAACAACAATGTAATAGAATATAATTTACACAATCTCTAATGAGAGTAAGAGTCTCTCTTCTCTATCCTTTCATGCTAAATACCCATATTAAAAGTCATTTATCCCCCTTTTATCTTAGGTTTCATGCAACAATGATGAATTGAACAACTTCTATGGATTCCTCTTCTCAAACTTAACTCTCGTTCTCAAAAGCCTTGTTTTTCTTGCCTCTTCTTTTTATATATTGTCAGATTCTCTAAAACCTAGATTTCCCCCAACTTTTTATGGTTCTCCATATTTCCTAAAATTATAATTTTTGTCCAACTTATTACTAGCTTCTCTCCTCTTGTCGTATATTTTCCTCAATTCACATAAATGGCCAAAAACTCATATTTCACCAATTTTTCTTATTTTATTTTCAATAATAATAAAAATTATAATTATTATAATTATTTTCTAATTTATTCTACCAAGTTACTATATTTTCTCCATACCCTACCATTGTCACTACACCCCAACAACATATAATCATGTAATTTTATTTAAAGAAACACCAAACACAAAATAATTAAATAAAAATTCTAAAAAATTCAATTAAATAATTTAATCGAATTTAGGATGTTATATTTTTTACTAGGTCCTTTTAACTAGGTCAGCGATTTCAAGTAAATTAACCTTGAACCTGGTTAATTCCCTGAAGTTGGTCAGAGGTTTCAAGTAAATTAACTTGGACTTTTGGTTTGGTCAGAGATTTTAATTAACATAACCCGATCATAGATTTCTATTTACTTGACCGGTTTTCCATAAGTTTTTATTCACTTGGAATTTTAATTCGGTCAGAGATTTTAATTAACATAATCCGGTCAGAGATTTTTATTTACTTGATCGATTTGTCAGAGGTTCTTATTTACTTGGACTTTTGATTCGGTCAGAGGTTTTAACATAACCCGATCAAAGATTTTTATTTAATTGACTGATTTTCCAGATATTTTTATTTACTTGGACTTTTGATTCGGTCAAAAGTTTTAATTAACATAATCCGATCAAAGATTTTTATTTACTTGCCCGATTTGCCAGAGGTTCTTATTTACTTGGACTTTTGAGTCAGTCTGGGGTTTTAATTAACATAGCTCGATCAGAGATTTTTATTTACTTAACTGATTTACCAGAGGTTCTTATTTACTTGTACTTTTGATTTGGTCAGAGGTTTTAATTAATATAACACGGTCAGAGATTTTATTTACTTGACCGATTTTCTAGAGGTATATTAACTTGGGCTTTCATTTAAGATCAGAGGTATGTTAACTTAGCCGATTCCTCCCGTGGAGGTCTTCGTCGTTCTTGGCTCTTGCTTTTGTTGGAGAATAAGTCTCGGTCCAACTCTGTATCTGCAATTCGTCCTCTATGACTTCTGATTTGTTATTTGGTGTGACATTTTGGTTTCTTTTGACCATAGTGTGTGATATCCTCTTTCGAACTCTTCGGTAGGACATGGGCTCTTTCGGCAACCATCCAGAATAATCTTATGAGTTAGAAAAAAGACGAGATGCCTCCCACCTACACATGGGAAAAAACAACACTCATCGCCTAAAGTATATTCTAAATGGATTCTTAATTACAAACGATCGAGACATTGACTCACCTTTTCCAACATTAAATTAAAACATAAATTTATATATGATCGGTCGTTTAATTTTGCCGGCAATCTCGCAAAACCAATATTAGGATTCGACATGTTAAGTCAAGAACGTGTCAAAAAAAATGATATGTGTTCCGGATCTTAAGTTCTTCTAGCACCATTACAAAGTAGTGGAGCTCACAAGACAACAAGAAATCAACATTACCTACGGATGTTACTATGAGTAATTATATCATAAAATCATAAGACTGAATAAGTAACATTTTAAGAAAACCATATTCGAATGTACAAACCCAACGATGGTACCAACAACCAGCCTTCATTCACATCAATAACAGAACACATAACAGATTGTAGATAACAGGAATCAAGCAAAAAAGTGATAATAATAATAATAATAATAAAACATACAGTCTACAACTATCAAAACATAGCACATGTTTGCGACATGATAGAAACGAGGACTACCGAACTCTTTTAGAAATCCAAATCAATTGATTTTACCAACCAAAAAGAACATGATTGAAAACTCATTAAATTCAACATTTGATAGCCATATACATTCTTATGCTAAATAGCCAAAAGAAAAGAAAAACGTGAATAATTTAGATATAAAACTATGTATATTTCATGTATCATTCCACTGCCGTAATGTTTATCGCATATAGTATCATGCAATAGTCCAGAACAAAATACCACGGGGTCATTAAATAGATAGAATCATATTCTAATGAGTAAACATGTTTATCAAACATGACAAAACTGAACATATGTTCACTTATATAACAGCTTAACATAAAGTACAATGGATCATAAATATGGATTCACTTCTAAATTCTTTAAAAACAAGAACTTCACAAATTTAAGCATGCATAATTCAATTCTAAATTTAATCATGCATAATTCAATTCTAAAATAGATTTGTGATAAACTAAAAGAATGTACGTTGATCACTTATCTTTTACATCTATGTTGATACTGTGATATGTTTCGATTCGGATGTCGCTCCTTTGTTAGTTTCGCGGGAGCAATTTTTTAACTGTCTTTCCCGAGTTCCGAGTTCGTCATATGCAACTTACCCGACAAGACTGATAACCAAGAACAGTTGGGATTTAAGAGGGGTTTTCAAAAAATTTAACCTCTTGACGGAATAATCTCAATGAATTAAACCATTAATCATAAATCAAATACCACAGTCTCTACAAAGTCCACGCGAGTACAAAGTGGAATGCAGTGCTAACCGTTTCTTATTCTAAAAAAATTTACGTCAGGGAAAATAGGTCATCTATTTATAGAGAGCTACTAAAATCCTATTGCTCTTATTTTGGGTTTTTCCAAAATATGCTCAATCTTATTTAACTAAAACTATTTTAATTTTATATATATATATATATATATATATATATATATATATATATATATATATATATATATATATATATATATATATATAAAATTTATATTTAATTAATTTTTTTTACTTAAATAAAATAAAATATTAATTAAATTAAATATTTAATTTAATCAACTGTCAATTCTCGTTTATTTAATTAAATCAAATTTAATCAAATAAATTATATATGTGTTAATGTATTAAATAATTTAAATATTATTAACACATTATTAAATTAAATCTTATTTAATTTAATCGTCAATTCCACTATTAGTACTCTATTTGTGTGACCCTATACTTTCTCGTAATGTTGACAATAATATTAAATTATCTATTTAATATTATAAACAATGAGCGATATCTAGCAACACATCACTGCTACCCAAGTGACGAGCATGTCGTGTGATCTGACATAACCTTTATGTGATAATGATCATATATACAATTATCTTTTTGCCCTTATATCTATATTGAACACAAGACATAGAACGTGTCACCCTTGTATAGTCAAATATTTTATTCCTTGATCCCTGAGTATACTTGATAACAACAAATAAACGCAATATCTCATATCGACTTATTTGAGCATGATCATGCATTTTACAACATACTCTATCAAGGGACCCACACATATTACTCATGTATATGTAGGAGGGAAAAATCACATCTATGTCACTCATGTCCTTCAACATGATTTGTAAAGTACTCATAAACCATCTTTATGGCCATCCTGTTATGGACAATGTTTGATTAACAATAAAGTACTCGACTCTACATCTAGGATTCATAGTGGTTTCAAGTCGAAGAGTGGTATACATCACTATCACTATAAGAATAACTTATGACACTTACATAACAAACTATGTAGTATTCTCATTGTGGGTCAATTCAGTATAAATATTACTCATAATATTTATACCTACGTGAAGACTTGATATCTCATATTCATGACTTGTGAGATACAATCATCAGTCTACTCACATAATACTCTCAACGCATTACTGTTGTCCTATTTGACAGTAAAACTTGACTATGAATACTTTAAGAATAACATCCTTATGTTTAATAGAGTCTCACGATTAAGTCACACTTAATGTATCATTAAATAGACTAATTATTATAAGGACTCTATTATGCCATATACAAATAACACAATAAATACAATACCTAATATATATATATATATATATATATATATATATATATATATATATATATATATATATATATATATATATATATATATATATATATATATATATATATATATATATATATATATATATATATATATATATATTAGATCATGATATAAAAGCATATACAACCAATACTTATTGGTTATTAGGGCTTACTCGAACAATCTCCCACTAGCACTAGAGCCAATCAGATATTAACTTAGCATATATCTGCCTATTGTGTGCGTCAAACATTATCTAAGCATGATACTTTATCAGGATATAAGGAACTATTTCCTATGTTAGTAATATATACCTCTTCCAATTTCAACTTTCGATATTCTTTCGAAATAAATTGAAGTGTCAAAATATATATACATGGATCGATGGTGAGATCTAGTTTTATTAACTTGCAAGATTATCTCATTATCATCGTGAATGAGATCAATAGGATCTGAAATTTAAGAAACACAACTTTCTTCCCAAGAATTATAAAAGAGATCCAAATCATATATTTGACCTTTGTACTAGAAACGACAATTGTCTAAAACCTTTTTCAACTTATACAGTTGTCATCCAAGCATAACATTTAATTTATATTGTGATATGAATATATAGTTTATAAATTTTGGAATAACATCATTGCAACTACTTTACAATTATTATTCCCATCTACTCTCAAGAAAATGAACACCAAGTCCTTTTAAGGTACCCACAAACCTTATTGATAGTGATCTAGTGATTAACACTTCAATCATTTTGGTACTTATTGTTTATGCTCATAGCATACGGTGCATCTAGTGCAGTACATATCATGGTGTCCTTTTTCTCATCCAATGAGGTAAGACATTGTCTATTAGACAAAATATCATGCCACATATGCAATAATCTTAATGTGAGATTATACATATTAAGTGTCTCAATACTTTGTTTGAATATGTACTTGTGCTAGGATTGAGATTCATTAATCATCTATCTCTATAGATTCTGATTCCTAACCTTTTAGGTAACCTCACATAAACATTTCATCAAAACCATTTCCTTAACCATGTCATACATTAGTGTTGTAGGGAATTTGTTTTTGATGATTAGTATGTCACATATATACTATACTAGATTAATGTAAATACTCCCACTAAACCTTTGTGTGCACAAGATTTAAACTTGACATTTATTAATTCAAATTTTCATAAAACTCCAATAATAAAAATATTCAACTCAAAAAGGATTTATCTAATCCATAAATGAATTTAGACAACTTATACACCTTTTAGAATCGAGAACATTTATGATCTTATCCAAATCTCATGCTACATGAATCAATGTTACAACAATAACTCCCTTGTTGAATTGGTTCATGTTCCATTCTCATAAAGATGTGTATTTTCTAGTGCTTAAATTTCTTCAAGTTCTATATCACTCCCATTGGCTCCTTTAGATACATAATATTTCTAAATGAATACTCCTATTCTAGCGACAAAACAATTTTGTCCAATAAAGTGTTATATAACATGTATCCCCAACTTTCATTAGGATACATCCATAAATACATCTTCATCTAGATTATGATCAAGTTTACTTAATAAACCTTACAACTCAAATGATCATAAAGACAAACTGGGTACTCTTACCTCCATATTAAATATGGTGTCTCTACGACTACTTTAAATGGAATTGATTATGAATATGAATAATTGTATGTAAAATAATTTATAAAAAAAAGTCACAAAGATATCATTTAGCAATATTAGATCGAACAATGTCAAACATGATACGATTTCAATGGTCATTATATTCTTTATATAAGTATTTATCACAACGAACAATCCGCATGGTCTTAATACTTTTTCAAGTTGTTTCATTCTACTTCATTCTTGAACTTTTCTCAAAAGAATTCTAACTCGTATCACATACATAAAGCCATAATTACTAAGTTTGTTAGTAATATAAATGAAGTAAGAGAAATAAAATTCATGTAACAAATATGTTTAGAGGTCTATATACATCACACATGTATATAATCAAGATATATCATATGTCCTTTCGCTTTAGTTGATGATTTGAGACATTAGATATATCTTCCAAAATTAAGACTTACATATATCAAATGATTTAAAACCAAATGAATCCAACAATCTATTCTCATGGACTTTGAAAATGCACTTCTCACTTATTTGGACTAAACATTAATGTCATTGATATACACAAGGTTCAAATCTTATTTGATCCATCATACATTTGTTATAGATGAGCTTATTAAGATGGTAGAACTCAAATCCACTACTTGATTTAGTATTGAAACCACTATTTTGGATAATCATAACAACATTTGTCCATTATCAAAACATGCACTACTCATCTTGTCAATACAAGACTTAGAATCAATGTTTCTTTTACTAAATGAAACTTAATAACTATTATTTGGCTTCATTCCAAGCTCTAATCTAAGTCTAACCATAAGCTCTTATACTCAATGAAAACTCATTGTTCCATTCTAGACGTAAGATGACTCAAATTATAATCAATATCCTACTTCTTTAAAGACTCTTCACATTCTTATAAATGTGAGATCAATATATATTATCACATTTAAATTTATATAACTAAATGTATGAAGAAAAAGTCTTACTTCTTTCTTCTAATTAGACTTTTTTGATAACCATTAACAATTTACTTCTTTCAACACATGAAATCACTGTCTTCCTTTAGAGCCATGTTTTTCTACCAAAATTCAAAGGAATATAAAATGAATCACATTCCTTTTATAATTCATCTATTTAGCATCACAAACTACTTTCTTTTCCTTTCAACAAGATGAGGTGGTATTATTTAAAATACATTCATAATGAGTTTAATCTACCTATCCGAGACAATCTCAAATATAACTTATGACCAACTATTTGGTAAAAAAGAAATCCAAATTTTAATCTCAAAGCTATTTTAGATTCATTGGATTGCTAACTTGTATAGAAAAGACCTTAGAAATTTTTACATTTCTCATATCTTGTATTTCTTGTTTTAAAACAAAATTCTCGAGATTAATGATCATATCATTTTCTATGACGACTACAATTATGAGATATGTTATTTCTATACATTCGACTTGAATCTTCTCATAAGTATCGTTCTTCGAATCTAGTAATATTCGGTTGTTAGGAATTGGTTGCTTGAGAATATACAATTTTTCTCGTGCTTGAGAATAATTCTCAATTTTTGTACCAACTCAAAAACTCCTTTCTGATCCTTACATCCGTCATAAGGACATTTCACAGTAAAATATAAAATAAAATGCAAAAGAAATTATAACTACAAAACGTGTAAAAAAGTATCAAACTAAATCATTTTAGTAAGGACTTTTATTAAAATGCTCCCACTATTTTTACTCAAACCAAATGACCTTCAGCATTTGATTCAGAAAATCCCGTTGAAAGATTTTTTAGCGGGTCGAGATTCATGTTTCACTTTGTTTTAAGTCCGTATAAGCGGATTACACAAAACTTTGTTATTGAGATGGGAACTCTTTCCAATCGTATCTAATACAACTCTCGAATTTTATCAGTTGAGTGAATAATTTCTTATTCTAATCCATCATATGAATTATTCTCAACTTTTGCTTCTAAGCATGTATAATCATATTATAATTAGTTTAATTAAGTCAAAACCGAATATTTAGCAGTTGGATATTACATTTATCCCATCACATCTTACTAATATAAAACATGCACTTCACGTTAGGCGAAACCTACATTGTTCGATAATAGTCTTGATGAGTGTTAAATTTGTTAAAGCGATTAATTTAATATTTAATTGAGGGATTTTTTCTTCTTCTTAAGTTTGGTCTCACATATTTGTGTATGTCACACACGCGCATATAAACATACATATCATGCATCACATACATAAAATAATACACAGTTTGATAGTACGATTATGACCACCTAAAATGCAAGAATTAAATAAACTAATTTATTACAATTCTTTGACCCACGAACAAGTTTCTCAAACTTTTCCACCGGTGTCATCCTTTGATGTTGTCTTCTCTTCAACTTTTGAGTAGTTACAATATTTAAATGCATAAATAGAATAATTAAATTGCACAACGTGCATGTCGTATTTAGATAAAATAAATCACGACAGACATGTCGTATTTAAATAAATAAACACCAAAATTTTAAGGTCATAATCATATACCAAATTATTTAATAATAAATAATTTAATAATAAATAATAACAGATTATCAATTTCTAAATATTGATGCATCAACATTTGATTTTTTTTTGCGAACATGAAAGGCATAACTCTTGCGCCGTCACAAACCGCAAGGCATAAGCGTTCATACCATCAAAATATAATGATCGATTATTCAATATGATTGATATAAATATCATTGTTTCACCATACAAACGTCATAATCCGAAGAAAAATGCACATTGATCATTCAAATCATTACAATAATTTTATGGACGAAACACAATAGTGTATCAAATATATTAACTTCGCATTAGAAATATTTATATCATATATAAATTTATTAATTATATTTATACCACTTATGAATGATCGAAGTATCGCTGCTTCACCATACAAATGTCAGATTCCGAAGCATATCCAAATTATACAAACACATGATGTCAATATTTAGTATTAAATAATAAACATTTATTATTTTATTTATTTATAATAATAAATTACTATTATTATTATTATTATTATTATTATTATTATTATTATTATTATTATTATTATTATTATTAATTATATAAAACCTATAAATTTAAATAGGCAAACAAAATCTGCACGTAGCAATTGTTTATATGCGGCAAGCATATATGCGCATGACTAGATGCTGACATTTAAATTATACAAAGTACTACATGCATATGAATAGAATAGCTAGCATAAGTTTCTATTCAAAGTGTATAGAAAAAAACACTCACGACAACAAACATGTTACCGAAACAGAATGTAGTAAATATGACTTCTATAATTACGTCGCCGAAAAACACTTTTCAGGATGCTAAAGCAGTTTCGGCAATCTTATTTAAAATTAAAAACAAAATAAGATTTGAATAAAACTCAATCGTTCATGATTAAACATAATTTAATCATACAAAAGAATTTCATTATAATTATATCTTCATATAACTATTATCATACAAATATCGTATTTGAACCGATGATTTAATCAGAACGGAAGCTCTGATATCACTGTTGGGATTTAAGAGGGATTTTTCAAAAAAATTAACCTCTTAGCGAAACAATCTCCGATGAACGGATCTTGATTAAACCATTAATCACAAATGAAACACAACATAAGAATTTTAAATTACCTCTTGAAATGTGCTTTAGCTTTGATCACAAACCTGGAAAATATCACCAAATATCACCGTCTCTACGAAGTCCACGCTAGTACAAAGTGGAACGCAGTGATAGCCGTCTCTTGTTATGAGAAAATTGATAGGAGAAATAGTTCCTCTATTTATAGAGAGCTACTAAAATCCTAGTGCTCTTATTTTAGGCTTTTCCAAAATAAGTTTAATCTTATTTAATTAAAATTATTTTAATTAAATAGATATTATTTATATTTAATTAATTTTTTTAATAAAAGAAAAGAAAATATTAATTAAATTAAATTATATTTAATTTAATCAATTGTCAATTGTCAATTGTCATTTATTTAACTAAATCAACGTTAATCAAATAAATTATATATGTGTTAATGTATTAAATAATTTAAATACTATTAACATATAAAATTAAATCTTATTTAATTTAATCGTCAATTCCATTATCTGTACTCTATGCGTATGACCATATAGGTTATCGTAACGTTGACAATAATATTAAGTTATCTATTAAATATTATAAACAGTGAGTGGTGTCATACCCCAAAATTTGCCTTCCCATTTTTGCTTGTGACCTAACATCATTCATGACTCATTCATACTCATCATTCATTCATGATTAACATTGATTAACAAACATCATAAATTCAAGATTTTGGTTAACAAAGCAGGCTTGGATTGAAGATTTTGGCATAGTTCATCGTGTGGGTTACAACCCTAATTCTTAGTCTTGAGGGATCTTGTTGCTTGGCTTTCGTGCATGAACTGGGCTTATGAACACTAGTTGTGGGCCCACGGTCAGAGGAATTGTTGATGGAGTTTGTGATTGGCTCCTAACCCTAATCTCAAGTGATCTTTCACTCTATGTGTGTTTCACTCAGCCTTTCGAGCTTCGTCCAGTCATTTGATCTCCGTGATTGATTCCATCATTGGTGCTTGAGTCTGTTAGTCATAATCCAAGTCCTTGATCTCATGACTTTCATCCTCTTCATTCGTTCATCCGATCCTTATCATGCCATTGTTGCTTGGGTCTGTAGGTTCACGTTCCTCGTTTTATGTGTTAGTTATAGATCTTGAGTTTGAGTTTATGGTCACGTTCATTTATTAAGTCGATTCATTTTCATTCAATCGGCCAATTCCATTCATTTTCATCCATAAAATATTCATTACATACAAAAAAGGTGCAAAAAAGGTGTAATACATTGCAAAAAAACTCATTTTTGGAAGTTTTAGCTCTGTGAGTCGACTCACGAATAGGCGCAAAACCTTCGGGTCCGAACAGGTCGACCCACAGGTCGACTCAATTCTGGGAAACTTGAGTGAGTCGACTCACTCACTCCTTGCGTCGACTCATCCCCTTCTTTTCTTGAACGTTGCCCCTTCGGGTCCGAACAGGTCGACTCACAGGTCGACTCAATTATGGGGATCCTAGTTGAGTCGACTCATTCATGCCTTACGTCGACTCATTTCCAATTTTCCTTTGATTCATTTCGTCGCGGATCCAGACAGGTCAACTCCCAGGTCGACTCAACCATGGGAAAGACTCTGTCTGACTCAACTCATTCCCTGTTTGAGTCGACTCATAGCTTGTTTTGCAGGATTTTTTTGCACTATTGTGAGAATGAGACTTGTGGGATTGAAACTTAAACTCTCATCATTGAAGATAACAAATGTTCACCTGCATAAACACAAGAAAAATAGTGAGCAATCGACGACACTCCATGGTTCGTTACTTCATCAAACTTCAACCACACACATTTTGAACACAATAAATCTGCAGCAAAATTCCTAAACTCTTCAACCTGCACAAACCAAAACCAAAATCTCAGTTTGCACAACATAACCATTGGTAACCTTCAGCTACAAGTCATCCACACCTAAATCAAATAAATAGCATGTCATTGGCTAACATCCAAGCCTAATTTCATCCAAATTTTCACCTGCACTAGCCATTAATAAACAATCATTTGAACATTCCATTAAGTTAACCAACTAACTAACTTCCAACTCAGTGAGTTAACTACCTAAAGTCACTGAGTTCATTCCAACTAACTTCTAAGATAACTCCAAACATGTCAATAACTAACTCCAAGCCACATTAATCCCAAGCCTAATCTCTATAAGTTCTCATCTTCATCATCATTTGAAAGGTTCACGATTCTCTACACACTCTCCACCATATTTGCAACACTTTTTGCAATCATCACCTTCAATCCTCTGCATTCTCTGAATCCTTTCCCTCCCACACTCAAAGCTCAATTTCTCCAAACTCCATTGAAGCTTCAAGAAGAGTGCGCTCAACCCCATCACTACAGTATTTTTGAAGAAGAAGAATTGGAAAGCAAGCTAATCGGAAGGAAGTAAAAGCAATATCTTATCTTCTTGTACAAGTGATTTTCCGTCTTCATCTTCTCCAATCAACACTCACCAGAGCAAATCTCAGCTTCAGAGGTAGGTCTATTTTTTATCATTTCATTGCATTTTTGTTGTTATGCTGAACACTACACCATGTTGATACAAACCCCTATCATGAGGAGCTATGGATCTTGTTCGTGAAGATGTATTGTGGATCGGAATTTCTAGGGATTCTTGAGGATTTGGTCTCAAATATTGAATTTAGACTAGAAATTAGAGAGTTTAGAGCTTAGATTCTTGTTCAGGAGATAGAGACGAAGGTGAAGGTGGTTCCGATATCCATTTCCGGTAGCCGCCACCGCCGGAAGCGATTTCCGGCATGATGGCCCGCGGTGGGGCTCCGACGCCGGTGACCTGAGCTGCCATGGAAAAGGGCACGCATCGCACATTCAATTTTTTCTGATTTTTTCCAAACCAACCCCCAATCTTTGAGCTTATTTCTGTTTGGGCTTGTCACATTCTAAGCCCACTGCATTACCTTCTCAATCTGATTTTTTTTCTGCTGCACCCCCTGGTTGAAAAGAAATTGGTTCGGCATTGGGATTTGGCAACTAAAGCCCATGCTTTTGGACTCTATTTTGTTTCTTTTTCCTGCATGCATTCAAACTAGTTTTGCACCCCCTGTTTTGCAAAGGTCTACCCTATTTTATTTGTTTCTTTTGTTAATTGGTCTTGTTAATTAGATAATTTTGATTGTTAGAATTTAGGTTAATTATAATTAGGAGTTAATTCGGATCTTCAAAAAAAAATTAGGAATTTTGCTAGGTTTGCTAATTCTTGTTTTAGATTTGAAATTAGATTTGAATAGAATTTTTAGGAATATTAACGATTTTAGAAATTGGGATATTTTAGAACTTAATTGAATTTAGAAATAGACTAGTTTAGGAGAAAATTAATTGAGTTTAATTAAGATTTTCATGATTAGAATTTTGATTCAATCTTCCATAATTGTCAAATGACTATTTTGCCCCTAGGTTAGAAATAGTCCAATTTTTGCATGTTAAGTCTTCCTTTGATTGTGCTTAATTCCTCAAGCTTAGTTAAGTGATCAAAAGACCCTTGATCACTTGATAAAGCAAGTCCTTGTGATCAAGATGCTGGATACTGGATCTCTAAGTTCAATCAAGATTCAAAGATCAAGATCGAGAGTTCAAGCAATTCAAATTAGTACAAGACATGACTACTATTCAAGCACTACAAAGGTCAAATCCAACACTTGTTAATCATGAGCCAAGTTGTATGCCATGAGTCTTAAGTAATAGAGAAGGAATGGGACTGGAGAATTCCTACCCCCATTCTGAATATCTTTGGGTGCAGGACGAATGACCCGTGTGCTCATTGTATTCGCCTCTATTCATAGGCTTGAGCACAACTCGATTCAAGTTGATTGACAAGCCTATTCATCATTCAAAGACGACCCTTCATCATGGGAAGCCGCAAGGAAATTCAAATTCAACACTCATCGACTATGATGCAAATTGCATGTCATGAGCCTTAAGTAGTAGAGAAGGAATGAGACTGGAGAATTTCTACCCCCACTCTGAATATCTTTGGGTATGGGACGAATGACCAAGTTCTCACTGTATTCACCTCTATTCATAGACTTTAGTTCAATTTAAATCGAATAATTGATAAGTCTTTCTACACATATTGAAGCACGGATTTGAAGATCAGACTTCCACCGTTCAAGTTTTCACTTTCTATCGCTTTTGTTCTCCCAGTAAAACTAAAACCATTTTTGTAAATAAACTCAAAAACGATTAACCCTACGGTACGAGCCTTAAGCAATGGAGAAGGAATGGGACTGGAGAATTCCTACCCCCATTCTGAATATCTTTGGGTGCGGGATGAATGACCCAGTTGCTCACTGTATTCATCTCCATTCATAGACTTTAGTACGATTCGAATCATGACTCTCATTTCAGAATAAATCTCAATAAATCTGCAGCAAAATTCCTAAACTCTTTAACCTACACAAACCAAAACCAAAATCTCAGTTTGCACAAAATAACCATTGGTAACCTTCAGCTACAAGTCATCCACACCTAAATCAAATAAATAGCATGTCATTGGCTAACATCCAAGCCTAATTTCATCCAAATTTTCACCTGCACTAACCAGTCATAAACAATCATTTGAACATTCAATTAAGTTAACCAACTAACTAACTTCCAACTCAGTGAGTTAACTACCTAAACTCACTGAGTTCATCCCAACTAACTCCTAAGCTAACTCCAAACCTGTCAATAACTAACTCCAAGCCACATTAATCCCAAGCTTAATCTCTATAAATTCTCATCTTCATCATCATTTGAAAGGTTCACGATTCTCTACACACTCTCCACCATGTTTGCAACACTTTTTTCAATCATCACCTTCAATCCTCTGCATTCTCTGAATCCTTTCCCTCTCACTCTCAAAGCTTAATTTCTCCAAACTCCATTGAAGCTTCACATTGAAGCTTCAAGAAGAGTGAGCTCAACCCCATCACTACGGTATTTTTGTAGAAGAAGAATTGGAAAGCAAGCTAATCGGAAGGAAGTAAAAGCAATATCTTATCTTCTTGTACAAGTGATTTCCCGTCTTCATCTTCTCCGATCAACACTCGCCAAAGCAAATCTCAGCTTCAAAGGTAGGTCCATTTTTCATCATTTCATTGCATTTTGGTTGCTATGCTGAACACTACACCCTGTTGATACAAACCCCTATCATGAGGAGCTACGGATCTTGTTCGTGAAGATGTATTGTGGATCGGAATTTCTAGAGATTCTTGAGGATTTGGTCTCAGATATTGAATTTAGACTAGAAATTGGAGAGTTTAGAGCTTAGATTCTTGTTCAGGAGATAGAGACAAAGGTGGAGGTGGTTCCGATATCCATTTCCGGTAGCCGCCACCGCCGGAAGCGATTTCCGCCACGATGGCCCGCGGTGGTGCTCCGGCGCCGGTGACCTGAGCTGCCATGGAAAAGGGCACGCATGACACATTCAATTTTTTCTGGTTTTTTCCAAACCAACCCCCAATCTTTGGGCTTATTTCTGTTTGGGCTTGTCACATTCCAAGCCCACTGCATTACCTTCTCAATCTAATTTTTTTTCTGCTGCACCCTCTGGTTGAAAAGAAATTGGTTCAACATTGGGCTTTGGAAACTGAAGCCCATGCTTTTGGACTCTGTTTTGTTTCTTTTTCCTGCATGCATCCAAACTAGTCATGCACCCCCTATTTTGCAAAGACTCACTCTATTTTATTTGTTTCGTTTGTTAATTGGTCTTGTTAATTAGATAATTTTGATTGTTAGAATTTAGGTTAATTAGATCAATTAGGAGTTAATTAGGATCTCCAAAAAAACATTAGGAATTTTGCTAGGTTTACTAATTCTTGTTTTAGATTTAAAATTAGATTTGAATATATTTTTTAGGAATATTAACGATTTTAGAAATTGGGATATTTTAGAACTTAATTGAATTTAGAAATAGACTAGTTTAGGAGAAAAATTAATTGAGCTTAATTAGGATTTTCATGATTAGAATTTTGATTCAATCTTCCATAATTTTTAAATGACTGTTTTTCCCCTAGTCTAGAAATAGTCCAATTTTTGCATGTTCCCATAGTTTTAGGACTTAGAAAATAAATTTCAACAAACATTAACCCTTTAGGTAGTTACATTCACATTCAACTAATATCTCCCCACCCATTAAGTTAATCAAAGTACGCTTTGATTGACTAAATCCTTTGACTGTGATTAATTTCCCAAGCTTAGTCAAGTGACCAAAAGACCCTTGATCACTTGATAAAGAAAGTCCTTGTGATCAAGATGCTGGATACTGGATCTCCAGGTTCAATCAAGATTCAAAGATCAAGATCGAGAGTTCAAGTAATTTGAATCAGTACAAGACATGACTACTATTCAAGCACTACAAAGGTCAAATCCAACACTTGTTAATCATGATCCAAGTTGTGTGCCATGAGTCTTAAGTAATAGATAAGGAATGGGATTGGAGAATTCCTACCCCCATTCTGAATATCTTTGGGTGTGGGACGAATGACCCGTGTGCTCATTGTATTCGCCTCTATTCATAGGCTTTAGCACAACTCAATTCAAGTTGATTGACAAGCCTCTTCATCATTTAAAGACGACCCTTCATCATGGGAAGCCGCAAGGAAATTCAAATTCAAAACTCATCAATTATGATGAAAATTGCACGTCATGAGCCTTAAGTAGTAGAGAAGGAATGATACTGGAGAATTCCTACCCCCATTTTGAATATCTTTGGGTATGAGACGAATGACCTAGTGCTCACTGTATTCACCTCTACTCATAGACTTTAGTGCAATTTAAATTGAATAATTGATAAGTATTTCTACATATATTGAAGCACAAATTTGAAGATCAGACTGAAGATCAGACTTCCACTGTTCAGGGTTTCACTTTCTATCCCTTTTGTTCTCCCAATAAAACTAAAACCATCTTTGTAAATAAACTAAAAAACAATTAACCCTACGATTAGAATTTTACGATACGAGCCTCAAGCAATGGAGAACGAATGGGACTGGAGAATTCCTACCCTCATTCTGAATATCTTTGGGTGTGGGACGAAGGACACAGTTGCTCACCGTATTCATCTCCATTCATAGACTTTAGTACGATTCGGATCATGACTCTCATTTCAGAATAAATGCAAACTCACCTCATAAAACTCAGTTTTTCCTTTGGGCTTCATTTTCAATTTAAAACATTTTCAGAAATGACGTGTTACTTCCGTTCTACCATGAACGACGCTTAAGCCTCCATGTGCGAGCAAGCAATGTTTAACTACTAGAGTGTGATTCGAGTTCATCCATTCTACCGCAAACAGACAGACACTTAAAGCTCCCATGCTCGAGCATACAAGCCAGTTGACAATAGAACACAAACATTAATATTGTCCACTAAAAACAACTAACGCATCCATCCTAGTTCCACGAACTACGGAGCTCTGATTTCCTTATTACACGAATGAGGATACGTAGGTACGAGGGCCTAAATCCTTGGCGAGCATAATTATTTATAACCTTCCTTTTTCACAATTATCTATTAACCCCCGTTTCCCTTTTCACGAGTAATCTTCAGATAATAACACTTATTCTTACAAAGAACATTCAAAACGGTTCCCATGGAGTACCATGGATGTTAGGGGTGCTAATACCTTCCCCTTGCATAACCGACTTCCTTACCCATTTCTCTTTCCCCCGGGTTTTATCGATGTTTTCCCTTTCCTTTTGGAATAAATAAAGTTTGATGGCGACTCTGTTGTATCTTTGAGCGTGTGATGCGCTCGGGTATAATTCGCGTAGCTTCAAGCGGTACGTAACAACACATCACTGCTACCCAAGTGGGGAGAATGTCGTGTGATCTGACATAACATTCATATGATAATGATCATATGTACAATTATTCTTTTACCCTTATATCTATATTGAACACTAGACATACAATGTTCCACCCTTGAATAATAAAATATTTTATTTCTGAATCCCTGAGTATACTTAACAACAAATAAGCACAATATCTCATATCGACTTATTTGAGCACGACCATGCATTTTACAATCATACTCTATCAAGGGGCACATAAATATTACTCCCGTATATGTAGGGGAAAAATACCATCTAAGTCACTTATGTCTCTCAACATGATTTATAAAATACCCATAAACCATCTTTATGGTCATCCTATTACGGACAACATTTGATTGAAAATAAAGTACTCGACTCCACATCTAGGATCCATAGTGGTTTCAAGTCGAATGGTGGTATATATCACTATCACTATAAGAATAACTTATGACACTTACATAACAAACTATGTAGTATTCTTATGGTGGGTCAATCTAGTATAAATATTACTCCTAGTATTTATACCTACATGAAGACTTGATATCTAATATCCATGACTTGTGAGATACAATCATCAATCTACTCACATAACAGTCTATATGCATTACTGTTGTCCTATTTGACAGTAAAGCTTGACTGTGGATACTTTAAGAATAACGTCCTTATATTTAATAAAGTCTCACGATTAAGTCACACTTAATGTATCATTAAACAAACTAATTATTCTAAGGACTCTATTATGTCATATACAAGAAACACAATAAATACAATGTCTAATAAGTATATATACTAATAAACAATATATATCAAGGTCATAATACAAAAGTATATACAACCAATACTGATTGGCTATTAGGACTTACTCGAATAGGAGCATCTCTGAAACAACTTGCATAATGTCGTTAGCGAAGATTAAGTGAAACTCTGAATTCCTTGATAGATGAACCCGTTTCCCTTATCGTCGATGAAATATCCCTTCTTGGGAGATCAAATCGACCTTGTTTTACTATGAGAGAATGGAATACAGGGACCCAGTTCCAATGCTGCATCATTATCACAAAATAGCATATTCTCGTATATTATGTAATCAAGACCATAATATATCACATAGTAACATCTTTACTCGACTCAACTCCTAGAATCTTGTCTAATCCTATTTAACAACTTGTAATGAACATTTAGGCTTGGACATGCATAACATGAATTTTCTTTAAGGCCAATGCCCTTTTTATCCTTCTGTATAACCCGACCTACAACATGAGTTACTGTTATTCCTAAAACTGCAGCATGTCAAAAATCAACCGAGCATCATATATAAAATTTATTCATATCTTACTTAAAATATTATTTTGGTGATGGCCGTTAATAATTGTTAGCTGGAAGTTTCGACGTAAGGCTGAAGCCAATACACGAAGAATAGAAAAAAAGCCTTTGACGATATTTTGGACTTCGACATAAAGAACATTGTATGAGAAGCCAGTCGAAGTTTACCTTGCGTAAGAGGGAATTATTGTAAGGCTTAGAAATGCTTCTAAGTTCATAATGGTATTTCGACAGAAGGTTGCGTTTGAAACATGTTTGAATTTGAATGAAAGAGGGATAACTGTATTTCATTCTTATCTAGTTTTAAAGAAAAGACGCATGAAGTGTTATCATGAATTGATGACATGTCGAGTGCGACGTGTCATTGCCTGCGAGAAAAGTCATTGGTAGCATTTATTTCGATTTAGTATATATAAGAGTCTTAGTATTAGGATTTCATGGTGTTCAATTGTTGTACAATTACTCAGAATTACTCAAAGTATCTAGCGTGTTGAGAAACGAGTATCATTGAGAATGTATGTCTGATAAGACCACTTTCTTTATATCAATCAAAGTTTATTTATAATTTTTTTCCTGAATTTATCTTTTATTGCAAGTCATTTATCAAACGTTTTTAATACACTTTCTTTACATTCTACAATTTAGCCTTTTGGAAACACTTTAAACAAACAATCTTCATACATGAGTATTGTCGAAGTGTTCATCATTTTTCAAATACAATTTAAACAATAGCACATGTCCTGGGATCAATATGGTCGATCCCGTGAGTAACCAAAGTATCCATGATTTGGAAGACCAACGGTTGTTTACCAGTTTGTTAGTTCTTCATTTTGATATCTCTCTGTATAACTTCGTTGCATGTTACTGAGAAGTGGTAAAGTAGCCACAATCAACGAAGATAGACCAAGGAGAAGACACACGAGGAGAATGATGAGTCCACCAAATAACCAAAATCCTCCTAATAGTAATGGAGAACCACCCCCTGCATCTACGCCAAGGGGAAGTACGATCACAACATCCGCTACAGAACTTGTACCATCCACGACAAATTCGATGCCTGTGCAGTCGATGGCCCATCCCATTTTTTAGGCCTTATGTGACTGGTTTTTCGATGTCTATAAATAATCGCGAACATCCATTTGGCATGCCAACTTCGATAATGGCAAATTTACATAACTCGATATCAACATATGCAGACCCACTAGTGAATGTGTCTTTTCCATTACAGGGGTCTGGGTCTGGTGTTAACAACTTGGGTCGAAGCCAACCTTTACAAATGGGTCTTCATACCCAAATTTCCAATTTGACTAATAATTCTGCAGCGGTGCTGAAGCAACAAATGGACCAAAGTAACCATCAAATGGTTCAGATATTGGCCCAAACGATGGGTACAATATTTAACCCGTTGATCCAAAATAATACCCAATCAAACCAATAAATGGCAGTGCAAATGATGCGCATTACAGATTTCTTTGGTGTCCCACAACCTCCTTGACACCCTCAAAGGGAATGGATAAGAGAAAATCAAGGATGACCTTACCATTAACCAAGTCCTATGAAATGCACCATAGGCAAGTGTGGTGAATCAGGGAATATGAGTAGAACCACCCATGATCGAAGACCCGAGAGTCGAAGCCCCTAGGGTTGAACAACCAATCCCAAGGGAAAGAGAACCAAGGGTAGTAATGGTAAATAAGCACCAAAATGCTGACGAATTCGTACAACAAATTTGACGTGATAATATGGCAGCAGATAATAATCTAACAGCCATGGTCGAAAGAATCATGGCGCGAAATGAGGTAGATGTTGGCCTCCACAAGCCAAATTACACATCACATTTATCTCAGTATGTTCGGCAATTGGAATTACCCGCTAGAAGGAAAGTCCCTAAGTTCACTAAGTTCTTTGGGGACACTAGTGAATCCACTATAGAACACGTGGCCAGATACCTCATAGAGGCAGGGGAAATTGCAAATAATGAGAGTCTTAGGATAAAATATTTCCCAAGCTCCCTTACAAGGAAAGCCTTCATATGGTTCACCATATTACCAGCAAATTCCATTGATACTTGGAATCGTTTGGAGAGATTGTTCCATGAGAAATTCTACATGGGACAGTCGAAGATAAGTCTGAAAGAATTGGCCAGCATCAAACAAAAGTTTACTGAGTCAATAGATGATTACCTAAATAGGTTTCATTTGCTTAAGGTGAGATGTTTTACGCAAGTTCCTGAGCACGAGTTGGTCGAAATGGTCGCTGGTGGCCTTGATTACTCTATCAGGAAAAAATTGGATACCCAATACCTGAAAGACATTGCCCAATTGGTTGATAGAGTTCGACAGGTAGAACATTTAAAGGCTGAGAAAGCCAGAGCAAACAAAAATAATAGGAAAGATAGAATAACTTATGTCGAATTAGGTGATGACGAACCTGAAACGTATGGTGATCAGGTAGATTTCGACAAAAGCGAGATTGACCTTGCTGAACTAAAGCAAGGACCACCTTATTCTTGCAAAGTCTTAGCCCCTTCGAATGGTAAGAATCCAATTGAACCTGATAAGAGTGATAGGTTTCCTAATAAAACTTATACCTTCGACGTCACCAAATGTGACGAAATCTTCGACTTGCTTGTCAAAGACGGCCAAATGATAGTGCCTCATGGCACTAAAAGGTCTCCTCTAAAACAAAGAAAAAAGAGGGGTTCTTGTATGTACCATAATTTTTTGGGCCATAAAACTTCACAATGTTTTCTTTTCAGGGAGCTTGTGCAAAGTACTATTAGAGACGAAAGACTCAAGTTTGGAGACAAATTAAAGGCTCCAATAAGGATTGATTCAGACTCTCTTCAGATCGTTGATGCTCACTACACTGAACTATCCATGTTCAACATGGTGGAGATATCTGAAGATTCTAGAAAGAATGTTGAGATGGTCAAAGTTGCTGATGACGTCAACCAGGAAACTGCTGAAGGCTTCACCAACGAGACTGTTGAGGGTTTCGTTCAGCAAGTCACTGAAGGATATAATAAAGGGATCACTGTGTTGGTGTAAGCCCTAGAGGCCAATATTTTTGGTACTTGTATCGAATTATTTATTAATAATAAAAGGATTTTTCTTTATTATGTTTGTTTAATAAAGTCCCTAGAATAGATAGTCCGTTTAATGTATCAAGTGTGACTTAATCATGAGATCTCATTAAACATAAGGACAATATTCTTAAAGTATCAGTAGTCGAGCTTTGTTATGAAGTGGGATAACATTAAAGCATTAAGACTATTATATGTATAGACTGATGATCACATCTCATGGATCATGGATAAAGAGTTATCAAGTCTTAAACATAGGTACGAATATTAGGAGTAATATTTATACTGAATTGACCCGCTATGAGAATACCATATAGAATGTTATGCAAAGTGTCATAAGTTATTCTCATGGTGATAGTGGTGTATACCACCCTTCGACCTGAAACCACTATGAACCCTAGATGTAGAGTCGAATGCTTTATTGCTGATCAAACATTTTCCGTAATTGGATGACCATAAAGACATTTGATGGGTACTCCACGAAGCATGCTGATCCGTTGTCGCACACGGGTCAAAAACGAGTTTAAAAGTGTAGTAAAATGAAAGCGACACTCGAATATCGTATCATAAGGACTCTTGAATGTTATAATCAAACAAATAGAAAGAAGGTGTTTTTAAGGTTCAAAACTTAAATCGAAGATGATTAAAGGTAAAAACAAAATTGATAAATAAGTTAATCTATTGTATCGATATCTGACTTATCATCGATTCTTATAATTTCAATTCCCTAGAGGATTCAATCCCATTCGATTATAATACCCACTGACAAGGGAAAATTGGTATTATATGATGTATGTTCCTAATTTCCGAATTAAGCAAACGGAATTAAATAGACGCAAATTAAGCAAACGCGACTTAATCAAACACGATAACGAAAAAGCTACACTAACGTGATTATAGTTAAGGACCATACAAACAATCAAATTTAATCACCTTTATCCTATAAGAAACAATCAAATTAAGCAAACGAAAGTATCGAATTAAGCAAACGTGTTTACAGGAAGAATTGAAAAGAAATTGAAATTAATAAAAACCTCAAAGTGGAATTCGAATACAACAGATCAACTCTTTGAGAATTAGCTCTCCATGAAATCTTCTAAGCAATATTGTATCATCAAATTAAGAATTAGGATTTCTATAGTAATGAAAGACCTAATATAATAAAAGGTAAATCCGGGCCCTTATAGGATCCGACCCGAAAATTACAAAAACTGTCCCAAACTAACTATTTTAATTAAGTCTGGAACTTCAACGAATTATTTGACCTTCCTTCACTTAGAATCAGCTTTTGACTTAAACATGAAACTCTTATCTTATCTTCTCAGTTTTCCAACGCATATTAGAACGCATCAATCTGATCCCCATAGCTCAAGTTATGATCTGCATAGTAACAAGGTATGAAATAACTATTTATGCTGAAAATAAAGTACGAAAATAAAGTAAAACCAAAAATAAACTTAAATATAAAAATACACTAAAGTAGTAAAAATAATAGAATAAACTATAGAGTTGCCTAAGTATAATAGAAGAAGAATATGCATCAAAATGCATTGATCAAATTCCCCAACACTTGAACTTTTGCACTCCGAGCAAAATTATAAATTCAAAACTCAAAACAGAAAGAAAAAAACAATAACAAACAAAACATGCAATTCCAAAGTTTATTAAGATACAAGGTACAACCAGAATTCTAAGTCCAAGCTTCAAGAATATGGTGTTAGTGAGCAACTTCTTGTGGCATTCAAAGAAGATAGAAAAACAGATTACCAAATAGTACATCCAAAAGTAATAAGATCCTCACAGGATAAATTTCACTCAACTCTCAAGAGTTTAAGTTAATTGTTTACACTCAAAGCACAACATGAAAGTTAGTACTACCATAAGCTTGAAAAGACTCTAACACCCACAATTGAAATACATGCACATAAAGATCAAAAGGACTTTTATTTGGTTGTAATGTGGCCAAGGTAAGGGTGAGATAAATTCTAAGGGGTACTAGGCTAAAATTCAAAGAGACAAAAGAGACTTGAAAGAAACTGCGGGAGTTGAGTTTACAAAATATTTCATTCACTTCAACAACTCTATATTAACTGTTTTTGTTTATATTTTTTTCTCCTTTCTCTTTTTTTCTTTTTCATAAGGAGTATGTATTGACATGTATACATCCTTCTATTTTTTTCATTCATTTTTTTTCGTTTCTATTTTCTTTTTCTATTTTTCTTTTCTTTTTCTACCAACTTCTGAAATATTGCAAACATAATTATTCAACCCCACACAACTCCAAACAAGACTCTTTCAACCCTGTGAATAGGGTGATATAACATTGTTTTTCACTTCTCGATTTGTAGTGAATTTTAAACAAAAAAAGGATAATAGGCTCAAGAGGGTTTCAAACAAGGGATGATATTATTTCAGGGTTGGCTTTTTGGCTAACTGGCTAAAAAACGAAAAACAAAACTACCTTTATCATATCAGTGTGCACAAGTAAATAACAAAATCAACAAGAGTCAATTCAGGTTCTAGAGGCTAATAGACATGAGTGAACCACACAAGAAAGAAAGAGATGGATTTTTGTATGTTATCCATATAAGACTCAAAATCTCACAAGGTTAATTGATCTACCACAAATGATGTATAATTTAGAGTTTAGTCATTTCTATCATACTAAAAATGCACAACAATTTTTTCACATCACACCACAAGACTTTAGTCAAGAGAACTAAGAAAAATACTCATAATTGTAACTCAAAAACCAAAGGAAAAAACATGCAATTTTTTTTCAGAAAGCAAACCAAAACCAAAACAGAGAAAAAACAAAGAAAACAAAACAAATAAATGGTTCCCTCCCCCACACTTAAAACATACATTGTCCTCAATGAAAGGGAATAAATATAAAATAAGCGTGAGAGAAAGGAAAGAACACACTCGAGGAGTCAAGGCGGATAAGTGATTGCATAAGCAGCCTTTCCCAAAGAGAGTTCTTCTACAATCTCTTCTTCCAAAGTCGAGTTCTCATGTAGTAGCTTTGGGTAGTGTCCATTGACCTTGAAATTTTGATTAGTGCATTCGCCTTGTATTCCAGGATCAAAGGAGAATCTTTGATAAGTAAAAATGTTGAATGGGCGCGTGAAAGTGATCTCCTTTTTCACAATATCAAGAATCAAAGGATTACGGGGCTGCCTCACTACTTTTATTTCATCTTTAAGTGAGATCCTATGCATACATATGGAATGACTAATATCACGAGTGTCAGCCAAGGTCCATCCAACTCCCTTCTTATGTTTCTGCTTAATTTGAAGCTTTGATGAATAATATGAATCCTCGGGAAGTGGTTTAGGCTCTACAGAATATGGTTGTTCAATGGATGGTCTGTTTGGGGCAGCCGGAATGTCAAGAGCTTCAGCTACATAAACAACTTCATTTACACTGTCACCCTGCAAGGCAGCATCAATCTCAGCACAAACAACACAAAGGTTAGTGTTAGTACAATCATCACATGAGTAAATATCATCAAAGCCAGATAAAGTTGGAAAATCAGTTGAAAACAAATCAGAATAAGCTTCATCAACAACTTCAGAAAGCAACTCTATTTGAAAAATAGAATGTTCTTCCTCGTCAATCTTCTTATATTTTAGTACTCTTTGTGGTAAAGGGATTGGTGATACATACTTTTTTTCCAACCTCAACAACAATAGAAGGTTCAGGTTTATTTTTAGGTGTTACACTAACAATTTTTTTATTTTTTTCTGGGGTTGGTTCTGTAACTTTTTCGGATCTCAAGGAAATTGCACTCACATTAGAGCCTTTTGGATTAACTATTGTTTGGGCATGTAGTTGGTTTGATCCTTGAGCTTGTTGCATGACATTCATTGAAGTGGAAAGTTGTCCAATTTGTGTTTGCAAAGTCTGAATACTATAATCTGTTCGCTACTGAAATTGGAGACTATTTACAACCATTTGCTTGACAAGTTCCTCTTGTGAAGGTTCAGAAGGTGAAGAGGTGGTTACTTGTGGAGGGTTATATGGTGGTGGTGGTGGAATGGGTAGCATCAATTGTTTCACTAAAGAGGTAAGTTCATCAATTCTGATTTCTAGAGCTTTGTTGGAAGGAGAAACTTGAATCTCATTCACACCTTTTGCTTGGACCATAAAATTATCCCTTGTTGTGAACTGTTGGGGGTTAAGTGACATGTTCCCAATCAAGGATTTGGCAGCAACAAGATATTCAATACACAAAGCATTATAATCAACATTAGGGGAAACAAGTTCTCTCAGAGTTCTTTGGTCAACCATGTTAAACTCAATAGAAAAGAAAAAAAAATTAACAAACAATGAGAAAACACAACTAATTCAGCAATGCAGCAACAAATAGGAAAATACCGACAATGTCCCTATTAAGTAAAAACAATTGAAATACGAAAAAAATGATTAAAAAAAATAAAAAAAATACAAAAACAAGAAAATTAATCTAATAACGTCAATTAAGAATTTTGAGAATTTTTGCGGAATTTTCTGAAACTATCAAAACAGAAAATAAATCATAAAAAATAGAAAAATTAGGAATTTTGGATTTTTAGAACGGATTCCACTATTTAGTTTCTAAATAGAGGCTTTTGATCCTTGATTTTTCCTAATTAATCGACAAAGAATCGGAATAATTTGAGACAATTTTCTAAAAAAACAGATTTTTTTAATCCTAAAATGCAAAAAGACCAAAACACAAGAAAGTTATGGCAAAAAATGCTAAAACACAACACCTAAAACTATAATAATGATTAGACTATAATAATGGTTAAGATCTACAAGAGTCCCCGGCAACAGCGCCAATTTGATCCGCTGTCGCACACGGGTCAAAAACGAGTTTAAAAGTGTAGTAAAACGGAAGCGACACTCGAATATCGTATCATAAGGACTCTTGAATGTTATAGTCAAACGAATAGAAAGAATGGGTTTTTAAGATTCAAAACTTAAATCGAAGATGATTAAAGGTAAAAGGAAAATTGATAAATAAGCTAATCTATTGTATCGATTTCCGACTTATCATCGATTCTTATAATTTCAATTCCCTAGCGGATTCAATCCCATTCGATTACAATACCCACTGACAAGCGCAAATTGGTATTATATGATGTATGTTCCTAATTCCTGAATTAAGCAAACGGATTTAAGCAGACGCGAATTAAGCAAACGCGACTTAATCAAACACGATAACGAAAAAGCTACGCTAACGTGATTATAGTTAAGGATCATACTGAAGGTGAGAAAAATAAGAAAGGGGGGGTTTGAATTGTTTGGAAAAATAAGCGCTTTTTCAAAATGAAAACCACACAATGATTTTATACTGGTTCGCTTATAATACAAAGCTACTCCAGTCCACCCGGCCAAGGTGATTTCGCCTTCAACAAGGACTTAATCCACTAATCTTGAAAGATTACAAACAACGTCTAAGAGGAAAAATCTCTTAGTCCTCTCAAGTATACAGACTACACAGAGTCACTTGAGGAAATAAACAAACAAATAAATGAAAGATTAATGTAATCTAGAATGCTTCTAAGAAAGCAGATATTACAATAGTAAGAACAAGAGTTTTTCACGTAATAAGCAAAAGTTTCGTGAAGATCTTAGAGAGCAAGAGTGTTTTTCTTGAGTGTTGATGTTTCAGTATAATTTTGGCTTGTTAGCTAATACTTGTATATTGCTGAATGTTGATTTGCAGTCCTTTATATATAGAAGTGAGGTAGTAAATGAAACTGGTGGATATTAAAATGAATTTACGCCATCACTTAAATAGCTTCTGCAGGATAACTTTCTCTCCTTGAAATGACTACTTACCACAAGTAGTATCTTCTTTATTGAAAACGGAGATTAACGTCTCTTTCTTAATTAGGAAAACCATTTGCAAATCTTTACTTGACTTTAACGTTACTCTTTCATGATTAGCAATCCATGCTCAGAGTATTTGTGTTTCTGGAGAATCTTCGAATCTTGCTTCTGATGTTGAGTTCAGATAGTTTCTTCAGATAGCGCTGATAACTTCTGGAATCTAGAGATAGTATTGTTCAGAGTCAGAACTTCTAGAGCTTACTTCTTGTTCAGATGCATCTGATACTTGTTGTTTTACTCAGAGTTAGACTTTCTTGAACTTGTTTTCACTTCAGATGCTTCTGATCATTTGATAGTTTGTATCTGATCTGGTTTTGTATCTGATGACATCATCAGATTTCTTCCTTCTTTCTTTAGAATCCTGCACACTTAGAAACTTTTCGTTAGGGTGCCATTTTTGGTTTCATCCTTTGTTATCATCAAAATCCAGGAATCTGTTGTAGAACAATTTTTGTTCTTACAATCTTCCCCTTTTTGATGATGACAAAACAACCTTAATTAGCAGATGAAACATGAATAATATTAGATCAGATAGACAGAAGCTCCCCCTGAGATAGTGCTAGGGAGTTCAGAAGTTCTTACCAGAGTTTCTTAAGTAAAGAGGTTTCTTGATATCTT
Organism: Lathyrus oleraceus; assembly: GCF_024323335.1. Lineage (NCBI taxonomy): Eukaryota > Viridiplantae > Streptophyta > Magnoliopsida > Fabales > Fabaceae > Lathyrus > Lathyrus oleraceus. The sequence goes on from NC_066583.1 coordinate 199,383,373, forward strand.
CTGCAATTTCTTAAGTCCAGGTTAGATAAATTTATTTTTAAGAAAAATATGTTGCAGAATGCTTAAGGTATTAGACAATATTTTCATCAGAGCTATTAATGACTTCTCCACCTTTTTGTCAGAATCAAAAAGACATAGTAAAAAAAATAAATAATGGAAGAGAAAAAAACATTGTATTAAAATAGAAGCACAAAGGCAACAAGAAATAAGAAAACATCAGATCCAGAGAAGGCAAAAAAAAAAACAACAGGCAAGCAAAATAAATAAAATCCTAAGTGCCTAGGGGTTCGGAGGCGGAGGCATTCTCTGAAGCAGCATTGCAAGCATGTTCTGGATGTTGTCGTTGACAGTATCTTGCTTGTCCATTCTGGCCCGGAGTTCATTCTGATCTTGCTTAAGTTCTTTCAGAGTCTGAAGAACCATAGGGATCACAGAAGAGGACTCCCCCAGAGTCAGAGCCTGCTGAGCTTCAGCTTCAGCAGCAGCTTGTGCTTCTGCATCCGCCAGAGCCTTAGCTTCAGCTTCCTTTTCCCTTAGGATTTCAGCTTGACGAGCTTTTTCTTCTTCTTCTAGTCTTCTTGCTTCTTCTTCAGCTTCCTTGGCCAATCTCTCTTCCTCCAGCCTTCTGGCTTCAGCTTCTCTGGCAAGTCTCTCCTGGAGTCTTGCCTCAGCATCTCTGATGTAGCCATTTCTGACTTGTTCAGATATGCTCTTCAGTCTAAAAGACTCAGAGGTCATCCAGCCAATGACTCTGTTCCAGTGTGTCCTTACAGATTTAGGATCATCACTGATTTCAGAGTTAGTGGTCAGAGACTTGACCTTTTGTACTGAAGCTTCTGCTACCTGCATGATGGCTTCCTCAAGGGTAGGTGTAGAAAGTTCAGGTTCATGTTCAGGTTCAGAGGTATGAGGTGGAGAGTTTTGAGGGCTGAGATTTAATGTTTGAGGTTCAGATTCTGATTCAGGTTGAGGTTCAGATTCTGCTTCTGGTTGAGGTTCAAATCTTTGGGGTGAAGCGTAAAGAGGGTTTAAGTCTAAAGGTTCAGTTTCTGGTTCTGGTGCAGCGGAGATGTTTGGTGGGGTGATATCAGAGGTGTGGGGGTCAGAGGGTTGAGTTACAGAAGGTATGGTGGTTGTTTGTTGTGGTGGAGGTGAAGTTGCTTCAGATTGTGTTTGTGTTTGTTGTTGTGAAGCAAGTTTATGAGCATAAATTGTGGCTATGGTTGGGGAATCAGGGTCAGAATATTCTGGGTCAGAAGAGATAGAAACATATGGGGGTGATTCTGGTTCTGAGGATGATGAAGAGGAAGTGCTTTGGTGGGTTTGTTTAGGTTCAGAGGGAGGTATGAATGTACGGGCTACATTTAGAACTGGTGAAGGTTGGGAGGTTCTGGTGGTTGAAGGTGGGATTTCAGAGGTAGTAAAAATAGGTTGTGAAGAGAGAGGGTTAGAAGAAGCCATCAGAGGATTAGTGGTAACAGAAGGAACAGACGTACCAGTAGATATATTCAGAGGAGCTGAAGATCTGCTTCCAGAAGCTTCTCCAATTCTTGCCTTCTTTGCCGGAGGTGCTATCTTCTTCTCAGAGAGACCTCTCTTATATCTGACGAAGTCTTCTTCTGAATCTAGACAATCGTCGAGGCTGAAGTCAGAGATGTCAACACCTTCATCCAGCAGACGATTAAGATAGATGGCAACCGCATCTTTCGGTTCGTTCTTGAAGAACCTGGCAAGGCCATGAGGCATCTTCCTCTGATCTTTCAAACAATCCTAGGATGTGTCCAGAGTGGCTCTGACTTGAATCTTCTTAATTATCCCCATACTCTTGAGATTTCTGGCATTCAGAGGCTTCCCAACATCTATTGCCAGATCTAGCATCAGCTTGGCCTTCTCCAGATGATCCACCAGCCCATTCTCAATGAAGACATCAGATAATAATCTTCCCAGAGGGATGTAGGATCTGGGCTTCATATTGTTTCTGGTTTCTCTGACAGAATCTCTCAGATATCTGAATAGAAGCGTAGGAAGGCAAATCTTCACTCCCTTCTGAATACAATACAGAATGCATTTCTGGTCTGCATTGATGTAGTCAGAGGAGTTAGAGGCTGGTCGGTGGTGAATGGTTCCCAGAATAATCTTCAGCCACACTCTGAGGTTCTGGTGCAACTCTTTGTTCTTTGAAGGATTTCCTTCAGTGTTGGGTTTGAAGATTGTTGGGTTGATTACATCAGTAATGCGCTTTGACCTAGGAGGGATGTTGTAAATCCTTTTTCCTCCACTTCTTTCCATGTTCAACAGGGATGCAATTGACCTTTCAGTAATAACAATCTTCACCCCTAAAACATAGGATACGATGAAGTGGTCATCTGCATCTGCAAATCTCCAGAACTCCTTGATGAGAAGAGGGTAAACAGGACCATAAAGCCTTTGGAAGTAGTTTTCCCATCCTTGTTTACGAAGCTCTTCAGTAAGATCAACGCCATTTCTCTTTAAGTTGTCGAAATCAACTAGCGATTCACACAACACGTCCAATCCTTCAAAAGGGGTTGAAAGGTTGATATGGCGTTCACGGTCAAGAACATGAGGTTCTTTGTAAACAGGGGTGATGGTGACGCCTGTAACCGTTGGTGTTGGAATGCTTGAGGTTTGAGCAGTAAAGCTTGATTCCATTTCTTGAGAGAAGTTAAAGACTTGTTGTTGTTGAGCGTCCATGGTGAAGGAGAAGAAGATTGATGAAGATGAAGAGCTTTCAGAGAATGCTTGAGAGAGGTTTAGGGTTTTAGAGTGAGTGAGAGTGATAAGTGTGTGAAATGTGAGAAAAAGTGTTTATATACTCTAAGTAAAACACATGCAAAACGACACATTAAATTGCGTTAGCACAACGCTCAAGTAAGCACGCTTGGGGGGAAAAATGATTACAGCTAATTAATGAATGTCTAATCCCACAGTACGCACACTGCTCAAGGAGATTTCAAACGTTCTGACCTTTGAGTTTCTTTTGACAGATGTCTAGAAGTTCTAGGGTTAGACGCTTAGTGCTCCACGTGTTGATGTATCTGATCTTCAGGAATACCAAAAGATTGATTCCTGGAGATTTCTAACTCAGATATCTTCTTAACTGGTAGAAGTATCAGAGTCAGAGGCAGAAGTGTATTTGTTTTTATCAGAGTCTCATTTTACATTTTCAGGCAATTTTTAATGTTCAGATGTTCTAAGATAAAAAGAAATCTATCTTCAGCTAGAGGCTTAGTAAAGATATCTGCCCATTGATGTTCAGTATCAATGAACTTCAATGTTACTATCCCTTTCTGAACATAGTCTCTGATAAAATGATGTTTTATTTCAATGTGTTTGGCTCTGGAATGTAGAATGGGATTCTTACTTAAACAAATAGCAGCAGTATTATCACAAAAGATAGGAATGTTACTCTCAAAGATTTGCAGATCTTCTAACTGATGCTTCATCCAGAGCATCTGAGTTGTGCACAGTGACGCTGAGATATATTCTGCTTCTGCAGTTGATAGAGCAATTGTTGATTGTCTTTTGCTAGCCCAGGATATCAGATTGTTTCCCAGAAGCTGGCAATTTCCAGAAGTGCTTTTTCGTTCTATTCTATCTCCTGCATAATCTGCATCACAATAACCCGAGAGTCTATACTCTGATGTTTTCTCATACATCAGGCCCAGGTTAGGAGTTCCTTTCAGATACTTAAGAATTCTCTTAACTGCTGTTAAATGAGATTCTCTAGGATCTGATTGGAATCTGGCACAAAGACAGACACTAAAGAGAATATCAGGACGAGTAGTAGTCAGATAGAGAAGAGAGCCTATCATACCTCGATAGAGCTTCTGACAAACCTTGTTGCTTACCTCTTCCCTTTCAAGAATGCAAGTTGGGTGCATGGGAGTTTTTGCAGAGTTGCATTCAGTCATGTCAAACTTCTTCAGAATGTCTTTAATATATTTACTTTGATGGACGTACGTGACTTCTGGAGTTTGATTAATTTGAATTCCCAGAAAGAACTTTAGTTCTTGCATTAAACTCATCTCAAATTCTGCTTGCATTAACTTAGAAAATTCTTGGCAAACAGAGATATTAGCAGAACCAAAAATAATATCATCAACATAAATATGGCATATCATGAGATCATTATTAAGGTTTTTACAGAAGAGTGTAGAATCAACTTTCCCTCTGATAAAATTTTGTTCCAGAAGAAAATTGCTTAATCGTTCATACCAAGCTCTGGGAGCTTGTTTGAGTCCATATAAGGATTTCTTAAGTTTAAAAACATGTTCTGGAAAATTTGAATTTTCAAAGCCTGGAGGTTGATTGACATACACTTCTTCTGAAATATAACCATTAAGAAATGCACTCTTGACATCCATTTGATATAATTTGATAGAGTGATTAATAGCAAAAGATACAAGAAGACGAATAGATTATAACCTCGCGACTGGAGCAAAGGTTTCATTATAGTCAATACCTTCTTGTTGACTGTAACCTTGAGCTACCAGTCGAGCTTTGTTTCTGACAACTTCTCCTTTCTCGTTCAGCTTGTTTCTGAAAACCCATCTGGTTCCAATGACATGAGTGCCTCTGGGTTTAGGAACGAGATCCCAGACATCATTCTTTGAGAATTGATCCAATTCTTCTTGCATAGCTGCCACCCAGTCGTTATCCTGAAGTGCTTCATCACAAGACGTAGGCTCAATCAGAGACACTAGTCCCAGAGGAGTATCTTCAGAAGTCCTGAAGGTGGATCTGGTTCTGACAGGTTCGTCCTTGTTTCCCAGAATCAAATCTTCAGATACATTGATACGACTTTTGACTTTCTTTGGGATTTCTGGAGATTTAATTTCTTCAGAGTTCTGAGTGACAGTTGCTTCTGGAGTTTTATCAGATTCTACAAGAGTGATTTCCAAATCTGCAAACTTTTCAACTAGCTTTGACTTTTCAGGGTCAAGCTTATCATCAAATCTGACATGAATTGATTCTTCCACAATTTTGGTTTCTGTGTTGTATACTCTGTAGCCTTTAGAGCGTTCTGAGTATCCTAACATAATACCTTTCTGTGCTTTGGAATCAAACTTGTTCAGATGTTCTTTAGTATTTAATATAAAGCAAGAACATCTAAAAGGATGAAAATATGAAATGTTTGGTTTTCTTCCTTTACACAGTTCATAGGGAGTCTTTTCTAGAATAGGTCTTATAGAGATTCTATTCTGAATGTAACACGCTGTATTTACAGCTTCTGCCCAAAAGTGCTTTGCTACATTAGTTTCATTGATCATGGTTCTGGCCATCTCTTGGAGTGTCCTATTCTTCCTCTCTACAACTCCATTTTGTTGTGGAGTTCTAGGGCAGGAGAAATCATGGGATATTCCATTAGAATCAAATAATTCTTCAAAATCTTTGTTTTCAAATTCTCCACCATGATCACTTCTGACTCTAATAATTTTAGAGTCAAATTCTTTTTGCACTTTGGAACAGAAACTGGTGAATACAGAGTGAGACTCACTCTTGTGCTTTAGGAATTTTACCCATGTCCAGCGACTGTAATCATCAACAATGACTAGTCCATACTTCTTTCCATTAACTGATGCTGTTTTCACAGGACCAAATAAGTCAATGTGAAGAAGTTCCAGAGGCTTAGAGGTAGAAACAACATTTTTCTTTTTAAAAGATGTTTTTGAAAATTTTCCTTTCTGACAAGCTTCACACAGAGCATCTGAAGAAAACTTCAGTTTAGGTAGGCCTCTGACTAACTCGAGTTTAGTTAGCTGAGAAAGTTTCCTCATGCTAATGTGGCCCAAGCGTCTATGCCATACTCATTGCTCTTCGTGAACTGACATTAGACATTTAACATTTTGATCTTTTAAATCAGAAAGATTTATTTTGTAAATGTTGTTTTTCCTCTTGCCTGTGAAAAGGACAGAGCCATCGTTCTGATTAATGGCTTTACATGTTTTTTGATTGAAGATTACATCATAACCGTTATCACTTAATTGACTTATGGATAACAAGTTATGCATTAATCCTTCTACATAAAGAACATCAGATATAGAGGGAAGAGTACCATTACCAATAGTTCCGGAGCCTCTGATCCTTCCTTTCTGATCTCCTCCGAAGCCTACAAATCCAGCATCTTTAAGTTCCAGACTTTGGAACATAGACTTTCTTCCCGTCATGTGTCGCGAGCATCCAGAGTCCAGGTACCATGACTGGTGTCTGAACTTTGCTGCATAGGATATCTGCAACATACACAATCTTATCTTTTGGTACCCAGAATCTCTTGGGTCCTTTCAGATTAGTTTTCCCAGAGTTTCTTATAACTTTGGGTTTTCTAGCATTTTTAAATTTTTGTTCTTGTGTGTGTGTGTAATGATATGAAAAGGGAGACTTAAGTTGGTTACTGGTAGAAGTTTTATCTTCCTTAGAATCATACCCAATTCCCTTTTTATTGTTCTGACTAACTCCATAAATCATGGATGTCATAATACTCCTATCTATCCCATTTTTCAGAAATTCTTGAAAGGCTTCTTCGTATTTATAAATTATTGCATTTGAAGTTTGTGGAGTTTGAGATAACGCTTCTTCTAATTCTAAGCTTTTTCTTTTTGCTCCATCTCTTTCTAATGTTAACAATTTAATTGTATCTTCTTGTGCTAGAATTGTCATCTCAAGCTCGCCACAATCTTCAAATTTTGCTTTAAGACAGCCTTTAATGTTTTTAAACTTTTGTTTTAATTTCTGATATGAGCTAAGAGTTTCTGACAAACAAGATTCTAGATCAGATCGGGAAAGTTCAGAAAATACCTCTTCAGATTCTTCATCTGAGCTACTCCTGGATGTGGTAGCCATAAGTGCCACATTGGCCTGTTCATCAGAGTCAGATTCTGATGATCCAGATTCACTGTCATCCCAGGTAGCCATCAGTCCTTTCTTTGTCCTGAAGGTATTCTTCTTGAAGCTTTCTTTTCTAGGGTTGTCTTTCTTTAGCTTGGGGCATTCATTTCTGTAATGACCTGTTTCTTTACATTCATAACAGGTAATATCTTTGTTAGATTTACCTTTTGAAGTTGATTCAGATCGATCCCCTCTGGGTCTTGGTCTTCTGAAGTTGTTGTTCCTCTTTTTCCAGAGTTGCTTAACTCTTCTGGTTAGTAGGGACAACTCTTCTTCATCATCAGAGTCTTCTGGTTCAAAGTCGTCAGTGTCTTCAGTTTCTGCCTGGAGAGCTTTGGTTCTGTCAGGTTTTCGTCTTTCAGATCTGGACTTTAGCGCTACGGACTTGTTCCTTTTCTGAGGCTCATCTTCCTCTAGTTCTATCTCATGGCTTCTGAGAGAACTGACAAGTTCTTCAAGGCTGATATTGTTCAGATCCTTTGACAGCTTCAGAGCAGTAACCATAGGTCTCCATTTCTTTGGCAGACTTCTGACTATCTTCTTAACATGATCTGCAGTTGTGTATCCTTTGTCTAGCACCTTGAGACCTGCAATAAGAGTTTGGAATCTAGAAAACATAGCCTCTATAGCTTCGTCATCTTCCATCTTGAAGGCTTCATATTTCTGGATAAGCGCCAGAGCCTTCGTCTCTTTGACTTGGGAGTTTCCTTCATGAGTCATCTTCAGAGAGTCAAGTATATCTTTGGCTGTCTCTCTGTTGGTGATCTTTTCATATTCGTTGTATGATATAGCATTTAGAAGTATTGTTCTGGCCTTGTGGTGATTTTTGAAGATACGTTTCTGATCTTCTGACATCTTATTTCTAGGAACTTCAGCTCCATTTTCTGAGACTGGAGGTGTGTATCCATCTGTGACAATGTCCCAGAGGTCAGCGTCATAACCAAGAAAGAAACTTTCGATTCTATCTTTCCAGTAATCAAATTTCTCTCCATCAAAAACATGAGGCTTAGCATTGTAACTATCTCTTTCATTTGAGTGGGCCATGGTTTTTCTCGTACTGGATCTCTCTACACTGTTAAGTGTTTGATTAGAAAATCAATAACAGAGTCGGAGCTCTGATACCAATTGAAGGTGAGAAAAACAAGAAAGGGGGGGTTTGAATTGTTTGGAAAAATAAGCGCTTTTTCAAAATGAAAACCACACAATGATTTTATACTGGTTCGCTTATAATACAAAGCTACTCCAGTCCACCCGGCCAAGGTGATTTCGCCTTCAACAAGGACTTAATCCACTAATCTTGAAAGATTACAAACAACGTCTAAGAGGAAAAATCTCTTAGTCCTCTCAAGTATACAGACTACACAGAGTCACTTGAGGAAATCAACAAACAAATAAATGAAAGATTAATGTAATCTAGAATGCTTCTAAGAAAGCAGATATTACAATAGTAAGAACAAGAGTTTTTCACGTAATAAGCAAAAGCTTCGTGAAGATCTTAGAGAGCAAGAGTGTTTTTCTTGAGTGTTGATGTTTCAGTATAATTTTGGCTTGTTAGCTAATACTTGTATATTGCTGAATGTTGATTTGCAGTCCTTTATATATAGAAGTGAGGTAGTAAATGAAACTGGTGGATATTAAAATGAATTTACGCCATCACTTAAATAGCTTCTGCAGGATAACTTTCTCTCCTTGAAATGACTACTTACCACAAGTAGTATCTTCTTTATTGAAAACGGAGATTAACGTCTCTTTCTTAATTAGGAAAACCATTTGCAAATCTTTACTTGACTTTAACGTTACTCTTTCATGATTAGCAATCCATGCTCAGAGTATTTGTGTTTCTGGAGAATCTTCGAATCTTGCTTCTGATGTTGAGTTCAGATAGTTTCTTCAGATAGCGCTGATAACTTTTGGAATCTAGAGATAGTATTGTTCAGAGTCAGAACTTCTAGAGCTTACTTCTTGTTCAGATGCATCTGATACTTGTTGTTTTACTCAGAGTTAGACTTTCTTGAACTTGTTTTCACTTCAGATGCTTCTGATCATTTGATAGTTTGTATCTGATCTGGTTTTGTATCTGATGACATCATCAGATTTCTTCCTTCTTTCTTTAGAATCCTGCACACTTAGAAACTTTTCGTTAGGGTGCCATTTTTGGTTTCATCCTTTGTTATCATCAAAATCAAGGAATCTGTTGTAGAACAATTTTTGTTCTTACACATACAAACAATCAAATTTAATAACCTCATCCTATAAGAAACAATCGAATTAAGCAAATGAAAGTAATCGAATTAAGCAAACGAGTTTATAGGAAGAATTGAAAAGAAATTGAAATTAAATTGAAATTAATAAAAACCTCAAAGTGGAATTCGAATACAACAGATCAACTCTTTGGGAATTAGCTCTCCATGAAATCTTCTAAGTAATATTGTATCATCAAAATTCAGAATTAGGATTTCTATAGTAGTGAAAGACCTAATATAGTAAAAGGTAAATCCGGGCCCTTATAGGATCCGACCCGAAAATTACAAAAACTGGCTCAAACTAACTATTTTAATTAAGTCTGGAACTTCAATGAATTATTTGACACTCCTTCACTTAGAATCAACTTTTGACTTCAACATTAAAACTTTTATCTTATCTTCTCAGCTTTCCAACGCATATTAGAACACATCAATCCGATCCTCGTAGCTCGAGTTATGATCTGCATAGTAACAAGGTATGAAATAATTATTTATGCTGAAAATAAAGTACGAAAATAAATTAAAACCAAAAATAAACTTAAATATAAAAATACACTAAAATAGTAAAAATAATAGATTAAACTATAGAGTTGCCTAAGTATAATATTAGAAGAATGTGCATCAAAATGCATTGATCACATGTTGAGGGACATGAATGACCTAGATGGAATTTATCCATCCTGCGTAACAGGATAAATGTCTACGAGTCCAATATTGAACTGGACAAGAATGACACGGTTTATGTCTTGTGTTAAATATAGACATAAGGGCAAAAGGGTAATTATACACATAAGTATTACCACAAAAGAATTTATCAGATCACATAATATTTTCGTATCTTAGGTAGCAATGATGTGTTGCTAGATCCCGCTCACTATTTATTATCTTAAATACGTGATTTAATATAATTGCTAATGTCGCGAAAACCTACAGGGTCACACACAAAAGGACGGATTGATGGGAGATAGAGTAAATAAGGAACACCGTAAGGTATAATGCACTTAAGTGAATTATAGAACATCGTAAAGTACAGTGTACTTAAGTAGAATACGAAATATGGTAAGGTGCAACGCACTTAAGTGATTTTGGCATATCATAAGTGTCATACCCCAATTTTGTCTGGGCATTTTAATTTTTTTATAAATTCAATTTTAATTTCAGTTTGCGTCATCTATATAGCACGGCGTGCATTTCATCATGAATAATACCTAAAATATCAGTCGGAATAAATTCTTGAATATACAGTTAAATTGGTTAAATCATTCCTCAAGTACGTGCAAAATCAGCGGGTAAAAAGTTTCAAAATCAAGCTTGTAGACATCAGTATTATTAATCTACGGTTCGCGTAGTTTAACTTGGTATGCTCGTTGTGTTTTTCGACAACTTTTTTGGTTGCGTTTTAATCCGCCTGGGCCTTTTAACCGGTCAAAAGTTATTTCAAAATTTAAAGAAACGTTGTATTTTTTCAATAAGTATATTTCGTGTTGATCATTTTATTGCGTCCGATTTAATTTTTCGAGCAAATTTTCGCCCGACATTTATTCATTTCCAGGCATTTTATTTTTATTCTTTCGCAAAAATATTCAGAAAATTTAAATAGGAATATCCATGTCTTCATTTTATTTTGGCAAATGCTATCTTATGCCCTTGGGGCACAAGTTAAGGAAGAATAAATGACTAAAGATTCCACCTACTTTATTTTGGAACATGTAATAATTAAATACAGTAATTATTATAGATATTAAAAAAATATATGACAAAACTACCCTCACATCTTATATATCTGTTAGACTTTTCATCTTCTCAAATATTTCACGCTTCCTGTGTTATTTTTTTTCTCACAAAAAAAAAGTGAAATCCTCTCAAATATGGCAATTTAAGAACTGAAATCTTCTCAAGTATGGCAATTTAAAATTTTTCCTTATTCAGGTATGTCATATATTTGTTTTGTTTTGTTATTTTATGATTCCATTTTTTTTTAAATAACTTTCCATACTCATATGTGAATAACCTATTTTGTTCATTTTATTTTTGGAAGATAAATACAAAATGGAAAGTATGGACAACAATAGAATAAATTTGGATTTGAGTTTGAATATAGAATATTCAGTAGAAGATGTTTCTTCAAAAAATGGTTCTTCTGACATTATTATTAGTCGTAATATTATAGACGAAGTTGAAGAAATTGGAATTTTTGAGAAAGAAAATATTTTGATTTCTAGTCAAAATATTGAGATAAATGGATTTTTACAAGAAAGTAGTGAGGGTGACACTTTTAAGGAGTCAAATATTGTTCCTTTTGTTGGTCAAATTTTTCTTAGTGAGGAAGAAGCATTTATATTTTATAAGAGATATGCATATCAACACGGGTTCTCAGTTCGAAAAGGTAGATTCATCAAACAAAATGGAATTGTGAGTAGGCGTGATTTCTTTTGCCATCGTGAAGGTAGAACTGCCTTGAAAATCATTGAACCATCGAAAGAACAAAGAAATAGAGAATCAACTAGGTGTGAATGTAAAACTCATTTGCGAATTTCTTTGCAAAAAACTCATGACATGTTTCCAAGTGAGTGGCGAGTTACAACATTTGTTGTTGAACATAATCATACTTTGCTAACTCAATCAGAAGTGAGGTTCTTACCAGCTAATCGAATTATCTCAGATGATTATTCTGAACGAATTTTCTTGTTAAAGGAAGGTGGACTTTCAGTTAGACAGTTAATGTGTGTCATAGAGCTAGAAAAAAATGTGGAGCATGGTTACCTTCCATTTATTGAAAAGGATGTTCGTAATCTGTTTTTGAAAGCCAAGAAAAAAGTTGAAATAACTGATGTTGTTGATCTTCTTAAATATTGTGAGGATGCAAAGAAGAGAAGCTCATGCGAATGATATTGTTCAATGCCCTCCGATTTCCAAAACAAAAGGCCGTCCTAAAAGAAGACGTCTTAAAGGTGGAAAAGAGCTTTCACATACCATGAATACGTGTGGATTATGCAAAGACATGGGGCATAATATTGCAACATGTCCTCTAAAAGAAAATATTCAATTTTCTGCTCACACTAAAAACAAGAAGCAGAAAATATGTCAAGATGCAAATTTAAATTCAGTTCTTCTACCAAAAATTTAGGTACATATATTTTTTTTATATTTTTATATATATTTTTTGTTTTTTATATTTTTAATTTGTTAACTAAAATTATATTTTTTTTAACAGGAAGAAATGGATGATATATGTATGAAGACCATCAGAGTTCTTATTATTTTTTTATTTGAGTAATTTAAAAAAAATTGTATTTGGATGATATATTTGGAATTGTAATTTATTTTGCTACAGTACTTTTAAAGTATTTCAATTTTATATTAAAAACTTCCAGCATAACTATTGCAGCAATATATTAGTGTAATATAAAGCAAATCAATTTTAAGTTAATTCAAAAATGAAAAAAAAAGTTTGTCTTAATTCTAAACATTCTCATTAAATTTAAATCAAAAATATAAAAAAACTTTGTATGTGAAAGGGTAATTTTGTCCTAATCATTTTTAATAAATATAAATTTTAATATTTTAATTACTATAATTAGTTATCACATGTTTCAAAATAAAGTTGATGAAATTAATTATCATTAATTACACCTTAACATATGCCCCAAGGGCACAAGATAGCAAGACCCTTTTATTTTTATCATATTCATTTTTGAAGTTATGAATTCTATTTGATTTAATTGGTTTAAATTATTTAAATCATCTAGAAAGGGTAACTTTGCCATTTTGAATTGTTTGTGCTTCTTTGATTTAATCTAATCATTGATTCAAAATAATCAATGGTCCATATTAGCTATCCATGTGCATTTTTGTTCAACCAATCCAATAAAAAATAATCAAATTAGAAAAAAAGGAAAGAAATAATAAAGAGGAAATTTGTTCCATGAGTTGTTGACAGCTAGCATCACGGTACTCTTACTGGCAATAAGACAAAAATGAAAATTTGTTTTGATTCCTCTCGCGCCTCCAACGGTCCACTACAAAAAAGAAAATAAAAGTGGAAAAGAAAGGGCTTTATTTTCTCTCTTGGGGGGGACACCGACGATATCCTTCACACATCACACCTTCGTCATCTCTTTCGCACCAACGCCGCTGCCAAACACTCGATATCTCCACCAACTCGCCGCCACGACCCAAACACACTTCCGTTTCCTCACACTCTCAACCTTCACGAACACAGCCACTAAAATAGCTACCTCCAGTTCCAACGACATCCCGTGTGTTTCCGACCACCACCTTGTTTGAATCTGACAAAGTACAACAACAATAGTTTTTGGCCAGTAGCAATAATAACGAAGATCAACTTAGTACTGACAACACCGTGGTGACAAGGCGTCGGTTGAATCGCTTCGCCGGATTCGTTCTTGCGAGCCAAAGAGTCGATTCGATGAAAATAACACTACTATGACGTTGTTGTGTTTGATTTGCATTAATTGTTCGACATCGCGAACACATACGATCCATTTCCATCGTGTACTTTGGTTTTCATTTGTTGTGTTTTGTTTTGCAATCTGTTTACAGGTATGACATAATGTTGTTTTTGGCTTTTACGAATCATTTCGGCTAGCTGAATGGTTAATTTCATCTTCCATGCTATGTACGAGATTAAAATTTTGTGGATGCGCCGATGCGATAAGTGTTTAAGCACTACGTTATTGTTGGTATTAACTCTTGTTAATGATTCGACGCTACAGTAATATTTTGGACGAGATTTCGGTTGCATTACGTTTGTGCTGCTTTGTTACAAGCCTTTCTTGTATTTCGATTTGTTTTCATTATCATTGCATCAGTGTTATATTCATATTTTATAGTGATTAACCTAAATGATGTTGTTTGTGGTAACTCTAGGAGAAAGGTGTTTGCTGTCATTTTAAAATGTGTTTTACTTCAGTTTCCTGCTGCTATCACTTTTAATTAGTAATGGTTATTTATTTTCCTTCATTTTAATCATTGTTTTATTAATTCATATCATGTGAGTGTCTTTATGTTTGTTATTAGCATATTAGGTATAGTGAATGGGAATGAGAGACACAGAGTTATACCATTTATACTATTATCGTTCTAATTTTTCTAAACGTTTTTATTTGACCTCAGTTGGTTTTTATTTTATATAGTCTTGCTTAGGATTGTTCTGAGAATTTTACATTGTTACAAAGCAAGAATAGCCTACATAATTTACTAGATCGACGAGAACCGAAAATTAGTACGTGGTATAGCTAGTATAGGAAGAAATACTTTCTAATTTTAAAAGTTATTTACTCATTAAGTAACAAATTATATTTAAATAATTACCTAAATAATTTAATTATTATAAATGACATTTTGTAAATAACTCCATTTTCTTAATTTTAGATATTTATTATTTAATTGATTCATATTTTGATAAATGGATTTTTTGTTTTAGTTGATTATTTTTTAATTAATTAATTATTTTTCTAATTATTGGGCAAATTATTTAATTAATCGTTTAATCAATCTCATGTGTTTAATTGATTACTTAGATGATTCATGTTTGCATCCTCACATGTAAATAATTTTACTAACATTCTTTGCAAATTCAAATCATTTTTTTCTAAACCAATATGATTTCTAAGAATATTCTTTTATAATTTAATTGTGAGTGAAAAGGAGTATAGTAAGCGCCCGCTACACTATCTCTCGAGTGTTCGAATGATTGGCGCTCGCCATATTGCTCAAATTCTCGTCATCTAATTAAAATCCTAAAACTTACAAATTCAAATCACTTTCCCAAATTAAATATAATCTCTAAAGACTTTATTTTTATAATTTAAATTTTGGATAAAAAGGAGTATAGTAAGCGCACGCTTCACTATCTCTCGAGTATTTGAATAATTGGCGTTCGCCATATTGCTCGAATTCTCATCGTCTAATTAAGACCTTAATCGTACAAAATTCAAATTATTTTTTCAAATCAATATAAATATTTTTACAATTTAAACTTCGGATGAAAAAGAATGGGAGGCGTTCGCCTCACTATCTCTCGAGTAATTGAACGATTGGCACTCGCCATATTGCTCAAACTTCCATCTTCCGATTAATACACTTTAATTAAACTTGGATAAAGGAATGAGTGGCGCTCACCCCATTATTCCTTGAATAGGCAAGTGAGGGGTGCACGTCTCACTACCGTGCATATTCGATTTCCGCAAATAAACTTTCAATAATAATTTAAACGAAAAAGGGAGTAGAAGGTGTTCGCCTTATTATTCTTTGAAAGAATTGAACGATTGGTGTGCACCATATTGCTCAATCTTTTGTCGTTCTTCTTCAAAAATACCAAACATATTAAACTTAATGTATCGCCCTCGTGCAATCAACAACTCAATTCTTTTCAGAAAGAACATTGTTTAATCCTTTCTAACGTGCACAACAAACTAGTGCTTAAGCCTCCGCCGAGAGTAGACAAGCCAATATTTAGCCTTTAGAATGCGATCTAAATAGTCATTCCTTAAAAGACACCAACTAACTGTAGTTCCCCGAACTACGATTGCTCTGATTTCCTTATTTCACTATAAGGATACGTAGGCACAAGATTGCGAGATCTTGGCGAGCACACTAATAAAAAACCTCCCTTTTCCCCCTTCTGAGGTTTCCATCCATCACTATTTTTAATCCTTTATTCACTCGAAGAAAACAAATAACATTCATTTAACATTCAAATCACAAGTTTAACTAAAAGGTTCCCGTTGAGTACAACGGACGTGAGGGGTGCTAATACCTTCCCCTTGCGTAATCGACTCCCAAAACTGAATATGGTTGCGACCATGATTAGTCTATTTTCAAAGGTTTTATCGATATTTTCCTATTCCTTCATTGAAATAAATAAAGTTCGGTGGCAACTCTGTTCGAACTATTTTTTCCGCGACCATCGCGAGGAATCGTATTTTTTGAGATGCGACAATAAGATATGTGTCACATACACTTAAGTGGCCTTTTTAGCTTGCAGCCCATACAAGTGGTTCTATAAATAGAACCCTTGTGCAGAAGCCTTTGTGCAGTTGAAATTTCGTTTATCTCTCTCTCTCTCTCTCTCTCTCTCAAAGCCTTCATTTGTAGCAACTAGCATTGAGATTGAAGGAATCTGTTTGTGTGGACTGAGTAGAGGCGTTGTCACCATTCAACGTTCGTGATCACTCCTTAGATCTGCATCAAAGGTTTCAATCGCCACAAGAGGTAACGATTCTATCACTGATCATGCCCATACGTAAGGATCATTAAAGGAGAAATTTTTTAATTTCCTCCGCGTTTTGTATCGCTATTCTCCTTCAGTGGTATCAGAGCCACTTACGAAACCATGCATCTGATAGCTGATTATTTTCTATATTTTCTGTATTAATACGATTAAAAGATAGAATGAATTAAAGAATAAATGAGTAATTAAATTTGGCATCATGTTTGTACGATTTGGATGATTCATGTTGACTATGCTTCAGAATCCGACGTTAGTATGGTGAAGCAGCGATACATCGATCGTCCATAGGTTACACAATTGAGATCGATCAAGTTATATATATGATATAAGTAATTCTGATGCAAAATACGGTATATATGACATACTATTTATCTTTCATTCATTCAAACACTTAATGGTTGTTTTCCTTTGAGCGATCAATGGTCATTTGCTTCAGAATCCGACGAAAGTATGGTGAAGCAATATTGTGTTGATCAATCATACTGAATTAACAGTCGAGGTGTGTTTGACAGTATGAAATTGGTGCATTCGAGTTCATGACGGTACAAGGGTTGTGCTGTCAAAGAGTTATGCGATTAGGGTTGTGACTGCGCAAGAGTTGTACTTTAAAGTATCAAGTGTTGATGCAAAAATCAACATCGATTTCAAATGAATTGTTCATTAAAATTTTGCGTCGGGGCGCTGCCCTTGAAACCCCCGGCTAACTCTGCATAGTGTGATCGGTCGCCAAAATTTAATTTGGTTGATTTAATTAACATAATTTAAATTAATAATAATAATGTGTTTATTATTATTGTCTTGTGGTGATTGGTTATGACCTTAGTTTTCCTTTATTTTATTTTGGGATTTTAAAATACAACTTACGTGTCGTGCCTCTCTTTTAATCTCTTAATGTAACTTCTTTTCTCATCCCACTCCATCGTATGTAAAACGAGTTTCTTTTATCTAATGTAATGTAATGAAGAAAGATAAGAATACAATATCAAAGGAGGACAACCTTGAAGATCTTGCTTTGAGAAGCTTAGATCGTTATTAGGTTAGCTTAGGTTGTCTCATTGGCTTGGGAGAACAATTGCGCTAGGGGCCATAACTGTTTCATTTTGTATGTATGTTGATGCATGTGAATGTATGTTGATGCATGTGAATGTATGTTGATGCATGTGAGAGACGATTTATATGATAAATAAGTCGGTGAGATCAGAATAATTACAAATTCCGTCAAATTAAATATTAAGTTTATGCTTTCCAAGTTTTAGCACTCATCAAGACTAGTATCGAATAATGTAGGTTTCATCTACGCGAGGTGCATATTATATATTAGTAAGGTACGATGGGATAATTGTAATATCCAATTGCTAAAATAATGGGTCAAACTTAACTAAACAAATTATAATAAGATTATATATGTTTAGAAGTAAGAGTTGGAAATGATCCATATGATAGATTGGAATAAGGAGTTATTCACCCAACTAAAATATTTGAGAGTTGTATTAGATACAATTGGAAGGAGTTCCTACCTGAATAAGCTAGTTTTGTGTAATCCGCCTACGCGGACTTAAAACAAAGTGAAATGTGGATCTTGACCCACTAGAAAATCTTTCAACAGGATTTTCCGAATCAAATGATAAGGGTCATTTGTTTTGAGTAAAATAGTGGGAGCATATTTAATTAAAGGCCTAATTAAATATGTTATTGATACTTATATTTTTATTATTTTCATGTAGATTACCATGACAATAAACACCTCTAACAACATTTTGCGATCAATCCTTGATAAGGAAAAATTGTCTGAGACAAATTTTCTGGATTGACACCGAAATCTGAGGATTATCCTCAAACATGATAGAAAGTTGTATGTCTTGGAGAAACTTGTTCCTGAAGAGGGACCTCCTAGTTCTGCACCTAAGGCAGAAAGAGATATTTATAAGAAGCATGTCGTTGATGCCAATAAAACTGCTTGCCTCATGTTAGCTACCATGAACTCAGAGTTGCAAAAGCAACATGAGAACATGGCAGTGTTCGATATGATCGAACACCTAAAGATGCTCTATCAAGAGCATGCAAGGCATGAAAGGTTTGAAGTTTCAAAAGCCCTTTTTCAAGGCAAGTTAGCTGAGGGAGCCCTTGTAGGTCCCCTTGTGCTCAAGATGATTGGGTATATGGAGAACCTTGAGAGGTTGGGTTTTCCCCTCATAAAGGAACTTGCGACTGATTTGATATTGCAATCGTTTCCAGATAGATTCAGTCAATTTGTCCTTAATTTCAATATGAATGATATGGACAAATCTCTTCTTGAACTGCTAGCCATGTTAAGAACTATTGAGCAGAATCTGATGTCAAAAGGGAAGTCCATTCTGATGATCGGAAATGGAAAGAGACAGAACAAAAGACCCACCAAGCAGGGTGATAAAGGGAAAGGCAAGGAAGTTGTTAAACCCAAACCCACTACTCTTACTTTGAAGCCTAGTGGAGGCATAGCAAATGAAGGCACCTACTTCCATTGCAGTAAGACCAGACATTGGAAGATAAACTGCCCAAAGTACCTGGAAGATAAGAAGAATGGAGTAGAGACTTCAACTTCAGGTAATTTTGTTATTGAAATTAATTTATCTACTTTTGCATCATGGGTATTAGATACTGGATGCGGTTCTCACATTTGTACCAATGTGTAGGGGCTAAAAAGGAGTAGAGATTTGGCAAAAGGTGAAGTTGACCTATGAGTTGGAAAAGGAGCAAAGGTTGCTGCTTTAGCCGTAGGAACTTATGTATTGACTTTACCTAGTGGTTTAATAATTCAGTTAGAGAACTGTTATTATGTACCTGCAATTAGCTGGAATATTATTTCCGTTTCTTGTTTGGATAAGTTTGGTTTTTCATTTATAATAAAGAACAATTGTTGCTCCATTTATTTGAATGATATATTTTATGCTACTGCACAAATGAACAATGGACTATATGTCCTTGATATTTAAATGCCTATTTATAACATTAATACTAAAAGGATGAAACATAATGAGTTAAATCCAACTTACCTTTGGCATTGTCGATTAGGCCACATAAATGAGAAACGCATTTCCAAACTCCATAAAGATGGACTCTTGGACTCTTTTGATTATGAATCATATGAGATATGCAAATCTTATTTAATTGGAAAGATGACAAAGTCTCCATTCACAGGAAAAGGTGAAAGAGCTAATGATCTTTTGGCCCTCATACATACTGATGCATGTGGACCACTGAACATACCAGGCAGAGGATCTTTTCAGTACTTCATCACATTTACTGATGATTTCAGTAGATATGGTTATGTGTATTTAATGAAACACAAATCAGAGTCCTTTGAAAAGTTCAAGGAATTCAAGAATGAAGTACAAAACCAACTAGGTAAGAATATTAAAACTCTTCGATCAGATCGAGGTGGTGAGTATTTAAGCCTAGAGTTTGATAACCATCTGAAAGAGTGTGGGATCCTATCCCAACTTGCTCCTCATGGTACACCCCAATTGAATGGTGTATCTGAGAGAAGAAATCGAACCTTGTTAGACATGGTCCGATCCATGATGAGTCACGCCGATCTCCCAAACTCCTTTTGGGGACATGCACTATTGACAGCAACTTACACACTTAGCCGTGTTTCGTCCAAAAAGGTTGATAAGACACCATATGAGATATGGAGTGGTAAAAAACCACATATGTCTTACATGAAGATTTGGGGTTGCGAAGTTTATGTGAAACGACAAATTTCAACTAAGCTTGAGCCCAAATCTGACAAATGCTTATTTGTGGGATATCCTAAAGAAACAATAGGGTATTACTTCTACAATCCTTTTGGGGGCAAAGTGTTTGTCGCTCGAACTGGAGTTTTCCTAGAAAAGGATTTTATTTCCAAAGGAATCAGTGGGAGGAAAGTAGAGCTTGAAGAAATTCAAAAATCACAAAGCATTGATACACCTACGGAGGAATTAGAGCAGGAAACACAAGTAGTTGTGGAAGAGCAACCTGCTCAAGTAGAACAAGATCATCGTAGGTTAAGTAGGATACGTCACCTACCTGAGAGATATGGATATTTTATAACTGATCAAGGGGATGTATTACTCATGGATTAAGATGAGCATGTGACCTACCAAGAGGCCATAACTGGTCCCGAGTCTGAGAAGTGGCTAGAAGCCATGAAATCTGAAATGGATTCCATGTACACAAACCAGGTTTGAACTTTGGTAGAGCCTCCTGTAGGAGTTAACCCTATAGGATGCAAGTGGGTCTTCAAAAAAAAGACTGACATGGATGGTAAGGTACATACCTATAAGGCAAGACTATTTGCAAAAGGATATAAACAAATCCATGGGGTTGACTATGATGAAACCTTTTCACCAGTTGCAATGCTTAAATCTGTTCGGATTTTACTTGCTATCGATGCATATCATGATTATGGAATATGGAAGATGGATGTCAAAATTGCTTTCCTTAATGGGAATCTTCTTGAGGATGTGTACACACAACCTGAAGGATTTGACATACCAAAAGAAGCCCAAAAGATATGTAAGTTACAAAGATCAATCTATGGATTGAAGCAAGCTTCCAGAAGCTGAAATCTTCGTTTTGATGAAACAGTAAAACAATATGGATTCATCAAGAATGAAGATGAGCCTTATCTCTACAAGAAGGTTAGTGGGAGCATGACCGTCTTTCTGGTATTATATGTAGATGACATATTACTCATTGGAAACGATGTCCCTATCCTACAACAAGTAAAGTCTTGGTTGGGGAAATGCTTTTCTATGAAGGACCTGGGTGAAGCAGCCTATATATTAGGAATCAGGATCTATAGAGATAGATCACAAAAACTGTTTGGCCTAAGTTAGAGTACATACATAGACAAAGTGCTGAGACGCTTTAATATGCATGATTCTAAGAAAGGATTCATACCTATGCAACATGGCATATGTCTATCAAAAACACAATCCCTTTCAACTAAGGAAGAAAGGGATTGCATGAATAAGATTCCATATGCATTTGCAATAGGATCTATCATGTATGACATGTTATGTACTCGACCAGATGTCTCGTATTCTTTAAGTACAACGAGTAGGTACCAATCTGATCCCGGTGATGCTCATTGGGTAGCTGTCAAGAATATCCTTAAGTATTTGAGAAGGACTAAGGACTCATTATTGATATATGGAGGCCAGGAAGAGCTTGTTGTAATTGGATACACCGATGCTAGCTTCCAGACAGATAAGGATGACTTTAGATCGCAATCTGGTTATGTGTTTTGCTTAAACGGTGGCGTTGTGAGCTAGAAAAGTTCAAAGCAAGATACAGTTATTGATTCTGCAACTGAGGCAGAGTATATTGTTGCCTCAAGTGCAACAAAGGAAGTTGTTTAGATCAAAAAGTTCATTAGTGAACTTGGCATAGTTCCTAGAATTGTGGATCACATTGGTCTTTATTGTGATAACAATGGTGCTATCGCACAAGCTAAGGAGCCTAGATCTCACCAATGATCCAAACACATGCGTAGGAGTTATCACCTCATTCGAGAGATAATAGATATAGGAGATGTGAAAATATGCAGAGTACCTACACTTGACAATATTGTTGACTCACTAACAAAGCCTCTTGCACAGCAGAAGCATGATGGCCATACTAGATCTATGGGAATTAGGGGTATGCCTGATTGGTTCTAGTGCTAGTGGGAGATTGTTGGTGTAAGCCCTAGAGGCCAATACTTTCGGTACTTGTATCGAATTACTTATTAATAATAAAAGGCTTTTTCTTTATTATGTTTGTTTAATAAAGTCCCTAGAATAGATAGTCTGTTTAATGTATCAAGTGTGACTTAATCATGAGATCCCATTAAACATAAGGACACTATTCTTAAAGTATCTGTAGTCGAGCTTTGTTGTGAAGTGGGATAACATTAAAGCATTAAGACTATTATGTATATAGACTGATGATCACATCTCATGAATCATGGATAAGGAGTTATCAAGTCTTAAACATAGGTATGAATATTAGGAGTAATATTTATACTGGATTGACCCGCTATGAGAATACCATATAGAATGTTATGCAAAGTGTCATAAGTTATTCTCACGGTGATAGTGATGTATACCACCCTTCGACCTGAAACCACTATGGACCCTAGATGTAGAGTTGAGTGCTTTATTGCTGATCAAACATTGTCCGTAACTGGATGACCATAAAGACAGTTGATGGGTACTCCACGAATCATGCTAAGGGACATGAGTGACCTAGATGGAATTTGCCCATCCTGCATAACAGGATAAATGTCCACGGGCCCAATATTGAGTTGGACAAAGATGACACGGTTTATGCCCTGTGTTCAATATAGACATAGGGGCAAAAGGGTAATTATACCCATAAGTATTATCACAAAAGAATTTGTCAGATCACATGACATTTTCGTGTCTTGGGTAGCAGTGATGTGTTGCTAGATACCGCTCACTGTTTATTATGTTAAATACGTGATTTAATATAATTGCTAATGTCGCGAAAACCTACAGGGTCACACACAAAAGGACGGATTGATGAGAGATAGAGTAAATAAGGAACATTGTAAGGTACGGTGCACTTAAGTGAATTGTAGAACATCGTAAGGTATGGTGTACTTAAGTAGAATACAAAATATGGTAAGGTACCACGCGCTTAAGTGATTTTGGCATATCATAAGATATGGGCCACATACACTTAAGTGGGCTTTTTAGCTTACAGTCCACACAAGTGATTCTATAAATAGAACCCTTGTGCAAAAGCATTTGTGCATTTGAAATTTCGTTTCTCTCTCTATTTCTCTCTCTCTCTCTCTCACTCACTCACTCAAAGCCTTCATTTGTAGTAGCTAGCACTGAGATTGAAGGAATCTATTCGTGTGGACTGAGTAGAGGCGTTGTCACCATTCAACGTTCGTGATCACTCCTTAGATCTGCATCAAAGGTTTCAATCGCCACAAGAGATAACGATTCTATCACTGATCATGCCCATTCGTAAGGATCACTAAAGGAGAAATTTTTGAATTTCCGCTGCGTTTTGGATCTCTATTCTCCTTCACGCTGAGGATCCCCATCAAATGTTCCCAATAGAAACCACTAAGGGTTTTGACAAGGAGGTCACTGAGGATCTCAATAAATAAATTGTTATCAGTTTCACAACGAATGAAACCACTGAAGGTTTCATACACATAAACATGACTGAGGGCAATAAGGGCCTTAAGGTTAAGTTGCAAGAGTTGGACATCGCTGAGGATGCCAACATGGGGGTTAACATGGTTGAATTGACCCAGAAGACCGTTGTGGTGGAAGTGGATGAAGAAAGCCTCCGATAAGAAGAATACAACAAACTGGCATACCCCAAACAAGAGGAAGTTATGGTCGAAATACTCCATAGACGCCAGAGGAAAAGATAGGAAGTGGTGTTGTGCCCAAGGTGGAGTTTAATATTTGATAGGAAAGCTGCAGAAAACCTTGAAGGAGTTTGACTGGCCAAGAAGGGGAGAAATTGGAGAGAACCCAAAAACAACCAAGCGTTCGACGGCAGGAGGGATCCTAGAAGGGGAGACCAAAGAGACCTACCTCTTCAGGAGAATATGCCTTCGACCTACAGGGCCGCTGTTGATGCCTCTAGAGGTAGGTGGATGAAACCAGTCAAAGGAAGAGGACAAAGCCATAAAAAATGACAAGATTTTGAAGTCGAAAGGGGGTCCTCAATAGCTTACCGAAAGGAGTTTCAGGCGTCAAAACAATTGACGTATCATTCCGAAAATTACAAGGGGAAGAACCCAATGTCAAGATCCCAGTGGAGAAGGAAACAATGGCAAAGAAAAGCCGAAAGGGATGCTACAAAACATGTGAAACCTGAGTCAAGTAGCAACATGCCACCGAAGCAGAAAAAGAAGGAAGAAAGAAAGCATGTCGAGAGGAAGTTATTTTCTCCTCAAAACAAGGTGTTTGTAGAGAAGTCTAATCATGAAGAGGACATAATGACAAATGAATTCGATTCAAATTTGGACGCCTCATTAGACATTGCTTGTAATGTGGTATCCGTACTACCCGGGGAGTATGACCAGGTCATGGAAGTAGAAGAGCCAGATGATGTGACCGAAATGGAGATGGCTAGACACAAGCCTATTTGCTATTATATAATGAACAATGGTTGTGTAGAAGAACAAAATACCTTTTTCGAAAGGCCAAGTGAATCAATGAAAAGTCATTTGAAACCTCTATTTATCAGAGGTAAAGTATGAAACATAGGGGTAAATAAGATTCTTGTCGATGGTGGAGCGAAAGTTAACCTGATGCTGCACTACATCCTGAAAAGGTTCGGGAAGGATGACACCGATACAAGGCCCCACAACATGGTTCTGTCGAAGGATGAAGGGAAAGTCAGAATAACAATGGAGGTAATACAAATAGACCTCACAGTCGGAACAATAGCAAGGCCGACAATGTTCATGGTGATAGCATCAAAGGCCAATTATAATATGCCGCTAGGTCGAGTGTGGATTCATGGAAAAGGTGTGGTCCCTTCTTCGATGCACCAGAGGATTACCATTTGGAGAAATGATGGGATCATGGAAAACATAGAAGAAGACAAGAGCTATTTCATAGCAAAGTTAATCATGTGGACAAAAGCAACTTCGAGGAGAACCTGACCCACATAGCACCTTGCAATCCAGCAGGGTTCAACTTCACACCTGCAGACAATGCATTTTGCTCCCTATATCTACACCTAACACATGGGTTTCAATGGGATAAAGAAGTTGTAGGCGAAGAAGACTTAGGCTGTGGAGGTATGAAAGGTATCCAACCCATGGGTTAGGGAAGCGAATTCGGTGATGATGTCTGATCCAAAGACATTAGAAAGGATTTCGGCTTATATGGGCGAAAACAAATTGAAAGTGGCCTTAGAGGCTGAAGTTAAATACATGGTTGTCGAAGCCAAAAAGAAGGAAATGAACTTGGAGGGTCCTGATAAGGACTTTGATCCATAACCACCTGATAAGGTTCGAGACGAAGTGCAAAGCTAGAGGCTCGACGCCATCTACAATGACGAGCCTTCGGGTTTCGAAAAGGATCCGCTGGCAAATAACAGAAACATGATAGTGCAAGATCCTCTAAAGGAGATCGGCTTGGGGAAATGGGGGATTAAAAGGCCTACATACGTAAGTGCCAATATCAGCCCAGAACTCAAGATCGAAGTGATCTAGTTGCTGAAGGAGTACAAGGTTACTTCATATAGGATTACGACGAAATGGCTGGTTTGAGCAGAGATATGGTCAAACTGAAGTTTCCTATAAAGCTTGGGAAGAAGCCCATCAAGCACACCCCGAGGCATTTTACACCTGAAGTTCTGTCGAAGATCAAAGAAGAGGTTGAAAGGCTTCTCAGATGCAATTTCATCTGCACCACCAGGTATGTCGAATGGATTGCTAATATTGCACTAGTTATTAAAAAGAACGGTACTTTGAGGTTTTGCATTGACTTCATAGATTTGAATTTTGCAACCCCAAAGGATGAGTATCCAATGCTTGTGGCGGAAATGCTAGTAGATTCTGCCGTAGGACACGAGTATCTTAGCATCCTCGACGAATATTCTGGATATAACCAGACCTTCATTGCTGACGAAGATGTGCCAAAAACGACATTTCATTATCCCAGGGCCTTAGGCACCTACGAATGGGTGGTGATGCCTTTTGGCCTAAAAAACATCGGGGAAACTTATCAGCAGGCAATGAATTCTATTTTCCATGATTTTATCGAAACGTTCATGCAAATTTATATTGATGATATTGTGGTTAAGTTCGTTTCAGCAAAACATCATATATACCATCTTCGATAATCCTTCGAAAGAATGAGGAAACATGGTCTAAAAATGAATTCTCTTAAGTGTGCTTTCTGTGTGTAGGTTGGAGATTTCTTAGGCTTCGTGGTCCATAAGAAATGGATTAAAATTAACCGGAACAAGACCAAGGCCATCATGGAGGCAAAAACGCCATCAATGAAGAAGGAACTACAGTCGTTGCTATGCAAGATCAACTTATTAAGGAGGTTTATATCGAACTCAAGTGGCAAGGCTCAAGCCTTCTCACCTCTAGTTAGACTAAAGCAGAAAAACTTTGAATGGGGGCAAGTGCAACATGAGGCTTTCGACAAAATCAAAGACTACCTTGTGCATCCACCGATTTTGTCACCTCCTTGTAGGAATAGAGGTATGAGATTGTACATATCTGCATCTGATGTAACAATAGGGAGCATGTTGGCTCAAGAGGATGGAAATAGCGTCGAAAGGGCCATTTACTACCTTAGTAGAGTTCTCAATGATGCAGAGACTATATATAGTGTAGTCGAAAAATCATGCCTATGTATATATTTCTCATGTACAAAATTAAAGCATTATATAAAGCCAGATGATGTTTACGTTTCATCTCATTTCAACGTTATTAAGCATATGTTATCTAAACCTATCTTACATAGTCGAATTGGTAAATGGGAATTGACTTTAACCGAGTATTCTTTAACTTACATGCCTTTAAAGGTTGTTAAGGGACAAGTGGTAGCAGACTTTATAGTCAACTACTCCATAGCCGAAAACTCCCTAAACTATCTGGAGTTTGAGCTTTGGAAGTTATACTTCGACGGTTCTAGTCACAAGGATGGAATGAGTGTGGGAGTATAAATTATTTCTCCTAACAAAATTCAAGTACAAGGTCAAAGGCCTTTGTTCAAACAATAAGGTTGAGTATGCGGCTTTGATGGTCGGCCTTGAGATCTTGTTGGAGTTGGGGGCAACTCGAGTCGAAATAATGGGAGACTCAGAGTTAGTGATAAAACAAATCACAAAGGAGTACAAATGTGTTAAAGAAAATCTAATTATGTACTTTGTGATAGCTAGTAGACTCTTACATAAATTTGAAATGGTAAACATTCGACACATACCTCGACTTCAGAATCAAAAGGCCAATGACTTGGCTCAAATTGCCTCTGGGTATAAAATTTCAAAATAAAAATTACAAGATGTAATCAAGGTTAGAGGAAGAGTTATGTCAACCAGACTATCTCCACCAGATTTGGAGACAATGAAGCTAGGATATGCCGACGAAGAGAATTTTGAGATTCTAGCAATAAACTATTTGGCAGACGAAGATTGGAGAAAGCCAATAGTAGAGTATTTAGAAAATCCAACATCGTCTACTAAACGAAAAGTCAGGTATCATGCTTTAAGTTATATTCTTATGGGGAACGAATTATTCAAGAAGACACATGAAGAAGTCTTACTTAAATACCTTAGTAAATCTGAGGCATACTTATCCCTCTCCAGTGTCCATAGTGGGGCATGTGGGGCATATTAAGTGGGTCATAAGATGAAGTGGTTATTATTTTGACAAGGACTGTATTGGCCTATCATGCTTAAGGATTGTATGGAATTCGCTAAAGGGTGCCAATAGTGCCAAGTGCATGCAGGCATATAACATGTCTCTGTAGGCGAACTCCACTCCATTGTGAAGCCTTATCCTTTTAGAGGTTGGGCATTGGACCTAGTTGGAGATATTCAACCAACGTCATCTAAAGGTCAAAGATACATTCTTGTGGATATAGATTATTTCACTAAGTGGATTGAGGCCATACCTTTAACGAATGTAGACGAGGAAGCTATAATTGAATTCATTCAAAAACATATTATTTATAGGTTCGGAATCCCAGAAGCTATCACAACAGATCAAGAATCATTTTTCACTAGTCTAAAAGTCCAGAAGTTTGCTAAGGAAATGGGGTTCAAATTATTTACGTCTACACCTTATTACGCTCAGGCTAATGGTCAGGCCGAAGCAGCGAATAAGGTAGTAATTGGGTTAATTAAAAATCATGTGTGGAAGAAGCCAAGGAATTGACATAAGACATTAGACCAGATTTTATGGGTGTGTCGAACCTCCCCTAAAGAGGCTATAAACGTTACGCCTTTTCGGCTAACGTATGGTCATGATGCAATTTTTCCAATCGAAATCTACTTGCAGTCAACAAGGATTCAAAGATACCATGAAATTCCATCTGAGTCTTATTGGAACATGATGTTGGATGAATTAATTGATTTAGACGAAGAAAGATTAAATGCCTTATATCGTACCTCGAAAAATGAGAACACGACTTAAGCGAAGCGCAATCGCAATCGCACGCTCACATAATGGACTGAACAGAGTCGCCATCAAACTTTATTTATTCCTAAAAAGGAAAGGGGAAATATCGATAAAACTCAAGAAAGAACGACAATGATTATGGTCGTCGCAACCAAATCAGGGTTCGGGAGTCGATTAAGCAAGGGGGAGGTATTAGCACCCCCTCACGTCTGTTGTACTCAACGGGAACCATTAGGTTGATTATGTGTGTTAGTGTTAGCTTGAAATGTTAGGCTTCTCAAGTTATTATGAAGGAAAGAAGAGTATGATCAAAAAAAGGAGGAGATGTTTTTGGATTTTTTACAACAAAGGGGACTAAACCTAAGTTTTTTTATTAATGGGCCTGACAAGATTTATAAATCCTGCTCCTACGTATCTCCGGGTGCAATAGAGAACTCAAGGCTTACGTAGTTCTGAGTAGAAAATGTTTGTTTGTTGGTCGATTTTAGCGAAAGCTATATTGTATTAATCGACGAAAAACATTAATTTACCCAAAACAGATGAGGAGTGGACGTATACCACACATCGAATGGATTTACAAATCAACATTCAGAAAAACGTCATTTATCTCAACTCAACAATTATGGACGAAGCATTGCTTTACATCATCTTAAGACAAGATGTCTTCCGTTTATGAAAAGGTTTTTCGGATCAATCGCACGGCGGTGAGAAAAAAGAGTTTGATTGGTTGAATGTATTTTGGGGCCTGAAAGACGAGTATTTATGACTTGTAAGCTCTTACAACTTGGGTCTAATTCTCGAGACTATGTTTTGATATTTCATCCAGGTAATCTTTTTCTTTCAATTTTATTGAGAAAAGAAGTATGAATATTTAAAAGTATTTTGAAGAGAAGACAAACACATATGACTTACAAGCTCTTACAACTTGGGCCTAATATTCGGGATTACGACTGGATATTCCATCCAGGGTAATCTTTTTCTTCCAATTCACTTATGAAAATAATTTGAATATTGAAGTGTTTTAAAGAGAAGACGAATACTCATGGCTTGCAAGCTCTTACAACTTGGGCCTAATATTCGGGATTATGACTGGATATTCCGTCTAGGTTAATCTTTTTCTTCCAATTTTATTCAGAAAGATTTAAAAGAAAAGGCTAATGTGAAGGTTTGAGGTTAAAATTGTAGAAATATAGAAGTTTGAAATCAAAGGAAGTTGAATGTATACCCTCACAAAGACTTGATATAAAAAGACCCCAAAATAAGTCGAATATAAATATATAAGTAAATAAATAAGTTTTTTTTGATGCACTTAAATATAAAAAATAAAAATAACATCAACAAGTGTTTTAAGATAATTTGAATTAAATAGAGGATACAAAATGGTTAAGCTAAATCAAGAAGTTAGAAAAATAAAATAAAATAAAAATGACAATAATATAAAATAAAATAAGTGAATTCAAAATTGTCAATGCCAAGGAATGAACCTATGACCTGGTGGGAAACAGCAGAAGCCTCAACCACCAAGCCATGAAGAGTCAGCTGGAAACCAAACACATTTAGTAATACAAGACATAAAACTTGAATGGAAGTTTTTTTTAAAGGGCCTATAAGTGGATCAGTCAAGTATCCGATGGGGAAGGCCACGTTTGGGCCAGGGCGCGGGTCAAGGATCCGGGTCGGACCTCAACCGACCCGGCAGAAATAACATTAAAACAAAATGGTTCAGCCCTTTGAATGGAAACCCTAGCATTCGTTTGAAAATGTTTCTTCCCCTGTTTTCCATTTGCCATAACCGAGCAGATGAACATCACCACACGACCCAACCCAAAATCAAAACAACCATCTACTCGAACATACCATGAAATCGCAAGGAAAAAACGAAAAGATTAAAACGAATGAAGAACGCCCATGGGTTCTCTGTGTGCCCTCTTCCATATTCCAGAGGACCTCCATCTCGATCCAGAATACAACCCTCACCTTCGATGCGAGAGGGTTTTCGAAACGCACAAAAAAAATCACGCGCCGAACGACCACGATGGAAAAAAAACGGTAGCCACAGTGGAGCTTCCCCGCGCCAAGAGCATCATGATGACCGAGGATGTATATGTACAACGGTGAACAAGCAGCAACAACAAAAGTGAGTCAAACGAAAAAAATATCTGAAAAGGTTAGGTGAAGTTACCGGATAGATGCGAGCGAAATGATGAGGAGAAAATCAAGTTCTTTGGTCCAAGAAATCCGATTCCAGGAAAGTAATTTTTATCTTTGAAAAATTTCCTCTTGTTCTTCCGTCAATGTTGTTGTGGTTAAATTGTTAGAACCAGTGGTTTTTGTGAATGTCACTATTATTGGTATGAACTGGTATGCACTATTTTAAAAAAATTGGTTGATGGCTTTTTTCAGGTTGTTCTCTCAGAATTTTTTTGCGCCCCTTCTTTTTTCTCTTACTGCTCATTTATGTTAGAATTTTTAGGGTATAATTTATGTAAAAGGAATAGAGCTTCAATAATTTTCGATAAAACAGAAACTTTTAACATCTTTGTGTGTAAAGTGTGTGTCTGTCATACTGATATTGATGTTGTGATATCCTAAATTTTTTTACCTTTTTGTTTTGACTCTTAGCCTTGTACTTTCTTCCTAAAACTATATTAATGTCTGTTGTTTATTCTGCTCATACAGGACAAAAATTCTGCCAACAAACAGGGTTTATGTTGTCCTAATGGAAATAGTGTTCACGTGGGACCATCTTTGCAAGCTTGGGAGTTTATTATTATTTTTTATGAAATTGTATTTATTTTTTTATAAAGAAGGAAAAAAAACAAAACTTGATGTAATAAGGGATTAAATGATAAGGTTAAATTTGTAAAACAAAAATTCGTACTATGTCTAATTTTTGAAATCTTGAATTGTTATCTAAAAAAATAGTGTTATCCTAATATTTTATGAAAGACTCTTGTTAGAAATTAATTAATCAATAATAACCAATTAACACCTGACTTAAATTTTTTTATATAAAATTTTCCTCTTTTTTTTTTTAAAAAATGCAACAAGTGTAGCTTCACTTGGTGAAACTAGAACTTCAATGCAAGTGCAAAGTGAATTTCTAAACATCTGTGCTCAAAGCGATGCAAGACAATTATCAATGTAATGTATGTTAGATGGTGCATGAATGAATGACGATGTCGTCCCAACCAACTAAGAATCTAATGAGAATACATAGCAAAACTTAAATTATCAACTTAACAAAGGTTAAATGAAAGTCAAACCAATGTTGATTATGGATATGTAAGGGATAGAAAAATGAAAGATCGATCAAAAGAAATAAGTCAAGCAAAATGACCATTAATCCTGAATTATGTACAGAATATGAAATCCTCATGACCCCGATGACTATCAATTCAGACAATGAGATATAAATGAATGAATGTTTTACAAATGAATGACTTTAGGTGGGGCAAAATTTAAGGTATGACAGTTGCCCCTATTTAATCATGTTCAATTGATATCGTGAGTGACGACAATCCTCATGAAGTCAAGGTGAAGGGTATTTAAATACAGAAGACCTGAAATTTTGCCCCTGGATGCAAATGATGTGTTATGTTATAAGATGAAGGACCCGGTTTGGTTTATTGGGGATATGATGGACCACATCGTGATTTTTATGATGGATGATGGACAAACCTGTGGGGAATGATGGGAATACGGTAGCGATATTTCATAGGAAATGTCAAAGGCAATGGGTGGAGACTCATTGGGGATGACAATTGTTGGGGAAAAGACACTCGGGAACATCCAAAGTACAATTTATCAATAGGTCTAGACATGACCTGACACTTTAGAAGTTGTTTGACAGTTCTTAAGATTTCTCATAAGAAATATTCAAAGTGTGTTTTATCAAACAGGTTCAGACATGACCTAACCCTTTAGAATGCTTCTGACAATTCTAGGGATCTCTTGTAAGAAATATATCCAATCAATGACTTTGGAGATTTCTAACATAAAATTTACCCAAAAAAAATAAAAATAGACGGGAGTCTTCTTATGAGAAGATTATCCATATAACACATTGGAGTTTTCTTACTAGAAAATCATCCACACAAACTAGATTAGGAGTCTTCTTACGAGAAGATCATCCATGCAAAAAGGGTACGATGATTCATTACAAAGAAATCAATCAAAACCAAACATCATTGGAGTTTTTTTAACAAGAATAACATCCAAGCTTCTGGGAATTCCTTAAAATGAAAAGCCACTCGTGACTTTCTAGGAACCATCAGGAAAAATAGGGTAATCAAACTCTCTGTATATGCCAACAATTGGACTTGGACCGGAAGCAATGGATTACAACCAGCTTCTAACGGATTGGTGACAACTTCAACTGAACTTTAAATGATGTTGGCAACAACCAAACTTCAGGTACCCATTACGATTGGATTTTCAAACAGAGTGCCAGTTATAACTAGACTTTTTAGAGAAAACCAACAACAATTGGTTTTTTAAGACCAAAGTGTCAGTTACTACTGGACTCTAAATAAACTCCAATGACCATGGGATTTTGAAAAGATACTAGTAACCACCAGATTTTTGATGATAATGCCAGTAACAACTGAATTTTGGAGATGCCAATGACAATTGAACTCTTGAAATGATACTAGTGACAACTAGATTTTAAGGGTACCAAATAACAATTGGATTTGTGATAAGATATCAGTGAAAACTGAACATGACATACCAATGACAATCGGATTGGAGATAACACCTGTGACAACTGGACCTTACAGGATGCCAATGATGATTGGACTTTGGATGGAGTGCTAGCAATAAATGGTCTTTGGGTTAAGGGATAACAATTAACGACGAGACCGAAGGTGTAATACAAATGAGTACAAAGTACATTTTGAACCATGCATGATTTTTTTATGCATGATATATGAATGATCATGATATGCAATGATGACAATAGGCAGATTGGGAGTTTGTAGGGACTGTTTATAGAGATTCTGATTCCTCAACACCAATAACTCAAACCCGTACAAGTAATAGGCGTATCCAGTGGAGAATATATCAAGATTGACAGTTATAACTAACCAAAGGGTCATCCTTCCAGAGGATTAATAGGTTGTGTTCCATGGAGATTGTTGTTGGTGATCCAGGAGTATTTATGCAACCTTGAGACTTTCGGGAAAACAAATAATTTTCTCTTGATTTTCACGTACATCAAGGCAATTTTGTTTCTTTTCAATATGTTTTTAATTCTTTTCAAGTTTCAAATTTTCATCATTAACAAATAAATGACGCTTTGCAAAGAAAACATAAAAGAAACACAATTAACAATGATTGATAGGCAAAATATTTTATTTGGAATGATAGCACGCAAATGGCGTAGCTCCATGGAATGTTACAACTTTAAAAATGGGAATAAGGAAAGGTTTACATTAAATCCAATGACCACTACCATCCCTAATAAACATGATTCCCCAAAACCTTGCTTTTGAGGGGAGTAACTGGATTGATCTTCCATCTCTTATTTTTCTGTATCGATCACTAGCATATGATGCAGTTTATGCCTTTTGCCCATAACTTTTGCCTAGATCGCCCTTTCGGGTTTTCAATCCACTGGGGCGCTCTTTTTTTTTGCCTAAGTTGCCCTTTCGGGTGTTCAACTTAGCGAGCTATCATTTTTATTCATCCCTTACTTCTGCCTAGATCGCCCCTTCGGGTTTTCGATCCACCGGGATACCCCTTTTTTGCCTAAATCGCCCTTTCAGGTTTTTGACTTAGCGGGTTTTTATCAGGCATAATATTTCTTAACTGCATCATAGTTCACGGGGTGTGAGAGCTCTTCATCATCCATAATTGTAAGAATCAAGGCACCTCCGGAGAAGGCTTTCTTCACAATATATGGGCCTTCATAATTGGGAGTCCACTTCCCACGTGAGTCCTTGTGTATTGGCAAGATCTTCTTGAGCACGAGGTCTCCTTCTCTAAATTCTTGAACACATACTTTCTTGTCGAAATCCCTCTTGAGCCGTTTTTGGTATAACTTTCCATGGCACAAAGAAGTCATTCGCTTCTCATCTATGAGGCTTAACTGATCAAATCTGTTTTGGATCCATTCAGCCTCTTCTAGCTTGGTCTCCATCAAGATTCTCATTGAAGGTATCTCCACTTCAATTGGGAGAATCGCTTCTATCCCATATACCAAAGAGAATGGGGTTGCCCTATTGACGTGCGGACGGAAGCGGTATCCATGCAGTGCAAAGGGTAGCATTTTGTGCCAATCCTTATATTTCTTCACAATTTTCTGCAGGATCTTTTTGATGTTTTTATTAGCGGCTTCAACATCGCCATTCATCTTTGTACGATATGGTGAAGAGTTACGGTGCTTAATCTTGAAGCTTTCGTATAATTCTTTCATTGTCTTATTGTTCAGATTCGTCCCATTGTCTATAATGATCCGACTTGGAACTCCATATCGGTAAATAATCTCTTTCTTGAGGAACCGTGCAACCACTTGTTTTGTCACATTAGCATAAGAGGCGGCTTCTACCCATT
Organism: Lathyrus oleraceus; assembly: GCF_024323335.1. NCBI lineage: Eukaryota > Viridiplantae > Streptophyta > Magnoliopsida > Fabales > Fabaceae > Lathyrus > Lathyrus oleraceus. The sequence goes on from NC_066583.1 coordinate 199,418,483, forward strand.
TGGTAAAGTAATCAATGGCAACCAGGATGAAGCGGTGACCATTGGAAGCTTTAGGCTCGATGGCACCAATCATGTCGATGCCCCACATTGAGAATGGCCAAGGTGATGTCAAAATCTTTAATATGGTCGGAGGCACGTGTACCTTGTTAGCATAGATTTGGAACTTATGACATTTTCTAGCATAATTGAAGCAATCGGATTCCATGGTCAACCAGTAGTAACCAGCTCTCAAAATCTTCTTGGCCATGGCATGCCCATTGGCATGAGTTCCAAAGGATCCTTCATGAATCTCCTTGATTAGAAGATCCGCTTCATGTCCATCCACGCATCTGAGGAGAATCATGTCGTGGTTTCTCTTGTATAACACACCATTGCTTAAGAAGAATTTGGGTGCTAACTTCCTCAATGCTTTCTTGTCAAGGGTTGTTGTATCTGTTGGATATTCTTGGTTTTGCAAAAAGCATTTGATGTCGTGAAACCAAGGTTTACCATCGGCTTCCTCTTCAACCAACTAACAGTAGGCAGACTCAACTTTCTGCTCTATCTTAATGAGAGGCGCTTCATTATGGAATCTAACTTGGTACATTGAAACCAACATAGCCAAAGCATCAGCAATTTGATTCTCAGTTCTCGGGATATGACGAAAAGTGATTTCATCAAAGTATTTTATTAGTTCCATGACATAGGCACGATATGGGATCGACTTGGTATCATGGGTTTTCCATTCACCTTTGACTTAGTATATCACCAAGGCTGAGTCTCCACATACTTCGAGGATTTTGATTCGGAGGTCAATTGCTGCTTCAATGCCTAGGATGCACGCCTCATATTCTTCTATATTGTTTGTGCAATCAAAACACAACCTTGCTATGAAAGGAGTGTATCCACCATTAGGATTCAATAGAACAACTCCTACGCCATGCCCTATGTAATTGGAGGAACCACCGAACATGAGCTTCCACCAAGATCCGGGTCTAGGTCCTTCATCAAGTCCTGGGATTTCATAATCTTTTACTACCATAATGTCTTCATTAGGAAAGTCGAATTTCAATGACTGGTAGTCTTCAACAGGCTGGTGTGCTAGTTAACCAGACAACACTTCCTTTAATGGCTTTCTGGGATACATATTGGTTGTCATACTCATACAGTAACATTTTCCAACAGGCGAGTCTTCCGGTTAAAGCGGGCTTTTCAAAGATATACTTTAATGGATCCATTTTTGAGATTAAGAAAGTAGTGTGACAAATCATATACTGCCTTAGACGGCGAGCGACCCATGCTAAAGCACAATAAGTTTTCTCTAATAGTGAATATCGAGTTTCACAATCAGTAAACTTCTTGCTCAGATAGTAGATAGCATGTTCTTTTCGGCAGGTTTCATCATGTTGTCCCAGCAGGCATCCCATTGACTTTTCAAGCACAGTCAAATACATAAAGAATGGCTTCCCGTGAACAGGTGGAATTAGAATAGGGGGCTCTTGCAGGTATTGTCCGATCTTCTTAAAATCCCTTTGGCAGTCATAGTTCCATTCAACTGCTTGATCTTTTCTAAGCAACTTGAATATAGGTTCACACGTAGCAGTCATATGAGATATAAACCTAGAGATATAGTTCAAACGTCCCAAGAATCCTCTGACTTCTTTCTCTGTACGTGGAGCGGGCATTTCTTGTATTGCTCTAACCTTGTCTAGATCTACCTCAATTCCTCGTTGACTAACAATGAAACCAAACAACTTTCCAGGTCGGACATCGAAGGTGCATTTAGCAGGATTTAGCCGTAGTCGGAATTTTCGGAGACGCTCAAATAGCTTTTGCAAGTGATCTATATGATCCTCTTCACTTTGGGATTTTGTGATCATATCATCAACATAAACCTCAATTTCCTTGTGTATCATATCATGGAAAAGAGTGATCATTGCTCTCTGGTAAGTTGCCCCGACATTTCTGAGACCGAATGGCATTACCTTATAGCAAAATGTTCCCCAAGGGGTGATGAATGTGGTCTTTTCCATGTCTTCTGGAGCCATCTTAATTTGATTATAACCCGAGAATTTGTCTATGAAGGAGAAGACTGCGAACTTAGCAGTGTTGTCTACCAGAATGTCAATATGTGGCAGGGGGAAATCGTCCTTTGGACTAGCTTTGTTTAGGTCCCTGTAATCAACACACATCCTGACCTTGCCATCCTTTTTGGGTACTGGTACGATATTAGCTATCCATTGAGGGTACTTCGCAACTGCTAGAAAACCGACATCAAATTTGCGTTTCACCTCGTCACAAATCTTTAGAGCCATGTCGGGTCTTGCTCTTCGGAGCTTCTGCTTCACCAGCGGGCAATCTGGCTGCAGTGGCAGCTTGTGGACAACAATATCAGTATCTAAACCGGGCATATCCTGATATGACCATGCAAATACATCTACATATTCTTGTAGCAACTTGATCAATCTGTCTTTGATGCTTGCCCTAAGTGTAGTCCCGACTTTGACCTCTTTATTCTCTTCCTCGATGCCAAGGTTGATTGTCTCCACCGATTCTTGATGAGGCTGAAGGGCCTTTGGCTCGTGCTCGAGCAGCCTTGCCATTTCTTCAGGGAAATCACAATTTTCCCTCACTATCCTCTTTCGCTTGGTATATGGGGAATTCAAAATTATAAGAAGTAGTAGGATCATCGGATTCAACTGGTTTATTGATTATTCTACATGTTTTTTAAATGATGGTTTTTTAGAAAAGTGGAAATAAAAATGCAAAAGAAAAAAAATATATTTGTAGTTTTTTGAAAGGATTGCCATTTTAAGGAAGAAAAAACAAATAAATGAACGATAAGAATTTGAACAAAATGCTCTTTATTTGTCATAATGATTTTGAGATTTAAAGTGGCCCTACAGATGGTCCGTTAGCCTTGGGCAGAGCTAAGGATTTTGAAAAACAAAAAGAAACACAATTACTTTGAAATAGGAAAAACTTCTGGAATCTCAATTGCCTCCCAATTTGTTAAGGCTGATTCACAATGGTATATCAAATTTGATGCTTCTTCATCTTTAGTGTCGTGTTCAATTGCACCAACTTGATCCCCATGGATAAATCCTATACTTAGGAAAACTTCTTGTATGCGGTCCTTTGCAGGGACCAGGGCTCCTTCCTTAGCAGAAGGCTTGTACCCCAAACCGAAACGATCATTTTTCTCACTGACATTGATGACTTGCCCCTAACCTGTAGGGCCTCCACTTTCAACTGCTGACTTTGCACTCTTCAAAGAGGCGAACGACAAACTAGTTTTCTCAACAGGATCCTTTACTTCCGCAAGTGTGGCATTGGATATTTCAAATGCTTGGAAAGAAGTCTCTAAGGCATCTTCATCAGCCTCGATATAACGGAAAGAGGAAAGTTGACTAATGATAAAATCTTCTTCACCCGAGACAATGATGAGCTTGTCATCGACGACAAACTTCATTTTATGATGCAAAATAGAAGTCACTGCCCCAGTAGCATGTATCCACGGACGTCCCAAAAGGCAGCTATAAGCGGGACTTATGTCCATGACTTGGAAATTTATGGGGAATATGTGCGTTCCGATTTGAATTGGTAGCTCCACCTCCCCAACTATTGTCCTTCGGGAACTGTCAAACGCTTTTACCACGAGCGCACTGGGTTTCATCTCCGATCCTTGGTAAGATAACTTAGCAAGCGCCCTTTTTGGTAGAACATTGAGGGATGATCCAGTGTCCACTAAGACCCTGGCCAGAGCATCTTCTTGGCACTTTATGGATACATGTAAGGCGCGGTTGTGATTATGCCCTTCCTTGGGTAGCTCTTCATTGTTGAAACTTAGAGTGTTGCAAGCTGTGATATTTGGTGACCACCCCATCAAATTGGCCAACCGTTATATCCTGAGTAACATGAGCTTGAGCAAGCACTTTTAGTAGAGCCTCCCTATGAGCTTGGGAATTCATAAGCAAGGACAAGATAGATATTTTTGATGGTGTTTGATGTAACTGATCGACTATCTTGTAGTCACTTTTCTTTATCATTTTCAGAAATTCAATCGCTTCATCTGATTGCACCGCCGGTTGTACCCCTCCATATTCTAGGGCAGGAACTACAGTTGTAGCTTCCCTTGTTGGTTCTTGAGGGATTATATTGACATCGGGAGTATAAATCCGACCGTTGCGGGTCATTCTGTTTGTCCCTGCGATGTTCGTGATATTGGTGTCAACATTCTCCAAACTTTTCTCACCTTCAACATCTTTGGGTTCTTCATCTACCACTCCATCTACCACAGTTATGTCATATTTCTAAGGCACCGTCTTGGTGCTTTCGAAGGGAAATGGGGTAGGCATACAAACTATCACGGGTGATAAATGAACAACATCTTTTCTTTGATAAGTTATCTCAACAGGTTCTGGTAGATTGAAAAAGGGTTCAATTAATGAAATTTCCTCGTTTGTTGCAGGACCACATACTTGTAAAACACCCTGATCCATCAAGTTTTGAATATCAGTTCGTACCACTTTACACCCCCTTGGACAAACGACACATTCTTCACAGTTGTTGTGACATGCATCAATCAAACTAGCTCCCACCAATTTTGCATGGAGTGCTAGCAACGGAGTTTTAACATATTCAACATTTTTTATTATACAAACATCAGAAACATCCTCAATGGCATTAACATCACCATGCGCCAGTAGAGGGTTACTTTTCACGTTGGGTCCAACATCTCGAAATGAAAGGATCTTCTTCTCAACCAGCTCTCGCACAATATGCTTCAAAGCATAACATCCCTCTAAATCGTGCCCAGGGGAACCCTCATGGAAAGGACAATAGGCATATTGATTGTACCATGGAGGTAAAGGATTTGATGGAGGACCCAAAGGTCTGGGAGTCACCAACCCTTTCTGCATCAATGATGGATATAACTCAGTGTACGTCATAGGAATTGAAGCGAAAGGAGGTCTACCTCTTTGTACCCTATTTTGATTTGGAATATTTTATAGACGTGGAGCCTGTGCCCCTGGCTGTTGATAAGCGGGTACCATGGGTGCTTGTTGGTATACTGGTGCTTGTTGAACAAGTTGATAGCCAGGAGCTTGTGATTGGTTGAAAGTCGGTGTGACTGCTGCCACATACGGTTGTTGAATATACCGCATTGGATGAGTTGGTTGTTACTGAGCAAATTGATGTTGCTTCTTCCATGAGTGACTCCTTCTTTGACTGGTTGACATTGCATTTGTTTCACCCTATTTCTTTCTTTGAAAACCTCTGGAAAACATTTTGACATTATTACTAGATGTTTCAGTGGTGGTTATCATTTTTCCATTCTTCAGTCCAAGCTCGACTTTTATGCCCATCGCAACCAAGTCAGAGAAACTTGCAGATACACTACTCACCATCCTTTCATAGAACAAGGGGTTTACCGTATCCATGAACCAATCTACTAACTCCTTCTCAACAAGGGGTGGTTCGACTTGCGAGGCCACTTCCCTCCACCGCTGTGCATATTTCTTAAATGACTCGTTATCTTTTTAGGACATGCTGAGCAATTGCCTTCTATCTGGGACCATATCCATGTTATACTTATAATGATGGATGAAAGCATCAGATAAGTCTTGGAAACAGCGAATTCTACTTTGATCAAGGCTTAAGTACCACTTAGAGGGAGCACCCCTCAAACTGTCTTGGAAGCAATGTATCATAAGTTTATCGTCCTCTACGTGCGCATCCATTTTTGATAGTACATAATAAGGTGACTTTTAGGACACGAGTGGATCTCATACCTATCGAAATCTGGGGTCTTGAATTTTGCGGGAATCACAAGATCAGACACTAAGCACATCTCCCTAGCAGCAGCACCGAAGAATTGGTCACCTTCCATAGCCCTTAACCTTTTCTCAAGAATATGGAAATTCTCTTTCATTCCTCTTATGTCTTCATGCCTTTCATCATCTTCGTCAGAAAAATCCGGAGCATGTTGTTGATCTTCAAAATAAGGTTGCACGTGTGCATGGACAAGCGGTGGTGCAAACGTGTGGACCACGAGATGAGTTTCATTGATAGTTGGTAGAGGAACCGCCTGCTAAGTGGATTGTACAAAACCAGGGGCGCCTTCAACTGGAGGTATGAAGCCGAGAGGTAAACCATAGACTGGCCAAGTGGTAGGCAATGTCCTTGCAAGTTGGGGTTTAATCATAGAATCGGTGATTTCTGAAATGACCATCGTTTGGGTGTCCAACTTGGCCTTAATGACTTGTAGTATCTCCATGACTTGACCCATGTTTCCTCGTAGGTCTTCAAGTTCTGAGCTTACTCTCTCTAATTCTTGTTCTTGATCTGCCATTCTTTGACGAGCGTTGACTCTGGTGTTGTAGTGGTGTTGAGGACTCAGTGTGGAACTGAAGAAGACACAACAATGAGTTTTTGTTTGAAGAATGACATGAATGTATGTTATGGGTGCATTTTGTGCAAAGCTCTTAGTTATCTTTATTATTTATTCCAACAATATTAGAATATATTAGATAAGAATAAAACGTAATAATTGAGGCCCAAAATGACAACTTCCATTACTTAAAATCAAATTCGAATACAAAATGATTTAACTTCAAGTACAAATGATTCAAATTCAAATACAAAAGATTCAAACACCAACAATTCAGATTCAAGTACAAGTACAAGTAAACTTAAGCTCCATCTCAACTCTTATGATCGTAGCAAGATCTGTGGTGAGCTCCTTCACCATTTTCTTGCAAAACTTAACAAAATTGAAAACTTGAGGAGGTGTGTTTTCTGAACACATACACCAATCGGCTTCTTGGAGTTTTTCTGGGAGTTCCAACATGTTGAGGTTAACAAATCTAGCTAAGTTGAGGAATTTTCCATTCCATTCAACATAAAGCTCTTGGAGTTTCTTGATGACCTGCTGATCTTCATCTAAGGCTGCCCTAGCCTCTCTATACAGCCTTTTCCAATACACACAATCATTCTTTAGGAGCAAGTAGGCTGTGTCACCTTCTTGGCTCTCCAAAACATCAAACCTCCTATTAGCTTCTTCCAACTGGTACTTGAGGTGGTGACAGCTTCTTCCTTTTTGAGTATCTCGTGGGACAACTTTTCTTTGCATTTCTTTACAGTGTCCTTCAGTTCACGGATCTGTGCCTCAAGGTCGAGCTTAATTTATTTCTTTTCGTAAGAAACCTATCCAACATCCTTCCTAACTCACAAATTCTATATTCAGCTTTCTTGAGCTCTTCCTTTCTGGTCTGGATCACTGACGTGGAACCTATAAGTATATGATAAAGATCGTCCTTCTGGTCTTCCAATAGCCTAGCTCTCTTGTTACTATCTTCAAGTTCCTGGGCTTTCCCTTACGTTCATCCTTTAAATTTTGATTTTCCAAGATAACTCGGTTCATTTGAATCTGTAATTCGGTATTCTCCAACTCGAGCTCTTTAACCTTAGCAACGAGTTTCTCTATGTCCTCAGGGAGTATGGGCTTTGGCTCAGGAATTTTAGGAAAAGATGAAGCATTAAAGATAAATGGCAAATGGATTTCTTCAACTCTTTCTTTCACCCATTGAGTGTAAGGTTCTTTGACAAGAGTGTTTCTTTTTCCAAACTCTTTACCCTTCCAAACAATCTTCAACCAAGCCTTTCGGATCACTCTTACATCAAGATTACTTGCTTGGATGTCAAAGAGCACAAATGACTGTAAGTCCTTTACTTCAGGAGGGGCATCCATGGAGTAGTCGTGTTGCATTCGAGATAACATAGGGTTATAATTGATGCAACCCTTAGTACCTAAAAACGACACATTAGAAAATTCCCCACAGTTGACAATGATGTCTGGGGTTTCCCACTCTCGAATATACCATCTTAAAGAACTTGTAGTGAGAGAAGCTAGTCTTTGAGGAGATTTAAGTTCCTTTTCCATAAAAGGGCCTTTTTAGGGCATATGTTGCATGAAAAAAGTATAAAGCAAATGAGCACAACATAACAAAGTTCCACCCCTCTTTTCATGTCGAGTGTGAAGGGCATGGTAAATGTCAGCTAAGAGAAGTGGTACAGGATTGCCAGAGAGAAAGACTTCTACGGCTACATGATCCACAAACTTTTCAATGTTTGGGAAGAGCACAATCCCATGGATCAATAAAGCCAACACAACATAGAATGCGTTCCAATTTCCTTCTTTCTTGAATTTAGAGCTAATTCTTCCAAGAACCTCATGGCAAAACCTTTGAAACCCCCTTTCTCGACCCAATTGGCTAGAACAGTTGGGACATTGATACTTAGGGCTAAAGTTATCTTCTTTGGGCCCACTTCCTCTTCGAGCTTTGGAAATGGATTGAAATCTTTCAACTTTAGACCCACAATTCTCTCAACTTCTTCCAAAGTAGGAGCTAGTTGGAAATCACCGAATGTGAAACAGCGTAGAGGTGGATCATAATATTGTGCCAAAGAGCTGATAATCCCATAGTCAACTTTCTTAGTCAGAAGGCTCAAAATTTTCCCATAGTCTTTTCTGTAGTCATCACGCTTACTGAGAGTCAAATCAGAGATCAAACCTTTCAGACTATCAAGCTTAGGTTCCTTGTACTTAAGTATGACAGTGTTTCTTATTGGAGTTGTCATTTTCAAGTTCTCAATTCCTGAAACAAATAAGAGACAACTAAGAGTTTCCTTTTTATGATGTAGATGCAATCTATGTGGCTGAATGTGATACATTTTTTTTGTATAAGTTCAATAGGCTTAAGGCATAGATAAGTCTGATTGCTTCGTATAGAACAGGGTTCTCACCATGTATGGTCTAAGGTTTCAAAAAAGTTCCTAGAGTCATGGATCCATTAGACTGTTTGTTGTCTGCGGCAACTTACTTGCTGGGAATCAACTCCATCCAAAGAATCTACTCTAAGTGAGGTTCTCGCATCGATCCAACGAGAAATCCATCTCGCAGACCCATGCTACGCAACCATATTTCTTAGTTGGACAAAGGATTAAGTTTCTACAAATTGTCCTCAGAGTCATGGATCCTAAAGAAAATATCGAAGCTTATGGCAACTTACTTTCCGGGCGATAACATCCTCCCAAGGATCTACTCTAAGTAAGGTTCTCGCACTGACCCAACGGGAAATTCATCTCGCGGACCCACACTACTCAACCTCGTCATATCTTATGTTTTTACTCGAGACTCGGGTAAAAAGTCTTTCCCACAAGGTTTGCAATCATAGTATCCAATTACCAAAGCATAATGGAATAAATTATATCAATATGATAATAAAGATAGCAAAAGCAATAAAGAAAAGCCACACAAGTAAACAAAAAAAGGCACACAAACAACCTAACTAGGCTTGACTCACTTAGGGACTGTCCCCAGCAGAGTCGCCATCCGTCGCACCTCAAAAAATGAGAACACAACTTAAGCGAAGCGCAATCGCACGCTCGCACGATGGACTGAACAGATTCGCCATCAATCTTTATTTATCCCTAAAAAGGAAAGAGAAAATATCGATAAAACCCAAGAAAGAACGACAATGATTATGGTCGTCGCAACCAAATCAGTGTTCGGGAGTCGATTACGCAAGGGGAAGGTATTAGCACCCCTCACGTCCGTTGTACTCAACGGGAACCATTAGGTTGATTATGCGCGTTAGTGTTAGCATGAAATGTTAGGCTTCTCAAGTTATTATGAGGGAAAGAAGAGTATGATCAAAATAAAGGAGGAGATGTTTTTGGAATTCTCACAACGAAAGGGACTAAACCTAAGTTTTTTTATTAATGGGCCTGACAAGATTTACAAATCTTGCTTCTACGTATCTCCGGGAGCAATAGAGAACTCAAGGCTTACGTAGTTTTGGGTAGAAAATGTTTGTTTGATGGTCGATTTTAGCGAAAGCTATATTGTATTAATCGACGAAAAACATTGTTTTACCCAAAACAAATGAGGAGTGGATGTATATCACACATCGGATAGATTTATAAATCAACATTCAGAAAAACGTCATTTATCTCAACTTAACAATTATGGGCGAAGCATTGTTTTACATCATCTTAAGACAAGATGTCTTCCGTTTATGAAAAGGTTTTTCGGATCAATTGCACGGCGGTGAGAAAAAATAGTTTGATTGGTTGAATGTATTTTGGGGCCTGAAAGACGAGTATTTATGACTTGCAAACTCTTACAATTTGGGTCTAATTCTCGGGACTACGTCTGGATATTTCATCCAGGTAATCTTTTTCTTTCAATTTTATTGAGAAAAGAAGTATGAATGTTTAAAAGTATTTTGAAGAGAAGACAAGTATTTATGACTTACAAGCTCTTACAACTTGGGGCTAATATTCGAGATTACGACTGGATATTCCATCCAGGGTAATCTTTTTCTTCCAATTCACTTATGAAAATGATTTGAATATTGGAGTATTTTGAAGAGAAGACGAATACTCATGGTTTGCAAGCTTTTACAACTTGGGCCTAATATTCGGGATTACGACTGAATATTCCGTCCAGGGTAATCTTTTTCTTCCAATTTTATTAAGAAAGATTTAAAAGAAAAGGCTAATGTGAAGGTTTGAGGTTAAAATTATCGAAGTATGGAAGTTTGAAATCAAAGGAAGTTGAATGTATACCCTCACAAAGACTTGATGTAAAAAGACCCAAAATAGGTCGAATACAAATATATAAGTAAACAAATAAGTTTTTTTTACGCACTTAAAAATAAAATATAAAAATAAAATCAACAAGTGTTTTAAGATAATTTGAATTAAATAGAGGATACAAAATTGTTAAGCTAAATCAAGAAGTTAGGAAAATAAAATAAAATAAAAATGTCAATAATATAAAATAAAATAAAACAAGTGAATTCAAAATTGTCAATGCCAAGGATTGAACCTATGACATGGTGGGAAACAGCAGAAGCCTCAATCACCAGGCAAAAAGAGTCAGCTGGAAACCAAACACATTTAGTAATACAAGACACCAAACTTGAATGGAAGTTTTTTCTAAATAAAAAAGGGTAAACGAGCCATGGATAAAAAAAGGGCCCATAAGTGGATCAATCCAGTATCCGATGGGGAAGGCCATGTTTGGGCCGGGGTGTGGGTCAAGGATTCGGGTCGGACCTCAATTGACCCGGAAGAAATAACATTAAAACAAAAGGGTTTGGCCCTTTCAATGGAAACCATAACATTCGTTTGAAAATGTTTCTTCCCTTGTTTTCCATTTGCCATAACCAAGCAGATGAACATCACCACACGACCCAACCCAAAATCAAAACAACCATCTACACGAACATACCATGAAATCGCAAGGAAAAAACGAAAATATTAAAATGAATGAAGAATGCCCATGGGTTCTCCACGTTCCCTCTTCCATATTCCAGAGGACCTCCATCTCGATCCGGAATACAACCCTCACCTTCGATGCGAGAGGGTTTTCGAAACGCACAAAAATAATCATGCGCCGAACAACCACAATGGAAAAAAACGGTAGCCACAGTGGAGCTTCCCCGTGCCAGGAGCACCATGATGACCGAGTATGTATACGTACAACGATCAACAAGCAGCAACAACAAAAGTGCGTCAAACGAAAAAAATATCTGAAAAGGTTAGGCGAAGTTACCGGATAGATGCAAATGAAATGGTGAGGAGAAAATCAAGTTCTTTGGTCCAAGAAATCCGGTTCCAGGAAAGTAATTTTTATCTTTGAAAAGTTTCCTCTTGTTCTTCCGTCAATGTTGTTGTTGTTGTTGAATTGTTAGAACCGGTGGTTTTTGTGAATATCACTATTATTGGTATGAACTGGTATGCACTGTTTTAAAAAAATTGGTTGATGGCTTTTTTCAGGTTGTTCTCTCAGATTTTTTTTGCGCCCCTTCTTTTTTCTCTTACTGCTCATTTATGTTAGAATTTTTAGGGTACAATTTATGTAAAAGGAATAGAGCTTCAAAAACTTTCGATAAAACAAAAACTTTTAACATCTTTGTGTGTAAACTGTGTGTTTGTCATACTGATATTGATGTTGTGATATCCTGAAATTTTTTACATTTTTGTTTTGACTCTTAGCCTTATACTTTCTTCCTAAAACGATATTAATGTCTCTTGTTTCTTCTGCTCATACAGGACAAAAATTCTGCCAACAAACAGGGTTGTTGTTGTCCTCATGGAAAGAGTGTTCACGTGGGACCATCTTTGCAAGCTTGAGAGTTTATTATTATTTTTTATGAAATTGTATTTATTTTGTTATAAAGAAGGGAAAAAAACAAAACTTGATGTAATAAGGGATTAAATGATAAGGTTAAATTTGTAAAACAAAAATCCATACTATGTCTAATTTTTGAAATCTTGAATTGTTATCTAAAAAAAATAGTGTTATACTAATATTTTATGAAAGACTCTTGTTAGAAATTAATTACTCAATAATAACCAATTAACACCTGACTTAAATTTTTTTTTTTGTAAAATTTTCCTCTTTTTTTATATTTTAAAAATGCAACAAGTATAGCTTCACTTGGTGAAACTAGAACTTCAATGCAAGTGCAAAGTGAATTTCTAAACATCTGTTCTCAAAGCGATGCAAGACAATTATCAATGTAATGTATGTTAGATGGTGTATGAATGAATGACGATGTCGTCCCAACCAACTAAGAATCTAATGAGAATACATAGCAAAACTTAAATTATCAACAATGGTTAAATGAAAGTCAAACCAATGTTGATTATGGATATGTAAGGGATAGGAAAATGCAAGATCGATCAAAAGAAATAAATCAAAATAAATAAGTCAAGCAAAATGATCATTAATCCTGAATTATGTATCGAATATGAAATCCTCATGACCCCGATGACCATCAACTCAGACAATGAGATATAAATGAATGAATATTTTACAGATGAATGACTTTAGGTGGGGTAAAATTTAGGGTATGACACCTTAGAATTATTAAAAAGGCAGAAAAAGAGAGTAGAAAAATCATACAATAAAAAGGTTACAATTAAACTATTTACGACTAGAGATCTAGTGTGGAGAGTGATTTTACCCATGGATAAAAAAGATAGAACATTTGGAAAATGGTCCCCTAAGTGGGAAGACCCTTTTCAAATTATTCAAGTTTTTTCAAATGGCGCATACGAAATCAAAGAATTGGATGAAGATCGAAGGCTCTTGAGAGTAAATGGGAAATATTTGAAGAAATATAAGTCTGTACTTCAAGAGATAAAAATAACATAAAAATAATTCATGCATAATAGTTGAAGCCAAAATGGTAAAAATCAAATTGAAACGATTGCCAAAATGGCTAAGTCATTACATAAAAAGCCACAAAGAACTTAAGAGTCATTACATTAGAATTAAAATGCGGAAGAGACAAACACTTAAAATAAATTCAACCAATTCAAAAGGGGAGAGATTATTTCATCTTCTGGTACTTCGAATTCTGAAGTTGTAAGCGTTGTTCCCAACCATATTTGTGACAAGTAAGAGTGTCAATTTCTTCTCCCAATTTTTAGGCCCTTTCCACGTGATGCATGCCAATTTGAACTTCCTTCACCAACACATCTCCATCCAGTTTTAGGAGTTTCTCTTTGCGCTCCTTAGCCTTGACGATTTTGGTTTGCAACTCTTTAATTTGTTGCTCCCAAGATTCAATGTTTTTGTCACAGGCTTCGACCTCCTTCTTATTTTTCTCAGAAGCCTTCTCCAACTCAGCACTTTTCGCAATGGATTTAGTGGCTGCTTCCCATTCTGTTGTTTGGGTTTGTGATTTGCTTTGAATTTTGTTCGAAGCTTCCCTTATTCGAGTAAGGTCAGCAACACCGCAATCAATCAGCAACCCCAAATCCATGAAAAGATATGCGACTTCTAGAGAAGCATGTATGACATCGATTTGTTTCAGGAAGTCTTTAATCTCGTAGGAGGCAGAGGTATCATTCTCTAAAAGCTAGATCAGATAAATGTTGAAGGAATTCTCTTTGAGTTTCTGGAGCACTTCGCTACCAGACTGGCTTGTAGTTTGGCCACCTGACACTGTCGAAATGCTGGGACTTTTCTCTGATGAACTACCCCTGGCATTGATAATAGCCTCCAGATATTCCAGTGGTTTGCTTCGTTTTAACACTTCTAACTCTTCGAGGTATATCGCAGTTGCAGTCGAAGGTTTTGTGGTGTCTTTGGCATCATCAACTTTCAGGTTGTTCTTGGACTGTTCTGGTGTTTGTCGATTCTCTGGTAAATTCCTTTCCTCATTACCACCATCGTCTCGTTCCTCATCCTCGTCCTCTAGGGGTTCTACGTCAAAGTTAAACATAGATTGATCCTCTTCTTCTTCGTCATCAGGATCACCCACACCTTGGCTAATTTTGGGGGAACCATCTTCTGATTCGTCTTCAGGAATTTCCCTAGCATCTTACATTTTTGCATCTTTTTCCATATGCGCATCTTCATCCTGTTCATCCCCATGTTCGAGCCACTAGTATGGGAATGTTGAGTGATGGTTTTTGATGGAGAAACTTCTTGTATTTATGCATCAGGATTGTTTACTTCACCCATAAACCCTTTTTCGGAGTCAAAAGGAGTTGTGGGATGATATGTGGGAGCACCACTGCTTTCAGGGAGGATCATGACGATAATTGGTTCGATTGTTAGATGTTTAGAACACCCCGCAGCAGCCTGAAAATAAGACAAAAGTTGTGTGAGTCTAAAGTAAAAGAAGATGCGGTTAATTATTCCAAAGTTAAGGTGAAGTGTTTTACCTTAGGGGCTTCAGCTCCAGGACTAGAGTTATCACTCTCCATTTGTTATGGAGTTTTCTTCGACTTTGGCCTAGGTTCAGCCCCAAGTGCTCTAGGGGTAGGAGATTTCTTCGCCTTGTTTATTTTTGCCTTTGGCTAGACAGTTGGGGCATTGATACTTAGGGCTAAAGCTATCTTCTTTGGGCCCACTTCCTCTTCGAGCTTTGGAAATGGATTGAAATCTTTCAACTTTAGACCCACAATTCTCTCAACTTCTTCCAAAGTAGGAGCTAGTTGGAAATCAGCGAATGTGAAACAACGTAGAGGTGGATCATAATATTGTGCCAAAGAGCTGATAATCCCATAGTCAACTTTCTTAGTCAGAAGGCTCAAAATTTTCCCATAGTCTTTTCCGTAGTCATCACGCTTACTGAGAGTCAAATCAGAGATCAAACCTTTCAGACTATCAAGCTTAGATTCCTTGTACTTAAGTATGAAAGTGTTTCTTATTGGAGTTGTCATTTTCAAGTTCTCAATTCCTGAAACAAATAAGAGACAACTAAGAGTTTGCTTTTTATGATGTAGATGCAATGCATGTGGATGAATGTGATGCATTTTTTTTTGTATAAGTTCAATAGGCTTAAGGCATAGATAAGTCTGATTGCTTCGTATAGAACAGGGTTCTCACCAGGTATGGTCTAAGGTTTCAAAAAAGTTCCTAGAGTCATGGATCCATTAGACTGTTTGCTGCCTGCGACAACTTCATTGTCGGGAATCAACTCCATCCAAAGAATCTACTCTAAGTGAGGTTCTCGCATCGATCCAACGAGAAATTCATCTTGCAGACCCACGCTACACAACCATATTTCTTAGTTGGACAAAGGATTAAGTTTCTACAAATGGTCCTCAGAGTCATGGATCCTAAAGAAAATGTTGAAGCTTATGGCAACTTACTTTCCGGGCGATAACATCCTCCCAAGGATCTACTCTAAGTAAGGTTCTCGCACTGACCCAACGGGAAATTCATCTCGTGGACCCGCACTACTCAACCTCGTCCTATCTTATGTTTTTACTCGAGACTCGGGTAAAAAGTCTTTCCCATAAGGTTTGCAATCAGAGTATCCAATTACCAAAGCATAATGGAACAAATTATATTAATATGATAATAAAGATAGCAAAAGCAATAAAGAAAAGCCACATAAGTAAACAAACAAAGGCACACAAACAACCTAACCAGGCTTGACTCACTTAGGGACTGTCCCCAGCAGAGTCGCCATCTGTCGCACCTCAAAAAATGAGAACACGACTTAAGCGAAGCGCAATCGCACGCTCGTAAAATGGACTGAACAGAGTCTCCATCGAACTTTATTTATTCCTAAAAAGGAAAGGGAAAATATCGATAAAACCCAAGAAAGAACGACAATGATTATGGTCGTCGCAACCAAATCAGTGTTCGGGAGTCGATTACGCAAGGGGAAGGTATTAGCACCCCTCACGTCCGTTGTACTCAATGGGAACCATTAGGTTGATTATGCGCGTTAGTGTTAGCATGAAATATTAGGCTTCTCAAGTTATTATGAGAGAAATAAGAGTATGATCAAAATAAAGGAGGAGATTTTTTTGGAATTTTTACAACGAAGGGGACTAAACCTAAGTTTTTTATTAATGGGTCTGACAAGATTTACAAATCCTGCTCCTACGTATCTCCGGGTGCAATAGAGAACTCAAGGCTTATGTAGTTTTGAGTAGAAAATGTTTGTTTGTTGGTCGATTTTAGCGAAAGCTATATTGTATTGATCGACGAAAAACATTGTTTTACCCAAAATAGATGAGGAGTGGACGTATACCACACATCGAATGGATTTATAAATCAACATTCAGAAAAACGTCATTTATCTCAACTCAGCAATTATGGACGAAGCATTGCTTTACATCATCTTAAGACAAGATATCTTTCATTTATGAAAAGTTTTTTTCAGATCAATCGCACGGCGGCGAGAAAAAAGAGTTTGATTGGTTGAATGTATTTTTGGGCCTGAAAGACGAGTATTTATGACTTGCAAGCTCTTACAACTTGGGTCTAATTCTCGAGACTACGTCTGGATATTTCATCCAGGTAATCTTTTTCTTTTAATTTTATTGAGAAAAGAAGTATGAATATTTACAAGTATTTTGAAGAGAAGACGAACACATATGGCTTACAAGCTCTTACAACTTGGGCCTAATATTCGGGATTACGACTGGATAGTCCATCCAGGGTAATCTTTTTCTTCCAATTCACTTATGAAAATGATTTGAATATTGGAGTGTTTTGAAGAGACGACGAATACTCATGGTTTGCAAGCTCTTGCAACTTGGGCCTAATATTCGGGATTACGACTGAATATTCCGTCAAGGGTAATCTTTTTCTTCCAATTTTATTAAGAAAGATTTAAAAGAAAAGGCTAATGTGAAGGTTTGAGGTTAAAATTATCGAAGTATGGAAGTTTGAAATCAAAGGAAGTTGAATGTATACCCTCACAAAGACTTGATGTAAAAAGACCCCAAAATAAGTCGAATATAAATATATAAGTAAATAAATAAGTTTTTTTTACCCACTTAAAAATAAAAAATGAAAATAAAATCAACAAGTGTTTTAAGATGATTTGAATTAAATAGTGGATACAAAATGGTTAAGCTAAATCAAGAAGTTAGGAAAATAAAATAAAATAAAATAAAACGACAATAATATAAAATAAAACAAGTGAATTCAAAATTGCCAATGCCAAGGATTGAATCTATGACCTGGTGGGAAATAGTAGAAACCTCAACCACCAGGCCATGAAGAGTCAACTAGAAACTAAACGCATTTAGTAATACAAGACACAAAACTTGAATGGAAGTTTTTTTAAATAAAAAAGGGTAAACGAGCCATGGATAAAAAAAGGGCCCATAAGTGGATCAATCCAGTATCCGATGGGGAAGGCCACGTTTGGGTCGGGGTACGGGTCAAGGATCCGGGTCGGACCTCAACCGACCCGGCAGAAATAACGTTAAAATAAAGGGTTCGGCCCTTTGAATGGAAACCCTAGCATTCGTTTGAAAATGTTTCTTCCCCTGTTTTCCATTTGCCATAACCAAGCATATGAACATCACCACACGACCCAACCCAAAATCAAAACAACCATCTACACGAACATACCATGAAATCGCAAGGAAAAAATGAAAAGATTAAAACGAATGAAGAACGCCCATGGGTTCTCCACGTGCCCTCTTCCATATTCCAGAGTACCTCTATCTCGATCCGGAATATAATCCTCACCTTCGATGCGAGAGGGTTTTCGAAACGCACAAAAAAAATCACGCGCCGAACGGCCACGATGAAAAAAAAAGGTAGCCACAGTGGAGCTTCCCCGCGCCAGGAGCACCGTGACGACCGAGGATGTATACGTACAACGATTAACAAGCAGCTACAACGAAAGTGAGTCAAATGAAAAAAATATCTTAAAAGGTTAGGCGAAGTTACCGGATAGATACGAGCGAAATGGTGAGGAGAAAATCAAGTTCTTCGGTCCAAGAAATCCGGTTCCAGGAAAGTAATTTTTATCTTTGAAAAATTTCCTCTTGTTCTTCCGTCAATGTTGTTATTGTTGAATTGTTAGAACCAGTGATTTTTGTGAATATCACTGTTATTGGTATGAACTGGTATGCACTGTTTTAAAAAAATTGGTTGATGGCTTTTTTCAGGTTGTTGTATCAGAATTTTTATGCGCCCCTCCTTTTTTCTCTTACTGCTCATTTATGTTAGAATTTTTAGGGTACAATTTATGGAAAAGCAATAGAGCTTCAACAACTTTCGATAAAACAGAAACTTTTAACATCTTTGTGTGTAAACTGTGTGTCTGTCACACTGATATTGATGTTGTGATATCCTGAAATTTTTTACCTTTCTATTTTGACTCTTAGCCTTGTACTTTCTTCCTAAAACCATATTAATGTATGTTGTTTCTTCTGCTCATACAGGACAAAAATTCTGCCAACAAACAGGGTTGCTATTGTCCTCAAGGAAAGAGTGTTCACGTGGGACCACCTTTGCAAGCTTGAGAGTTTATTATTATTTTTTATGAAATTGTATTTATTTTGTTATAAAGAAGGGAAAAAAACAAAACTTGATGTAATAAGGGATTAAATGATAAGGTTAAGTTTGTAAAACAAAAATTCATACTATGTCTAATTTTTGAAATCTTGAATTGTTATATAAAAAAAATAGTGTTATCCTAATATTTTATGAAAGACTCTTGTTAGAAATTAATTAATCAATAATAACCAAATAACACCTGACTTAAAATTTTCCTCATTTTTAAAAAAAAATGCAACAAGTATAGCTTCACTTGGTGAAACTAGAACTTCAATGCAAGTGCAAAGTGAATTTCTAAACATTTGTGCTCAAAGCGATGCAAGACAATTATCAATGTAATGTATGTTAGATGGTGCATGAATGAATGACGATGTCGTCCCAACCAACTAAGAATCTAATGAGAATACATAGAAAAACTTAAATTATCAACTTAACAAAGGTTAAATGGAAGTCAAACCAATGTTGATTATGGATATGTAAGGGATAGAAAAATGCAATATCGATCAAAAGAAATAAATCAAAATAAATAAGTCAAGCAAAATAACCATTAATCCTGAATTATGTACGGAATATGAAATCCTCATGACCCCGATGACCATCAACTCAGAGAATGAGATATATATGAATGAATGTTTTACAGATGAATGACTTTAGGTGGGGCAAAATTTAGGGTATGACACCTTAGAATTATTAAAAAGGCAGAAAAAGAGAGTAGAAAAATCATACAATAAAAAGGTTACAGTTAAACTATTTTCGACTGGAGATCTAGTGTGGAAAGTGATTTTACCCATGGATAGAAAAGATAGAACATTTGGAAAATGGTCCCCTAAGCGGGAAGGCCCTTTTCAAATTATTCAAGTTTTTTCCAATGGCGCATACGAAATCAAAGAATTGGCTGAAGATCAAAGGCTCTTGAGAGTAAATGGGAAATATTTGAAGAAATATAAGCCTGCACTTCAAGAGATAAAAATAACATAAAAATAATTCATGCATAATAGTTGAAGCCAAAATGGTAAAAATCAAATTGAAAAGATTGCCAAAATGGCTAAATCATTACATAAAAAGCCATAAAGAAATTAAGAGTCATTACATTATAATTAAAATGTGGAAGAGACAAACACTTAAAATAAATTCAACCAATTCAAAAGGGGAGAGATTCTTTCATCTTCTGGTACTTCGAATTCTGAAGTTGTAAGCGTTGTTCCCAACCATATTTGTGACAAGTAAGAGTGTCAATTCTTCTCCCAACTTTTAGGCCCTTTCCACGTGATGCATGCCAATTTGAACTTCCTTCACCAACACATCTCCATCCAGTTTTAGGAGTTTCTCTTTGCGCTCCTTAGCCTTGACGATTTTGGTTTGCAACTCTTTAATTTGTTGCTCCCAAGCTTCAATGTTTTTGTCACAGGCTTCGACCTCCTTCTTATTTTTCTCAGAAGCCTTCTCCAACTCAGCACTTTTCGTAATGGATTCAGTGTCTGCTTCCTATTCTGTTGTCTGGGTTTGTGATTTGCTTTGAATTTTGTTCGAAGCTTCCCTTATTCGAGTAAGGTCAGCAACACCGCAATCAATCAGCAACCCCAAATCCATGAAAAGATATGCAACTTCTAGAGAAGCATGTACGACATCGATTTGTTTCAGGAAGTCTTTAATCCCGTAGGAGGCAGAGGTATCATTCTCTAAAAGCTAGATCAGATCAATGTTGAATGAATTCTCTTTGAGTTTTTGGAGCACTTCGCTACCAGACTGGCTTGTAGTTTGGCCACCTGACACTGTCGAAGTGCTGAGACTTTTCTCTGACGAACTACCCCTGGCATTGATGATAGCCTTCAGATATTCTAGTGGTTTGCTTTGTTTTAACACTTCTAACTCTTCAAGGTACATCGCAGTGGCAGTTGAAGGATTTGTGGTGTCTTTGGCAGCATCAACTTTCAGGTTGGTCTTGGGCTATTCTGGTGTTTGTAGATCCTCTGGTACATTCCTTTCCTCATTACCACCATCGTCTCGTTCCTCATCCTCATCCTCTGGGGGTTCTACGTCGAAGTTAAACATAGATTGACCCTCTTCTTCTTCGTCATCAGGATCACCCATACCTTGGCTAGTTTTGGGGGAACCATCTTCTGATTCGTCTTTAGGAATTTCCCTAGCATCTTACATTTTTGCATCTTTTTCCATATGCGCATATTCATCCTGTTCATCCCCATGTTCGCAGCCACTAGTATGGGAATGTTGAGTGATGGTTTTTGGTGGAGGATCTTCCTGCGTTTATGCATCAGGATTGTTTACTTCACCCATAGACCCTTTGTCGGAGTCAAGAGGAGTTGTGGGATGATATGTGGGAGCACCACTGCTTTCAGGGAGGATCATGACGATAATTGGTCCGACTGTTAGATGTTTAGAACTTCCCACAGCAGCCTGAAAATAAGACAAAAATTGTGTGAGTCTAAAGTAAAAGAAGATGCGGTTAATTATTCCAAAGTTAAGGTGAAGTATTTTACCTTAGGGCCTTGAGCCCCAGGACTAGAGTTATCACTCTCCATTTGTTATGAAGTTTTCTTCGACTTTGGTCTAGGTTCAGCCTCAAGTGCTCTGGGGGTAGGAGATTTCTTCGCCTTGTTTATTTTTGCCTTTGGCTAGACAGGAGCATCTTGAATTTTCAGTTGTTTCTTCTTTCTTTGTTTGATGGGTTTGGAAGTGTCTAGAGATAGGTCATCGTCATCAAATTGGATTTCTTGGATCTCATGTTCTTTTTGTTTTCTCTTCTTGGGTGTTAATGGTGGTTTTTTGCTAGTCTGAAAAAAAAAAGTTTGAATGATTATAAATGTGAAGGTAATACATAAATCGAAGGTGTCAATATATAAAATATATACCTTTGTTATTGTTGCTTTACTGGCGTCTTCCTCTCTTGCTTCGATGGACTTTTTTGCTACGGGGGCAGCTTTCTTGGGCGGATTTTTTATAGCTCGAAAAGAACCAAATTATTGCAAGATAAAGAAAAGTGAAGAATTAAGAGAAGCAGTGAGTCGAAAAACCTCCCATTCCACACCTTCATAGATTTCAGACTCTATGTGAACGTCTTCTATGCCAATATGAAGGTGCCCTTTGAAACTGTCAAAGTTGTGCTTAGTCGAAACCACCTGGTTAGCCTTTTTTTTGAGATTCTTGTCGAAGGATTTTTACAAAGTCCCCAGAGACGAACCAGACTGGAAATGGAGGGCTAAAAGCCACACCAAATTCAGCACTTGGCAGTCAAGGGAATTTGAGGGGATACATTTTAAAAGCAGTTTTGTACCGTTGCTCATGTTTAACGTACGAAGGTAATTTTAAAAATTCCATTTTTTAGATAAATTTTTCCTTCAAAGTGATTGTTGTTTCGCAGACGGTTTGACTAAGATCATCAGGTCTATAAGCAGTTTCAAAGTACTTTTGGAATGCTTGGATTTCTTTGATGTGAGTCGAAATACCTTTCTTAACCTTCTCATACACATAAGTAAAAACTTTGGTGAGGTGGTAATGGAATGCAGAAACATTAAAAAAATTCTTCAGAGTAGTAATCACGCCACCAAAGGTCGAATTCATGAGTACAAAGGAAGTAAGGTTTGAAGGCGACTAGAGTAAGTTTTGTTTGGCCAACATATTTAGCTATTTGCCTGCTGCTGGTAGCCTTAGTATGGATTACATTGTAAAGAAGGAGAAAATTCTTTTTTGCATAAAGAGGTTTTGGAAGGATTTGAATGAGACCAAATTATCGTGCGACAAGATTTGGTTGGTACACTATAAGGGTAACTTGGTATTTTGATTGGTTAAGCCTTAGGGAGAATACACTAGGAGTAATAAATGCTTCCCAAATAGTGATTGATTCAACTTCTTTATCTTTCAACGGGGAAGGGAATTTCCTCGTGAACCACTCAAGACCGCATGTTCTTGAGGCGAAAGGAGCCATAGCTGGAGTGAAGTTATAACTCTTAGCGAACATCATCACGTAATTGGTGAAGCTTTGTTGAAGGTATCGACCTTCATCACTTGGAGTTAACATAGCTAAGCGCGTCCCTTAGACTCTCCTATTCTTTACTGCATCAACATTCGTGTCGATAGGGTTGTGAGTTGGAAGACATGCTTCAAAACTAGCATTCAACCATAACTCGACCTTCATCACTTGGAGTTAACATAGCTAAGCGCGTCCCTTAGACTCTCTTATTCTTTACTGCATCAACATCCGTGTCGATAGGGTTGTGAGTTGGAAGACATGCTTCAAAACTAGCATTCAACCATAACTGTAGCAGCCAAAAAGGGCCAGAAAGTAGTAAGTTTCCTTTTGTTTGGATGTTTTTAAGAGCAGTTACACCTTCTCCCAGAGATTTATAACGGTTGGCCAAAATCATTTTGCTGAGGCATACGTTACGTCCAACGTGAAATTGGTTTGCCAGTGTAAGGAATTTCTTTGCTACCTGGAGGGACTTCGAGCAAAAAACACAACGAAACAACCATAAAGCAAGGAAGGCAACGTGCTCTGTGTCAGAGACTTAGTCAATATCCTGGTCATGGTAGTAGGATATGTGTGTGGTAAAGGCGACTCTAGAGGTGTCGAAACCAATGGTGTCTTTGGACAAAAAATCTGGATCATAAGTTTTCACTAGTGGGTTTTAGCCCTGTGATGGAAGCTATGTCGAAAAATGTAGGCGTCATCATACCATAGGGGAGGTGAAAAGTATGGTGAGTACTATCCCAAAAATATAGGGAAGAAACTAACATGGTTTGGCAATAGCCAAGTCCTACTTTCGACAGTTGTATTAAGTCAAAAATACCCATTTCTTTCCAAACTTAGGATTTCTTCTTCTCTATCTTCTCCAACCAACCTAAATAACCAGAGGGATCCCTAAATAAAGGACATGATCGAAAGACCCTAAAACCACTATCCATATATGTTAGATTAATGGGTTCGTCGGTCGAATGGTTGCCCTGATTATCTGGGTGAAGGTTTTCCTCAGTATGAGTTTCATCACTAACCTTGGATTTTTTAGCGCAAGCTATGGGATTATATCTATGGTAAGTTGGGAAAAATTCCTTGAGCTTACTATGATCAACATTTGGATTTGATAATGGTCTAGCAGTGCATAAGTTTTTCTAGAGATAGAAATAGGAATCAATACTTGTGATTAAAAAATTCTCCTCTGTTCTCCAGTAAGAGACTCTGGAATATATTATTGATTACCCACAGTGTTTGGGCCTAAAATCCTATAAGCAAGAGGAAGACCTTGAGATTTCTTAGAATATTTTGTGTTCTTAGTTGATTCCTTGGTAGCTTTTGCGAATGACGCCATTGTTGCAGAAAGATTGAAGGAAGAAGTAAAATGGGTTTTTTGGTTTGAGGAAGATGAAGAGTGGAAGAAGTTGTTTTGAGGAAGCTCAGAATATGAAAAGTTAGGAAAAGTGTTAAGTATACCTATTTATAAGTTGCTGAAGTGGAAGCGGTTTTTGTTGAGCATTAATGGGTGAAAAGAAAGTGGGACGAGTGTCAGTTAAAATGGCCATGATGAAGGTAGCAGTTAAAGGCTAGCCACGATCTCCCAGGGGCTAGGGGATGTGATGATTAACTAAATATCCTCACGTGGGTTTTGAGGAGACGTTTTTCAAAAGTTGTCATCATGATTGTGACGTCATAGCAAATGAACAGTTTGTGACGTCGAATTGGATTGTCAAAAAATGCCCTTTTCTTCGTTATGTCGAAAAAGGCATTTTTGAGGGGCAATTTGTTAGCTGGAAGTTTCGATGTTAGACTGGAGCCAATAAGCGAAAAAGAGAAAAAAACCTTTGAAGATATTTTGGACTTCGACATAATGAATATGGTATGAGAAAGCTTGTCGAAGTTTACCTTGTGTAAGAGGGAATTGTTGTGAGGCTTAGAAATGCTTCTAAGTTAAGAATGATATTTCGACAGAGGGTTGCGTTCGACACATGTTTGAATTTGAATGAAAGAGGGATAACTGTATTTCATTCTTATCCGATTTTAAAGAAAAGACGCGTGAAGTGTTATCATGAACTGAAGACATGTCGAGTGCGACGTGTTATTGCTTGGGAGAAAAGTCGTTGGTAGCGGTTATTTCGATTTAGTATATATAGGAGTCTTAGTGTTAGGATTTCAGGGTGTTCAATTGTTGTACAATTACTCAGAATTACTCAAAGTATCTAGCGTGTTGAGAAACGAGTATCATTGAGAATGTACGTTTGATAACACCACTTTCTTTATATCAATCAAAGTTTATTTATACCTTTTGTCCATAATTTATCTTTTATATCAAGTCATTTATCAAACGTTTTTAATACACTTTCTTTACATTATGCAATTTATCCTTTTGGAAACACTTTAAACAAACAATCTTCATACATGAGTACTGTCGAAGTGTTCATCATTTTTCAAATACAATTTTAAATAATAGCACATGTCCTAGGATCAATCTAGTCGATCCTGTGCGTAACCAAAGTATCCTTGATTTGAAAGACCAGCAGTTGTTTACCAATTTTCACGGTAAACAATAATACAATTTATATTTAATTGTATGTTAACAATTATCAATAAACAAAATCAATCGGACATGATAACTAGGCGACAACTAACGAAATTGAATTTATTTCTTAAGACCCATGTCTTTCTTCAATGATTTTATAGCCATGAACTTAGTAAACTAGTATAATTCTAAAGACAACTTCGAAATAGAACTTTAATAGAATATGCAAAGTGTGAGAAATACTTATCTTTCATTAATGGTGTCATCACCTTGATTCGCTTCTGTCTCAAATGAACTTACCATCGATCACATAACTCATCAGCTTCCTTTAATGTGTGAAGCATTGTCAGTGATACCAACTCGTATCTCACCTTCCAAATTTGACATATCACCCTTTGATTTGGTCCATTAGCGTGCCTTCCATAAATACCTTTTAGTCGTCGTTTTGTCTCGAGATTGTTGTCAAATTCAGATTGAATCGATGCTTCCATAGGCTTCGATCTGTTCTCCTCTTTGGGTCGCTTTGTTGCTCAACTAAAGTATGTGCCTATGACTCTAATCACTGATATAACCTATAGTTTAGTCAATATTTTTCAACAAAATGTATTCATTATACAAAACTTTGAGTTGAAAGCAAGTATTCGTAAGCTATATGCTAATGGAATCAAATACTTATCTTTTATTGACGACATCCATTTATTCTGGTGACATGCACTCAATGATGTCGTCAGTAGGCTGACTCGACGAGTTTATCGATGGTGATGCCATCAATTCTCAACGATGGCGACTTCTATTACTAGCGTCGAAGTGGCCGAACATTGGTATTGAGCATTACTTTCTGAGTTCCCGACATCTCAAATTTGTTAAAGCTATGGATATGGCAACTTGGTTACTATCTCCGTGGTTAGTATCGACGTCTTAAACGCCACCATTATCTATCGTCCACCACTGCCGCCGCCGAGGAGAACCAATCGAGACCGACACTAGATAGCCGACCCCTTTTCCATCACCAACGACATTAGCGACATCCTTCTTAGGCGATCATGTCATCTCTAGATAATGGAAACTTGCTAGGAGAAAATGGGTTTTGAAAATACTACTTACTAGTATGATTGCGTGATCCGAGGAAGTTTTACCGGAGCCTCACTGTAGATGTCAAATATTCTTGCTAAAAACATCATTTGGTTAATTCTCCTGAAACTGGTCAGGTAAGATCACAATAATTTAGGGATTTTGATGTTTTAGACGTTTTTAGGGGAAATAAGGAGGGACAACCATTCTTGGGTTGTCAAGGTCTTTTCATCTCCCCTCCTGTTTTTGTTATTCAACGTCCCCTTCCATTGTTTAGTCTCAAATATCTATTTATATTGCAAGCCTTGTCTATATAGATACAAAAAATGCGTAATTTGAATAGGTTTTAGTAACCATTAATAATTTGTACAATCATTAACCATTCGATAATAGATTCAGCCCTTGATTGCTTCAGAGATATTATAACAGCTCCAATTTAAAAGGTACTTTTAGAATAAAGTAAATTAAATTCGAGATGTGCACGGAACTCTCTACCCGATCTTATAAAAATCCCATAGTGTAGAGTGTTCTTTCTCATCCCTTTTCTTTATGGATACTTATATGTTTTTAGACCAAAAAGTGAACAAACCTTCCCAGGACCATGACCAGACCCGCATTACTAGACCTTTCTCTCACCTTTATATATACCGGCAAGAAATTAACGGCTACTTTCTTACATGATTTCGTTGATCTTGCAGGTGAGAATAACGATGAAGAGAAAAAGATCCCCCAAACCGCTACCTCCTCTACCTTCAACCCCTCCAACACCCCAAACCCAATCCCGCCACTCCACCAACCTCTCCAAATCCCGCCTATGGATCCCTCTCAACCTAACCCGACAAGAGCTCTCACTACCCCTCACCTTCCCCACCGGTCAAACATTCCGATGGAAAAACACCGCTCCTTTCCAATACACAGGCGTCGTCGGATCCCACCTCATATCCCTCAAACACCTCCAAAACGGCGACGTTTGCTTCTCCCTTCACTCCCAATCCCATTCCAACCACGATGCCAAAACGGCATTGCTCGATTTCTTAAACGCAGACGTTTCTCTCGCTGACACGTGGGAGGTTTTCTCGGCTTCCGATGAAAGGTTCGCCGAATTAGCGCAACATTTGGGTGGTGCTAGGGTTTTGAGACAAGATCCCTTTGAGTGCTTGATTCAGTTCATGTGTTCTTCTAATAATCATATTAGTAGAATCACTAAAATGGTTGATTACGTTTCATCTCTTGGGACTTATTTAGGTCATGTTGAAGGCTTTGATTTTCATGCCTTCCCTACTCTTCACCAGCTTTCATTGGTTTCTGAACAACAACTCAGAGAGGCTGGTTTTGGTTACAGGTAGGTTAGGTTTGGTTCATTCATTCCATAACTGTAATAACTGCTATCAGAGGGTTTTATTTGTATGTGAATGTGATTGTTTTTTCTTTTCTTGATAGGGCTAAGTACATAGTTGGCACTGTAAATGCTTTGCAATCAAAACCTGAAGGTGGAGAAGAATGGCTTTATTCTCTTCGGAAATTGGATCTTCAAGATGTTATATCTCAACTTTCCAAGTTACCTGGAGTCGGTCCTAAAGTGGCTGCTTGCATAGCTCTCTACTCCCTTGATCAACACCATGCAATTCCTGTTGATGTTCATGTGTGGCGGGTAAGCTACTTTCTTTTCATCGTCAATTGCTTCAAGTTCAAATTTGTCGCCGTCAATTACCATGTCAAGTCCTGTTGTTGTAATAGAATGGGGTGGGAAGATGTACTATCATAGGAAATATATTTGAATGTATAAGAACTAAGAAGACAAAGATGATAGCAAACGGGTTGATTCATGTCATGATTTCTGTGGATGGGGTTTCATTGTAGGTTTTGAATCTCCTTTGTTAATTAAGTAGTAATTTTATGCAGTCTCTGGTCACTATTGTAAGCAAATATTCATTTTTTTATTCATTGAATAATTGATGTATCTAGTCTATATATATAGGTTAGATACATCAATTATTCAATGCATGCATCTGAAAAGAGAATATTTGCTTATAATAGTGACCAGAGTAGTATGTTTTTTTGATATCATTTATGCATTAGTGGTTATTGCATCTAGTAGACTTTTATGGTTATACTACTTTTTTCTTGGGAGTTAATTTGGATTTATTGTTTTCAAACTTGGGTAAGATTGCCCAAAAGTATCTCTTACCTGAGCTTGCAGGTTCCAAGTTGACGCTGAAGCTCTGCAATCGTGTTGCAGAGGCATTTGTAACGAAATATGGTAAATATGCGGGCTGGGCTCAAGCTGTTTTATTTATTGCTGAGTTGCCTTCACAAAAGGCCATCCTACCCTTACATTTGAGGGCTACCAAACAGCCGAAGCCTGCCAAGATAGAAAACAGTGAAGAAGAATCTGGTAAGAAAAACAATTTCAGTCTTTTAATCTTGACTTTGTAGATTAGGCATTCCACTATCTGGACGATATTTTACTTTTTTCTTTTATCAATTAGAGTGAGATCTACAGGTGGTGGGCCTCTGGAGATATAAATGCTGGAGACTCAGGCGTGACACACTACGGTTAAGATTTTGTGAGATAGAATGTTGCGGTATCACACTGCTGAGTGATGAATGTGGGGAATGTTTAAACTACTATATGCGGGTTCTTCTACTATGCATTATTGTTTACAGATCTTTCAACAACCTTCAATCATGGTCGACACAGGTGGACAACGAACTATCAGTTTAAGACATGGTCAAATCAAAGGTGGACAGTGAAGTAATTGCGGAAGACATAATCATTGTAGACATGGAAGATGAACTGTTGTCAGAATAAATAATAGAGATGGAAGTATTGGTCATAGTCAATACTAACTTGATTCCGCCCTTACATGATTCTCTGTTTCATTTCTTTTTTATTTGAGACTAATAGGGAGATCTTGGGTAACAGAGAGAAGATGCAAACAGAGATAAAGGGTGCGAGATCAGGGACAATTCACAGCCATTGATGTTGACCTGCATGTCCGTTGTTTTCTCCTTCAACAATTCATTGTTTGCATTGACCATGTCTTCTACCAATAGTTCATCCACCACTGTTTTGACCATACATTCTTTGCATTTGATTTGTATCAGATTAATCTATTGTATTTGATATTCTGCACAATTCTTCTTTATCAGTAGAAAGATTTATTTTCCCATTTCTTGTTATATGACAAGCTTTTTCTTTCCATTTAAATAAACACTTGACATAATTGATTATGTACGTCAATATTAGCTTCCCCAAATTATAAGACTTTACCTTTGCTCTTATATGTAGGTGTAACATGTTACTTCCGTGTGAATGTTCTTTTGTCTAATGAATGTTGGCATGCACTTCATCTAGTTACATTGCATGGATGTATAGAATTGTTTACTTTCAATTGACACTGTTTTTAAGGATATTGTTTAAAATTATATAAAATTAAATTTGTCTTGAAAATACAA
The DNA here is from genome assembly GCF_024323335.1 of Lathyrus oleraceus. Taxonomy (NCBI): domain Eukaryota; kingdom Viridiplantae; phylum Streptophyta; class Magnoliopsida; order Fabales; family Fabaceae; genus Lathyrus; species Lathyrus oleraceus. The sequence goes on from NC_066583.1 coordinate 199,448,348, forward strand.
GTTAAATAATTGTCAAAATAATAAATACATCATTTTCTATGCAAAAGTTTCCTTGTATGACTTCTTAAACAATGTTCTAAGGGCACTTGTTAGCATTTTCTTTAACTACATTACCTTGATTATGATTAAATGCTAATATACTAAATACTACTATATTACAATTTAGTATGAGTGTGCTCATTCATATTGCATAATTTCTATAAAGCAGTTTAAGGATAACAATTACCATGTGCGTAGAAAATAATTCCCTATTCTTATTTTGGCTGTCAATAAAAATATTGAAGATTCCTCACAAATAATAACTATATTGTCTCTTAATTTACTCACTTATATTTTAGGAAAAACATCTAAATTTTTCTCTTGACCATACAAGACTATGCAAACATATATCTTTTTTTAGCTATACCTCTGGCTCTCTGCTTGTATGATAACTCTTTTTCAGTAACCTTGAAGCCATATAATGCTACAAATAATGATATATCAATTCTATGATACAATTTCTTTTCATATGACTGCCAGGGCAGTCTTGTTTAATGTTTACTAATGATGTGTGATCTTTCAAATGGAGAGGATCTCAACTTGTGATGTATACTGTGTCTATAGTGATTCCTAAGGGGTTCCCAGTTTCTTCTTCTAGTATAACAAGTAGGTTCCCTGTAGATTTGAGGAAGGAACGGGGTATGTGGTACCTGAATAAAAACAATCAGTTGAAAGTAAATAAATGCTTGGTTTAATTATTTATATATCAGTGTAAAACATGAATTATCTTGAGAAGTAGGAATAAGAGAAAAATTATAGCACAGAAACATACCATTGTTGTGAAGGAGTGCCATTTGATGTGTGGAAAGATACCCAATATCGACCAATACCTTGACCATTAACCCAAACGAGTCCCTTTCCCATGGAACCAAGGTTAAGCGCAACAGGATCATTGCTTGCAGGTGCATCAAATGTGGTCTGTCACTCAACAGGTAAATCAATATTAGTACACCGTTGTTTTTTTAATGAAAAAATGTTAGTAATAAGTTGTTAAATAATATTGAATATAAATGTTGAGAGGGAGTGTTGGTGAAATAGTTAGTAGTAAGTTGTTAAATAATATTGAATATAAATGTTGAGAGGGAGTGGTGGTGAAATAGTTTACACCTTCATCGCCTTCCCAATCCTTAGAAAGGTTGATAAAAAATTGTGGAACAAACGGAATATAATGATAATAAATTACCTGATACCACGTGAGTGGTTTAGTAGAGCTTTGAAAGTTTTCCCACTGAACTTTACTTAATCCATTGACTGTATATATTTGCAATTTTTCTCCTAACAACCCAACCTTCATTTGAAAATTCAACATCAGTATGCAGTGGATAGAATTTTGTTTAAATGACTGCAATCAGGGCTGATGGTTCAAAACACACTTCTAATTCTTCTACATTTTAAGCAGTGGATAATGATAGTTTATAGGGATAGATAAGAAGTTTGCTCAGAGAGAAAAGTTGTAGGAAAACCATATAATTTAAGTTCTGAGAACTACATTGTGAATAGTATGTCAAGATGATTATATGATTAAAGAAACAAGATTGATAATTGTGATCCCATTTAACTGAAGTCTACTAAATCAATGTCTCACCGTGGAGAGATAATTACCTGATATCCCCATGCGTAACTAGTTAAATCTCTTCCTTGAACGTTCACTTTACGCAAACCAGCAACTCTTTGCTCTAGAAATGCTCCTGAGTTCTTTAGGTAAAAAAAAACACATTTCATGTAATCCATAATCCTTTTTTGGTTACCGTGTTGTCTAATATATATCTTGTGGTTTTCTTAGTTGATGATGAGTGATAAATAAGAAAACAATTGAGACAATTACCGGCAATCCAACTGTTGCACTAAGAATGGAAATGTTGTTCATCCCGTTTATCAGATCGACACTTTCCTCCATTGCAACATTCAAATTGTCGTGATTTCCATGTGCAGAACCTAGAGTCAAAAGCATGTATAAAGCCCAAATATTAACATCTCAAATTGTACTTTGAAATATAAATAATTTGAACAAGTGATGCAGAATTTTATTCAATATGAAAGAAAAATGTGTTATTTTCTGAAGTAATGCTTGTGTCATAACCGAGTCGGTAAAAATATTGATATTGTTTTTCTTCTATACAAATATGTTTTCCTCCTATCCTAAGAATCATGATTCTTAGAAATGAGATTTAGGGCTTGCCTTTTAAAACTCCATTGATGAAAGAATGCAAAACATGTCCTTCGCTGTATATACTAAGAACAGATTGAGCATTAGGAGAGTTGTCATTAAGCCTGCACCATCAACATGTCAACAAGCATCTTAGTAACAAATGGAGTATTTATGATACAGGAAACATTCGTAAGTGCAGCTGGCATATAGAATATATGTTGCTATTTTACCTAAAAGTGTACCACATATAGTCCGATATATCTTTTGCTGTGCTGATTTGGTCTAATAATGTGTTTGCTCGTAATGAAGTATCGTCAAAATTAGGGACGAGTTCTGTATACACTTTCCATTTTTCAGCTGAGTTGAACTGTATTTGTGTTTTCATTACTCTGGCATTGTTCTGTATACTCAACTACAAGAACATAGAAGTGTGAAACACCTTTCACTAACTATTTTATATTTCTGTAATGTAACTCATTGATTCAAAAGATGATTGTCGAAGTAAGACAGGTAATAAAGAATAGAAACTCGTTGTTCCTTCAAAACAAATGACGAAGAAAAGTATGTATGAAGTATTTGGTTTTACCTTGCCAGTATTGAAGACTACATTCTTGCAGTCTGGTAGAATACTGATTGATTTTCCGGGCAATTGATGCGGAATATTTTGAAATTGGATTATGATATCTCCAGGTCCACTATTTTCCAAGAAGGCAGCACATTCCGTGGAGCTTTTGAAAACATAAGCCTGAAGAAAAGAGGTGAGAAAATGATTAATTGATTAGAAACATAATATTGATTTTTTTTTGTTTCCTTCTATTTAAGGTACTAGTTAAAAAGAAGTAAGGAAAATATGTCGAGAAATCTTCATTTTTAATTACTTGTTGTTGTGAGCCTAAGCTTAATGTGGTTTGAGTTCCATAAAGTAGAGGTTCTGAACATGACTTCACTGCAGCATGTAGATCCTTAAGATGTCCCCATTTTGGTTGCTTAATCAAACCTGTGGTTACCTTAGCATAGTCAATCAATGATAATGGTTTTGATATATGCATTTTTACTCAGAAGGAGAAAGGAAAAAATCATACCATATTCATCGAGTGGAGCTTCATCATAATAAGCGGTTGTTATGAAGGCGGAGGCCAATCTATCAAAATTGGTTCCTCCATGGTACTGCATCAAATCCATCAGGTTAGTTACGAATACAAATATAACACATATCAAGATAAGTTGAAAAAACAGATTAGAGAAAGAAAAAGAGCAATTATAGAGAGTGATGATACCATGTAGTAATTGACATAGCTTCCTTTCTTTGCAATGAACAAGGCGACATTATATGCAATGTCTGAAGCTGATCTCAAGTATGGTTTTCCACCAAAGGCTTGATAACTTCAAATTAATGGAATTAGTATAGTAAGACATTTTGCTATCTGATTAAACTTTAAAAGAATGGTTGTTTGTTAATTGCAATGAAAAAAATGCACAAGAACATACAAACTAGTCCAATTCTCTGTCCATAGCGAAGGCTTGTTAGGCGAGTTTGGTCCCTTAAATGTTGTCCCACATTGCATGCCATTGCATGTGTTGATCTGCAGTTTGTAATTTGATTTAAATTTGAATCAAACACATAACACTTTTATAATTTGTGTGTAAAACTAACAATACATTTGAGACTAACCACTGGATCAGGAGCATTGTCTTGTTTACACATTACCCAAGGCACACCCGTTTGGAGTCCGACGGCCATTTGGGCGGCCCAATGAATATAGGCCAGTCCATTCTCTTGAAATGCCCTTTCGATGTTTCCATATTCATTCTCAATCTATATGGATTATAAGCAATTTGTAAGTACCAACAACAAAAACACACACGGACCTCCACAACTTCTTAAGAGCCAACCCGTCTCAAATTCCACATTTGGATTCACCCATCCGAATGTGAGAAAAAATGTGTTTTTCTCTCATTCGGATGTTTACTTTTGGACGAGTTCGGCTTATAAGAATCATGTGAAAAGAAGCTCTTATATATAATTAACAACTCTTTGTTGTTGCATTGAAATTTAAACCTGAGATAGTATGATAGGCCCTCCTTGTGAAGCATAAAGATTGGCTGATTTCATCATGTTGACTATTGTGGCAGTGAATCTTTGCATGTGGAACTGCCATTAAGAAAAGGTCAATTATTAAGTATTCTTAATATAGTATATTAAATTATTGAATGGATGGAAGAAAATCATAAGTTATTGGTACCTTGAATTGATCATTATCTGATCTAAATACAATTCCTGGAATATCATGCAACCATAATGGTAGACCCCTACAATACAACAACAAATTTGAGTTACTAGTTTGTTCTAAAACTTAGCAATGAAAAACATTTATTTTATGAATAATTTGGTAATCTTACCCATAAGTACATTCACTCTCAATGTAAGGTCCAATTCGAAGGGTGACATATAAACCTTGTGCTTGAATTTCTTTAATGAATCCAACTAAATCAAGTCTTCCACTAAACTCATACTGCAAAAGAAGTCAATAATCACAACCATGCATTTTCTTTGTAAATAATTAATGAGTTCAAGAAGAAATGAAGTTACCTGGGCTTGTTGAGGCTCATGAAGATTCCAAAAAACGTAAGTTTGTATGACATCTAATCCTCCTTCCTTGGCTTTGGCAATTAAGTTTGGCCACATCTGTTCAAATCATCATGAACAGATTAATTGCAATTCATCATTTAAAAGTGAGCATTTCTTCATGTTACTCTTAGCCCCTTCAAACATCGTTTAAAAGAAGTGAGCTTTCAATTAAGTGATTTTTAATTTGATTCTAATTATTACTATCTCTATCTTAAAATAAGTGTTTTTTAGTTAAAAATATTGTTTTAAGTTTGTTTTACTTTATCAATTTTACTCTTAATTAATATTGTCGGCATTACTTTCAAGACGTTAATTCAATAAATTTAAATAGTCTTTTGATTCAGGTAAAATTACGTGTACATATTTTTTTAAAAATCGGATTGAATCGTCCAGTTCAATCAATTGGATCGGGAATCGGAAATGAATCTGGTTCGATCAACCTTTCAAAATCGTTAGTGGGTTAAAACCAGATTGAACCGTCCAAAATCATTATAACCAAAGAATTGGAGTTGGTTTTGTAAAATCGTCCGGTTAAAAAAAATTGTATAAAATTAACCATTTTTCAATTTTTTTTACAATTTTAATATGTCAATATTAAAACTTAACATACATTCCCCAAATAGTAAAAATGAATTCCATATTCTTTTTAAGACCATACAAACTTTTAAATTTGTCACTCCATTATAGTTTTTCTTTCGATCACACTCCATCATCGTCATGCCGTCTCTTTTAAACATAATCACGATATCTAATTCAATATTTATTATTGCTCGAGTCAATATCGTTTGTTGTCAATTAAAACTTGTTTGTTGTAGTTCAACTCAATTTTTTTTAATGAAGTATATTATATTATTTACTTTTGGTATTTTATCTTATTAAATTTAAGTATATTTAATTATTTGAATTTTATTTTAATTATTATATTCTATTATTTTAATTTTGATTTAAATTAGTTTAACTTTTTTTATTAGAATTCTTTAATTTGGTCAAATTATTTTTGAATAAAGGTTGAAATGAAGGGTGGAATTATATGTGATGTTATCTTATTATATGAATTAACGATATTGTTATATTATCTTTGTAATAGATTTTTGAAATAATTATTTTATTAAGTTATCACACATGTGACATCTATAAAATTTAATTTTATATTATTAGTTTATTTAATAAACGGTTCGACGGTAAGTATAATCATTTGAACCAATTAAATTTTAAATCGTAAGTTTTACCGGTTCAATTTCCGATCCGATTTTTAAAACATCGCTGATGTTGAAATCTTTAAAAAAAACATACAAATTTTTCTACAAATTTTAATTTTAAGAATTAAAATCAGATGAACTTTAATATTTAAAGATTCTTAAAAAAAAATATAAGGACCAAAAATAAAAAGATATAAATATGTACTCTTTCATTTATTATTTTTCTTAATAACAATTTTTTTTTTAATATTTTGAGACGGAGGGACTAACACTATTTCTTATACATGGACAAATGAATGAGTTATCTTCTCTTAACATACCAATTAACCTAATTTGTCCATTCAATCTCGTTTGGTAAAAAATAAAAGAGTATATATAGAAAATAACTTTTAAACACATCCATTATCCTTTATCCTTTGTTGTTTCGGAAAATTTTATTTTTCACATTAAAAAATATAAAGCCTTCAATATTGTGTGCTCGAAATCAATTTCCAAAATAAAATATCGCCTTAGAGATAATTTAAGTATCATTTTCTTTTAATTTGTAAAATCATTATTGCTTCTTTTGTAATCTAGTTTTTTAAACAAAGTTTAATTAAAATTAAAGCAAAATTATTTAATATATTATTTGACACAATAGATCATAAATAAGATTTTAAAATTTTGGTGTAAAACTTTTCTTTATTACATTTTATATGATGTGCATGCATTGGAAAACAATTAATTACCCTTAAAATAATATTGTTAAAATGCAAAATTTTCTTCATACAACTCTTTTTTTTTAAATATGTAAGGCAATTGTTTGATATGTAATATATAAAAAATATTAAATTCTAAAAAACTTTTTAACAAACTAAGGGTTGGATTGTAACATACACAATCATTGTCATTCAGAAAATTGATACAATTCTGTAAGAGATTTAGTGCCTGTTTAAAACGGTTTTAAAAAACAGTTTTATAATTTTTAAAATCGAAAAATAAAAAATTTGTTTGATATATTTGTTTTTTAAAATTATTTCTAAAAACACTTTTAAAATTCAGTGTTTTAAAATCTAAAACACTGAAACTATCAAAATATGTTTTGATTTTCAATTTTCAGTTTTATTTTTTAATTTTCAATTGAGATGAGCTGGAAAAATAAAAACAGTTTCATTAATCGCATTATAATAATTACTTGCAATATTTTTTAATTGTAGTATGAGATTAATTGAAATACACTGTCAGTAAAAAAGAGTTTTACACCATCAGTTAATTATAGACGTCAGATATTAAAAGAAGTTTGACTTTTATCTTTAAAATCTATAAAATAATACAAACGGGTGATGGTGATGAATCGACGGTGTAAAACTTTTTACACTCACAGTGTATAGTAATTAATCTCCTGTAATATTTCACTCTCAATTTATTGATAATGAAAATTAAAATTCTCACTCTCAATTATTCTCTATCTAATTAATCCTCATTAAGTGAATGATATATTTTTATACATTAAGTGAATTTATATATATATATATATATATATATATATATATATATATATATATATATATATATATATATATATATATATATATATATATATATATATATATATATATATATATATATATATATATATATATATATATATATATATATTAATGTAAAAATTCATACAATTTTTCTAATTTGTACAATTCACCTAATTAATTTTAGTTCGCAATTTAGAGGTGCTATTTTTTTTGAGTAAAAAGAAAGACTAGTTGATATTGTTTTTGTACTACATTGTCATTTTGGAACCTTTGAGGAGGAAATCGACAAGAAGATGAATGTGATTGTTTGTTTATTTTTAATATAACTATTTTATAACTTTAACTTAAATGGCATCAAATAATTGTTTCTCCCACGTCTCTAATAGTGTGTTTGGGAGGAGAGGTTTTGGAGTAGAGGAAACATATATTTAATTTTTTAAAGTATACATATTTTTGAAAATGAAAGTTTCAATCATTCAATAGTTTTTTTAGTGATATGAAATTTATGGATAAGGATATGCTTGGACACACCATTACATCAAACTATTGTAAATGAAATTATTTCAATTATTTTAAAACAAAATATATTAATAAAATGTTAAATACAAAGAGAAATATAGAATAATATTCTTATTTCTGCATAATAATAATAATATAGTTGCCATAAGTAAGGGACCCAAATTCACGTATTAGGTATAACGTCCAAGATTTAAATCAGTAGGTACATAGAACAATATAATTTGAGAATGAAAACAAATTAATTTATACAAATTATGTAAAACATCATTTTCGAAGATTTTTCCAATACATATAGTTTAAAAAATGACCATGATAATATAATTATACATATTTTTTTAATCCTTAATTTTGCCAAGACGGCAACGACACTAAATAATAAAATAATTAAACAATATTAGAGGACAACCTAGATTCACTGAAAAAACAAAACTCAAATGATCCTAATTAATGGCTCACACCAACAAGATCAATCAAGTCAAACCTCAAGTGATATTAATATAGTTTAATTAAAAGCTTACTCATGTCTAAAAAAAAACAATAATTGAAAGCTTACTCATATTCACATAATTTCAGAAAAAAATAAGATTATACTCAAATAATGGTCAAACAAAATAATTAAAAACATTTTCAAGGGCCTCACCATGTGAAACATACACTATGGTAGTTGTCATCATGATTCAAAATAAGGACAAAGTATTTAATTAGTATAAGTATACTTGATAAAATAAAATTAATCAGAAAGCACATGTTACATACATTTTTGTAAAGAAAAACAACTTTTGTCAGATTGAGCATCCATATAATTTAATTCTGATTTTATTTTATTTTTCTATAAATAATTTGAAATTGAGTACAAAATATATTTCTTACCTAATAAAGACAATAAGAATAAAATGATTCCCTCCCTTGTCTTTATCTCTCTTTCTTCTTAACCCCTAAAAACATATATGCATCATTGCTTCTCATATGCGTAATTTTCTAGACTAATCATTCGAATTAGAGAGAAGTATAATAAACTGAATCTTATACAATCTTTTATTGCTATTAAGAAAATTTAATAACACAAAAAGAAACATGCATTATTGAAGCAGTAGAAGCTTGAACGTACCTGAGGAGTACTACGAGGATAGTGAATTGAACCAGAGAAGAGGATTTGATGTTGTCCATTGATGATTAACGATGTTCTGTCGTAAGTAACACTGCCACCGTTCACGGTGGCAAGAGACACCGTTATGAAAAACAAACACCGCCACCACCACTCTTCCATAATTTGTTTCTGAAACGCGCTTTTCTTCTTTAAGCTATAACTAGTTTCTGAGCTTTTGTGTTTGTGAGATGGCCTTTTATATTCACATGGCGATATGGTGGCTAACTAGACATGATTTTTTGTATATAAAAATACATAACAACTATTACTTTTTACATATGTTTATAGGAGCCACTTTCATAACCAAAGTGTGGTGTTTGTACTTTCTACCATTTCTTTTATAGAATTATAATATGTACTTTCTATCATAAATGTCACTTCTATACAATTTAAATATTAACTTTATGCCTTTCAAAATCTAAAACTGGCTGATAGATATTAACTTTATACCACAAATGTCGCTCATATTTTGTACTTTCTCAAAACTAATTTGTTGACATGTTTAATAAAAAATTGATAAATTTTTTATTTTTTAATAATTGAATCAATAATTTTATTTTTTCTATTTCATATAATTTTTACAATAAAAAAATATTAATATTTATTATTTTTGACTCATTACAAATATTAAAATTAATTATACTTTCAATAATTAGGTAACCAAACTTGAACCAAATACAGTGAATGGATGGATTCATTCATCTGTTTTATAAATTAACAATACATAATAAAATATATTGAATGAAATTTATTTAATGCAAATGAATAGAATAATTAAAAATAAAAATAATTTAATGTTGTATTAAATACATCATTATTTTAGTCTTTTGTTAATAAGAAAATTATTTTACAATAGAAAATATCATATTCAGATTAATAGTTTTATTTTTTCCATTTCATATATTTTTCAAAAAAACAATTTTTTTAAAATTTTATTCCCTTTGAGTCACTGTAATTATTAAACTTTAATTTTTTTTTACAAATAAAATAATTATTTTTTGTTAATAAATTTTTATTCAATATTTAGATAAGTAGTTTCAAATTCTATTTCTAAAATAAATTTTTATTTCTGAAATTTCATTTTTTTTTTAAATTAGTAGAATTTTGAAAGATAAAAAGATTCAACAATTCTTATTACTTAAGTTGGGTAGGCGTCTGGATCAGAAATTAAAAAAGCAACATTGTTCATTAAAGTTTAAAATAGTTTGATAGAAATTGTTGAGTGAGTGGGTGTGGTGCATGTTTTCAAGAGGTTGACATGGAAGGTTTTGCTCTCAACACAATTTCAAAAAGAATAGATTTCTTTTTGTGAGCTTTCTTTTCCAACATCTATAAGGTTACTGTCATAAATCTAACCAATATTTGGTGAAGGTAACTAGACAAGGATCGATTGAAATTTCCTTCTTCTTTATAGATATGGTTTTGTTTTCTTGTTTGAAACATATAATAAAAATGTCTATGTGAAATTTACAAAAATTTACTCTTATCTCTCTTCTTGTTTTTAGATTAATTTGTTGTCTAAAAATTGTTAAATTATACTTATAAAATTTTCACATAGATAAATATATATTTTTAAAATAAGAAAAAATAAGAAAAAATTTGAAAGCTAACAAACCAAAAATAAAGGATGTACTTGGATAATTATCACAAACATGACAATGGTCGCATCCGGGTGTTTTGGGATGATAGTAGAATAGAAATCAAGCATATCATGATTCTGAATTCAGAGATTTATGCATCATGATGAATAGTACATGGGACTATTATATTTGGTCCAAGAAGCATAGTATGGGGACCATTTATTCTAGAATTGACAGAGTTTTGGGGAATGTGAACCGGTTTCAAAACAACATGGAATATATTCTAACCATCATGCCTCAAAGCATGTTAAATTATGCTTTGTTGTGTCTTACTGATAATGAGCAGGTTTGTAGTAGGAGGACACACTTTAAATATCTTATTTGTGTTGCACCCATGGAAGGGTTCAATGAGGCAATTGAGAAAAATTGGAGGGAACCTATAAATGGTAGGCCCGTGTATGTTATTTGGAAGAAACTCCAGAGATTGCAACCTAGTGTGAGGAAGTTGAGCAAACCCCTTGCAAGCATCAATATCCAGTTGGAGAGAGCTAGAACTGAGTTGAGGAGGGCTCAACAAGACCTTATGCAAGACATAATGAACCCTCAAAATATAGAGAAAGTCAAGGAATGCACTAAAGATGTGATAAAGTAGAATGACCTTGAGGAGCAAGGCCCGAGTCAAAGGGATAAAATTGAATGGCTTAGACTAGGGGATGAAAACAATGCATATTTCCATGCCTCCCTAAAAGCTAATCAAAAGTAGGAAAAGTTAAAGAATATTTGTAGGGGTGATGGGATCATTGCCAAGTCTCAAACTGATATTGAACAGGAAGTTCTTGAGCATTATGACAGACTTATGGGAAAGGCAGACAACAAACTTAAAGGGATTGACATCACAATAATGAGGGATGTATCTCAATTGAATAATGACCAAAGAGACAACCTAATCCAACCTGTGACCAAGAAGGAAGTGTATGATGCTCTAAAAGACATTGGCGACCTGAAGGGCCTAGGCATGGATGGCTATGGCGCCAAATTCTTCAAGGCAACCTGGAGTATTATTAAGCATGGCCTTATTTATGTAGTGCAAGAGTTCTTTATGAAGCAGAGAATAAAGCGATAAACAACACCATTTTTACTCTGATTCCAAAATACGCAGAAGCAAAAGTTGTCCAAGACTACATGCCTATTTCATGATGCTCAACCATACACAAAATCATTTCTAAGATCCTAACAACTAGATTGGGGAAGGTTCTTGGAAGCATTATAAATCTCAACCAAGTTGCTTTTGTTCTGGGTCATCATATCCATGATCACATTTTGCTGGCTTTTGAGTTGATTAGGGGTTATAGCAGAAAATCAAGCACACCAAGATGTATGTTGTAGATGGATATACACAAGGCTTATGACAATGTTGATTTGAGAGCATTTGAAAGCATCTTAAGAGAAACTGTTTTCCCTAGAAAGTTTATCAGATGAACTATGTTGGTTGTCACAATAATGTTGTATAGGTTCTACATTAATGGTAATTACACTGGTTATTTGAAGGAAAAGTGAGGTCTAAGACAGGAAGATCCCATATCTCCCATGCTGTTTGTGGTCATCATGGAATACTTCATCAAAATTTTGATGAAAATGAGCAAGAATCCCAACTTCAATTATCATTCAAAGTGTGAGAAGTTAAGCTTAATTAATATGAGCTTTGTAGATGATTTTCTTTTGTTTGCCAGGGGTGATACCGCATATGTCCAACTGACGATGTAGGCTTTCAATTCTTTCTCTAGGTCAACTTGGCTTAGAGTAAACCCCAACAAAGGTATAGCCTACTTTAGAGGTGTAGAAGACCCTGTAAAGGAAGAGATCATGGAGGTAACTGAATTCAAAGAGGCCCCTCTTCCATTCAAGTATCTTGGCGTGCCTTTGACAAGCAGGAAAATGTCTGTCAACCAACAAACGTAGAGCCTACTTTAGAGGTGTAGAAGACCCTGTCAAGGAAGATATCATGGAGGTAATTGAATTCAAAGAGGCCCCTCTTCCATTCAAGTATCTTGGCGTGCCTTTGACAAGCAGGAAAATGTCTACCAACCAACAAATGTAGAGCCTACTTTAGAGGTGTAGAAGACCCTGTCAAGGAAGAGATCATGGAGGTAACTGAATTCAAAGAGGCCCCCTTCTATTCAAGTATCTTGGCGTGCCTTTGACAAGCAGGAAAATGTATGTCAACCAACAAACGTAGAGCCTACTTTAGAAGTGTAGAAGACCCTATCAAGGAAGAGATCATGGAGATAACTGAATTCAAAGAGGGGCCCCTTTCATTCAAGTATCTTGGCGTGCCTTTGACAAGCAGGAAAATGTATGTCAACCAACAAATGTAGAGCCTACTTTAGAGGTGTAGAAGACCCTGTCAAGGAAGAGATCATGGAGGTAACTGAATTCAAAGAGGCCCCTCTTCCATTCAAGTATCTAGGCATGCCTTTGACAAGTAGGAAAATGTTTGTCAACCAACAAACGTAGAGCCTACTTTATAGGTGTAGAAGACCCTGTCAAGGAAGAGATCATGGAGGTAACTGAATTTAAAGAGGCCCCTCTTCCATTCAAGTATCTAGGCATGCCTTTGACAAGTAGGAAAATGTTTGTCAACCAACAAACGTAGAGCCTACTTTATAGGTGTAGAAGACCCTGTCAAGGAAGAGATCATGGAGGTAACTGAATTCAAAGAGGCCCCCTTCCATTCAGGTATCTTGGCGTGCCTTTGACAAGCAGGAAAATGTATGTCAACCAACAAACGTAGAGCCTACTTTAGAAGTGTAGAAGACCCTGTCAAGGAAGAGATGATGGAGATAACTGAATTCAAAGAGGGCCCCCTTTCATTCAAGTATCTTGGCGTGCCTTTGACAAGCAGGAAAATGTCTGTCAACCAACAAAAATGAACAAGTGTAGGTGCAAGAGGATGGTCTCATTGTAAGAAGGCCCAAGAGTAAGTCATGTGAAGAAAATAGCAACATACACGACATATTTACAAAACATTTAAAAAATAAATCAAAAGAAGTAAAATAGAAGTGTGCATGGATTAAAATCGGGATGCGAGGATTCAAATCAAAGTCACATAACGCAAGAAAGTGCAAGGCAAAATAAAAATGAGATGTGCAAGCAAACCTTAGGTAATATGCTCAAAGTCGATTTGCGCATATTGACAACAATGGAAATGTCGTATGCGACGAGTCAAAACACGATGAAATACCATCAATATATCGATAAAATAATCGGTGGAATAACGACATGGGAAGTTTCGAATCCATAGATCAAATTACGATGCTTAACAATGAAAAAAAACAAACAAAAATCCAACAAGTATCGCATTTTTAAAACGTTCATGAGACACTTTTGCAAAGGCCGTAATCGAGGCAAAATAAGTGGGAAAATAAAAATAAAAATTAATTTGTAAAGACAATGTCACAAATAAGAAATAGGTATAAAAAAATCAGAAAGAAATTCATCTTGAAACAAAATACCTTTCGTTTGAGAAAAGAGTTTAAGGATCAATCGCACAGCGGCGAGAAAAAGTCTGATCGATTTGAATGTGTTTTGAATAATGGCGAGAACTTGGATGGGCGAGATATCCATCTCGAATCCTAGCCTCAGGAGTGCGTGGTATGCACCACGTTCCATTTCCATCTTATTTGCAAAAAGTGTTAGATATTTTTAGATGTTTTTTGAGATTTGATTAAGAAAAGGGTTTGAAGAAACCGCACAAAAGTTTTGAACGATGGCGAGAGTTAAGATGGGCAAGATCTTTATCTCGAATATTAGTCCTAGGAGCTTGTGGTATCCACCTCGTTCCGTTTCCATCTTTATTTAAAAAGTGTTGAATAGGCATTAAGTATTTTTTTTAGTTTTATTGTGAAAATGGCTTGACGTTGAATCAAGTATTTGATGAACGACTGCGAAATGTTTAAATGAAATGGTTTGAAAGAAGATGGGATAGAAAGAAATGGATTAATTTGGTTATTGAGAAAATACTCGACGTTGGATCGAGTTTTTGTTTTTGTTCTTTTCGGAAAATGATTGATTTTATTCTTGTGTTAGAAGATACCTAAAGAACAATTAAGAATAAAGTGATAAATTTATTACACGCCATGGGAATATGGATACATTTAGTCGAATGGGGATACAAGATAATGAAACAATTAAATTGAGCCCAATCAACAAACAAAAATGAACAAGTGTAGGTGCAAGAGGATGGTCTCATTGTAAGAAGGCCCGAGAGTAAGTCATGTGAAGAAAATAGCAACATACACGGTATATTTACAAAACATTTAAAAAATAAATCGAAAGAAGTAAAATAGAAGCGTGCACGGATTAAAATCGGGATGCGAGGATTCAAATCAAAGTCACATAACGCAAGAAAGTGCAAGGAAAAATAAAAATGAGATGTGCAAGCAAACCTTAGGTAATGTGCTCAAAGTCGGTTTGCGCATATTGACAACAATGGAAATGTCGTATGCGACGAGTCAAAACACGATGAAATACCATCAATATATCGATAAAATAATCGATGGAATAACGACATGGGAAGTTTCGAATCCATTGATCAAATTACGATGCTTAACAATGAAAAAAATCAAAAATAAACAAACAAAAATCCAACAAGTATTGCATTTTTAAAACGTTCATGAGGCACTTTTGCAACGGCCGTAATCGGGGCAAAATAAGTGGGAAAATAAAAAAAAATTGTAAAGACAATGTCACAAATAAGAAGTAGGTATAAAAAAATCAGAAAGAAATTCAATGGAATAGCTAAAAAAATGGAAAAAAAAAAATCATACAAAATAAGAGTGAAAAAAAATGAAAAAATAAAAAAATGAAAAAATGAAAAAACTGTGAGGAAAAGTGGCAACAAAGGTGAACACAAGATATGGGTAAAGGAGGTAAGAAGCTTCAACCATCCCCCCGCATTCTTATTGTTATTCAATATATATATATATATATCATTGTAAATATATATTATATAATGCTTGATAAAATGGAAAAGAAACAAAAAAACTTGGGAAAATGCAAGACAAAGGCATGCAAAGATTAAACCTGAGACCTAGTAGTTAGGAGCCAAAGGCTCTACCACTCCATCAAACTCTCCTAGTTTCCATTATTTGAATTTAATAGTACATGTACAATAAAAACACGCTATAATGAAAAAGTAAAATGAAATAAACAAGAAAGTAGTAGCAACAATTTTTTTTACATGAACATAACATGATAATCTTCTACTTTAAACTTGTAACAACAATATGTAAAAAATATATATTTCACATGATTTGTAACATTAGGACATCAAAAGGTAGTTCCTAGCAATCTCGAAAAAACCATCATAGAAATGCAAACAAAAAACATATCAACGTAGAACAAAGTTAAACCAAATCGTTACCGAACCGAGAAGGAGACGCTAGGAACATGGTGTTTCAGCTAGCTCATCAGTGTAACTTGCATTCGCACGAAAGCAACAACGACGGAGTGTGTTTAGTTGTACGTTCATGATTGATTCTATTGGAGAGGGGTGGTTGTCTTGTGAAATAGTGGTTTCTGAATTACATAGAGAAGATTGAAGAGGCACTTATTGTTGTTTATGGTTGTTAATGAAGGTGAAGTATGAAGAAAATAATATTAAATAAAATGGTGTTATGCTAGTGTGAAGATTGAAATTTTTTTGAACATGATTTGATGAAGGATCAATATGGAGGAGGTAGAAAAATGGTACTGAGTTATTTTTGTAAGGTATTATTTTTTGAGAAATATTTCTGTAATATGGAGGTAAGCTTGGTGAGATGAAAAGGAACAACATGTACCGGAAAAAAAAATCAAGATTTCTCTTCATATCCAAAAATGGACTTCCTAGTATTTTGAAAAAAAAAATCCTCTCTCGTTGTTGTGCGCCGCATGGAGTTATTTTTGTAAGGTATTATTTTTTGAGAAATATTTTTGTAATATAGATGTAAGTTTGGTGAGATGAAAAGGAACAACATATATCGGGAAAAAAACTCAAGATTTCTCTATATATCCAAAAATGAAATTCCTTGTATTTTGAAAATAAAAAGATCCTCTCCCATTGTTGTGCGTCGCATGGAGTTTTTTAGATGGCTCCCTCCTCTCTCCAACTTTCCAACACCATTTATACTCTCAATTAGGGTTTGTATTGTTTTTTTAAAATTCTGCAAATGCCCCTTAATGCTCATTTAAAGTTCTAAAATGAATTAAAACAACATAAACAAATAAAATTCAAATAATTTCAAATAATCAAAATAAAATCAGAATGATAACACAGTAAATTCTATTTATTTTTTATGAACATGTTGACAAAAAGATAAAAATAAACGGACTCAAAATAAATAAAAATTGGGCACAAAAGTGCCCAAAAAATTAAATTGAACGCACCAAAATGATCAGTGCGGAATAAACCACTCGAAAACATACAGGTTTTGATCAAATTTTAAAATGGAAAATGTTCGGTTAAAACACTCAGACGTATCAAAATGTGACAGAAAAATTAGCCGAAAAATAAATCGAGCACGCTAGATTAAACTACGTGAAACGTAGGTTAATAAAACTGATGCCTGCAAGCTTGATTTTGAAATTTTTCTCCCGCTGTTTTGACGCACATTTGACAATTGATTTAAACGGTTTGCCTGTAGATCCGGAAATTTATTTCGACTAATAATTTAGGCACTATGCGGTATGGAATACATGTTAAGCTATGCAGAGATACAACATCTAGGATGAATGTATTGAATCGGTGATTCATGGTCAAAATCGGGGTGTGACAGTGAGGAGCGAACGTTTGCATCAGATTGAATGGATTTCTATATATCAACATTCACGGGAAAAATGTATCTTATCTAAACTCAAATAATTATGGACGAATCAATGTTTTGTGTCGTCTCAAGACACAATATCTTATATTTGTGAAAGAGTTCGAAAGATCGCACAGCGACGGAAAAAGAGTTTGATTTGTTTGAAATATTTTGAATGATGGCAATAACTTGGATGAGCAACCATCTCGAATCCTAGCCACAGGAGCTCGTGGTAACCACCATGTTATTTTTCCATCTTATTTGCAAAATGATTTAATATTGTTATACATTTTAAGATTTTGATTGAGAAAAGGTTTACACGAAAGTCGCAATAAAAGTTTTAATAAATGGTGAGAGCTTGGATGGGCGAGATAAGCATCTTGAATCCTAACTTCTGGAGCTCGTGGTAACCACCACGTTCCTTTTCCATCTTTATTCAAAAATATTTAATAAGAACTGAATGTTTTTTAATTTGATTGGGAAAATGCTTGACATTGAATCGAGTGTTTTGTTTATGATACAAAAATGAAATGGTTTGACAAATGGCTTCATGTGCTTATTAAAGAAAATAGTTTGGTGTTGACCAAGTTGAATTTTTCAAAGGATTGATTTTATTTGTGAATGTTAATGGATGTTAAGTGATTGATTTTGGTATGATGTAAAAAAATATACTTGATGTTGATCAAACACCTTTGATTTTTAGTATTTTTTTCAAGGGTTAATTTTAAGAGTCGTTTTATCTTTTTGGATTAACTATTATGCATCAATTAAAAATACAATAAATTAAACTAAATTTAAAAAAAGAAAAAAAGATAAAAGAAATAATAAAAGGGGTATGCGCACTATCAATACAAGAGGTAAAAGAACTTAAAAACACTAAAGAAAAAACCAAAAATAAATAAATAAAGCAATAATAAATAATAATAAATAAAAAAATATGCAAAAGACAAAAACAGACTGAAATTTGGGGTGTAGCTAGAAAAATGCTATAGCCCTAAAGGAGGGACCTTGCAAAGGTGCACTGAGCAATTATGGGGGTGAGGGGGAGACTTAATCTTCCTCAACCCCATATTTGGTTACTATTCCCTTAGCAACAAAAATGGAAGAAAAATGCTCCAACGAAAACCTAAAAACACCATAATTTTCTCAATTTTTCACGAAATTAAGCAAATAAATAATAAAAATGTATCTACTCGATCTCAAGAAAATAATGGTGTGTTTAGAATAAGCAAATAAAGAACAATAAAAATCGAAAATCAACAAAAATGCAGTCGTACATATTTGCTTGATTCGGTCATCTTATTCACCTTCATGACAAATGAATCATGGATTCATACTTGGCGTGATGCTGGAAAGCTATTGGATACATTATTTATGTAAAACAAACATCAATTTGCATTTTACCCTTTTTGTTCATGGAGATTCAAGAATACTTAAAACTCTTGATTTTTGAATCAATGGAGTTTCCATACAAAATAATGGTGATTAATATACTAATTAAGTGCAACAAGAATTATAACGCAAATAAAATTAAATAAACGAAAATTAAATCAAATTGAATCACTTTTGCTCATGGAGGTTCAAAAATACTTTAAATTATTGATTTCGAATCAATGAAGTTTACATGCAAAATGTTGATGATTAAGATATTAATTAAGTGTAGCAAGAATAATAATGCAAAAATAAAAATAAACGAAAATTAAATCACATTTAATCATTTTTGCTCATGGAGGTTCAAGAACACTTTAAACTCTTGATTTTGAATCAATATAGTTTCCATTCAAAATAGTGATGATTAAGATACTAATTAAGCACAACAAGAATAATAATGCAAATAAAATTAAATACACAAAAATTAAAAACCTGCCTTAATAAAGAAGAAGAAAAAGTGACTTGAAAATAAGAGAAAAATTTGTGCAAAGTTTTGGGTTATTCTCGTGAATGATTCTTGGTGAAATTTGTGAATGAGAATATTTTTATTTATATGCTCTAAAAATGGTAGTTTATGAATTATGCAAAGAGTGCGACTGTCTTGTAGAAACTTATTTAATTAAATATTAAATAATGATGTAATATATGTATGGAATAATGATCTAATAAATTATAGATATTTTGGACCTTTTAGAAACATTGATTTTTGTTTTTATGATGTATGAGAATGATTAATAAAATTCAAATGGATATTTTCATGATAAATCAAATGATTATGAATTTATTTTTCAAAATGAATAATGAAAAAATGCAATTTTAGTCAATATCTTCAAAATGAAAAATGTTGACTTTATGTTGACTTTTTTACTATAATGCATATACGCATGATTATGGTGACTTTTTTTTATAATAAAAATACATATGGTTAAAAATGCAAAACTTGACAAATGAACATGTATCAAATGAATTTAAAATATCCGAAAAAAATTGGGGTATGACAACATGTATCTAACTTTTGAACGATCAGAATTTCAAAATAATATTTGAGGTGAGAGTTATCTACTTCGCAATGAAGCTATAGATTTGGGGAAAATTTCAGCTTTTTTATTCTTATTTATAAGCTAGTTTGCTTTGTGATTTGCAGTTGTTAGTGCTAGTTTGTGAATCACTTTAAGACTCTTTTGTACCCTTAATTGATTATAGTTGAGTTATTTTTTTTATCTGGACGACTCGTGGTTTTTACTCTCATATTGAGGGATTTTTCACGTTAAAAATATTGGTGTTCTTTTGTGTCTTTATTTGTTCAATTTGTCATCTTATATTTGTTTTTGATCCTCAAGGTTCTTACAAGTTTGAGGAATTTTATATCTGATGTGTATTGATCTATTATTGTGTCTTAATTTTCCATCAGCATACTCAATAATATAAAACATGAAATAAGTGAATAAAGGAAAAACAAGTGAAGATAAGAGCCGATAGAGAGGAAGAACAATTAAAGAAAATAACCAAATAAGCAAAGTGGAGATATAAACCACCAAACAAAAGAACCATAGAGAGAAGCAATCAAACATTAAAAGAAACTATTGAGAGAAACAACCAAGCAGAAGAGCCAATAAATACTAGAGTAACCAAGCAAAAGAGTCGATAAGGGAAAGAGTTAAACAGAAGAATCAATATGAAAATGAGAAATCAAAAAAAGAAGAAGAGCCAATAAAGAGATAAACTTTTAACAAAAGAACCAAACCAAATGAAATCAAACAAACCAAACAAAACCAATTTAAATCAAACCAAATCAACAGAGAGAGAAGAAGAAAACCAATAGAGATAACAATCAAAGAGAGAATCTAATAGAGAGATAAACAATCTAAAAGGAAGACGTAATTGAAGGAGAATTGCGGTCCAAAACGCAGCGGAAATTAAAATTTTTTCCTTTAGAGATCCTTACGAATGGTCATGATCAGTGATAGAATATTTACCTCTTATGACGATTGAAACCTTTGGTGCAGATCTCTTGTGACGATCAAAACCTTTGATGCAGATCCACGAAGCGATCACGAACGTTGAACGATGACAACGTCTCTACTCATTCCACACGAACGGGTTCCTTCAATCTCAGTGCTAGCTGGTACGAATGAAGGCTTTGAGTGAGAGAGAGAGAAAACGAAAATAATGCAACCGCAATTAATGCTTCTGCACAAGGGTTCTATTTATAGGACCACTTGTGTGGGCTTCAAGCTAAAAGCCCACTTAAGTGTATTTTGGCCCATATCTTATAATATGCCCAAAATCACTTAAACCCATGGTACCTTACCATATTTCGTATTCTACTCAAGTAAACCGTACCTTACGATGTTCTATAATTCACTTAAGGGCACCGTACCTTACGGTATTCCTTAGTTACTCTATCTCTCATCAATCCGTCCTTTGTGTGTGACCCTGTAGGTTTTCGTGACGTTGGCAATTATATTAAATCACACATTTAACATAATAAACAGTGAGCGGTATCTAGCAACACATCACTGCTACCCAAGACACGAAAATGTCAAGTGATCTGACAATTCCTTATGTGATAATATTTATGTGTATAATTACCCTTTTGCCCTCATGTCTATATTGAACACAAGGCATAGACCGTGTCATCCTTGTCCAGTTCAATATTGGGCCCATAGACATTTATCCTGTTACGCAGGATGGGCAAATTCCATCTAGGTCACTCATGTCCCTTAACATGCTTCGTGGAGTACCCATCAACTGTCTTTATGGTTATCCAGTTACGGACAACGTTGGATCAGCAATAAAGCACTCGACTCTACATCTAGGGTCCATAGTGGTTTCAGGTCGAAGAGTGGTATACACCATTATCACCATGAGAATAACTTATGACACTTTGCATAACTTTCTATATAGTATTCTCATAGCGGGTCAATCCGGTATAAATATTACTCCTAATATTCATACCTATGTTTAAGACTTGATAACTCTTTATCCATGATCCATGAGATGTGATCATCAGTCTACAAACATAATAGTCTTAATGCTTTAATGTTATCCCACTTCACACTAAAGTTTGACTACGGATACTTTAAGAATAGTGTCTTTATGTTTAATGTGATCTCATGATTAAGTCATACTTGATACATTAAACAGACTAGCTATTCTAGGGACTTTATTAATCAACCATAATAAAGAAAATGCCTTTTATTATTAATAAATAATTCGATACAAGTACCAAAAGTATTGGCCTCTAGGGCTTACATCAACAGTAATTGTATCAAACAATCACACATAATCTAAAAAGAAGACACAATTGTATCAAACAATTACACATGAGAATCAATAGAGAAAGGAGCCAAAAAAAGGAACCAAACCAAAATTAGATCCAACATCACAAAAATAAAAGTACACATTCTCACATTTTTGAAAACTCAGAAATGATAGAGCGGCAAGACTTTTCAAGGAGGATCAGAGCAAACTCTGATACCAAATATATAAGATAAAATATGGGAGGAAGAACCTTGCTAAAGTTTCTATTAAAATGACACACACCGAATACAAAATATCACTCTAAGAATATATAATAAAAAAATAGATTAAACTACTCATATTTAAATTAAAACAAAAATTCAATTACATATTATCTAACCGATGTTGCATCATGTAAATTTGGAGACCTAACTTATTGATCTTCTCAACTATAATGATACAATAAAGGTGGACAATGTTATGTATTGTCGTCTGCCAATCGGTTCATATGGACGTGTTTGGTTCACCAACATGTTACATTAATACAAGTGATTTTTTATATTTGATCAGTATCTCTTAAAGTGACATATCGAGTTAAATCCGACACTTGTTCAATATATATGTTCATGTTATTTGTTTAAGTTTGATTTGTCTATGGACATTTTATGAAACCGCGACATGCATAATGGACCTCAATAAAAAAAAACTAGGTTGATTCATTTATGATCTTATTTGTTTTTAATTAATGGTTTTAACTCAGACATGACGATGGGGCAGGATAGAGGTGAGCTTAAGCATTATCATCCTCGCCACCATGTACCAACCCTGCCCTTGCCCCCAAACCCAGTCGGAGGTAACAAATGAACCCCCGCCCCCGCCTCTAATAAGGAATAGATTTTTCCAATCTGTCCCCATCCACATAAATTGTATTTTTTTGTAATGCATGTTTCTTTTCTATAGCAACAAAATTCAATAATTAAACTAAATATTTCGTCATTTTAATAACAATCATAAGATTAAGAAGGGTAAATATGTGAGAAAGTTATTAAAAATAAGAGTTAAATATGTTTGTAGTCCTTGTAAATATCTCAAATTTCACTTTTAGTCCCTCAAAAAAATTTCTCCAAAGAATGGTCCTCTTAATATTTTACACTCACACTTTTGGTCTCTCTTACTAACATCTGTTAATAGAAGTCATTGTGGCACTGACATGTGGCAGTGTCAGCATGACAAAGATGTTGATATGGATACCACATTGCATTTTGTTCCCATTTTATATTATTTTTATTAATTAAATTTATAACGACGGAGTTACCTTTGCTAAATTAATCGCTAATATGAACATCATACAGAAACCTGAAAACCGTAGCTAATCTTTAGCTAATCCCTAGCTAATTCAAACACATCATTCTTATTACCTAGATTTTATTTTTATTTTCATGATTTTCTGCAAGAAAGTTTATCATATTATAAGGATTTCTCTCGTAAAAATCTAAACTTTTTTTACTTGAGATGAATTAAATATGAAAATTTTTAAACACCAATTTCCCATTAAACAAATATTTTTTAGCTAATATTTTTTACGGACTTATTTTTTAGCTAATACATAAAAAGGATCTACAAATTTTTATGACATTTCGAATAAGTCTCTATTTATTTTGATTTTCCGATCGAAACATAATGAATGTGTTTTTTTCAAGAGACGAAATGAGAAATTTAACCATATTGATGGCAAAAAGACTGACATACTTTAAAGTTTTTTTATGTTAGTGTATCAAATTATAAGGATCTCCACCATAAAAATTGAATAATTTTTTGACATGAGATGAATTAAATAAGAATTTTTTAAGGTCGATTTTCCATGAGATGAATTAAATAAGAATTTTTTAAGGTCCATTTTCCATGAGACGGAAACAAACGCAACATTGGCATATGATTGAATTTTGAGTTAATCTAAGAATTACATAATAACACATAAAAATGATCTGCAAAATTTTATGGAATTTCAAATAAGTCTCGATTTAATTTGATTTTTCTATCAAAACGCATATAATTCAATCGAGACTTATTCAGAATGCAATGAAACTTTGAAGATACTTTATATATATGTTATGATATAAGTCTCTCCAAAATAACAACTCAAAATTAAATCATATGTTAATGTTTTCTTTGTTTCTGCTTCATAGAAAATCTACTCTTAAAAAAATACATATGTAATTCATCTCAAATAAAATAAAAATGAAAATTTTGTGAGACACATCCTTATAATGTGATAAAGTTTCTTGCAAAAAATCATGAAAAAATATGAAGTATATGTCATAAGAATGACGTATTTGAATTAGTTAGGGATTAGCTACAAATTAGCTACAGTTTATGGATTTATGTATGATGTTCATGTTAGCGACAAATTTAAATGGGAATAAATGTCATGTGGCATCTCGCATCTATGTCAGTATTTTTGGCACACTAACATTGACATGTATCATATCACGTTGTTTTCACCCGTATTTAAATTTTGAAATTTTGTCATCTGCTATGCCTCTAATTAAATTAATTTTTCCTATTAAATTCGCGACAGGGGCAAGGAGGTCTGGCCGAGTCCAATTTTTTTTGTTAAAGTCGTGGCATAGGCAAGGAGGTCTGGCCAAGTTTGAATTTTTTTTATCATACTTGTTTTAACTTGTATTGTTATAAGGATTTTGAAGAAGCCGCAAAAGATACGGGTGGAAAGTGTGAGGAAAGGAAAAAAGATACGGGTTGAAATAACTCACGTAGCCGCAACAATCACAAAGGCTTTGAAGGTTTATTTCGGTACGTAAATAGAACAAAATGTTTTTCGAAATTTAAAATATTTATACAAATTATTTAGATACCGACATAGAACAAGATAATTTAAGGATGAAAACAAATTTACACAAATTATGCAATGTCATGTCACCTTACAAGATTTATTTCAGTACTTTCATTTATCAAGACTTTAAGTTCGATGATAACTAGTGCAAGCAAGAAAAAAAAAATTTACACTAATATTTCTAAAAAGAAAAACATTAATTTGACCCGTTATAACTCCATTAGTTTTGCCAAGACAGTGAGGTCAATAAATAAAATAATTAAATAATATTGGATAAACAAATATTAATGGCTCACACTAACAAGATCCCTCAAGTCAAACCTCAAGCTACACATAACTGAGTATTAATTAGAAAATAGACCGTGTTAATATAGTTTAATGAAAATCATACTCACAATCACATAATTTAAATGAATAAAAAATCATACTCACATAATGGTCAAGCAAAATATGTTTGAAAACTCTTTCTCAAAGCCTCACCATGTGATACACACACATACAAATACAGTAACATCTGACATAGGAGAAGCTTATCATTATCTAAATTAATGACAAGGTAGTTTATTAGCATAAATATACTTCATAAAGTAAATTAGAAACCCATGTTACATACATTATTGTAAAGGAAAACAGCTTGTCCTGTCAGATTTTGCCTTAGGTTTCAGCTTGGAATTTCAGTTTTTTTTTAATGAAACATTTCATTTTTTTAATATTAGAAAAGGTGCACCATAATGTAAAAGCAAAACATAAAAGTATGAGTGTAGTATTGTAGCAAAAATGCAAAAGCAACTAGTCTACACCAATATAAATACATGCATCATGTCATTAGGTAAAGTAATTCATTAAACAAAATGCAATGAAGTTTACTCTTTATTACGTTGATCTTTCATTATGGTATCATTCATCTAGTTGGATTGCTTCCACTGTCTAACTAACTCTTGGTCAGTTGTAACTAGTTTTTAGTTACACTCTTCACACTTTCCAAGAATTGCTACTTCATCCTATTCATTGCTCCGGCTTCTTAATTGCAGTCATGGCATAACATTCTCAAATTACGACAATCGTAAGCTCAATTCAGAACTCACAACTAATCGCAGCCAATGCTTCTGATCTGAATTCATCACATCACTTCGGTCCAAAAAATTTATTTAAGATGTAAGACAATAATTATTTTCTTTGGAACCAATAGGTTGAGGGAGTCATTCTCACTCAAAAAGTGCATAAACTAATTGTGAATCTTCAAATTTCGCAGAAAGAAGTTCAAGACAGAGAAATATTTTCTTAAAGGCAAAGTCTCTAAAGAATATGATTCTTGAATAATGTAGGATCAAACTGTGCTTATATGAATTCTTTATACAATTTTGGAATCGGTGATTCCTTGAGTCTTGTCATGCAAGCATGCTTTTGAAATATTAGACAAAGTAGATATGCTCATATGAAGGCGCAAGTTTGACAACTTTGAGTTGAAATCAATGAATAAAAGTAACAAAACTACTGTTGGATATGCTATCTCAGAGCAAGATTAGATTGATTCCATCTTTGATGGTTTACCATAGGAATACAATCTATTTGTAATGCAGATGTATGGGAACTTTGAGTCTCTAAAACTCTATGGTGTTAAAGTTCTCCTTTATGTCCAAGAAGTTCAATTGGACAAATTCAGCAAAAGTTAGTCGTGTCAAATACCATTGTGAGTGTAGCACACAAATCAAGAAACAATTGGTGCGCGTGAAAATTTTGTAGGTAGTTGAGGCAGAGGTCGCATAACTCATGGTAGAGGTTGTGGTAGAGATCGTTCTTCATCGGGTAATTAACCTACCTGTCAATTATGTGGGAAGTATGGTCATGTTATTGTTTTTTGTTGGCAGAGGTTGGATGAAACCTTTACACACGCGTGTGCTCAATCCAACTTATCAAATTTCATAGTGCAACTACTGACAAATATGAAGCATCCACATTAGGCTCTCAATCCATATCCATGATGGCCACTACACATGATCATTCCTTATCAGTTGAAGTTGAAAAAAACATGTGTGGTTTGCTAATTCAGGTGCCTCATATCACTTTACTATGTATGCTCATTTCTTACACATCAAGAAACCTTATGCGGGCTATAGTAGAGTTTGTGTAGCTAATGGTCACTCTTTAGCCATTAATTATATAGTATCCTCCTATGTGTTTTCCAAGCCCATCCATACTACCTCTCTAACTCTTAATGACATTCTTTATTTTCTTTGCATAACAAGAAACTCATTATCGGTGTCTAAACTCTCTAAAGATGATATAGTTGTGTTTGAATTCCTTTTTGATAAATGTTATGTTAAATCTTGGATTGTTCACCCTTCTGGAAGGCTATCTTGACTTAAGTGGCTTGTATTGTTTCCCACAGTTGCTAATAGAGTCTTCATGGACATTGTCTTTGAGTGCTATCAATCGTAGTGTTTCTTTTACTTTTAGTACAAATGATAATTCAATTTCATATTATAGATTTTCCTGAAAATATTGTAATGTGAATATCTCTAATAAAGGAAACGTTATGTCTTGTAAATCATGTTATTTAGGAAAATCTCATAGAATATGTGTTTGCTTGTCATATACTACATATACTACTCCCTTTAAAGTTGTTCATACTGATCTTTGGGGTCCTTCACCTCACCCTTCTAGTTATGAATTCCACCACTATATTACATTTGTAGATGCCTATACGAAATATACATGGATCTATTTCTTGAAACAGAAGTCAGAGGTATTTCATGCCTTCAAACTCTTTCTCACCTTTGTCAAAACTCAGTTGTATACCATTATAAAATCTTTAAAATCATATTATAGAGGAGAATTTATATCATTTACTAAATATCTGTCTGAATTAGGCATCTCACACAGACTAACTGGACTTCACACATCTCACCAAAAATGGGACTGTTGAAAGTAAACATAGACATATTGTTGAGATAGAGCTTACCATATTATCTCACACATTCATTCCTCAAGAATTTTGAGACCATATCTTTTCCACATCTATGCACATAATCAATAGGTTCCCAACTGTTGGCTAAACCAAGTTCCATTCTCCCTTTCATGCCTTGTATCAGAAAATTCCTAACTATGAGTCCATTAAGGATTTTGGTTGTGATTGATTTCCTTTCACAAGACCCTACAATAAGCATAAACTTGAATATATGAGTGAATAGTGTGTTTGCATCTAGGAGTGTCCTCTCAGCATAAAGTCTTTAAATGTCTCAACAAGTCTAGTAATATGTTCATCTTTAAGGATGTTATGTTTAATGACCATCATTCTCCATTTCCTACTATGTTTCAAACCAACGTTACATGTACAAGCCAACATACATATGAACCTAAGTCAAATACCTTTGCTCAGTTATCTACTTAACACTCTCCTAACATGACTTCCATAATACATGTGGTCGCTGACTCAATTCCTCAAGTAGTGTAAGAAAGTATCTCACCTATTAAATCTCAATTTGATAGGCCAAATCATGGTGCAGGTCATTAGCATGACCATAACCTTCCTTAAAGTAATCCTAGAAGTCTTACTCAAGTGTCTCGGTCGTGTACTCAATTTAGCCTTATGTTTACTCCTTCTCAACTTGAACATGATGGCCCCCCTCTCGGCAGGATTTCTTCCCCGCCTACAACTAATGGTTATGGACCACATGTCTCTACTACTACCAACTGATCTGATATGTCTCTCTCACCATCCATACACAACTCTACACATCCAATAAATTTATGTATTAATAATCATCCCATGTTAAAAAGAGCCAAGATTATCCTTTTCAAACCAAAAACCTTCTTATCTCATATTGAACCTCAAAATCTCAAGCAAACACTCTCTCAACCTGAGTGGCACCAAGCTATGCAAGAAGGGTATGATGCTCTCTTAGCCAATCAGAATTTGACTTTAACTACTCTTCCACCGCACAGAAAACTAGTTGGGTGAAAATGGGTCTTCAAAGTGAAGGAGAATCCTGATGGAACAATCATCAAATACAAATCCCAAATCCCAACTTGTAACCATAAGCAATCATCAACAATTTGGCTTTGACTTTAATGATACTTTTTCTCCAATTGTGAAGCCAACCATAATCAAAGTTATACTCGATCTTGCTTTGACTTACAAGTGGGATCTCTAATAAATTGACAACAATAATGCCTTCCTCAATGACTCTCTTGAAGAAGATGTGTATATGTCTCAGTCACTTGGCTTTGAAAAACAAGATTCAACCTTAGTTTACAAACTGAATAAAGTCATTTATGGCCTCAAGCAAGACCCACGAGCACGGTATGAGAAACTTACTCAAGTATTAATTCAGTTTAGCCTCTCTCATAACATGTGTGATCATTCCTTATTCATTTATTCAAATCAAGGTCTAACCGTCTATGAATTATTCTATGTTGATGACATTCTCATAATAGGGTCATCATCTATTCTAACTCACAAGTTGATTTATTCTATACATGCCACATTTGCACTAAAAAGGCTAGGAAAACTTAATTATTTCTTAGGTATTTAGGTCAAGCCCTTGACAAATAGTTTCATGTTCCTCACACAATCTTAGTATATTAGAGATTTTCTTGCTCAAGCGATGAGCAATACAAATGGTGTATCCATTCCTATGATGAGCAGCTACAAAATGAGAAAACATAACTCTCATCCCTTCTCAGGCTCTCACTTGTATAGATATATTGTAGGTGTTCTCCAATGTGTGACTCTTCATATGTCGTATATTGCTTTCAGTGTAAACAAGGTTTTCCAATTAAAGGCATATCCTTTGGACTCTCATTGGTATATGGTTAAAATAATTCTAAGATATCTCAGTGGTACTACCGCACATGGATTTCTCCTTTGTCCATCTTCATTAACACACAATTTTTCTCTAAGGACCTATAGTGACTTGGATTGGGTGAGCGATCCAAATGACCGCGAGTCTACCTCTGACTCTTGCACCTTTTTTGCACCCAATCTTGTAACATGGAGCTCCATAAAATAACCTCTTATTTATAGATCAAATATTGAAGACGAGTATTATGCTTTAGCACACACAACCTCAGAGTTGCTCTGGTTAGAGTCTCTTCTCAGTGAGCTTGTAGTCCCTTTCTTACCTTCCACACTTCTTTGAGATAACCTTAATATTGTACTTTTATCCCATAATATGATACTTCATGCACATACGAAACATATTGAGCTAGATATATACTTTGTGAGAGAGAAAGGGTCATAGCTAAGAAGACGAAGATCCAATATATCCCTAGAAGTTTGAAGGTTGTAAATACTCTTACAAAGGCTCTTATCACGACATCTTTTCATAATATTTGCACCAAAACTCAAATTTTCTTTTTACATCCCTATTTGACCTTGTGGAGGAGTTTCAAAAAAGATGCACCATATATATAAAATCAAAACATAACTCTAATAATATATGTAGTAGTGTTGCAAAAGTGTAAAATTAACCTGTGTACATCAGAATAAATACATGTACCATGTCATTATGTAAAGTAACTCATTAATAAAAACGCAATGAAATTCATCTTTCATTATTTAAAAAAACCAAGAGTTTGGCGACAAAATTCACCTATTATAGATTTTAACTTATGACTTAGTATATCAAATATTTTCAAAAGTGCAATATTTTACTATCCGAACCAAACATGGTTGTTCCTCTTTTGTAAAATAAAAGTCTACGCTAATTAGTTTTTATCATTTATTATGGATTGGAATCAAGTTAAATCCGTTTAAAGTTCCATCTAAGATATATTGTCCACTCAAAGTTTAAGACCTTCCAGACATAGTCTCAACGACTAACATAGACAAAGACGAGAACAAAGGCAAAAGCATAAGCATCGATCAAGGAAATCTTCTAACGGTTAGCAAAAGCGGAGATAAAGGCAGAAACATAAGTATCAGATCATAGAACGGTTTAACACACAGAGATATAGAAAGTTACTTAAAGTTACTTAGAAGTTAGAACTTTTGATACTATACTTGCACACCTAGGCTATGGTGCATACACCATACTTGTGCTATAAGTACTCATGTAATGCACCATTCTCAATTAATAAAGTCAGGTTACTTTGTTCATATTATGGTATCAAGATCTCTATTTTTAAACAGTTCAATTCGATCTTCTTTCTTCAATTGATTTCTGAATCTATTGTATTCTTCTTCACAACCTTTAAGAATTTATCTAGTTCTTGATAACGACATCATTTTATGCATTTTCAATTCATTTTCTTCTTCTTTTCTTCGTCAATGGAGCCTCAAAACACCAATTCACAACCATTTCAACCTCAATTGGACTCAGTCTACTATGTTCACCGGAGAGATAAACCAGATTTAGTTTTAGTTATGTCAAAGCTTGATGGATCCAATTATGTTGGTTGGAACATATCGATGTGTCATGCTCTTAGATCTAAGAAAAAACTATCCATCATTGATCATCAATGCCAATTCTTGCCATATTTATCTAGATATTTATCTAGTTAATTTTCCCCTTAAAGGATTATGCATGCCTTAGATGATCTATGTGCATAACTCTTTCCATATTTATCTAGTTGTTTATATGTTTATTTTTCCTATCTTTTTTATAATGCCAAAGGGAGAAAAGTGTATTCTTAAAGAGAGTAGAGTATACTCTTTATATATGTCAGAGAGAGTTTAACCGCTCTAATTTATTACTTGTTTTTTCTTGTTTATCGACCTCCCTAAGAGATGCATTGTCTATATCAAAAAGGGAGAGAATATGGATCTACGTGCTTGCAGGTATAAAGTTGCATCTATCTGTTAATTTGGTTTTGTTGCTGAAAACTCTCTTAATAGAAGTTTGTATTGGATGATAACAAGTTACGTTACCATCTAATATGATCAAATGGTAGTGTTTGAAGATTGATTAAGTGATGATTCTTGATATGTTGATCAAGTTATGGTGCTTGATATGTTGATCAAGTGATGGTACTTGATATATTGGTTTGAGTGATTGTGGTTGATATGTTGATTAAGTGATGGTGCTTGATATATGTGTTCAAGTGATGATGCTTGAAGATCAAGGTGTCATCTTATATAATCAAGTTGTAAAGCCTGATATAAAGATGAAGCCTAAGATCTTTTGATCAAGATGTGTTGATCAAGATGAGTTGATCAAGTTATGTTAATAAAGTCGTGGTGATCAAGTGTGCTTGGAGATCAAGTTATCAATGACAATTTGTGGAGGACAACATCTTACGTCAAAAGGTGTTCAATAAAGTTAGAGAAAATCTTTGATCAAATTGATTGTTTGATGATGGATTTTATCATGAAGAGTTATCTCAAGTCTCATTAGAAGAAGATTCAAGGTTCCAGTTCAGTGTTAAAGTCAAAGATAATGTGGTAAGAAGGCATAAGCTTCTGAGTTGTGAAAGAGAGAAAGTGTGAAAGTTCGTCGAGTCTAGGTCGAAAGGATAATGTATGTAAAGGTATAAGACTAACTCTTAATTCTAATAAGAACACACACTTTCAACCCTTTAAAAAGACTTTCTTCTTTTAAGAAAATCATCTAAAAATGTTTTAAAAGTCTAGCTTATTGATTAGGAAATTGTCTTATCAATTAGAAGATTTTTTTTATAAAGGTATAATTTATTATGCCTAAAGGATAGTCGATCATTTCACTTTGTAACGCCTATAATCAATTAATGAAGTCTCTTAATAATTGACAACTACTAGAAATCAAAACTTTCTATTTTGTAGTAAAATAATTAATTATGCACATGAGATAATCGATTATGAGCATTAAAAAACCTATAGATTGTTTCCATATTTGAGTCATTGTTTGTCTTATAAATAAATGTCTCTTTTCTCGTTTCTCATACACTAGAAATCTTATTTCACATTCCTTTCTCTCACTCTCCTATTTCTCTCTTATTTTCTCACATTTGCCTTAGTACTTTTGAGAGTGAAGTATTATATCTGCAAGGGTATTTTTGTCTAGTGTAGTGACATTATTGTAATTTCTCGTTGGAAGAAAATTTATTTTGCTTATGAGTTAAAGTAAGTGAAAATCTCTCTTTTGGTTGTTAAGATTAACCAGTTAAAATCTCATATTGGTTAGGGAGGTCTCCGTAATTAAAACTCTTAGTCAGTTCGTGAGTTTAGTCTGCTATTAAAAAGCTCTCGGTTGGTTGTGGAGGTCTCCATATTTAAACTCGTCTTGGTTGTAAAGTTATCAATTGAAAAACTCTAATCCTTGTAAAAGGAGGTTTGTGGGTAGAGCATGTTAAAAGCTCTCATAATATTGAAAACTTTCAAAAAGGAATTCTTAGAAAAATGAGTATTTCACTTCTTTAAGACCAAACCCCAATAATTCTATGATTTATTTCTCTTATCCTTTAACTCTTTACTTTTCTATTTGCTTTTATTATGTTTGTTTTACAAAAAGATTTCTAAACTTAATTTTTATAAATAAAAAAATTATTTTGAAAATAAATTTTCAATCCCGCACAATTCATGATTAACCATTACACATTCTTCCAAGCACGAGTTGTAACACCCCTTTTTATACCCCAAAATACTTAACATATAATCAGAGTGAATAAACACGCATATAAACAAAAGGGCGTCACATCGACGTTTTCAAAAACTAAAAGCTTTCAAAAACCAACATCATTCATCATCAATATACAATACACCTGGTCATTTAAAATAACACATTTCAATTATCATGAATATTCAAGAATATGCGTTCGTAGCGGAAAATAATGAATACTCATGTATTTCATAAAATGATTCATGTCCCATACCATGATCATCTCTCAATAACTCAAGATAAAATAAAATCATATCCAGAATATTTGGCATTATGGCCTCTCAAACAGCAAATGCAATTAACCATGTTCACAAGTAATAACATAATACATCTCCAAATAAGACATGAGTTCAATACTACTAATCTACCCCGTGTTACATGACCAGAGCATTGACTCACTACCTAGTCTCTACACCAAAACACGAAAACTCTCCGGCTAAATCTCGAGTAAGCTACCGTCCACTTACTTCAGCAATACTACTCTTGAGTATCTGCACGATGCCCATATAAAGGCAACATTCAAACAGAAGGGTGAGAATTCAAATCATTATGAAGAAGTATAATAAAGCACAATGATTAAATCAACAATTAAAGGAATTCATCACACTTCGTATAACCATGTAAGTAATGCTAACCAATATTTATTTCACATGTTTCAAACATCCATCAACACTCAAGGAGTATAATATTCAAATCCAATACTATATTCCCAAATATACACATAACTATAATTATCACATAATCACATATTTTACCAAATTAGGTATCCAAACATCACCAACTCAATTACCATATCTCATACACACATAACAATCACATCAATGCATATATTCAATTATCACACAACTCTAATGTGACTCAATGCAAGACATGTGACTCTATGCATGTGGTACCGCAATGTGAACCCAACGTTTCATCGCTTTCCGATTCAATATCTAGAATCCAAGTCACGCTTCCGATCCGGAAAAGATCAAAGCCACTACGTCTATTTCCAATTAAGGATCAACGTCTGCTACGCCTATTTCCATTCAAGGATCAATGTCTATTACCATGTGAACCCACAGTTTCACCGCTTCCACTATAAAGTCGACCATGCCATGAATGAATGTACAAATACCAACAACATATGCAATTAAGATCATCTCTACCATCTTAACATTCCACATATCACCATAATTCAACTCTATGAATTATCCACCAATGGTACATATACACATTCATAACAAATATAATATTCACATATATAAGCTAATTATCAAGTACGCACACTTAGATTTCATTTCAAAATGATTACAGCATTTAAAATCCTCAATTTTCCCTTTTTAACAGCAAGTAACCGGTTAACGTATTTTGGGTAACCCGTTACCCTGAAAACAGAATTCAATTCCTAGGCAAATTTTTTAACTAAGTAACCGGTTAACGTATTTTGGGTAACCCGTTACCCTGAAAACAGAATTCAATTCCTAGGCAGATTTTTTAACTAAGTAACCGGTTAACGTATTTTGGGTAACCTGTTACCCTGAAAACAGAATTCAATTCCTAGGCATATTTTTTAACTAAGTAACTGGTTAACGTATTTTGGGTAACCGGTTACTCTGAAAACAGAATACAATTCTGGGCAATTTTGAACTAAGTAACCGGTTAACACATTTAGGGTAACCGGTTAACACCTAAACAGATTCAATTTCTAGGAAAAGTTTGTGAGCACGTAACCGGTTAACACTATTATAATAACCGGTTAACACGGGTTAAAATCTGAATTTTTTCTTAACGAGAGCAGTGGTGCTACAATAGAAATTATCAAATTGGATTCTCAATCTATCCCTCAATTCCACCCATTTATCAGTTCCAAACATAATTACTCATCACAAATCAAAGATTACTCATCAAAACCTAACAATTCCCAAAACCGTAAAAATTAGGGATTTCAACCTAAACATATTTCTACTCATTGCCCCAATTATACTAACCCATAATAATAAGGATTCTCTCCCTTACCTCTTCAATTTTCTGGAAACCTTGGCTTCTCTCTTGTTCTTCCCCTCTTCTCCTTACTTTTCCTCTTTTCTTTCTCCGTTGCCGTCAATGATCAATTGAATCCTACTTCTCACTCTCCTCACCTCTTACTATTATAGTATTATATTTGGGCTTAAAGAATGATACCTCTAATTTAATTATCAGGCCCAATAAGACCTAATATTAAAATATCTCTATTTAGTTCAAATAAATTGAACCAACACAGTATACACACCAAATTAATTAATAAAATCAATTATTTTACTACCTAACAACCAATTAATTAATTAACACTCCAATGAATAAAATAAAATATAATAATAATAATAATAATAATATAAGAATTAAATACTAAAATTGGGTTGTTACACGAGCCAAATAAGAACAAAGTGATTAGATAAATTTGTTTGTCAATACAGAGTCCCCCATTGTAGGGGCAATGAGCTTAGGTAAGAAATCTTGGCAGGTCAGTATTCAAAATAGATTATAAATATTGTGGCTACTTTGTTTTTTAATATATTTAACATAATTTATAAATATTAAAATATTTTTTATTAATTTAATTAAAAAGATAAAATGATTTAATATTTTAATAAAAATGTAAAGATATTGCTGTGAATTTACCGGTGACTTTATTTCATTTCATGCATTTTTACTTGTGATTTTACCTCCAAAATCATTTTATGAGGTGCTTGAGAAAATACATGGGTAGATTAAGAAACTCCCAAAGACAATATATACAATAACATTGATATTACCATTTACATTATCAAAGGGACCAATAATTTCCCCCACACAATTAACTAACCTATTCTGGGTTGGAAACTGTAAGCATCACATGAAACATTTCCATCACTAGCTCCCTATCTGCATGCTGAAAAAGGTTATTTATTTCATCATCTTTAACATCATATATTTTACCAAACTCAAATAAGAACGTTAAACACCCTTTCTTTAACTTGTGTAATTGATAAAGCCAGGCCTCATTTAACATCTCAAGAACATTGCCTGAGTTAATATCTTCAACAAGGCTTTCCTCACATAAATCTTTCAGATCACCGATGTCATACTTATTAGCTGCGCCGAGTAATGCAAGACAGTGTTTCCGGAAATCTTCGTGTTTGATTGCTCCATACAAGTAACTTAGAAGAGCAGTGCATGATTCGAGTGAGATGTCTTCTATATGAATTGTTGATGACTCTTTTTCCTTCAGGTTGTGATGAAACATGCTTTGAAACACAGGAGAACTCGCGGACAGAACTGCCTTGTGAGCTCTCAATGTACCATTGGAAGTTATAATGGTTAGGTCGGCATGTATAGCCTCGTCGAGCATGCGAGAGAGGCAATGGAGAGTACTTCTTTGAGCTTTGTTGCATGGCGAATTCCCATCAGATGACCATATAGAACTAGGTTCTCCACCCTGAGTTCAAAAGAAAATATCAAAGCATTAAGCAGAAAAACTCTGATACTAGTGCAGAGGTTTGTTTGTCAAATAGGCCTACATTTGTATTGGTATTAGAAAAAGAATAGGAATTATAAACTCACACTCATATGGCATATTTTTAGGTCAAGAAACTCAACATCTATGATGAAGCGACCCGTGAAAGCAGTATCAACGGGCCAGACAAAGTCATCCTGTGTCCTAAGCAGCCTTTCATAAACTGCATACAAGCAAACAGAAACAACCTGCATTAGCATTTCATTATATAATCTTAAAAGTTCTCATTTTCCAATTTGAGGATGCAATATTAAGCTATCCATATTTCCTCTTGACGCATAAAGGAGATGCAAAGATGATCGAGGAAGATAGGGCACCAGGCACATGATATCATATCACTTCAGGCAGAACTTCCTAAGGGCTACAATCAATACATCGAAGACATATAGAGATTGAATGACACTTAATCAAATACAAAACTCAAAATATCACTCATCTAACCTTAATTAATGGCTATTAGAGAGATTTAGTTAGTTAGTTACTAGGTTGATCACTTTTTAAAGCTAAGTTGTTATGAATCTCTAATTCATCATTGTTTTTATCGATTCAAAGCTTGAAAGTTTACAACTGATATAGTGTACAATATATAGGAGAGTTGGAAGTTGATTGAGTTCTAACAAACTCCTAACAAACAACTCCTAACTGTAAATGACAAGAAGCTTAATAAACTAAGAACTTAGGCTAATGGATTCCATAAATAATACTTGTAATAATAACCTATATAAAGCCATTTTGTAAATCACTTCAACCATTTCAATACAATTCCATTTTTCATCATTGATCAAAAGCCAATCCACATACACAAAGTTTATCCTTTTTTATCAAATTTATGCCAATAAAATGTCATATAATGTTATCAGAATCAGAGACACACAAATAAATAGTAAATAAACAGAAGAAAAAAAAGTGTTGGTGAATAGAGTTACCAGGAGAAACAATAAAGTTGCGGGATGAACCAGCAAGGGAGACTCGGAGAATGAATCGAGCAAGGGGTGGGTGTTCCTTAGAAACACGAGAAGGTTCTGGAAAAAGATGAATGGAGAAGAACCTATTCCTTACTATTGTAAAGTGCCTGGAGAATTGGGAAAGAAGAGGAAAGAAAGAAAAATTGAAAATGTAAAGGTCGTTTAAATACAAGAGAGAGTTAGAGATAGAGAGAGACAGACCAGTTCCAGATTCCGAGCTTGAAAGGATCGGACTTTTTGTAGGAAGAAGGTCCAAAATTGTCGATTTTCCACTGTGCTAATCTTGCAAGCGTGTTCACCCTATCCGCCATGGTTGGAGAGTTGGAGTGTCTCACTAAAACATTCTTCTGTTCATGTCTCTTAAGTCAAGAAAGATAAACGTGAACGCTTCCTACTTTTCCCTCTTTGATATTTCTCTTCTTTCTTTCTTTCTATTTTTCTTCAAAAATATTCTAGTTTTTTTTTACTCAAATTCTTTTTTAATTAATTCTCACTTTAAATGTGTATTTCTTACTTATAAATATAATATTTTTATTTTACTCTTGCAATTATATTTGTTTTGTTTGATATTGATTTTGAGTTTAATTGATATGTGTTGATAGTAAAAATTGTTTTACTATATAATTTAATAAAAAAATAATTATGTCATACCATATAACTAATCTAAAATATTTCCAACGTCTTGTTTATTGAGTGTTAATTTAAAATTATTTTATGATATATTCTATTTTTTATTATTCTTTTATAAATGTATCTTATAAAATATAATCCTTTTTATTGTATTTCACATATGTAATATATAAAAAAATATTTTATTTCTTCGATATATAATGATTAAAATAGTTATTTTTTCATTTTTTATTATAAGTCGTTTTAGAAGAAAAAAATTATACCACGATATAACTCACTTTACATTATGAATTAATGCTATTTTTTTATTATACCCTTAAAATTTTATTATTCTCTTTTCTTTCAATTATGTAAATTTATTTCTTTTTCCATGTTATTATTAAAGCATAATTTTGTAAAAACATTCATAATTTCTCATTTTCATACAACAATTATTATTTTTCTTAATAAGTATGAAAAGTCAAAAATGACTTTATAATAAAAAATAGAGATAGTATTGTCATGAATCGTTCGACCGAAGAATTTATCAACTAAGTTGAAGGAAACACGAGGCATAGGTGTTGGTTTTGGGCACATAGTCCAGAGGACGGTCAACCTAATATTTGAATTGATCATTTGGTTATGTGTTTTCTTAACATTGCGTAAGACTTCATCCACTTATGGAATTATATAAGTGGAGTTTTGAGTAACATGCAAAGGCACGATGAACAAAATAAGTGTTAAACTTTGCTATATAAGAATAATAAAAACCCCGGATCAAAAAACCACTTGACACGCCATTTTTGTTTCTATAAGGGACGTTGTACAAAAAATTTCAACAATTTTCAACATCTCTTTAAAGATGACTGAAAAATTATGGTTTAAAGGCCTCTAGAAAAACCTCTAAAGTCTGAAGAAAACAAAACAAATATTAATTTGACAGAGTCATATCTCATAAGTAATGGTGCTGAGAAGGTAGATAATTATGAATTATTTCTTGGTGTTATGATATCTGACTAACAAGGAGTAACCCAAAAGTTGTCTCCTAGAGGATGCCTCAAAGTTCGACAATTTTTAAAATGAGGCTGATTTTCTTCTCTAACAAGTTTGTTGGAAAAAGAACTCAAAATTTTGATTAATTATACATAGGTGAGATTTATGCCAAGCAGGGCCGGCCCGAATAATTTGGAGGTCCTGTTCTATTTTAAAATTAGGTATTTAATAAATAAAAATATAATAAATTAAAAAAAATATTTTATTTAAATGATAAATAAAATTATATATATATATATATATATATATATATATATATATATATATATATATATATATATATATATATATATTTGATTCATTGAAGTTTAACTTTTCGTATTTTTCTATTCTTACTATTCACAATTAATAGCAAAGTTCTTACCATTTAATGAGAGAAAATAGTTCCTTCAACAATCTCAGAGAACGTTAATAATAAAGTATTTTAATTAATAAACAGCTAATAATGTGAAATTACAAATTTTAAATCTCATAACTTCTAAACCAAACTTATTAATGTGTTTATTCACAATGATAGAAAAAAAAATATATATATATATAATGAAAAAAAAGTTGATTAAATGAGTCCATAACAAATTTCAAAATGCTACCATAGTATAAAAGTTGATAAATAGGTCTATAATAAATTTCAAAACGTTATCATAATAAAAAAAATTGATTAAATAGAAAGCGGTTTTTATGCAACAACATTTTTTTAGTAAAAAGAAAAATGTAGAGACCTAGGAATCAAATTCCCATATTTTTTTCTTTCAAAACAACCAAGTAACCCCTAGACTATTTTATATTACATGCTTCTATTTGCAACTAAATATATATATATTATTTAAGATTATATTTATATTAGGTCCATATGTCGAATTTGAGGCCCTTAAAATTTGAAGCCCATGTGCGGTAACACTCTTTGCACACCCACAGGGACAACCCTGATGTCAAGTACAAAAATAATGTAATTTAGTGTGGGGGATGAGGGGACACAAATAACCAATTAAGTTGTTTCGTTAATGTTAATTTTAAAATGAAAATTTATGTTTAAGAGCATATAGTTGAACCCGTAACATCTACTTATTCACCTTTATGGAGTGAAATCATAATCATTTGAGAGCTAAACAAAAAAAAGGTAAGTTAGTTGGGGTGAAAATTCTCCCATGTGTGAGGATTTAAGCTTTCAGCCATATGTGGTTGTGTTGGTCATGACAATTAAGTCCTGAATAAAAGTTAAGGTTTTGGGAAATTGGTCTTTTATAGAAGCACTTGAGGGGGCTCAAGGATTACATAGATAGTCTTGAGATTTTTGAAAAGATGACATTATTCAAAGCCTTACTTCAGCTTGTATTTCAAAAAATGTGTCTATTAATAGGATTTATGACATGTAAGACACACAACCTGAGTCAAATGATTTATGGATGTGTTGAATCATCAGACAATGCAACTTTTGATCATTTGTCAGATAATTAAAACGTGACGGACATCTATTACTGAAAAAAATTAAGCTTAGTCAAAAAGTATCAAGAATTAGAAAAAGTCAATATTCGTGAAGAAAACACATAAATATTCGACTAAAATGGTGAAATTCAACAAAATGGATAAATTGTGAGACATGATTGTATAAAGGAGAACACTTTATTGTGATTTATATTACTACATTTTCTAACATGAGCTATATTTTGACCAACATTCAACAAAATATCAAATGGCATAAAGAAATTTAACAAAAGATCAGCCCATGAAGAGTCATTTTTGGAGCATGTGTCTATTTCTTGCACATGATCTATTAATATTAGTATAGCGATGCTAGGATCCTGAATTGTCACTCAAGTAGATTTTATCTAGTTTCTTTTCATAATAAGTAAGAGTTCTTATAAATAACAAATGGTTGAATATTTATTTATAAGGCCTATACTTATCGAGAAACAAACTACAACCTTCCAGAATTTTAATAATATTGTGCATGACCTTTAAATTTCTTTATATTTTTAGCAAATTTATCTTTTACATCGATGTCTTTTAAATGCATTTTTTTATTTACATTTTACATTTCAAGCCATTTACTCTTCCGAGTCATTTGCACTTCAACAATTTTATATTTTTGCACTTTAAATTCAATTTTTATTTCATTACATTCATTTATTTTTCTCAAAAATAAAACTTTCAAATCTTTTTTCAACCCTCAATCCAAAAAAAAGTTAAATACTTTTTCAAAACCTCCATTAAATATGTAAATTACAAGTAAAAAGTTAAAATTTCACAATTCCACTAATTAATTTTTCATTTATATTTCAGATTTAATTAACATTTCTTTGATCAACAATACCCATAGATAGGATACATGAGAAAAATATCAATTACATTTTTATAACATTTCCCAAATTATATTTTTTTGATAAGAAGGTGCAAAATGCTCTGAAAATAGAAACCTCTCGTGCATTGTTGACCTAATTCTCATCTTCTTCTTCAAACTCGACTCCTTGCATCATGGTATTACCCATGACTCTTTCTCTCTTCTCATAAACAACCTCTCAACCCTCATACAATCCAAATCCTAAACATCAAACTCTTCACAAAGCGGTTAAGTATTTTGTGGAAGGTGTCTAGGACTAGGGTGGCATTATTATGATTTGGTGCATCTGGATTGTGATGAATAATAAGTCATGTTTTGGTTCGTCTTCAAATGTGAAAGAGGCGGAGCATAAGAATATATTTGGCTTGGACCTTGTTTCTTCATACGTCAAGGTTGAGCTTGCACTCCTTCTCATATTTGATTTCGAATCATATCCATTGTATGAGCAAATAGCAGTTCAAGTGGTCTGACCTACTCCTTTTCTTGGTGGTGGTTTGGTGGTTCTAATGATGCTTTGTTTCCATTGATGGTGGAATTGGTGGTTTGTGTTCTAGTCTGACTCTTCTTCTTTTGGGGACTCTTTGGTGCTTCGAGGTTTTCTATCGTCTTCCTGGTAGGGTCTGCTTCTGGGGTGTAGTGGTTTCTTATCAGGTTGTTCTCTTTTGTTTTTTTATTATTGTGATTTATTCATATTAACAATTAAGATTCAATGTAAGACTTTTAGACTTACATCTGATATATTTTTAAAAAAATACTACGTTCAAACTTGTTACCGTTACTAGGAATTAAAAAAAGTGATAAAGGTTTTACTGCTACCATGAATTGAAAAAGTGATAGAGGGCTACGCTACTTATTGTAGGACTCCCGTTAAAGAGAATTGATGTTGAAATGGTTTGGGTATACTCCTTCATTCGGTGCCTCCATCTTCCTTAAGCCTCATCTTTCTCGTCACAACATCCAAATACCTCCATTCAATTGAATTAGATGTCTTCTCAAAGTTCACATTAAACAAAATCAACTATTTTCCTCTTCATTGCATTGTCCACCAATTCATTCGCTATAACAATTTCATCCAAAATATACCAAATTTTTACAAAAGTTGACTGAACCTCGTAAATAACATTTTAATAACTAAATTTTTTCAAAAATTAAACAACATAAAAAGATTATGGATTTTAGAATCAGGTGATAAAGGTACTCCTATAGCCTTTCATCAATTTGTCATTTAAAAAGAATTTTAACATAAAATTTAATTTAAGATTCAAGTCTTTAATAAAATTAAAATTGACTCCTTTAATAAAATTAAAATTGACGACTCCATAAGGTCTTGTCCGGTATCAAAATGAGTTAAAGATTTTGTATTTATGTTCCAATTTTTTAGATGATACAATTTTAACGAATATTTACAATAAAATGTTATTTTAACTAGCTTCTTATAAAATTATGATTTTTAATGCTAGAATATTTAAATTAAAAAATGGAAAAATAATATTTTGTTATACTAATTTTTTTCTAATTATAACAGCTGAATTCAATTTATTTTCAACTATTTTTGAATAAAATTATTTTGAAAATATAAAATTAAAACTATTTTAAAAAAATTTACAACAAACGAACCTTTAATTACATCACCATCGATATTGATGGTAAAAATAAATACAAGAGTATACCCTAATTTTGGTGATTGTGTGATGGTGGGAATATATTGTTAGCATTAAATATAATAAGCCTATGAATTAACGAAAAAATGAAATATATAAAGCTATGAATTAGCGAAAATTTGAGAAGAAACAGAAAAAGTTAGCGAGGAGAGTGAAAATGGCGAATATTGTTGGCGGAGCTGCAAGTCCAATGATAGTGTGGAACGATGAGGGAAAGAGGTTTGAAACAAATGACAAAGAAGCGTATTTGGAGTATAAACTTAGAAACAACGGAAAAGTGATGGATTTGGTACACACTTACGTTCCTCCTTCCAAGAGAGGTTTGGGTTTGGCTTCTCATCTTACGGTCGCCGCCTTTAATCACGCCAGTTCTCATTCCTTGTCAGTCATTCCCTCTTGTTCTTACATCTCGGTGAGTTCGTTTTCATGCTCCGTTTCTGGTTTTTGTTTTGATTTTGATACTTGATTGCAATTTTAGGGTTTTGAAAAGCTAGGTTATGATTTTAGGGTTTTTGATTATGTTGTTGGCAGGGAACGTTTCTTGTGAAGAACCCTTCTTGGAATTCTGTGGTGTATAAAGAGAATGATGCATCTAATCTCTAAACCTACTTGGCATCTTGGTGTAGTTCTAAACAGTTGTATGTTTTCATCAAAATTAAGGCGTATGGTGGTTAAGTAGTTTAGCTACTAAGAATAACTGTGCTTGGGTTCATGGTGCAGAATGTTAAATTTGATTTTTCTCTTCTATCAAATGTGATATTAATAAAAGTTCGGTTGTTTGGTTATTGTTTTTTTTGGCTTGAAACCTCGATTTAACTCGAATCGGTAG
Organism: Lathyrus oleraceus; assembly: GCF_024323335.1. NCBI lineage: Eukaryota > Viridiplantae > Streptophyta > Magnoliopsida > Fabales > Fabaceae > Lathyrus > Lathyrus oleraceus. The sequence continues at coordinate 199,493,033 of NC_066583.1, forward strand.
ACAGTGTTTGTGTAAGAGTGAAAGTTTTACAAGAAGTTTATTATATCAGTTTTACTTTTAGAATAGAAATATTTAAATTTCAATCATTTTTAAGTAAGGCTCATATTTTAAGGAACACAGTTGGTTGGTAATTAATATTTGCTTCCGATTCTTAAATTAACTGGAGGTGAAATAGTTTTTGTTCTCAAATGGAGAACTAGAATAGGAAACGAGATAGGATGGAGATCTTTAAGTAGGGTGGTGGGTTCTTCCGATAAGGTGGAGTGGGATGAATACACAAGGTTTACACTTTAAAATCTAATTTAGCGAAATATTTGATAGGTAAGGTTTAACATTTTAAAATTGAAGGCAGCAAAATAGTTGAAAATAGTTTAGAGTCAGAAACTGATCTGTAAGAAACTTTTATTTATATATATATATATATATATATATATATATATATATATATATATATATATATATAAAAGTGGTTAAAATCGCTTTTGATCAACTCGACATTATTGTATAAATCACTATTTGATCAAATTAGACTAGATGGGGAAGAAAAGTTGAAGGTTGGGGTCATTTGGTTTAGATCTCACATACTCTTCCCTTGTTGTATGTATATTCAAAGAAAGGTTGAAGGTAGGTTGGGGTCAGATACTCCGTGTTTGGTTGAGATCTCGCATACTCTTGTCATATCGTTAAACTCGCATGCATTTCATATTATCATAATTTTAAAGCATTCCATTCATTTTTTGCCCGAGTAGTACCATCGTTTAAATGGGGAATGCTCTTTCCACCCTTATGGGTGCTCCCACACCACCGTGAAAAGTCCTTAATGTCCATAGCATCTGAAGGTGCATATCCAAAGCACATATTTCACCATTTCTCATACCAAATTAAAAATATGTCACTTTTACGTTAAAATTTAGTCCGGAGATACATCTTTGTATATATTAAAAGTGTGTTCTAAGATGCATCTCCATAAACACCATTTATTCAAAAATGTGTTGGTGGTCCGGTGATGCATCTCCGAGCGCTTTTCTTTCATAACCTGCACCAGAATCCTTCCCTCTTCCTCCTTCTTCATTTTTTAAAAGCTCTCAATAAAATAACATATCACATTTCTCTCTCCCAACCATTGAAGCATCTCTTCATTGCATTGAAGCATCAGTGGAGCTCTTTCTCCTACTTTCCATCATCTTATAACAACGAAACATCTCTTTGTCATCAATCAATTCCATTTTGGCAAGTTTTTCAAATTTTATTTTCTTTTTGTGTTTTGATTTATAGTTAGTTTTTAGGATACATTAGTTATTTTAGGCACTTTAGATAATAATATAAACGAACTTGGTAGGTTAAAACAACATGCAATGGGTTTTTTGGAACTGTTAGGACAAAATATGGGCTAATGCCATGAGAGCAAAATCGTAGTTTTGTCCGAAGATGCATCTCCATGTTTGCTGCATTATTTTTGAAAGTGCATCTCCGGATTGGACTCAATAAAAAATGGGGACATTTTATGAATTTCTCTAGAAATGCTGTTGATATTTGTTTTTATGTTATAACACATGTGCAATGGTTGAAGGCAACACTTGTCGGATTAGGCTCGGGCGCGTGTCTCAAACCGTTCAGTACGACGTCAGAGGGTCACTTGTTTGATGTTGCATCTACTTCGTAGACCCGACTGTCTGATTCTCGTAGTCGACTCTCTCAAGCATATCAGGCATATGGTGCAACAAAACCTGAGGATTCTGAGGCCCCTGTTGACTCTGAAGCCCAAGTGGAAGCCGATCAGTATGCCGTATTAGAGAGTTATCTAGGAGATCCATATGACACCTCCTTTATAATTATGCAGAGCATGCTGCTAGACATGTTTGGAATGGAGAGATATTTCTTTTCTTTTGCAATATGTATGTTGTTAACTAATTAAATCCATACTGATTATGTTTTCTTTTTTCAGGAGCATGATTATTTGAAAATGATTAACCCCGATATGAAGATACCGGTGTTGTCACAACCCAATGATCGTTGGTTCTGTGATGTTATCGGATATTCTGGTCTTGTCGGTTTATGTTCATCTACATGCGTGACCATAAACAACGACATGCAAGTGGTTTTTGCAAGAGGTGACACTCAGAGATATCATCTTTCCATCTACCTATAGACGAGATGACCATCACTTTGGATGACGTCTCATGTCTCCTGCATCTTCCCATCAGGGAGAAATTACAGGACCACAGGAGGATCGGGTGAGAGGAATGGGTCGACTTGATGGTCACCCCTGGCCCTGGTAGAGTGTCATAAGAGGTAGCTCGTACTAGAGGTGCTCATGCATTGTTTATCTTTTTGGAAAACATTTATAATGCTCATGTGAAGGGGGATTACGGATGTCGTAGGCGATGATGTGTAGGTTGAATACCACCGACATTGTGCATTGAAGTGTTACCTTTTGTTCTTGGTTGGAACGTCCATGTATATGGACAAAAGTGAAACATATGTGGATGTGGTATACTTCAAGTAATTCAAGGACCTGATTGCGATTCACAAGTACGATTGGGACCACCTGTTTGGTATACCTCTTTTGAAGATAGACTAGAGTTGTCTTTGGAAGACAAAGTAGTTTATCGGATGTTGTACGCTGCTTACGGTAATTTCTTGTTACTAATACTTTCATAATTAATTAGTTACACTTGTTATTAATATTGTATCTGCGACATTTTCAAGGATGGGCCATTCCCACTTCCCTCGCATCACCGGGTGGAAAATTGTGCATAATTACACAGAGGACTTGCCTCATGCAGCCACTTTTGTTATGTACATGGTGAGTGGTATAGTCGAGCCATTCAGAGTCTCTCTTTACCGTATGGTAACAGATGATGTTTTCTTCTGCCCATACGAGGGTCACCTACAGACACGTTAGTTTGACGTCATTTCCTTATAATCTAGTTGGGATGTGGGTCATCTCTTATGTATCCATATCTTTTTGAGCGAGTGATGCATCCGTTTGCCTACTTACAAATTATTCTGAGACCTCCCCATAAGTCTGCTCCTCCCACCATCCCCCGCAGAGACCTACAAACTATAGGATGTCATATCCTATCATGACACCAGACACTCATGGAGAACCACCTAGATCAGTTAATCAGAAGATACTTAAGGTTCAACATGAGCTGACAAAGAGCTTGACGACGATATGCCAGCATGTTACGGAGATGGATAGAGCAGCCATAGAGTCAAGACTCTTTGTGGATGACAGTCCCCAGTTGTTCCTAGTAGAACGTGTGATTTCCGAGTTACATAATGCAATGCGGTATAAAGGAGACAAGTAGTTAGACATACTCAGTAGTTTATATTGGAATGTATTATTTATTTTTTAGATATTTTCGATGTATTTTCATACAAATGTTATGTATGAATTATCTTGACTTATTTTAATTTATGTATGAATTTTAACCCTCCTTTAACTTTAATATAAGTTGGCCTCACAAAAATTAAAATTTTGGACAATGATATTGTTCTAATATGATTCCACAAGGATTACAGATATACATCTCTGAAATTAATCCGCTTTTATATTTACCACATTTTCAAAAACGTTTTGGGGACATTTCAGATATGTATATCTGAATACATTAACACATTAACTACTCGTACTAAGATGCGTCTCCGAATCACAATTTGATAAAAAAAATGTGATTGAACTCATTCGGGTGCGTCCAGAGATCTTTCTAATTTTAAAAAAAATATATAGTATGCACATGTAAGGTGGGAAGACTATTCCGTTTAAGTTTTATGACAGTCTCACAACTTACTTTAATTGCCTCTCAACAATCATTTTACCAATCCAGGTCCAGGAAGTCCAACTTCGTTACGATTCTAAATTGAAAGAACCTTCCGATACCTGAACATCACGCATCAATAACATCTTAGGTAATTAAAATTAATATTCTACAAGTGCTCCTGACTTATCCTTTAACTTTTTAAAATTTGGAAAATAAAGGACTTAATGATTCGAAATACAACTTGATTTGTATGTAACAAATTACAATTACAAATTTTCCCATTATGTACAAACCGTCTGTGACTACCTAGATGCACAAAGCAAAACAAGAGATAAATACAACATGAGCCAGAATCAAATCACGTCACTCCTTAGTTGTACATGCATGTAAGTACACATTATTATGGCCTTATATTTGAACATACATAATATTTACAACTGAACCAGATATATCTTAGGGCATCATTCAACCAGGAACGTAAAAATCCATTTTCTCCACGGGCAAATTCAAAACAGATGTCTCCACCTAAGCAAACAGGCAAAAACTAAGATTTAATGCTCAACGAAGCCTGGCTCATTTAAATGTTTATTCCTCAATTTGGTCTGAGAAGAAAGCCAACAAAAGTAAAGACAAAAATGTACCTCATCAAATGGAACAAAGACAAAAGGGGTCATGCCCCTTTTATGCGAGACTGCTGGCACATCTGGATTGTGTGTTTCATCATCCTGCCATCCCTCAACGACTCCAAGAATGTCCTCCTCATATGCACTTGCCTCGTTAGTGTTCACACCACTAGTGACAAGTGAGATCAAATCCATCCTATTGTTTGCCCCTGTTGTTGTTCCTCTTAACCTATACCACATGTAAGATAAAGAAGGATCAATCACATCTACTTTTTGGATTTTGATGATTTCATTCTAACTTTCTTATACTATTAGAAGTGATTTTGTAAACTTGTTTAAGGTGATTGTCATACAGTCCAGGTATATATGGATTAATGATTTTACATGTGAGAGGAACCACTTACTCCAAAAGAAAATGTTGGATGAGTGCACCATTTATTAACTTTTTCTAGAGCAAATTCAACAAACCTTGCCATTAGGTCATGTGAATTTATTTGGATCATCAATTTCTCATGCATACTAAATGTTAAATCAGTTGAATATTCATGTTTAGATAGGCTGAGAGACAGAATGTAATTATTAATCAGTGTTTGGCTTCAAAATTAGATAAAGGTTGCTTACCTGAAGTCTCCAAGAATTTGGCCCAAATTTACTGTTCCACTTTAATCTTCTGAGTTCTACCTCTATTGATTATTCACTATTCACTTATTGTTCTTTTATTACTACATATGTCATATTTCAAAGGTCCTACTCCTAATTGTCAAACATGGTACAGATGTTAACACACTACAAGAAGCCTTGCTAATATAGTACATGAATGTCAACCAACACAGTTATTCCTAAAAACACAGTCATACCCTTCCTTCCTATGTTTGCTCTCTTCACATGCATAAACAACGATGACTTCTTACTTCATACTAAAAAGGAACCTACTGCTCTTTCAAGATTCTTTTGTTCCAGTAGGGGATCAACTAGGAATTGGTGAACCCGAAATCTAAAAAATATATATCATTAGATTAGAGTGAACATAATCCTTAACCTAATGAAGATACTTCAAATGTATTTTGATCTATCTCTTAGCATAGAGCGTATTGGCACGTCAAATCCCAACCTAACTAAACAGGGAATGCAATGCTTCTTTTCAAGTTCTTGATGTTATGATATGTTATCAGGCAAATCTATCAATTACCTCAAGCGCATCCTCAAAACAGTAGGTCGCATGCCTGGATACAAGACAGCAGCTTCAACCTGCAATGATAATACCAATAGCAAATGCCTCAAGATCTGTATATAGATTTAAATAACGCTCGATATTATTTCTAGAAAGAAATGTCTAGTAGATATGAAAATAATGAAGATTAAGAGAAAAAAACATAACCTTGTCATCTGTCAATGTGTAGTGCCCACCAAAGACACTGTCTGCTTTAGATGATCGAAAGTTCATGCACTTCACGACATCCTTGATCTTTTGAGAAGAATTCTGTATAACACAATCAACTTGTCATACAATCAAATACAGGAAAAACATATATTTCTAAATGGATTCAAACTGCACCAAATTATAACCTTGTAAAGAAATCTCCCAGAAGGAAAAAATCTCAGGTACCGGAAATAACAGACCTGCAGGATATGGAGGGAAATTATAAATGAAGAAAATACGTGGAAAGAAAATGAAACACTTAACAAGATTTATTCATGATTTTCTATTACTCTGGTCATTATTCATATACCAAAGATTAGAGAAATATATGTAAAATCACATTTTTACACAAAATGCACTGCTTAGTTAGGGGAAGAAATGATGATTTCTCCGTGTAAGTTTATGTTTACAAATGGCAAAGAGGCATTAACTAGCATACGGTATATCACATGAAAACTAAATTTTACATGGAAAAACCTCCATTGCTGAGGATGAAAAACATGAGACAAGTTACAAAACATTCCACTATATCAAGGACATTACAATAACTAATTATAATGGTTTACAACGTGAAGCTCCCTACTGAAATACAACAATTCTCTATGACTACGTCAGAAGGGAGCACTATAGACCGCGTCCAAAACTCTTGATGTACCCATACACTCTTAGGGTTTACACACTTTCTAGAGGTTTTGACTAAACTTTCTATTCCGATATTCTAAATTTATTGTCCTAAACTTTCCCACTTTCATTCAAATTTTCCTTTTGATTTTAGCTTTTCATTTATGACATTATGGGTGGCCCTATAGTTTGTTTTTATGAATCCCACATTCAAGTAAGAAAACACTCATTTGAAAGAGCACAGAGGATTGAAGGATCAATCTGAACCAGCTACATCCATATGATTCCATTTGTGTGAATTATCAGTCACAGCCAGGAATTGTATGTAAAATGATATACTTTCTGCTTGAATTTGTATGACCTAAGGTGCATATAGTTATTCACTCTACCCTGTGGTGAAAGGCTTGGTTGTTTAAGAAGCATATCAGTCCTCAAGTCTTAACACTTAAAGGACAACAGCATCACTGCTATCAATAAACTCCTGAGGTTACATGGATTAAGAAAAAGGTTATATGATAGGCATGTAGATTAAAATTTCCAAGCATATTGCACTTAAAATCTTACAGAACAAAGTTTATCACATAAAAACACTAGGTTCCTAAATCATTTAGGGTTTGTATAGTCACAAACAACTTCACAGGATCAGCAATTTATGTTTGAGTTTCAAGAACACTTAACACTATAAATTGATGAAAATAGATTTCTAATTAATAAAACTAAGGAATGCTTATTGTTTGTTTTCACTTTTCATTGATATGTTAACATATATAGTAACTTTCCCATTTTCACGTTTTTGTGTGAATGAACTTGAAAACAAGATACAAAATAACAAAGCAACATTTCGTAATTACTACAGAAAAAATATACAGACTGAAATGATGACAACAACAACAAAAACACCCCATAAAAATTCCAACTTGTTTACAGCTATGCACATTGCTGCTTACATCTTATTTCCAGGATATTAAATTGATAAATAGTTGACATTAAGCAAATTAATCACATGCTATCTAATGCAGATCTAACAATGAACAGAGAATAACAGAATGTAAAAAAGGATGTCTATTTCATAGTAGTACAAGTAGACACTAATGCATACCACGTGAACTGGATTAGTGATTTTCCATTCTGCAACTCCAGCCCGAATGTAGGTATTTCTACTTGCATAAAGACCTGCGATACAGGACCGTCATAAGACAATGCGGCATAGACCAAATAGTAGAACAGCAAAGGAATAGTAAAACCATGCAAATCTCTTGTAAGCATGATATTACAGCCACTTGCATATTATTATTGTTTGTCTTATGCAGTGGAGGAGAGGGAAAATCATATATTCTACATGAAAATCACACCTTTAAAGACATAAACATTTCCATACAATATTTGTTTAAGTTAGAATAAAAAATTAAACCATCACAAGTCACTAATCAATATGAGAAGCAAGAAATAAGGCTACGAAAAAGACAGCAGGCAGCAGCCCTTACCATCAGTTCGCAACCTTGGTCGTAAATGCCACATTTTCCGCCATGAGCCGTCGTATTTTGATTGAAGTATCCGGTAGTTCTCAACCGCTCCAGAGAGCTTCATAAAAAGGCTCCATAATTAGAAATTAACCTTACAACCAACAAAAAGTTCCATATTCTAAAGCTAAGTTGACCTTACCTGCCAACCCTTCAAGCATGCATTGCGCCAAAATGCAGGGTTACGGACTGTATACCGCCACTTCCTACATACACAAGATGCTTTTCCCAAATCATATGGAGTCATTCGAGCAAAGACCTGCAAAACAATTCAATAATCTCTAAGAGAGATGCTCTTGTTTAAAACTATAAACCTTTCTGTGCATGAATTTTCACACATCTATTTTGTCCAAAAATCAGTCTAAAGGCCTAAAAAGTAAAAAGGAGACTCATAAATCGACATTCTGGTTCGTACTTTAAGAACAGTTTCTGTGCTCAAAGCTGTAGGACCAACAATTATGCACCCAATACAGTTAAATAAGTTGTGCAAGAGAAAAAGAGAGATGATTATTTAATATTGTAAAAATGATGCCTTTTTTTGATTTCATCTATATGAAGAGATTTGATAACGTGTACTAACGTTATTTCACAAAATGACCTAACAAAATCACATCAAAATTATTGCATATGAGTGATCTGAAGTAAAAGCATACAACACAAACAAAGCAACTACTCTCGCACATTATACAACTAGTCTCGCACAATGTCAAGAAATCGTGACCAAACTAGTATAGCTACATCATGTCAAATACAAGACTACCTCAAAGAGCAGCTCATCTGGTAAGGCGCGGTGTATAAGTGCGGAATCCACATAAGGCTTTCTACTTGTACTTCCAAACGGCGCAACAGGTCTTACATTAACTCCATAAAGATCTTTAAATAAAACACATACACACAATAAGAAGTGAACTTGACCAAAAATCTAAGACCAAACAAACAATATCAAAATAATAATTGCAGTAGCATGGAAATAAATACCAAGCCATGGCCTCCTTGTAACAAAGTAGTTAACGGTCTTCAACTTCAAAGCTGATTCCAGTTCAGAAGGGACAGTTAAAGCAAAATCTACTCCAACAAAAAATGAAGATACATTTTGATATTAATAATTAATCAAACGGTTAATCCTTCCAATTGCAATAATAATATGCTCAAAATTAATTACTCTTCGCACCAAATAATTAAAATCCCCAAATTAAAACCATAGAAAAATAATTACAGCCCCAAAGTCCAAGATTATAAAATTTTGATAAGATTGAAGAACCAATAGTTCAAGAAAAAGATGATCAATTGAAAATCCAAATCACTAAAGAATGTGAAAAACGAAGTGGTGAGAGAAATCGAAAGATACCTGAACCTGAGGCCATGATGACATGAGGAAACAGAGCAGAGTGAGGTTCGTTGACGAAATTCTGAAAACGAAATTGAGGTAAAGGGAAGGAAATGATTCAGAATCACGGTATGGATTGAAGAATTGAACCGACTGTGTCAAAACGACGACGTGTCGCGTTGCTTACCAGACGAAATCTGAAATTCCACGTTTGTAATCCGAAAACATTGGTACTATTTTTTTATATATATAGTTTCATTTATTTAACATAAAAAATAAATTTTAAAAAAAAGTTCGCTCATTACGTCCAGATACATTACATTGATTTAAATTAGTATCATTTTTTTAATATTTTTATTTACTATCCAGTCAAAACTGGGTAGATACATTTATAAAATTTGGGCAGATTCATTTATAAAATAAATAGAAAAAAGTTAGTGGGTGTAAATTACTAAATCCTTTTAAAAGATATATTAAAATATTTTATTTTATTGTTACAACATTTTAAAACATGTTTTACGTAAAAATAATATTAAAAACAACATAGAGAGTTCTCAATTGTCATCTTATTGCTAAATGCTACATGAAACATAAGTCTTATAATTGAATTGTTTTATTTCACTTGAATTTTAATATTTTGACACATCGTTAACTAATAAATAGTCAATTTAATCTCTAAACTATTAAAATTAGTTAAAATATCTTTTAGATTATCATTTCATTCAACTATTGAATTCATCATTTAAACTCTTAAGAGACTAAATAATAAAATGAGATGATAAATTAGAGACTTTTTAGTTTATTTTAATAATTTGTAGACTATAGTTTAAGAACTAAATTTATTGTTTACCCCTTCTTTGACCTTTATAAGAATATATGGACTTTAGAAAAATTTATATTCTTGCTATTTTATATTAGGGATAATGTTAACACGTGTTCGTGTTAAAAAATTTATACTTAAAGAGTTTATCTTGAAAAAATAATTAAAACAAAAATTACTATATATTTGTAATAATAAATTTAATATACAATTTTTAAAATATAATTCCTTTATTTAGTTTTTAACATATACTCTAAAAATACATGTTAGCAGTACCCTTATAACAAATGAAAAATGAATTCATCATTTATTTACTTTGAGATGACAATTTATTTATTTATAAAATAGATCATTTATTATTAAAGGGAGAGAGTAGTTATTATCTCTTATAGCTTTTTAAGCTTTTACAAATATAAGTTATATTATAGCTTTTTAAGCTTTTACAAATATAAGTTGATCAAAATTTATAAATATTAAATACATTCACTTATATTAAAACGACACATTATGAGAATAAAAAGTCCTTTAAACAATAAATATATTTCAAAAATTGTGACATATAACGAGTGTCTTAGGTGTTGAAGTTCAACAATGAATCTCCATTAATAATTCACAAAAAAAAAATAAGAAGATGCAGATGAAAGAATAATTTCAGAGAATATAGAGAAAAATGATGTAACTAACTTTCTACAATTTAAAGTCCGTTATTCTGTTATAAATTCACTTTCTTTTTAGTTTATATAGATTCATCCAAATTCAACTCAAATGAAGTACAAACTAAATTCAAATGTAAATGTAAATGCAAATGAAACTAATCTTGAATGTTGAATTACATTCAACATCATCCCATAATTCACGTTCAAGTTAAAATCAACAAACTAATTTCATCCCACAGTTTGATGAAGTGTTCATCTTTGATTGTGTTCGTCAGCACATCTGCAAATTACTTCTGAGTGTTGACATGAACATCCTCGAGTACTCCATTTTGAACTTGATTGCGCATAAAATGGTACTTATTATCAATGTGTTTGCTTCTTCCATGCAACATTGGACCCTTAGCAAGACGTATGGCATATTTGTTGTATATTATCAACTTGTCTGGTTTATTAATCTTGAACTTCAGTTCTTGTAGCAAATTAATCGGTCAAACAGCCTGACAAGCTAACAAAGCATCAACTGTGTATTCAGCTTCACATGTTGACAATGCAGCCACTGGTTTCTTCTTGAAGCACTAAGAAATTTGGGCTCTTTGATACATAAACATGTATCTTATAGTGTTTCTTCTATCTACTCTGACCCCACACCAGTTAGAGACTGAATAACATATCAGCTCAGCATCATCTGACACTCCAGATGGAAACAAAATTCCATGCCTCAAAGTTTCTTTTACATACTTAAGAATCCTGACTGCAGCTTGATAATGTGACCTCTTTGGTTTACACATAAACCTACTAACCACTCAAACTCCATAGCATATGGCAGGTCCGGTATTACAGAGATATCTCAAACAGCCAACTAACTATTTGAAGATTGCAGTATTTACATCCTCACCATCATCATCAGAATCCAGCTTATGATTTGTCTCAGCAGGTGTGACTGCTAACTTACATTTCATCAGCTCGAATCTCTTTAGCAACTCAAGTTCATACTTCAGTTGGTGCACAATAATTCCCTTCTCATAATGCAAACTATTCACTCCTAAAAAAGTATTTCCAAGGTCAGACATATCAAATGCATTCATCCGCACCTCCATGAACTTGTTTATCTCAGAAGTACAACTTCGTGTCAGAAGTATGTCATCTACATAAAGACACGCCAGAATTACATTGCCTTCAGAACTGTGTTGCATGTAACACCCTTTTTTCTACCCCAAAATACTTAACATATAATCAGAGTAATTAAGCACGCATATAAACAAAAGGGCGTCACATCGACGTTTTCAAAAACTAAAAGCTTTCAAAAACCAACCTCATTCATCATCAATATACAATACACCTGGTCATTTAAAATAACACACTTCACTTATCATGAATATTCACGAATATGCGTTCGCAGCGGAAAATAATGAATACTCATGCATTTCATAAAATGATCCATGTCCCATACCATGATCATCTCCCAATAATCACCTCAAGATAAAATAAAACAAGTAATAACATAATGCATATCCAAATAAGATATGAGTTCAACACTACTAATCTACCCAGTGTTACATGACCAGAGCATTGACTTATTACCTAGTCTTCAAACTAAAATACGAAAACTCTCCGACTAATCTTGAGCGAGCTACCGTCCACTTACTTCAGCAATACTACTCTGGAGTATCTGCACGATACCCATGTAAAGGTAACATTCAAACAGAAAGGGTGAGAATTCAAATCATTATGAAGAAGTATAATAAGGCTCAATGATTAAATCAACAATTAAAGGAATTCATCACACTTCATATAATCATGTAAATAATATTGACCAACATTTATTTCACATGTTTCAAATATCCATCGAAACTCAAGTAGTATAATATTCAAATCCAATATTATATTCTCAAATATACACATAACTACAATTATCACACAATCACATATTTTGCCAAATTATGTGTCCAAACATCACCAAATTCAATTACCATATCTCATACACACATCACAATCACATCAATGCATACACTCAATTATCACACGACTCTAATGTGACTCAATGCAAGACATGTGACTCTATGCATTTGGTACCTCAATGTGAACCCAACGTTTCACCGCTTTCCGATTCAATATCTAGAATCCAAGCCACGCTTCCGATCCGGACAAGATCAAAGCCACTACGCCTATTTCCAATTAAGGATCAACGTCTATATGGACCCAACGTTCCACCGCTTTCCGATTCAATATCTAGAATCCAAGCCACTACGTCTATTTCCAATTAAGGATCAACGTCTGCTACGCCTATTTCCATTCAAGGATCAACGTCTAATACCATGTGAACCCACAGTTTCACCGCTTCCAACATGAAGCCGACCACGCCATGAATGAATGTACAAATGCCAACACATATGCAATTAAGATCATCTCTACCATCTTAACATTCCACATATCATCATAATTCAACTCTATGAATTATCCACCAATGGTACATATACACATTCATAACAATTACCCCATTCACATAATATGCAATTAAGATCATCTCTACTATCTTAACATTCCACATATAACCATAATTCAACGCTATGAATTATCCACCAATAGTACATATACACATTCATAACAAATATCATTCACGAATATAGGCTAATTATCAAATACGTACACATAGATTTCATTCCAAAACGAATACAACATTTAAAATCTCAATTTTTCACTTTTCAAACAGTGTTAACCGGTTAACGCATATGGTTAACCTGTTAACGCGAAACAGAATACACTTCCTGGCAGATTTCAACAGTGTTAACCTGTTAACGCATTTGGTTAACCTGTTAACGCAAGACAGAATACAAATTCCTAACAGATTTTCAACAGTGTTAACCTGTTAACGCATTTGGTTAACCTGTTAACGCAAGACAGAATACAAATTCCTAACAGATTTTCAACAGTGTTAACCTGTTAACGCATTTGGTTAACCTGTTAACGCAAGACAGAATACAAATTCCTAACAGATTTTCAACAGTGTTAACCTGTTAACGCATTTGGTTAACCTGTTAACGCAAGACAGAATACAAATTCCTAACAGATTTTCAACAGTGTTAACCTATTAACGCATTTGGTTAACCTGTTAATGCAAGACAGAATACAAATTCCTAACAGATTTTCAACAGTGTTAACCTGTTAACGCATTTGGTTAACCTGTTAAAGCAAGACAGAATACAAATTCCTAACAGATTTTCAACAGTGTTAACCGGTTAACGCTTTTGGTTAACCGGTTAACGCAAAAACAGAATGCTATTCCTGCGTTAACACAAAACAGAATGCAGAATTTTCTGCGTTTTTCATCGTTGGAGGACTTTCGGACCTCCGATTTCGATTCCGTAAAAAGCCAAACGTTCAGAAAATTATAACTCACACAATACTCTAAATATATAACGTTAATTTGCAGTTTTAACACAATCAATCACCAAAATCAAGCATACTCATCAAAACCTACAATTCCAAACAACCATACAAAATTAGGGAATTTAACCTACACATACATCTACCCATTGACCCGATCATACTAACCCATAATAATAAGGATCCCCCCCCCCCCCCCTTACCTCTTCAATTTTCTGGAAACCCTAGCTCCTCTCTTGTTCTTCCCCTTTTCTCCTTACTTTTCCTCTTCTCTTTCTCTATTGCCTTCAAATGATCAAATGAATCCTAATTCTCACTCTCCTCACCTCTTATATACTAGTATTATAATTGGGCTTAAAGAGTGATACCTCTAGTTTAATTATTAGGCCCAATAAGACCTAATATTAAAATATCTCTAATTAATTCAATTAAATTAGACTAACACAATATATCCACCAAGTTAATTAATATAATTAATCATTATATCTCATATCAACTAAATAATTAATTAACACACTAAATTAATTAATATAATCAATTATGATACTACCTAACAACCAATTAATTAATTAACACTCCAAATAAATAAAATAAAATATAATAATAATAATATAAGAAATAATTACTAAAATTGGGTTAGTACAACTCTCCCCCACTTAAAAGATTTTCGGCCTCGAAAATACCTCAAACGAACAACTCCGGATACGATTCCTTCATCTTATCCTCGAGTTCCCAAGTAATATTTTCATTGGCGACTCCGCCCCATATTACTTTCACCAAAGCAATCTCCTTACCACGAAGCTTCTTCACTTCTCGATCTTCAATTCGCATAGGTGATGTATCAACCGTCAAATTATTCCTCACTTGAACATCATCTAATGGAACAACGTGCGATGGATCCGCAATGTACCTCCTCAATTGAGACACATGGAACACATCATGAAGATTAGAAAGTGATGGTGGTAATGCAATCCGATATGCCACTTCACTTATCCTCTCGGAAATCTGATAAGGACCAATGAAACGCGGCGTCGACTTACGCGACTTCAAAGCCCTACCAACACCCGTTATTGGCGTAACTCGAAGAAACACATGCTCATCTTTCTCAAACTCAAGAGCTTTCCTCCTCTTATCATGATAACTCTTTTGACGACTATGAGAATCCTTCATCTTCTCTTGAATCATCTTAATCTTATCCGTAGTCTCTTGAATCAACTCGGGTCCATTCACAGCACTCTCTCCCGATTCGTACCAACACAAAGGAGTTCTACACCTTCTACCATAAAGAGCCTCAAAAGGTGCCATTCCAATACTCGAATGGAAACTGTTGTTATACGTAAACTCGATCAAAGGCAAGAAACTATCCCAATTTCCTCCTTGTTCCAAAACACAAGACCTCAAAAGATCTTCAAGTGACTGAATAGTCCTTTCCGTTTGACCATCAGTTTGCGGATGATATGCCGAACTCAAACGCAACTTCGTACCCAAAGCACTTTGCAAACCTTCCCAAAATCTCGAAGTGAACCTCGGATATGTATCCGAAACAGTGCTCGACGGAATACCATGCAAACACACAATCCTTTCGATGTACAACTTAGCAAGTCTCTCCATCGAATAGTCCATCCTCATCGGAATAAAATGAGCACATTTCGTCAACCTGTCCACAACGACCCAAATCGCCTCACAATTACTCAATGTTCTCGGCAAACCCGAAACAAAATCCATAGAGATACTATCCCACTTCCACTCGGGAATAGATAACGGTTGCATCAAACCAGACGATTTTTGATGTTCAGTCTTTGACTTTTGACAAGTCAAACATGAATACACAAATTCCGTTACATCCTTCTTCATACCTTGCCACCAAAACATCTTCCTCAAGTCTTGATACATTTTAGTAGCACCAGGATGAATACTCAAACCAATTCTATGCCCTTCCTCAAGAATCCTCTTTCTCAAATCCGCAACATCCGGAACACAAACTCGATCACGACACCCCATGATACCATTCTCATCAATCCGAAAGTCACCACCTTTGCCTTGATTAATCAATGTCACAACATCGACTAATTTCAAATCTGACTTCTGACCTTCTCTAATCTCGTCAAGAATGCCACACGTAAGCTTCAACATACCAAGTTTAACACACGAAGGCGTTGCTTCACAAACCAAACTCAAATCTCTAAATTGCTCCAACAATTCAAACTCTCGAATCATCAACATAGACATGTGCAATGACTTCCTACTCAATGCATCGGCTACAACATTCGCCTTTCCAGGATGATAATTCAAACCAAAATCATAATCTTTCAAGAATTCCAACCATCTCCTTTGCCTCATATTCAATTCCTTATAATCGAACAAGTACTTCAAACTCTTTTGATCACTAAACACATCAAACCTCGATCCAAACAAATAATGTCTCCAAAGCTTCAACACAAACACAACGACGACCAACTCTAAATCATGCGTCGGATAATTCCTCTCATGAACTTTAAGTTGCATTGAAGCATAAGTTACCACTTGCCCTTTTTGCATCAAAACACCTCCAAAACCCAACAAAGAAGCATCACAATACACAACGAAAGGTTCTAACGGATCCGGTAAAATCAAAATAGGAGCCGTAGTCAATCTCCTCTTAAGCTCTTGAAAATTCGCTTCACACTGCGAAGTCCAAATGAAAGCTTGACCTTTCCTAGTCAACTGCGTCAATGGTAACGACAACTTAGAAAATCCTTCAATGAACTTCCTATAATAACCAGCCAAACCAAGGAAACTTCGAATCTCAGCAACAGACTTAGGAGCTTCCCATTGAGATACAACTTCAATCTTCGTAGGATCCACAGAAATACCACCACTCGAAATCACATGTCCAAGAAAACTTACTTCACTCAACCAAAACTCACATTTAGAGAGTTTAGCAAACAACTTCCTCTCTTTCAACACCGATAACACAACCTTCAAATGCTCGGCATGATCCTCTTTACTCTTGGAATAAATCAATATATCGTCGATGAACACAACAACAAACTTATCCAGGTAATCATGAAAAATCCTATTCATATACTCCATAAATACACCAGGTGCATTAGTCACACCAAAAGGCATCACGGAGTATTCGTAGTGACCGTACCTTGTCCGAAAAGCAGTCTTTTGAATATCCTCAGCCTTTACACGAATCTGATGATACCCAGACCTCAAATCAATTTTGCTAAACACACAAGCTCCAACCAGCTGATCCATCAGATCGTCAATCCTCGGAAGTGGATACTTGTTCTTAATCGTCACTTTATTAAGTTGTCTATAATCAACACATAATCTCATAGAACCTTCTTTCTTCTTGACCAACAGAACAGGTGCACCCCACGGCGACACACTAGGACGAATAAACCTCTTCTCGAGTAAGTCTTCAAGTTGACTCTTCAACTCTTTCAACTCAGAAGCAGACATTCTATAGGGAGCCATCGATACAGGACTAGTTCCAGGGACTAAATGAATCGAAAACTCAACCTCACGTTCCGGCGGTAAATCACTTATCTCTTCCGGAAATACCTCCGCAAACTCACAAACTATTGGCAATTCTTCAATCGTCCTCTTCTCACGAATATCCAAAGTTGCCAACAACATAATGTCCAAGCTCGATACTATTGGAACATCCAAGATAAGCAGACGCTTCTCCCCCACTTACTTCATTCCCAACCTGCCAATGGAAAATAAAACAAGCATCGACAGTGTTCTCACACACACGTCGCATACTAGGGAACAAACATAATTAAACAACCTGGCCGGACGGACCGACAGGCTCTCATACCACTAATGTAACACCCTTTTTTCTACCCCAAAATACTTAACATATAATCAGAGTAATTAAGCACGCATATAAACAAAAGGACGTCACATCGACGTTTTCAAAAACTAAAAGCTTTCAAAAACCAACCTCATTCATCATCAATATACAATACACCTGGTCATTTAAAATAACACACTTCACTTATCATGAATATTCACGAATATGCGTTCGCAGCGGAAAATAATGAATACTCATGCATTTCATAAAATGATCCATGTCCCATACCATGATCATCTCCCAATAATCACCTCAAGATAAAATAAAACAAGTAATAACATAATGCATATCCAAATAAGATATGAGTTCAACACTACTAATCTACCCAGTGTTACATGACCAGAGCATTGACTTATTACCTAATCTTCAAACTAAAATACGAAAACTCTCAAGCTAATCTTGAGCGAGCTACCGTCCACTTACTTCAGCAATACTACTCTGGAGTATCTGCACGATACCCATGTAAAGGTAACATTCAAACAGAAAGGGTGAGAATTCAAATCATTATGAAGAAGTATAATAAGGCACAATGATTAAATCAACAATTAAAGGAATTCATCACACTTCATATAACCATGTAAATAATATTGACCAACATTTATTTCACATGTTTCAAACATCCATCGAAGCTCAAGTAGTATAATATTCAAATCCAATATTATATTCTCAAATATACACATAACTACAATTATCACACAATCACATATTTTGCCAAATTATGTGTCTAAACATCACCAAATTCAATTACCATATCTCATACACACATCACAATCACATCAATGCATACACTCAATTATCATACGACTCTAATGTGACTCAATGCAAGACATGTGACTCTATGCATGCGGTACCTCAATGTGAACCCAACGTTTCACCGCTTTCCGATTCAATATCTAGAATCCAAGCCACGCTTCCGATCCGGACAAGATCAAAGCCACTACGCCTATTTCCAATTAAGGATCAACGTCTATATGGACCCAACGTTCCACCGCTTTCCGATTCAATAGCTAGAATCCAAGCCACTACGTCTATTTCCAATTAAGGATCAACGTCTGCTACGCCTATTTCCATTCAAGGATCAACGTCTAATACCATGTGAACCCACAGTTTCACCGCTTCCAACATGAAGCCGACCATGCCATGAATGAATGTACAAATGCCAACACATATGCAATTAAGATCATCTCTACCATCTTAACATTCCACATATCATCATAATTCAACTCTATGAATTATCCACCAATGGTACATATATACATTTATAACAATTACCCCATTCACATAATATGCAATTAAGATCATCTCTACTATCTTAACATTCCACATATAACCATAATTCAACGCTATGAATTATCCACCAATAGTACATATACACATTCATAACAAATATCATTCACGAATATAGGTTAATTATCAAATACGTACACATAGATTTCATTCCAAAACGAATACAGCATTTAAAATCTCAATTTTTCACTTTTCAAACAGTGTTAACCGGTTAACGCATATGGTTAACCTGTTAACGCGAAACAGAATACACTTCCTGGCAGATTTCAACAGTGTTAACCTGTTAACGCATTTGGTTAACCTGTTAACGCAAGACAGAATACAAATTCCTAACAGATTTTCAACAGTGTTAACCTGTTAACGCATTTGGTTAACCTGTTAACGCAAGATAGAATACAAATTCCTAACAGATTTTCAACAGTGTTAACCTGTTAACGCATTTGGTTAACCTGTTAACGCAAGACAGAATACAAATTCCTAACAGATTTTCAACAGTGTTAACCTGTTAACGCATTTGGTTAACCTGTTAACGCAAGACAGAATACAAATTCCTAACAGATTTTCAACAGTGTTAACCTATTAACGCATTTGGTTAACCTGTTAACGCAAGACAGAATACAAATTCCTAACAGATTTTCAACAGTGTTAACCTGTTAACGCATTTGGTTAATCTGTTAAAGCAAGACAGAATACAAATTCCTAACAGATTTTCAACAGTGTTAACCGGTTAACGCTTTTGGTTAACCGGTTAACGCAAAAACAGAATGCTATTCCTGCGTTAACACAAAACAGAATGCAGAATTTTCTGCGTTTTTCATCGTTGGAGGACTTTCGGACCTCCGATTTCGATTCCGTAAAAAGCCAAACGTTCAGAAAATTATAACTAACACAATACTCTAAATATATAACGTTAATTTGCAGTTTTAACACAATCAATCACCAAAATCAAGCGTACTCATCAAAACCTACAATTCCAAACAACCATACAAAATTAGGGAATTTAACCTAAACATACATCTACCCATTGACCCGATCATACTAACCCATAATAATAAGGATCCCCCCCTTACCTCTTCAATTTTCTGGAAACCCTAGCTCCTCTCTTGTTCTTCCCCTCTTCTCCTTACTTTTCCTCTTCTCTTTCTCTATTGCCTTCAAATGATCAAATGAATCCTAATTCTCACTCTCCTCACCTCTTATATACTAGTATTATAATTGGGCTTAAAGAGTGATACCTCTAGTTTAATTATTAGGCCCAATAAGACCTAATATTAAAATATCTCTAATTAATTCAATTAAATTAGACTAACACAATATACCCACCAAGTTAATTAATATAATTAATCATTATATCTCATATCAACTAAATAATTAATTAACACACTAAATTAATTAATATAATCAATTATGATACTACCTAACAACCAATTAATTAATTAACACTCCAAATAAATAAAATAAAATATAATAATAATAATATAAGAAATAATTACTAAAATTGGGTTGTTACATTGCACATACACATCAATTCCATTTCACATTTTTTGAATCTCAGATGCTTCAAAAATGAATTGAAACATACATCATGACATATACATCATCTACATATCATAGAATGCATTTCATCTTGCATAGTGCCTAAAATTTCAACCAGAATAAACTTTCAGATCTACAAACAGGTTGGTTGAACTGATTCTCAAATGTGGGTGAAATTAGCGGACGAAAAGTTTCAAAATCGAGCTTGCAAACGTCCATTGTATTAATCTACGATTCGCGTAGCTTATCCTGGCGTGCTCGTTTAAATTTTTTGGCTTCTTTTAAGAATCAATTTGAATCAGTTGTGATGTCGAAGTAATTCAGTCAGTGTCACGGTCAGTTAGGTTATGTTATGCTAATTAGCTGGAATTCTGTTAGTGGTTAATTGCTAATTGAATCAGTTAGAATATATTAAATTCAGTTTGAATTAGCATTGATGTTAAAGTGTGATTAGCTTGGTTAAAAATGTTAAATTGCAGTGATGATATGGTTAGTTGTTAGTTGTAGTTTTCTTAATCAAAGTTGGGTTAGTGAATTGTTTGAATTAGTTGTTGTAGTTAGTGAAGATTAATGGAAGTTAGTTATATGTTAATTGTAGTGGTTGTGAATCAGTTGTGTGAACTAGACCTAGTCAGCAGTAAAAGATTTAGTTAGTTAGTTAAGGGTTGTCACTTAGTTGGAATTGGTTATGAGATGTAAGTTTTGTTATGAAGTATGTTGAATATGGTGAATTGTTATGATAGCTATGTGATTGTGCTATACCTATGATGATTGAATTGTTTGTTGACTATGTTATTCATTTTGAACTAAATGTAACGTGTTAACTATGCTTGAATATTAGGCTAGCCTTATTGGGGTTGAATTGTTAACTAAAGAATGCCATATTGTTAAACACCTGTTAAAATCGTCTGTTGCTTGAATTGGAGGTAAAGGGATGTTATGAACATGGATTATGCAACCAAGTTTGAAGTTAGTGCATTAATTGTTAGTAAAACAATGTTATGTGGATTTGAAATGGTATGGACTATCAATATAGTGTTAGAAGTACATGCAATGAATGTGTGTATGTAAATGGCATACTGATGATGTACATGTGTTTGTTGTTTTTGTAGAGTTGGTTGTGACTTTGGGAAGGAAAACTTGGCTTGGTTTTGAAATGGCATCATAAATGAGAAGGCTTGGTATGAAGGTTGGCATATGGTGAAGAAAATTAAGTGCATCAAAAATCATGAAGAAATTGAGGACCTTGTGACTCATAGAAAGTAGAATTAGGGTTAGGATTAATGGTTGACTTTGGTCAACTGGTTGGTCAAAAAGTCAATAATTGACAAAAGTCAACTATATGTCAAAGGTTGTAGTTTTTGTGTAAAGTCTGATAATTTGTTTCTTTTGTGATGTAACTGGATATTTAGCAATGAAAATGACTTTTTTGGATGAATGGTGTATGTAACTTGCATTTTAAGCTAGCACTCATTTCCTTCTACTCTTGGATTTATAAATATTTAATCTAGTAGTTGGAGGTACTTGAATGAATCTTACACTTTGAATGAGACTTGAATTGTAAGGCCTTGAACTTGAATCCAAATAAAATAACCAATGGACTAGTGTAGTGAACAAGCCAATAAATAGAGTAGCCAGTCAAAAATCCATCTTTCATGGTTGACCAAGTAAAACCTGCCATACATAATCAATTCTAATGCCATGCAACTCACATGACCCTCAAGTGCCCAAGATCAAGCAATTAGGTTTTCTCAACTTTGAGTTAAAAAGAATTGGTCTTCAGTAGTCAATGTAGCATTAGAATGCCTTAGATTTAGATTTCAAGGAAACCATAGCTCCATGTTGATCATAAATATCAAAAGCCTTTGAATCCATGATGTTTACTTTAAAAAAAATGAAAATGGTAAAGTGAATGTGTTATGATGCTAATGAACATGCAGATGAACCATAAACCAAAATTCATATGATAGTGAAAAAGGGAGAGCAAATTTTGGGGTATGACACAGTGCCTCGCGCAACCTTCACCATCGTTGAATCAACGATTTTCTCAAACACGTTCGCATCCATACACTAATGGATGTAGAACAACGCCTTCTGATCCTTCTTCCTCATATCACGTTGAGCATTCCTATGCGTATCTATTGCATTTGTCAGAAGTGCAACCAGAACATAGTTATCGTTGACGAGATCAAGAACATACTGAGTGTCAAACAACACACACATTTGAATCATCCACCGATTCCAGTTCTTGCCTTCGAACACTGGAAGCTTAGTACTCAGATTACCATTTATGTTCATCTTCAACCTTGTTCATTTCACTCAGATCTCACCAAACACTAGTGCTTCTCAATCCCACATAATCAAGAAATATGATTGTGTACGATTTCGATAAAAAGTTCAACACAAATTCAAGAAACGAAATCAATCACACACTGTTCACTCGTGTTTCCCTGTGTTTCCTGTGGATCTGAATCAGAGCTCTATATACCAATTATTGGTGCACAAGATGAAGAAGATGAAGATGGAAGAAGAGAGAGAATAGAGAGAATTGAAATAATAAACTTCCATTACTCTTCAAAACAGTTACAGTAAATGGTTACACACACTACTCTATCGACAACTACACTTGTTTATATACACAAACAATAATGTCACGTAAGCGAAAATGCTTACCTACACTGGCTAGGTTACGCTTAACAAAACTAATACTACTATCGAATATGGTTTACTTCTAACAATTGTTATAAACAAGGAGGATTAGAGATTTAGGGTTCTAGGTGTTCTTGAACTTCATGATTTTTATAGATGTGAACTTGTTTGTATGATCTATATCTATTATGGTTTAACTTGTGTTTTATTTATGGAACAATATCATGATTATCTTTAGTTTTGAGATGAATGAAACGTGATTTTGTTGTTGTGATCGTGAAGAAAGACTTAAGGAGGGGGATAGCACCTGAAAACGGGTGAGAGAGGAAGAAGAGCTTTATTGTTGAAACAAAATCAGAGAGACAATAGTGTTGTAACGTTTCAAAATAGAGAAAAAATTATTAATTTATTTTGTGTTTGCAGAAAAAGGAAATGGTAAAACGTGTGGATATAAATCATTTTAATCAAATTTATGTTTCTTTTCTCTTTTAAATAAATAGAAAATAATTTTGAATTTATCATCTTTAAAAAGTCAATAAATGTTAGATCCTTTTTATTATATTGGTTTTTTTAATTAAAACAAAAAAAAAATGGTTTTTTCTTCGTTTGGTGCTCCGTGAGTTTCTTATAAATTGAGTATTTTTTTTATGAGTTTAAAAAGTCAGCACCCCAATTCTTTTTTTTTCATTTCTTTTTAATATTATTATTCTTGTTATGAAAATCTAGGAAGTAATATTTGTATGGACCTAGTCTATATTAAATTCAAGCCCATGTTTGTTTGTTTTCTTTTACACCACCCCATTCATGCTTGCATCCATGTACTTTTAACCTTTGTTTTATTATTTTCATTTCATTTTTTTATTTTGTTTAAATTAAAATTAAGTTATGAGCTTAATTAATAAAAAAATACAAAGATCAATATTCCCACCTTTATATTCAACAATAAAAATTAAAACAATCAAGAACTCAATCAAACTTATTTTCCAAGTCAATTTCAGACCAGTCTTCAAAATAAAATCAAACTCTTTTTTGAAAACCAATCAAAACACTTGATCAACATCAAGTCAATTTCGTACTTAATCAAAAGCATGTCAAAAATTTATTCTCAATAAAATCGGTTGAAAATGGAACTAGGGATGCACATACTTCTGCTCCTCGAATAAACCAGTGGTTGGCATATGCTTCATTGCTCGAATATTCATATTCTGAGTCAACACAAATCAAACTATTTTTTACTATTAAATCAATTACTTTTAAATTTCGTCTTCAAACTCTTTTTCTCAATAAAACCGATTGAAAAGGGAAGGGGGATGTACATCCTTCTGCTCCTCTAATAAACGAGTGGTTTTCATACATCATATTGCTCTAATATTCGTCTTCTGAATAAAATACTTTAATCAAACTTGGATGAAAAGGGAATGGAGGATGCACATTCTTCTTCTCCTCGAATAAACAAGTGGGAGGCGCACACCTCGTTGCTTTGAATATTCGTCTTCCGCCAATACTTTTCAAATTTCCAAACTTGGACGAAAAAGGAATAGGGGGTGCACATCCTTCTGCTCCGCGAATAAATGAATGGTTGGTGTATGCTTCATTTCTCGGGTATCTGTCGTCCACCTAAAAACAATCTCAACTCATCAAACCTGCATTTTTCTCCAAGTGCAGCTGTAAACTTTTTCATAAACAAATGATGTTTTATCCATTCTAACGTGATACAATCAAACACTTAAGTCTCCCAAACGCAAGCATACAAGCAACATTTTACTGCTAAAATGCAACCTAAAAATCGTTTACTAAAATCGATCAACATATAAACATTTTCTACCAAGAACTACATAGTTATGAGTTCCCCGTCGCACATGGGGATACGTAGGAGCGAGATTCAATGTCTCGTCAAACACCCTAATAAAAAACTTGTTTTTAGTCTTTCTTTTTTTCGCATAAACACTTTTAATAATTAGACAAAATCATAAACATGTACACTAACACTCTTATTGTAAAGTTGATTAAATGGTTCCCGTTGAGTACAATGTATGTGAGGGATGTTAATACCTCTGCCTCGCATAATCAACTCCCAAAATTGAATTTGGTCATGACACCATATTTTTGTTCTTTTAGGTTTTTATCGAAATTTTCTCTTTCCTTTTGAAATAAATAAACTTTGGCGACGACTTTGTTGAATTTTGAGCGTTCGTTGTGCTCGGGTATTTTTTGTGTCATGACAATTGGCGACTTTGTTGAGGAAATGTTAGTTTAGTTGGTCTTGCAATGAATGCTAGCTTTGTTTATATTTATTATATTTTTCATGTTTTCTTATTTATCTCTCATGATTATGATACTTTATTTATTTGTATATATTCATCTGTGGGATTGGGAAATGTTATTTGAGTGAAGCTCTATACGTGAGCTTTGAGAAAAAAATCTTAAGCTTAAGATCATAGATTATATAGTACTGGACTAGGGGGTGCATTCCTCACTGGGAGAATACGAAGACTCTAGCTAGAGTAGATTTATTTGGATTTTTCATCATGGTGTGGCTAGCCCATTATTATGTTGAAAATTCAAATAAGGTCCATGACTTTAGGAACTTTGTCTAGAGCCAAAAATTCGTTCTTAGGGTTGGGTAATGTGTAGTATTGACCTGGGGGGTCACACCTCACTAAGGCAATGTGAAGAATCCACCTAAAGTATATTTATTCAAAATTTTCATCATGGTGCGGCTAGCCCATTATCGTGTTGAAATTTAGAATAAGATTTGTGGATCTAGGCTTTTTCCTTTAAAACGCAACCCTAGAGATATCCCTTGTGAAAGGTTGCGTAGAAAAACTTAGAACTATCCAGTCGCAGGAAGTCATCCTATATAGGTCGTTTTATTGTTACCGGTGATCCCCAAACCCACACATGACATTGCATTGAAAACACGCATAACATGGCATTGCTCTTTTTTTTGCATATCAAAAACAAAAAATTTCATGTATTTGTATTCATCAGCATACATACACATTTTTCCAAAAAACCAAAAAGAACTCATCCTACATTTTTGACCATAACCAACAAGTTGATTCCCCGACACCCATATCGAACCCGTGGTAGCTACCGAAGGATAATGAAGCAGTTGGAACATAATCAAGTTGTGCTGAGAGAGGATATGGATGCCATGAAAGGCAAGGTGGACTCGATTTTGGAAGCTCTGTTACGGAGAATGATGGTCCCACATCAGGCTCACTACTACAAATAACACATGTCAGGTGGGACTTAAAATGGATTTCACCTCGGTTACAATGCCGAGGTAACGAAGGGTGACGTGAAAAGTGGAAGTTTTACCCATCGATTTAAAAATAACCGATGGGTTAGTTTAAATGGTGATGGGTTCGAACCCCAGCAATAGTTTTTTTATATTTTCCAAAGTAGCATCATATATATACATACATATATATATATATATATATATATATATATATATATATATATATATATATATATATATATATATATATATATATATATATATATATATATATATATATATATTAAATACTCATTACATTATTTACTCAAAATATTAATAAATTAATTTGTTTACAAATTACATTGTTTACACATAATATTACATTATTTATATAGAATATTATAATTTTTACACAAAATATTAAAGTAAAAATGTTGTTCTTGATCGTCATCATTGTCGGTGAATAATAAATGTTGGATCTCTTGGAGAAGACCAACTGTTGGGGATCCTCGTTTCATTGATCTTGAGGAAGATCAAATGTTGAATGCAATATATTCTTTATGACTTTTGCATTAATTTGTGTCTGATATAAAACAAAACAAAAATGTTAGATAAATAAAATAAATACTCAGCTATTTGATTATATAAGAACAGTAATCTCACCAAAGTAAATACAACGCTTTCATCAACCACATATTAAAAACCTAAATTTTTCCTGATCTTGTAATCTATCACATTGATACAATGCTCTGATTAAAGATAAAAGATTTCACAATGTTTAGGTTTCTTGTGGATTCACTAACATTCATAATGAGGCTTTTAGGTTTCACGAGGATGTCTTGAGTGTTGATACTCATTAAATGAACGACAAAAATTTGTGATAGGACAGTGAATAAATACACTTATATTTTACCCCAATAAAATATGTCTTAACCCAAGCGCCAAATTCCTCTCGGTTTCTATTAAAAATCGAGGGGAAAAACTTTTTTTCTTCAATATTTACATTTTTACACAGAATAATGAAATAAATTGTTCAAACAAATCAACCACACACCTCTAGATTTCTGTTAAAAACCGATGGGAAAAACTTTTTAATTTATTTAAATATTTATATTGTTTACATAAAATAATAAAATAATAGGGTAAAATTTGTTTAACGAGTATTTTTATAGTAAAATATGATGATTAAACACATCAGTTTTATTATAAAATCGAGATTTTTTATCTTCTCCTTTTAACTATCACCTCGGTGATAACAAAAACCGAGGTAAATAATTTCTTTTTAGATTACATTGTTTGCATAGAATATTAAAATAAAATTTTTACAATAAATATTTGCTCTTATTACTGAATATCTTCGTTGATATCCAAATTTAGTTGCATTCCCTTCTTTAAACGAGGGTTATTCCAAAAATACAACAACGACAACATCAGCACCATTATGTGAGATAGATTGCAAGGACAAAAAATGTTTTATTCAAGATAGAAGAATATTGAGGATTTTTTTTGTCTTGCAATCCATCCTAAAGAATGATGCTTGCGGGTTTGAGGTGACTTCATATTAGTAAGGATTAGTGTAAAATTTGTTTAACGAGTGTTTTTATAGTAAAATCTTAGTATTGTATGCCTCACTGAAATAGAAAACCAAAGGGTTAGAACATTTTATTTATACTTATAAACAAATAAAATCATAATATTGAGTTATTTTTTTTCACCTCGGTGTTATGAAAAATCGAGGGAATGTATGTTTTTTTTAAATAATAAAAAATAGTGGGCTTTGGCTTTATGCCTCGGTTTTCTATTGTTCGAGGTGAAAGTTTCATTATGAAAAGTGTTATTTGTTGTAGTGGCTTTACCGTGGTGACTAACCCAGTGTAGGGTCTTCCCTCTTACTATGCTTTTACATAAATGGACGATCCTACTCAACCTCAGCTTGTGCATATCATAATATCTAATAAAGTCTCAATTATACAGGAGAACACCATTATTCATGTGGATAAATGGGATCCTCAATTTACAAGGTACATTCAAATTCTATGGGTGCCCACCTTGTGACAAATGTGGATGATCCTTAAGATGTTGAAGTCGTAGAATAATATCGGGCTCTATAGAAATGATTGAGGGTTGTATAGGGCTTTAATACATTTGGTATTGATGCTTTTGACA
Source organism: Lathyrus oleraceus (assembly GCF_024323335.1). Lineage (NCBI taxonomy): Eukaryota > Viridiplantae > Streptophyta > Magnoliopsida > Fabales > Fabaceae > Lathyrus > Lathyrus oleraceus. Next base: position 199,521,885 of record NC_066583.1, read on the forward strand.
TGTGTTTGGTGCTAGACGTGGTTATACCCCTAAAATTCAAAGTACCCGACTTCGATAAGTACACGGGTCTTAGCTGCTCAAGACACCATTTGGTGATGTTCTGTCAAAAAATGGCCTCTTATACCCGCAATGATAAGTTGATGATACACTATTTTAAAGAAAGTTTGTGTTGAGTATCATTGAGTTGGGACATGAAGTTAGAAAAGAGTTGTATTCAGTCATTGAGGGACCTAGTTAATGCCTTTCTAAAGAAGTACAAGTATAATATGGACATGACCCCCAATCGCATGCAGTTGCAAAACTCATCTCAAAAGAGCAACAAATCCTTCAAGGAATATACATAATGGTGGAGGGAATTGGAAGGCCAAGTGCAACCACCACTCTTAGCGAAAGAAGTGGTTGACATGCTCATGGATACACTGCAAGATTCAGTCATACTCCAAATCTGTCCGGACATATTTAAAATTTTCATACATTCGACTTTATTTTTAGTTTGCATCACCTGTATAGTATATCATGCATATCATCATGAATAATACCTAAAATGTTGGCCTGAATAATTTTTCTAACATACAGACACACCGATTGAATCATTTGTCAAATACATGTAAAATCAATGGGTAATTTTTTTGAAATTGAGCTTGTAAACATCAGTATTATGAACCTACGGTTCGCATAGTTTAATCTGGTATGTTCGTTTTATTTTTTCGAATACTTTTTCAGTCGCTGATCGGTCACCATTTCCATTGAATTCCCACCGTTAATCCGACATATTTTCATCACTTTGGTAAGATTTATGTTTGTTTTTAGTTGCTTTGGAGTCATTTATCATGTTTTGTTGGTTTGGTATCGCATTGCATTCGATTACAAGTTTATGTCAAAAAGATCTCGTTTATGCTTCGTTTGGTAGTGTCATTGTTACAGGCCATTGCACAGGTTTAAAAGCAATAATGGTGAATTTATGGATACTCAGAAAGGCAAAAATATGAAGAAACAGCAGGTCAACACTAGCACCCGTGTGCCACTACACTGCCTGTGTTGTTGATCAGGCAGAGCAAAATGGGAGAAGAAAAACAGAGATCAACACGGGCACCCGTGTGTCACCACACGGCCGTGTTGATTAAAACAGTGCATTAACACGGGCACCCATGTGGAGGAACACGGCCCGTGTTGTTGCCTCTGTAGCTTGTACTGAAAATAATTATAATGGAGAGCAACACGGGCACCCATGTGGTGACACACGGCCGTGTTGATTGGACGCAGCTTGGAAACCCTAACTTTTGCTTTGTGAACCAATTCTGCTCATTAAGGGTAGTTTGGACCTTTTGCTTGGAAGAGATTCATCTGAAGCTATAAGAAGGCTTGGAAGAGAAAGAAGAAGACACTTTTTGACGGACGAAAGAAAACATTGCATTGGAGAAGATAGCTAATACGAAGGATTCGAAGACGGCGAGATTCAAGGGCATCAACCATTGAAGATCAAAATCTCCTAATTCTTTGTAATGTCTAATCTTTACATTATGAATTCTTTGAGTGCTATGAGAGGCTAAACCCCCTGATGCTAGGGGGTGGTCCTGATGTTATCGCATGTTATGAATTTGAACAAATGATTTCTTGATTACTATGTTACTTATTTCAATTCAATTGTGTGATGTTATTATGATTTTGTATCGGACAAATACAAATTGATCTACGACTTTCAATAACAGGATTGTGATTGTTAGGGTTTTCACACAATTGGGTTTATGAATGCATCATCTAGGACTAGTAACTTTCGTAAATCACCGTAAACCTTGATATTGTGTATGATTAAAACCAATGATTAATTGAATGGACATTTGAGTAAGAATTGGTAGTTTAATAGTTTCTTCCTTAAGGACTTAAGTAAGAACATTCTGAGGTTAGGTGATTGAATGTTTCATAGGTATTAAGGAAATCTTGACTGAATTCATAACTGGTTAAATCAACCACTCACCCTAGCATATTTTATCTTAATCAATTATTTTTACTATTTTTGTATTTACTATTATAAATTCCAAAACACCCAAACCATTATCTTTTTGTTCTGATAGAATCAAATTAAAATAAGTATTTCCTACGCAATCCCTGAGATCGATACTTGGAAATAAAACTCCTTATTACTACATCGGTAAAATTAGTACACTTGCTATTTTTCCGATCAAGTTTTTGGCGCCGTTGCCGGGGATTGCCAAAATACCTATTTTAATTTTTATTCTATTGAAATTTTGTTGCTCGTCAACCAAAATTTTATCTGTGACGACCTTGTTATTCAATTCTAATATTTGTCTAACTTGTTTATGCGAGGTAAGTCCTCAGCGAAATTTTCTTTTGACGCAGATCCAGAAAGAACTCTTCGCGCTAGACTAAGACAAGCTAAGAGAAAGAAACTGGAATTAGCAGAGAAAGCGGAGGGAGAAGTTGTTTCAGTGCACTCAGAGAATTCAGATTCAGATGCGAAAACAGTTCCTGAGGCCATGGCTGCACAACCACCACCACCAGAGAGACTTCTCGGTGACTATGGTGGAACCAACACTCCGGGTGGTCGTATGACAATTGTAAACCAACCGGTAAATGTAGACCAATTTCAGCTGCATCCCAGCACAATTAATCAACTCGAAAGGTGGTCATTTTCTGGAAGAGTGAATGAAGATGCCAACAAGCATCTCCAAAGGTTTTTAACTATGAGCACAACGCTGAAAATGCCTGGACATAACGAAGAAGCAATAAGGCTTCGTATGTTCCCATTCACTTTAGCAGATGAAGCCGAAGAGTGGTTCTATTCCTTACCTGCTGGCAGTATCACTACATGGGAGGAGATGGAAACAACATTCTTGCATGAATATTTTCCTGCATCAGTGTCACTGCGAAAAAGATATGAGATCCTAAACTTCAAGCAGAAGAAGGGTGAGTCACTAGGAGATGCCTATAAGAGATTCAAGAGAATCCTAGTGGCTTGTCCTACTCACAACATGGATGAAACCGAGCAGATGCAAATGTTTTTTAATGGTCTCCGAATTCAAACAAGACAAATCCTTGATTCAGCAACTGGTGGCTCAACTAACTTTGCAACAGCCACGGGTATGAAGAAGATAATTGAAGCAATTGCCTCAAATGAGCATCTGGAGCTGTATGATAGAGTGTCAAGCAAATCCGCAGTTATTGATTTGAAGCTTGAAACAAACAAACAGGTGAAAATTGAAGAAGCAGTTGCTGCAGAGGTAGAGAAAAGGTTGAAAGCACTAAACATAGGTGCTCAGAAAGTGGCTCAAGTACAACAGGCACCAAACGACGTGTGTGGCATTTGTAATGGACCACACAATACTGTTCATTGCTTTGCAACACCACAGCAGATAGAAGATATCAAGTTTTTAAAGCAAAACAATCCCTACTCCAACACCTACAATCCGGGGTGGAAGAATCATCCCAACTTTGCTTGGAAAGATCAGAAGGGGAATGTGCAACAACAGGTACAAGGCCAATATCAAAACCAATATCAACAACAAGTCCCAAAGAAGGCAGATTGGGAGATTGCAATTGAAAAGATGGCTGCTCAAAATATGCAATTTGAAGAAGAGACTAGAAACAATCAGAAAAATACCACCGCCTCCCTAAGGAATCTCGAAGTTCAGCTGGGACAGATAGCACAGCAATTGGCAAGTTCTCGAACACCAGGTTCCCTACCAAGTGAAACAGTTCAAAATTCGAGAGGTCAGGAGAATGTTAACACTGTCACGACGACAGAGAAAAAGGTTGCTAAAAAGAAAAAAAATGATATCACCGAGCGAGCCGACTAAAGAAGAAACTACAAAAGGAACTAAACCGGTGATTAAGTTGCCCTATCCTCAGAGAATGACAAAGAAGGAACCTAGTGAGTCAGACTTGGAGAAATTCATGACAATGTTTAAAAGGATTGAGGGTCATATGGCTTTGTTTGAAGCACTTGAAAGGATGCCCATGTACAAGAAATTCGTGGAAGAGGTAATGGCTGAAAAGAAACCAACTACTGAAGAACAGGTATCCGGTAAGGAACAATATAATGCAAACTCCCTGGAGCAGAACGTTCCTAACAAACAAAAGGATCCAAGAACCGTCACAGTACCATGCACAATCAAAGAAAGAACCTTCAAAAAGGTACTAATAGATTCTGGAGCTAGTGTGAATCTGATGCCATTATCGATCTATCACAGGCTGGGTATTAAAAATATCAGTGATATAAAGACCAATCTGAAGTTTGCGGATCACTCAAGAAAAGATGCTTATCGGCTGGCTGAAGATGTGCTGGTAACAATAGTTGACTTGACTTTCCTAGTCGATTTTGTAATCCTAGACATACCTGAAGACAATGAGGCACCTATCATTCTGGGTCGACCTTTCATGAAGACGAGTCGATGCAAGCTCGACATGGATGAGTGCACGTTAACCTTGAAAGTTCACAACAAGGAAATAACATTGAAGGCTATTGAAGACCAGGAGATGGAGGAAGATGCAGAATCTCAGTATCAAGTAGGCTTAATCAGGACATTGAATACTATCAAAGTCTCACCACTGCCAGTAGCCACCCGAAACGGAAAGATTCCTAACACCGAAAGGAAGGTTAAAAAGGAATCGTGGCACAAAGGAGTCCACACTGATAAAAGAGACAACGTCCGAGTTGTAGACAAGAGGTGCAACAAGGTTTTGAACCTGAAATACCCCCCATGATAAGGGAAATGAACCGTCGAGCCATGCGACGTTAAACGAAGCGCTTCGTGGGAGGCAACCCACGCGTTTGATTTCTAATTTATTTCGTTTTTCTTTTTCTTTGTGTGTGCTAAAATTTTGTTGTAGGGGAGGAGGAGAACTAGAAGGGAAAAGTCACAAACACCTCAAAATGGAAGGAAACCACACAAGTGCAGTAAAACAACAGTAGTCGCTGTGAGTCCCCTTTGTATCTGGATTTAAACATTGAGGTCAATGTTTAGTTCAGGTGTGGGGGGGTTTTTTCCTTTCATGTTTTATTTCGTTTTCATTTTGTTCATGTTTTCCTTCATCGTTTTTTACTTTCGTTTTTTTTGTGGTTTACTTGTGTGTACAGAGTGATGAGAAATGGTTGGACGAATCCCGGGATCAATGGTAGTGGATGAAAGACACCCCTCGAACTTATGCTGATAAGGCACCCCGGAAGTTGATGCAACCTTGAGAAAATAAAGTCGGACACAATTTGGGGACACCGGACCAAGAGAGCGGTAGGGAAAATCAAGTCAGAAAAGAACCACATAACACGAGGAGGCTTCAGAGCTTGCAAGCTAACCAACATGGTGAGATCACAAAAAGCCAAACACTAAATATCAACATGAGAGTTCAGCCAGGTATGACTTTATCACTCTGATTTTGCGTATGTCCTGTTGACACGTCACAGCATGACAACACACACTAAGGCAAGTTGTTTGTTTAGCCAGGGCCTTTCTAACCATCCCTATCTGTATGTTTCCCTTCGTGAACCCCGTTGAGCCTTAGCCATGTTATTCATCATAAACCCCCTGTTAACTATTAAGCATTATTCATCATAAACCCCCTGTTAACTTTTAATCATTCATTTTTTCCATAACTCGGTATGAGTGTGTGAATTGCAAGATGTGCAATAAAACTAAGTTTGGGGTGGAAATCTTGAAAGAGAAGGCAAGTGCATAATAAGAGATCATACAAAAAGAAAAATAGTATGTATGTTCTTTAAAAGAAAAAAAAAAGAAAGAAAAAAAAGAGAAAAGAAAAACAAAAGAGAAAAATGCACTTGCCGAGACTTAAGACTCTAACACATATAAAATGCTCGAAAAATTTGAGTAGAAAAAGAGTCAAAAGAGTGAAATTAACCCCCAGAGTATACGTGATGCACGAGAAAAAGAGAAAGAAAAAATCACACAACATGACTACCGAGTTCAAAACCCTTTGTTATCCATTTTTTTTGTTTATCCCACCGTACCCAAGCCCCGTTACAACCCAAAAAGACCTCGAAAAGTGTGTGGAATCTGTTGTGGTAGTGACATTAGAATGTATTCAAAGTTAAGAGTTTGGTATTGCATACTGTGCTGTGAGTGTACACACCTAACCCTGAGAGATATTGTGAGTGTGTGAAAAGCTTGCAGGTGAAGAGGTTTCTGATGTGGAAATGTGGTAAACTGCCTGAATCGGAGAGACCTGAAACTCGATTGGAAAGGAAGAACACAAATGGTGAAAGACTAGGTTGCATTGTGGAAAATGAATTCGGGGGTGACCTTTGTTTGGACTCAATACATCACTTGAGGACAAGCAATGAGACAGGTTTGGGGTTGTGATCGATCACCATTTCCATTGAATTCCCACCGTTAATCTGACATATTTTCATCACTTTGGTAAGATTTATGTTTGTTTTTAGTTGCTTTGGAGTCATTTATCATGTTTTGTTGGTTTGGTATCGCATTGCATTCGATTACAAGTTTATGTCAAAAAGATCTCGTTTATGCTTCGTTTGGTAGTGTCATTGTTACAGGCCATTGCACAGGTTTAAAAGCAATAATGGTGAAGTTATGGATACTCAGAAAGGCAAAAACATGAAGAAACAGCAGGTCAACACAGGCACCCGTGTGCCACAACACTGCCCGTGTTGTTGATCAGGCAGAGCAAAATGGGAGAAGAAAAACAGAGATCAACACGGGCACCCGTGTGTCACCACACGGGCACCCGTGTGTCACCACACGGCCGTGTTGATTAAAATAGTGCATTAACACGGGCACCCGTGTGGAGGAACACGACCCGTGTTGTTGCCTCTGTAGCTTGTGCTGAAAATAATTATAATGGAGAGCAACACGGGCACCCGTGTGGTGACACACGACCGTGTTGATTGGACGCAGCTTGGAAACCCTAACTTTTGCTTTATGAACCGATTCTGCTCATTAAGGGTAGTTTGGACCTTTTGCTTGGAAGAGATTCATCTGAAGCTATAAGAAGGCTTGGAAGAGAAAGAAGAAGACACTTTTTGACGGACGAAAGAAAACATTGCATTGGAGAAGATAGCTAATACGAAGGATTCGAAGACGGCGAGATTCAAGGGCATCAACCATTGAAGATCAAAATCTCCTAATTCTTTGTAATGTCTAATCTTTACATTATGAATTCTTTGAGTGCTATGAGAGGCTAAACCCCCTGATGCTAGGGGGTGGTCCTGATGTTATCGCATGTTATGAATTTGAACAAATGATTTCTTGATTACTATGTTACTTATTTCAATTCAATTGTGTGATGTTATTATGCTTTTGTATCGGACAAATACAAATTGATCTACGACTTTCAATAACAGGATTGTGATTGTTAGGGTTTTCACACAATTGGGTTTATGAATGCATCATCTAGGACTAGTAACTTTCGTAAATCACCGTAAACCTTGATATTGTGTATGATTAAAACCAATGATTAATTGAATGGACATTTGAGTAAGAATTGGTAGTTTAATAGTTTCTTCCTTAAGGACTTAAGTAAGAACATTCTGAGGTTAGGTGATTGAATGTTTCATAGGTATTAAGGAAATCTTGACTGAATTCATAACTGGTTAAATCAACCACTCACCCTAGCATCTTTTATCTTAATCAATTATTTTTACTATTTTTGTGTTTACTATTATAAATTCCAAAACACCCAAACCATTATCTTTTTGTTCTGATAGAATCAAATTAAAATAAGTATTTCCTACGCAATCCCTGAGATCGATACTTAGAAATAAAACTCCTTATTACTACATCGGTAAAATTAGTACACTTGCTATTTTTCCGATCAGTCGCATTTTGATCAGCCTATGTCTGTTTAATCGGTCAAAATTTATTTCAAAATCTGATCAAAAACTGTATGTTTCTGAGAGGTTTATTTCACGCTGATCGTTTTACTGCATTCGATTTAATTTTTCGAGCCTTTTTTGCGTCCAATTTTTATTCATTTTTTATCCTTTTATTTTTGTTCTTTAGTCAAAATAATCATTTAAATTAATTAGAATTAACTATGTGGTTAATTTGATTTCATTTTGTGTTGTTTGTTTTTAATGTAATTATCAAAACTGGTTTTTATAATTCAAAATAAAAATAATAGAAGTGTGAAAAAAATCAAATGAATTAAGTTTCCAGCAAATGAGTGACACTTGACACTCTACTATTGGATATCTTTCATATCTTTTTAAAACCGGTCAATAGGATATTGCTATAAGGAATACCATAACACTTCCAATTAGCATCTGTCACGCGTGAGAAGAGTATGTGAATAAGTTTTAAAAAAATGATTTAGGAAGGATGAAATAAAGAGGTGGTCATACAACCCTCTCATGCGAAATGTACGAAATGAGAAGTCTCTTATTTAGGACACACACTAAAAATCAATGACAACACAAAATGTGATACCCATATACTCTTTTTCCTTCTCCAAAGAGGCTCGACCACGTGGACCAATGAGGGGAGGAATTTCAAAAATCAAAACTCTCTCTCTCTCTCTCTCTCATGGGGGGACGATTTTAATTCATTGTGGTGGTAGTTGCAATAGAAAAAAGCCACATATATCGCTTTCTTTTCCACGGGAACCAAAAAGATTCTTCCATCTACAACACATATCATCTTCTTCTCCACACTATTTCTCATTTTTCCTAACATAAATCTCACACTCACTACAACAAAAACATGGTTATAAAACTCAGCATTTCATTTTTCATTACGCCCTCCAGTACTGACGAAAAAAGAAGAAAAGCAATCAATCTTCAGTACAAAAAAAAATCCATCCACACTTCTTTTTCGGCGCCTCTTCTCCCCCAACCTCATATCCTTCACTCTTTGATGCATAACACATACAACATATCCCTCTCACCTTAAATAAACAATAACCTGCAACTTTTTTTTTCTTGATTGCCATTCACTTCACAACCGTGTACAAAACAACAATATCCCCTCTACAACTTCTTGGAAATCAACAACAATAACTCAAACCATTTCACCACAAACCACCTTAGAAAAAACTTCTTGCAAACAAAAATAAACACCAAAAGACTGCGTCTCACTAACTCCAACCTTCATCCGACAACACACCCACTGAAACCCACTCGGACCACCGTCATTCCTCATTGGTGACGCCTAACCATCCTTTTCACCATCCAATTTCGATTCCGACACCTATACCCCTTCGATCTACAATCGCATCCACCAAATCTCAATCGCACCATCATCGCAAAAATGCTCCCCCGTCGGATTTCTCTAATGACTAATCTCATCTTCTCCAAAGTTTGCTTCTGCAAAACTGAAACCAACCGCCTCCACTTCGCTCATCGGATGCACACCTCCAAATAAACCACTCCACCACTTCACTGAAATCCTCAACAACCTTGAATCCTCCTCACCACGTACTGTCGTCCAAACCCGTCAACCTCACAACAACGAACCCCTTCAAACTCCTTTCGCCGCGACACAACAACGACGCATCACATATCCATCTCCAGATAAGACTCCTCAGCCAACACTAGCAACACCGCTGAAATCTCCGCCACTTCAGACCAACAAGCTAACAACTACCACTGTGTAAATCATTGTTTTCTCTGTCACGTTTTATGTTTTGCATTTATTATTATTTTAATAATGACCAAGTCATTGAATGGAGAGAAGATGTTGTAAGAATTTCAAAACTTATGGAGCATTTTATTTTATATTTATCTATTTTCTTCTTTTATTTGATAATGATAATAGAATTGGGTTGGGTTTAGGTAACTGGGCTTCAATTTTTTTTATATCTATGATTGCACCCTCCATTTTTGCTTCATTAATATTGTTTAATTAATTGTAATTAATAATTGAAGGTTTAATTTATTTGCTCATAGATTTTAGTTAAGACTTTGTTGTTAATTTTTGAACATTGTAATGCTGCAAATAATATTGGTTTGTTGTTGATTTAATTCATTGCATTTTTAGTCAAATTCTTTTTATTTGCGGATTCAGCATTTGTATGTCTTTATGCCGTTGAAGTTTTTAATACATCAATTGAATGTTTTCACCGTGTTATGATTCTACGTATGACATGAATCATGTTGTTATTTCACACAAACCGGTTCTTGAGCATATTATGACCGATTCAATTCAATCTTATAAATCGACATTATCACCTATTTCTTTCTTTTAATTAAATTAATTAATCAATTGAAATTTAGCTTAATTAGTTTAATTTTGATTAATCAATTTTAATAAACTTGATTATTTGATTCAATTAAATAATTTTGGTAATTAATCGTAATTAATTTAATTAATCGATTTAACCAAAGTTTAATCAATTAATTTTGATAATTAAATGTTGATCGATTTCTTCAACTATCACAATTTCACAATCATTTTCAAACCAAACCCATTCAATTTCATCATCGATTCAAAACCATGTTAAACCATTAAAAGTCAAATAATTCTCGATTTAATGTCGACCCTATTTTCATACCTTTGTAAGTCAATCACTTTTAGCATCGCCATCAACCTCACATAGCTTACTCTTGGGCTTTCTTACAATGAGACCTATTCGATGTTAATTAATCGATTAGATGATTGATATACTATATATAATTCAATTTATCCACAAAACACCAATTGAAAACCTCGATCCAACATCGAGTATTTTATTCAAATCAATTCAAAGTACCCAATCATGATTAATACCCTTTCATTTAAAAATGAAACGGGGGATGATTTTGAGCCTTCAACTTCTCTCCTCGATTGTTTGAATATGAGTTCCCTTACTCGGTTAGTCAAATAATTGTCATTTCTTTAATAAATTCTATCTCGATTAAGTCAAATCATTTTCATAATAACTTAAACGAAAAGGGAGATGGTCTAGAGCCTTCGATTCCTCTCCTCAAATACTTGGATATGAGTTGTCTTACCTAGTCATTCAAGTAATCGTCGTTTATCTAAAAACATCAACCATACATAAACCCATTTTCATAACAACTTAGATGAAAAAGAAAATGGTTTAGATCCTTCTATTCCCTTTCCCGAATACTTGGATACGAGTTACCTTACTCGATTATCCGAGTATTTGTCATCCGCTTTAAAACACCTTAACTATTATCCAACCCTTTTATAACTAAGGATGAAAAGGGAGATGGTCTTGAGCCTTTGATTCCTCTCCTAGACTATTTGTATACGAGTTACCTTACTCTCCTATCCGAGTAATTGTCATCCAACAAAATATCTCAACACATCAAATAAAACTTTTCTCGCCCCCGTGCGACCGAAACCAATCAAACCAAACATATAACATATTAAATCCAACTTGCCACCCCCGTGTGATCAAAACTCTTTTAAAAAAGAACATTGTTTAATCCCTTTAACGTACATGATAAACTAGTGCTTAAGCCTCTGCCGAGAGTAGACAAGCCAATGTTTAGCCTTTAGAACGCAATCTAGACAGTTGTTCATTAAAAGACATTAACAAACCTTAGTTCCCCGAACCACGAATGTTATGATTTCCTTATTGCACCATAAGGATATGTAGGCACGAGATTGCGAGATCTTGGCAAGCACACTAATAAAAACCTCGAATTTTCCCCTTTTGAGGTTTCCATACTTTTTATCTTTTCAATCCTTTATTCACTCGAAGAAAACAAATAACATTAACTAACATTCAAATCGCAAATTATAACTAAAAGGTTCCCGTTGAGTACAACGAACGTGAGTGGTGCTAATACCTTCCCCTAGCGTAATCGACTCCCGAACCCGAATATGGTTGTGACGACCATTATTCTGTTTTTAAAGGTTTTATCTATATTTTCCTATTCCTTCATTGGAATAAATAAAGTTCGATGACAACTCTGTTCGAACTATTTTTCTGTGACCATCACGAGGAATCATATTTTTCGAGATGCAACAACTGTCGACTCTGCTGGGGACTATGCTCCAAGCAAGAGAGAGTCAAGCCTAACTTAGTTTGATTTGCGATGAATTTTAACTTTGTTAACTTGCTTTCTTCTATCTTGTTTTCTTTATCTCATTGTATTATTGCTATTTGTAATTGGTTGTTGGTTCTCATGATACTATTGGGGCTCTCTGATTATTGGCATTAATGACTCTATGGACCTTTTAACTTGTTCCATCTCCGATGGTTATGTAGTATTAACTTAGGAGACTTCAGACTTATTGGATTAATACGAAAGCCCCAATTAGATGAGATCCCTTTGAGGTATTACTAACTTACAGTAATATTTCCAACCTCGGTCTATGACTATTAGAACCTTGTTAGAACCTTGGACTCGAGAGTTGTGTAGTAGAGGCCCCAAGGAGCCTTCCTTGTTGGGATAATGCGAAAACCTCACCTAGACGAGATCATCTTGGGGGTATTGCTGTTCGACAAGCCTTTGTCACGACAATGACGTTCTCAAGAAGGATCCATGACTCTAGGAACCTACAAACCTTAGAGCCTACCCTTGGGGTTCCATTAATCAGGGATACCATTTATTTACCATTTATTTTGTTTGACTTGAGAACATGTTTTACCTGTGATCCTGAACACGACATTGCATTCATTCATATATCATTGCATATGCATTCATCGTGCATTTCATATCATTTTCCACACAAAATACAAAAAAAAACTCATCCATCCTTTGTCCATAACCTGCAACTGATTTCCTGACACCCGTATCAGACTTGAAGCATCTCTTGAAAGACCATGGATCCATTGGAGAAAAGCCACATTGCATTGAGAGGAGATGTTGACTCGATGAAGAACCAGATAGACCAACTTGTGGAAGCTATGATAGCTTTAGCAAAGAGAGAGGACAACATTCAACGGACTGCAGTCATTGAGAATATCATTCCACCTTTAGTAAATGATCTCACTCAGCCTCGGCTTATGCGAAACCCAATTGATAACTCTGTTACACAAAAGTGTCATATTGTTTGAGATGGGTGTTCTTCATATCATGATGTTGTTGAGTATCAAAGTTTTGAATTCTCTGCGCCAGATTCCCATGGGATAAGTGAAGCACCGTGAAAAATACAGAGTCGCCTCCGAGTTTTATTTATTCCAAAGGAAAGGAAAATAGCGATAAAACCCCAAATGAGAGAAACAGTCTCACAACCAAGAGCGGATTCGGAAGTCGGTTATGCAAGGGGAAGGTATTAGCACCCCCTCACATCCATGGTACTCCATGGGAACCACTTGCTTGTATCAAATGCGTATGGATCTTTATTTATCTGTAAGTTTCTTTCTATCGGGAATGAGATGAAAGAATAAGATGGGGAGAAAATAAGTTTTAATTTAGTGTGCTCGCCAAGGATTTGGGCCTTTGTGCCTACGTATCCTCATACGTGCAATAAGGAAGTCAGAGCTTTGTAGTTCGACTCAAAAATGAAACATTTGTTTGATTGTTTTTACTGAACAATATTAACATTCGCGCGCTACTGTTCACTTGCTTGTATACTCTGTCATGGAGGCGAAAGGTATTTTCTTGTTTGCGGTAAAGTGGATACACTCGGTTCGCACTCTAGCAGTTAAATATTACTTGCTCGCACATGGAGGCTTAAGCTTTCTTCACGGTAGAACGAAAGTAACACGTCCTTTTCGAAAGGTTTTTAAGAGAAAGCCCTAAGGCAAAATATGATTTGATTTGTTAGGGTTGATTTTATGTACGGAGACAAGCATCAGACCATTGACTAGATACAATCAACAGTTCAATAACTCGGGAGTTGAGAGGGCAATGTTGTCCTAACCATTCTTTTTCATCCGAAAAAGAGATTTGAATTGTGAAAAGAGTTTGACAAGTTCAATCATTGGTACTTAGAGGGAGACAAGTCTCTGACCCTTGACTAAGTACAGTCAACAATCATAGTACTTGGGAATCGAGAGGACAATGGAGTCCTAAGTATTCTTTTTCTCCCTCATAGCACCTATATCTAACTTGTTTGAATCATTAGATGTTTTAAGGGGGAAAGTCAAGTGTCGGATCCTCAGGCTAGGTATGGCCGATAACCCAATTACTTAAATGTTGTGTGCAAACACGCACACCCCATTTGGCATTCCAATTTGTTATGAAAATGGTTTTGAAAAAGGTACTTGACGTTGGATCAAGCATTTGAATTTTTCATGAAAATAGTGTGTGAAGAATGGAGGTGAGAGATAGAATAAGGTTGGGAAGAGAATGGAGAAGATATGTGACTAGCGGGTCATGGAACGAATGGGAAATGCTTGACGTTGGATCAAGCATTCGCATTGCAATGGTGTGAGTTTTATTCGAAAAATAACTTGACATTGAATCAAGTACCTTTGTTTCTTTTGAAATGCTTTGTTTATCGTTTTGTATTTTATCTTGGTTATTGACATGCACGGTGAACTAACTAGAAAGCAATAAATCTAAGCTATTACATGACTAGGGTGGGGGAACATTTAACCCACAATGGGGGGGGGGGGGTCTACACAATACAACATGATGGCATGAAAGGGAAATATGATTTACAACTCATGTGTTATGCCTAAACCATACAAGTGGCATGGAACTTCAAACAATACAAGCCAATACAATACAACATGAAGGCATGAAAGGGAAATATGATTTACAACTCATGTGTTATGCCTAAACCATACAAGTGGCATGGAACTTCAAACAATACAAGCCAATGGGTAAAAGTAAAAGGAACTTGGATGGTGTTGGGATCTCTTATTCACATGTCACCATAAAACGATAATGGTTAGTACGCATTAATAAAATGGAATTGAGATGCTAATCCAAGTGGATGAGATAGTGTGATGAAATGATGCGGTATGATGATGATGATGAACAAACACATATCAAACTAAAATGAAATGGAATTTTCAATTTAATCATTAACCACAACCAAAATGTAATCCCAAAAATCAAAGTGAGGCTAATCATGTACATGGAAGTTAACATGGCAAATCAAACGAAATTCTAAACATAGCATGGTTAATCACATGAAAATTAATTCTGGAAAATTAAGAGATTAGTCTAACATATGCAAATGATTAAGCCTAATTTCTAACTAATTTTCCTAATACCTAATTAACCTATTTAAACATGAATTAAACTATTTACCACTAAAATTATGTGAATCCTAAGTGTCAAAAAAAAGCTGGAATTAACATCTATTCCATACAAAAACTGCATCATGATTAATAACAAAAACAGAATTAAAATTGGAATCGATTAAATCAATTATGAGACTATCATGATTAAGATGAACAATGTTAGGCCAGGGGTATGAAAACAGATAAGGAAGGATTATTGCTTGGGCCAAGGCCCAATCAACATACAAACAAATCAACATGAATTCAACACAATAATGAAGAAAAAAGAGGATTGTTATCAGCATGCATGTTAACATTACATGACAGTGAGTGATATGGAGTGAACACTCCTTGGACCATTCCAACAATCCAACCATAAAGGCAAAACAGAGCCACCGTCGGAGCTTCGGCACCACCGCGCCGGAGGCAGCGGAGTTGGCCGGAATCAAGAAAAAGCATCAATTTCTTGCTCCTCTCAAACTCTTCTATCCTAATCCCTCATCTATCCTAGTTACAACCCAACAACTTCTGGAAATTAAGAAATGAACGCCAAGAATCCGAAATCAAACGGAAATGGCGATTAAGGAAAGTCAAACCGCCAAACATTGAGGTTTTCGATTCCCCATTACACAAGCTACATGGTGATATCGACAGTTCAACAAAGATAAAGATTCACCGACCTGCAAGACGGAGGGTTGTCTTGGAACTCGTTAAAATTCGGAAGTGATGAGGATGAAGAGGTGAAAAACAGATGTATGCTACGTTGAACCTTGGATATTCCGCTTCTAGTGTGAACTCCTATTCTTCAAGAATCAACTCCGAAAAAATTCTGAACCGGATCGTTGTGGTCGATGTTGATTCGGTGAATGCAGGAATAATTATTAAGTGCAAGAGTTTTAGCTTAATTGATAACAAGCTTAAATGTGAAGTTTGCTCCAATGGTGGTTTGAGCTTTGGTGTAGGGTGAAGAAATGGGGAAGAGGGGGTGAGAAAGGTTGAAGGTGGTGTTTGCTAAAAAAGTGAGATAGTAGTGAAAGTAATGGAGAGACTCAAATGATGGTGAAGATGGGAATTTATAGGGATTAGACTTGGGATCCCTAAGGCTTGGAGTTAGTTAAAAGAGGTTTGGAGTTAGTTGGGATGAACTCAGTGAGTTTAGGTAGTTAACTCATTGAGTTGGAAGTTAGTTAATTGGTTACTTTAGTGGAAATGTGTTCAAATGGTTTTATGACTGGCTATTGCAGGTTAACTTGAATGAAATTAAGCTTTAATGTTGGCTAATGACTTGCTATTTATTGGTTTAGGTGCAAGGTAACTTGCAGTTGTGGGTTAATGCAGAGTGTGAATCATTGTGATTGTGTAGGCATGGCAAGAATTTGCATTCTGAAGTGTTTCAGCAGCAAGGAACAGGTTGAGTCGACTCAAACAGGGGATGAGTCGACTCAATCATATCATTCCCCAGGGTTGAGTCGACCTCCGGGTCGACCGGTTCGGACCCGCGACAAATTGGTTCACAGAAAAATGAGGAATGAGTCGACACAAAGACTGGATGAGTAGATGCAAACAAAATTCCCCAAAAATGAGTCGACCGGTGAGTCGACCTATTCGGACCCGGGGCGGAATGGTTCACGGGAAAACAGACGATGAGTCGACGCAAGGGTTGGGTGAGTCGACTCAACCAGGTTCCCCAAAACTAGGTCGGCCTGTGAGTCGGCGTGTTTGGACCCGTAGGTTTTGCGTCGATTGAACGAGTCGACTCACAGAGCCAAAACTTCCAAAAATGAGTTTTGTAAGCTGTTATACATATTTTGCACCTTTTTTTTTAATGTAATGACTATTTTTATGGATGAACATGAATGAAAGTGGCCAGTTGAGTGAATTTACTTAAGCAATGACCAAGTTACTTGAAATGGAGTGAATCGAGACATATAACGGGATAGAATTCATACACAACCTATGAATGAAACATTAACTATGACGATCAAAGGTAAGCATGAAGCAAGAGCAACAAATTAAATGACCAATGACCAGATGACCGGATGACCGGGTACAGACGAGCACAATATGCACATCGAAGCAAGTAACTATGGGATCAAACCTAGGGAACCAACATGCATGACCCCTGACCATGAGGTTGTTGGGTGGAGCTCGATCAAGTATGAAAGACACAACCAATGGGATGATGATGGACCCATTAGATAGGGTTTAAGAGGCCACACGAAGAGTATCAGACATCGTTAGAGTTTGTGGTGACCCAAACCAAGTGAGGATCCCAAGATTAGGGCATTGCTTCACCATTTAGCCAAAGTTGAGTCATCAATATTGGGCACAAAGCCCAATCTTCAAGAGCTGCCTCCACCTATGGTTTAATTGATTGAGCCGACTTTATCTGCAGAGAAGCCTTAGCTTTCACTAGGTTTGAGCGCCAAGCTTGGAATCTAAGATACCCATCCTCTTGCATGCAGATGAATTGAAATGTATGTAAGATTATGCATATGATTAGTGTTAGTGACCTAGATGAACTTTGTGAAGGGTAGGGTGAGTTTTGGGGTATGACAATAAGCCTGGTGGTTAATACTAGACGACCACAAGATGATGAGATTGCTGAAAGATGTCGCAAACTAGAGAAAAGGCTTAAAGCCATAGAAGGGCGAGATATTGTTGAACTGAATGCTTTAAACATGTGTTTGAAACCTGGTCTGGTTATACCCACAAAGTTAAAAGTACTAGAATTTGAGAAGTACAAAGGGGATAGTTATCCAAAGCACCATTTGGTGATGTTTTGTCGAAAAATGACCTCTTATGCTCATGACGATAAGCTAATGATTCATTATTTTCAAGACAATTTGAGTGGGGAATCGTTGAGTTGGTACGTGAAGTTAGAAAGGAGTCACATTCAGTCGTGGTTGGACCTAGCTAACGCCTTTTTTGAAGCAGTACAAATACAATTTGGACAGGACCCCTGATCGCATGCAATTGAGAGCCTTATCTCAAGAAAGCAACGAATCCTTCAAAGGTATGCCTAAAGATGGAGAGAGTTAGCGGCTTGCGAGGAACCACCACTCTTAGAGAAATAATTGATGGACTTGTTTCGGGATACCTTGCAAAGTCCTTAGTTCGAAAGGATGATAAGTAGTGCAACATCAAACTTCACTCACTTGGTGTCAATTGGAGAATGCATCGAGAGCGGCCTCAAAAGCGGAAGAGTCCAATACGCCTCAAATAGCCAGAACATTGAAAATGAATCTATTTTCATTTCCCAAAAGGGAGAAGAGGATGAAGTTAACGAAGTCTGGGAAGCTCTGTAGCGGTGTATTCGTCGCTATATGATTTATTGATTAAACCATAAGCAAAGTATACAAAGAAATCGAGTCGCCACCGCACTTTTATTTATCCAAAGGACTGGCTAAAAAGCGAACAAAAGCCTAAGAAGTTTTACACATAGAAAACTAATGAAAAGATCAGAGAGTCTGGGTAAGGGGTAAATTACGCAATGGGAAGGTGTTAGGCACCCAAAACGTCCTAGGTACTCCTAGGGAGCCCTTTTCACACTTGTTGCATAAAAATGTTTATTTGTTTATGACATATTGTGCAAACATGATTGGGAAGATGAGGAAAGAATGTACAATTTTATTATTTTTGTGTTTGAACGGATGAACCCGTTGCCTACGTACCTTTCCATAAAAAGGTAAAGGATCAAAACGCCGTAGTTCGGCTAAAAGATTTCCAAAAATTAGTGAATTCATTTTAAAGCAAGAGCACTAAGGCTTTTCATTACCAATGGGAGAACACTCAACCTGAATCAACAATCCACCATGCGAGGACGGCTTCAACATACTAATGAGGGGTTAACCCTATAATAAGTATGGAAGGCTTACAATCAACTCACTAAGGATAAGGTAAGATTTACATCAACCACTATGGTAATTGAAACCTATGGATAATGTATGAAAGCATATTAACAATGGACAAAGCCACAAAACAATTGAATGGGTGAAGTTAATTGATTATGAGTATTCACAAAAGGATGGTTAAAGTATGATTAGTATTCAATTCAAAGAAGTGTTATGAAATGAAGTTTGAAAAGTCAAGGACTTAGAGTCCAGGTTTCTAATTTGAAAAGGGATGAGAATGTTTGCACAACATGTATTTACAAATTTTAAAAGTCAACAAGTGAAAAGGGGTTTTGAAACAAAAAGGATGTGGATGAAGGAGTGTAAAACTTCCTAGAAGTTCACCTCTTGAAATCATATAGAAGATGATTCAAGTGTGTCCTTTGGAATGAGGCAACAATGCAGGTAAGCAAATAAAAAGCAAGGTGATATCGGATGCCATCAATGGACTTATACCAATCTCACAAACAAAAGCGGATACCGGATACCAATCAATGGATTTACACCAATCTCCTAAAACAAAACAATGATACCGGATGCCAATAAATGGACTTACTCCAATCTCACAAAGCAAAACAAAACATGGATATCAGATGCCAATCTATCTGGGCTTACTCTAATCTCCAACAGGATGATCATAGGAATACAAATGCCAACAACATGGACTTACAATTGCATCCTCACATACAACAAACAAACAAGCACTAAGCAAAGAGGACATAAGTGGCCAATGAAATGGTCTTACACTCAATCCCTTCCAAATCATAGGATCAATGGCCAATGAATGGACTTACAGTTGATTCCTCAATGGGCAAACTCAAACAAGTCACAAAGATATGAAATGATGATCATGCAATAATGAACAATTAATGATGATAAATGCACAAAGGTATGCAAGCAAACAGGTACAGATGAATCAATCAATCAAGTCAAACAAAGTCATTTAGCACACTCTAGATACAAGCAATTAGGCTCAAGCAAGGGTTAGACTTTAAAGTCAACTGGAATGGGGTAAGTGGTGCTCTTAACCTTAACATTGAGAGTTAAGGTGAAGCAGATGAAAGGATATGAGGGGTGTGCCTCATTGCTCTTATCCCTGGTCAGGGAGAGCATTGAATATCAGAAGGTGTGGGAGTTCAGAAAGTTGGAACTCTCTCCACAAGTTAATGACTCTATAGATCTTGGATTAAGATCCACAATGCTACAACATGTAATGTGAGCAAAGGGAAGACACAGAGAATAGTAGGAGATGGACTACACATCTCTTTTATCTACCAATTGCCTTATCAAAAGGACTTTTCCTGCTTGGGGACAAAGGTAAACAATCACAAACATTGCCTCTTAAGGAGGACTTCAGACAGGTGCCTGGCCAAGTAATAGACCAGGTCTTCCAGACTACATGAAGAAGAGATGTTATACCTCAATGCTTAAGCTATCAAGCAAAGCAAAAGCAAGTTCACAATGGAACTATAGCAACTAAGGTACCTTGCTGGAGAAACAGAAGTGAAATCGTGTGAATCTGGCTTGGAGGAGCTAAAACAGATGCTCTATAGTGTTGAGGAAGATGAATGAATGATGTACAACAGCTCAACAATGCTTAAACTCGATGAAATCTCCAACTGCCATGGGAATGCTCAAGCTTCAACAGTCACGATTTGGCCTGGATTATGCACGATCTTGCTTCAATTCACTTCAACAATGCCTGCAGATGATGATTAGAACAAGAAGCAAGCAAAAGAAATGAATAAATTCGATGGAAAAAGTTGAGAGAATTTGAGAGAATTTGAGATGAAAAAGTTTGGATATGAAATTATGAATGTGTTGTTGATGAATTCTGTTAGGATTAGGAATATATAGCACCTGTTAATCATGTCCATAATCATCATTAACCAAAATGTAAATGGATTAGTGAAATGAGCATGTTAATGTAAATTGGCCAAAACACCCTCATGTAATGCCATGCAATGGAACAGTGCGAATTTCACCTTGAATGAGTTCTAAAATCTGTTTGAATGCAAATAGAATTGGTTTGAAATAAAAAAAATGCATACTTTTCAAATTCACTTTTTCCCTCCAAAAATTCAAATTGATTCAAGTGAAAAATGCACTTTTTTTGTGATGTGTTTTAATGAAATGTGATGCATGATTATGATAGTAGAGATCAAGAGAAAATTGCTCCAAAAAGAACCACATGAGTTGGCCTTTTGATGCAAAAGTTATGCCTTGTTGAAGTTCAAAATTTCTTGACAATGATTTGATCATAACTTGCCAACCATAAATGAGAAATGGATGTTCTTGGACTTTTTGGAAAGGTGAGAGCAAGATCTTCAACTTTCATGTTGGACAAAATTTGATTTGAAGCTTGCTTGATGATGTAAAGTTGAGGAGAAGACCTTTTCATTTTTGGCAGTTTGAAATTACAGGTCACTTACTATTTTTGGAAACTTTTTGTCTGACCTCAAATTCTTCCATGTTGATGTTTGAAATGTTATATGATACTTGTATGGACATGAATAAGGTCTGTCCAACCATCTCCCACCTTCAAAACCCTGATTTTATGCACAGTTGACCATAGTTGACTTTGCTAGGGTTTTGGTTGACTGAACAATGCTTTGATGAATTTCAAGCCTCTACCACTTGAGATCTTGATTCAAAATGATGTCACAACTCATATGAACTCTTGATGAATGATCATGGTGCCCAAATTCTTCAGAATGGCCACCATCTATGGCTCAATGAATGCCTTTGACTGGTTTGACCTAATGGTTGCTTCATCTGCAAGTAACAAGGTTAGATGACAATATTTTTATACTTTTGGTTAGTGAACAAATGAAAAGCAATGATATACAAATGCTAAACATGCTTGGTGATCAAGAACCACTCTCAAAAGACAACCCACCCACAAGAAAGAAGGCCAGGTGCACGATGATCCTTGAGGCAATGATATGATATGATATGAATGCCATGAGGGATCTTAGGGACAAAATTGGGGTCTTACAGATGCCCCTATTTAAGGTCATTCTAGCCGGAGAAATGAAGTTTAGAAATCTTCATCTCGACGCGGTAGAATGGGCTTAAATAACAGTAATGAGACAAATTTTGGTCCCTAAGAGACCTCATGATGCGAATGTATGCATGTAAAAGACACAAACTCTGTGGGGATATGGTTCGCACAGAAGAAAAGACGATCCATCGGAGTAATACACTCACCAGGAACAGAGACTCTAACAGGACTCTTATGGGGATAATAAAAAGAGAAAGAAATGCGTGAGCAGGTCACGACTCTGAATTGGGGAAAACAGAAACTGACACAGCGTGAACAAGACACGACTGGCATAAAGACCTCACTGGGGAGTAAAGGACTCACACTTGGGAAAAGAAGATTTCCAAAGGAAAACACATCCGTTGGAAAGACTCAAGTTGACTCAAACTATCCACAAAGGATAACTTCGGATGAAAAAAAATCCGGACTCGGACCAAGAAAAGATCCACAAAGAATCTCCCTGTCGGGGCAAATGCATATATTGGGGAAAACGCCAATACAGCAAAGGGGTAAAATCACAACAGGAACTCCACTGGAGAGGTGTCTAACAAAGAGACTCTCGCGGGGAAAAGCAACAAGATGAGGTGTTACCAGTATAAGGGTAACAAACTCAGGAAGAATGAATATCTAAGACCGGTATACGGGTGAGAGATATCAATCAACCAAACATCTGAGAAAGACCTGAAAAAGGTACATCAACTCAGGAAAACCTGACTCCACAGGGGACCAAGGTCATAATAGGGAGCAGAAAGGAAGGAACACCAGGGATACCGAGGTATATAATAGGTGACCGACCAAAGCGTGAATTGGTTTTTACTGCCAAAACACTCATCATCCGAAAGGAGGGCTTGAAAAAGCAAATCGACTTACAGGATGGACATTCGAATCCACAAAGGGAAGACGAATCTTACTCAACTGGGGACACAAACCCAAGGAGTGCATGAGATATAATATCCATTACCGTCAGAACGTGGATAGAATACTCGCATGAGATGTATTATCTATTACCGTCAGAACGTAGATAATACACTCGCATGGTAAGAAACACCAAGGATACCGGTTACTGGGTATATAATAGGTGATCTACCGAAAACGTGGATTGGTATATATGCCAAAACACTCATGATCTAAAACACAAACTGGTTAAAGGATGGGTATTCGATTCTACAGAGAATACGAATCTTACTCTACTGGGGAAGATCAACAAAGGATTCCAACCAAAGAGTGAACAGAGATATATTATTCATTACCGTCAGAACGTGAATAATATACTCGAAAAGGAAGAGACACCAGAGATACCGGTTAGGGCATATAATAGGTGATCAACCAAAAAGAGAGACAATCGTTACCAAGCATCCGGGTAAATGAAAGACAACTCAGAGAGATAAATTGCAAGCATCCGGCAATTATCCAAGAACACAATATTCGACTCCGCAAAAGGGAAATAACGAATCTTACTCGACTGGGGAAACACAAAAGGCTTCGACTGAAGAGTGCATGAGATATATTATCCATTACCGTCAGAACGTGGATAACACACTCGCATGGAAGATTATCCACAACCGGTTACTGGGTTAACAAAGGATAAATCGACCGAAAAGAAAGGCATCGGGATACCAAACTAGGTATATAATGATAACCAATCAAAAGGGAGCAATAATCATTACCAAGCAAACGGGTAAATGAAAAGCGACTCAACTGGGGATGAATTGCAAGCATCCGACAATTACCCACAAAGACTAGCTGGGGATACATTGATAAACAATCAATGATCCGGGGAACAAATCACTAGCAAACGGTGAAAAGACCCACTGGCGACTTCAAAGGGATAAAATTGCAAGCATGCGGCAATTATCCAGAAGACTTGCTGGGGATACAATTGCTAGCAACCGGCAATTATCCACAAGCAAAGGCAGGAATATCAACATCAAATATTGAATGAAGATAACCACAAGGAGTAACCATCATCGGTTAGGATGAACAACAAGGTTAACTCTGCAAAGGGGAGAAATTAGGATTTATAACCAGCGAATACGGGGTAGAATACCAAAACTCTGGCTGAGGATAAAATTGCTAGCAACCAGCAATTATCCACCTGTACCACAAGGCACAAACTCCGCTGGGAATAAAACCACAACATCATAACAATCCGCCAACAACCAGAACGAACCACAAAGGTTACCTCTGCTAGGGGAAAAGAGATAGGACTTACGACTACCGAATACGGGGTAGTGGCCAAACACTTTGATGAGGATAAAAGATTTAGGGTTTACATCCGCCGAATACTGGGTGGAAAACCAACGACTCCACGTGGGGAATGAAAGAATCACAAATCCGCACGGGAAACAAAATAGGGTTTATAACAAACCACAAACTCTGCTGGAGAGTACGAAAATCAGGATTTACGACTACTGAAAATTAGGTAGAAAACCGAATCAACTCTTGCTGAGGAATAAAAGGTATATAACCACAAATTCCATCAAGAAGAAGGAACATAGGACTTACAACTACCGGTTACTGGGTAGAGGCCCACAAAGATTCCGCTGGGGATAAATGAATTGATGCCGGTTACTGGGCAATTTATTCACTCATTCCACAGGGAAGCACAAGAAACGGTTGACAAATGCCAATTCGGGGTCGATCCGAAAAGACAGACAGAATCAAAACTCGTCCTATGAGGATATAACTCAATAGGAAAATCCATCCCAATATATTTGTAGGGAGGAAACGGAAGAAACCGTCATCCACGAGAATAATCTCAGTGGGGAACTGCAGAAGGAAAAACAGACACTTTCTGCTTATGGGCTGACTCTACATGGAGAGATTAAAACACCCGACATTTGCTTGGGAAGATCTATTAGAGATCTATAAAACCCATAGCAGGAGACAACAAACAAAAGATATATGGCAAAAATGCAACATGAATATCTGAATGTTTATGGTTATGCATGAATATGCGTGATTTATGTTTGATGAATGCTGACAAAACAGACATATCTAACACAAACAGAGTCCAGGAATCAAGCGCCCGGTACTATACTTCCAGGGGAAAAACCAACTGGAAAGCCAAGCTGCGGAGATCCACACGCTAAAAAGCAAAGATCTGCGGGAGGCAAAAGATCGGAGATATCAAAGAAATCATAAAATCTCTGAGTAATGGATCAACAATCAACCCAACTGGAGTACAGAAAGTCACCACAGGCATAAACAGCCACAAAGACAAATCTGTTGGGGAAACAGGAGAAATCCCAAGATATCTGCAGGGGAACCCTCAGCATCAACTGAGATCTGCACAAAGCGAGAACCGCCATGAAAGCAACTCCACACAACTCCGCTGGGGAACAACCCACTGAGGGAGAACAGATCATCCATGTAGATTCTACTGCACAAGCAACTCTACCTGGGGAGAACACAAATAGCTAATTCCATCGGGAATACACCCACTGAAGGAAACAGATCACATAAGTAGATTCTGCCATAAGCCACTCTACTGAGGATCAGAAGCAATCTGGAAATCAACCCAAACTCTGGATGCTAGACCACCAACCCAACCTACTGGGGCAACAGAGGTTTCAACCAGCAAAAACTGCCACAAAAGCAACTCTGTTGAGGATATCAGCTCTGACGGAGACTCTGAGGGAATACCACAGATACAAACCTGGCTCTGTTGGGAATACCAACTCCAATGGGGATTTTGCACAAATACAATCCACCAAACCACAAATCCACCGGCAGATCTACTGGGGAAATCCACTGAGGGACCCACTGAGGATATGGGAGAGAGCTAGGGATCAACCACTAAATGCTGACTCTTCTGAGGGGAACACCTACAACTGCTGAGGAGGAACATAATCACTGCCCTGCTGAAGGGATAAGCACACTGAAGGGGAGATAGTAACTCCGCTGGCGACTTGGCCGGGAAAGGGAGTACTGCTGGAACAAACGAAGTCTTCCACAAGCGCTCTGCCCTGGGGATATATCACAGATTCCACTAGCGACTATGCTGAGGAAAGATAGCAACAACCCTGCTTGTGACAAAAGCTGGGGAAAGCGGTACAGTACCGGGATATCAATCCACCAACCACTGAACTTTCAAAAAGAAAGCCGCCACGCTGAGGAGAGAAACAACAACTCCGCTAGCGACTGCACTGGGGAGAGACTACTGCTGGAGAAGAAAACGAAGTCTTCAACAACATCTCTGCCTGGGGGAGCAACCCACCACAACAACTCTGCTTGGGGAACAACCCCAACAACACAGCAGGAGAAAGAGGATACAACCAATGCCAGGAATATGAACCAATATCTTACCTGTTGGAAATCATGCCACCCTCGGGAGAGCACTGAGAAAATCTTGAGTATCCTTTCATCATCGTGAATGTTCACTTTGTTTAAAACAAAAATTTGAAAAAAATTTATTTGTTTTAAAACAATGACATTTTGTCAATTAAAACATGCAAAACATTTGTTGAATTGAAACAAATAAGAGTGCAAATAATTGGATAAAAAGCTCAAATTTATTTGATGGAATGGCAGCCTGCAAATGGCAAGACTCCATAGATCTGTACAAATTTGAAATCAGTGATATATATATTGGAAGAGGGCTACATTGAACATAATGATCCTTTCTCTACCAATTTGAATCTCCATGTATTCGAAGCTTCAGCTGACGACGAATCGAGAACCTCTGCGGAACAGAAAGTCTTGTCAGGATGCAGTTACTTGCCAAATCCCTAACTTTTGCCTAGATTTCCCCAGGGTGAGGTACTCAATCTAGCGGGATGCAAATATATCCTTTTTTCAAGTCTCTAATTTTTGCCTGGATTACCCTTGCGGGTTCTCCACCGAGACGCTCATTTTTGCCTAAGCCGCCCTTTCGGGTTTTCAACTTAGCGAGCTATTCTGTTTTTCATTTGCATATACTTTTTTTTCTAGGCAAAGTATTTCTTGACTGCATCTGAATTCACAGGACGAGTGAAATCCTCCCCATCCATTGTTGTAAGTATCAAAGCTCCGCCTGAAAAGGCTCTCTTAACAACATATGGACCCTCGTAGTTTGGAGTCCACTTGCCCCTTGAATCGGGCACGAAAGACAAGACTTTCTTGAGCACGAGGTCACCTTCTCGGAACACACGAGGCTTGACCTTCTTATCGAATGCTTTCTTCATTCTCTGCTGATATAACTGACCATGGCACATGGCAGTCAATCGCTTCTCTTCAATCAGATTCAACTGGTCATACCGACTCTGAATCCATTCAGCATCAGTCAACTTGGCTTCCATCAAGACTCTCATTGATGGGATCTCCATCTCTACTGGGAGAACAGCCTCCATGCCCTAAACAAGAGAAAAAGGGGTTGCCCCTGTTGAAGTGCGGACAGATGTACGATAACCATGCAAAGCGAATGGCAGCATCTCATGCCAATCTTTGTACGTAACTGTCATCTTCTGGATAATCTTCTTGATATTCTTATTAGCAGCTTCAACAGCCCCATTCATCTTGGGTCTGTAGGGAGAGGAATTATGGTGTGCAATCTTGAATTCAGCGCACAACTCATCCATCATTTTATTATTCAGATTAGATCCATTATCAGTAATGATCTTATCTGGCACACCATAACGGCAAATCAGCTGGTTCTTGATAAACTTCACAACCACCTGCCTGGTCACGTTCGCATACGAAGCGGCCTCAACCCATTTGGTGAAGTAATCAATTGCTACGAGAATAAACCTGTGCCCATTGGACGCTTTCGGTTCAATCATGCCGATCATGTCGATTCCCCACATAGAGAAAGGCCACGGTGATGAAATCACATTCAGAAGTGTCAGAGGAATATGAATCTTATCTGCATAAATCTGACACTTGTGGCATTTCTTCACATATTTGCAGCAGTCAGACTCCATTGTCAGCCAATAGTAGCCTGCTCTCAATATCTTTCTAGCCATGGCATGTCCATTGGAATGAGTACCAAATGAACCCTCATGGACCTCAGTCATCAACAGGTTTGCTTCGTGTCTATCCACGCATCTGAGCAAAACCATGTCAAAATTTCTCTTATACAGCACTTCACCACTGAGGTAGAAACTGCCTGACAACCTTCTCAAAGTTTTCCTATCTTTCACAGATGCCCCAGGCGGGTAGACCTGGTTCTGGAGGAAATTCTTGATATCAAAATACCAAGGCTTGTCATCATTGACTTCTTCAACTGCAAACACGTGAGCTGGTCTATCCAAGCACATCACGGCAATGTTGGGAACTTCATTCCAAAACTTGACCATAATCATCGAAGCGAGCGTAGCAAGAGCATCTGCCATCCGATTATCCTCTCGAGGAATATGATGAAAGTCAACTTCTGTAAAGAACGTTGAAATCCTTCTTGCATAATCTCTATACGGAATGAGACCTGGCTGATTCGTCTCCCATTCACCCTTGATCTGATTAACAACCAGGGCCGAATCACCATACACATCAAGATGCTTGATTCTCAAATCAATGCATTCTTCTAGTCCCATAATACAAGCTTCATACTCAGCCATATTATTCGTGCATTTGAAAGTTAGCCTTGTTGTAAGCGGAATATGTGTGCCATGAGGAGTAATGATTACTACCCCAATACCATTTCCGTACTGATTAACAGCACCGTCAAACACCATCGTCCATCTGGAACCAGGTTCCGGACCTTCATCAAGCGTAGGCTCATCACAATCTTTCATTTTCAAATACAGAATCTCCTCATCAGGGAAGTCATACTGAACAGACTGATGATCTTCAATCGGCTGGTGTGCTAAATGGTCAGCCAAGATACTACCTTTGATAGCTTTCTGAGCTCGATACTCGATATCATACTCAGACAACAACATCTGCCAACGGGCAATCCTCCCAGTTAAAGCAGGCTTCTCGAAAATATACTTAATTGGATCCATTCTGGATATCAACCAAGTAGTATGATTTATCATGTACTGGCGCAAACGCTTAGCAGCCCAAGCCAAAGCACAGCACGTCTTCTCAAGCATAGAGTATCGAGACTCACAATCAGTAAACTTCTTACTGAGGTAGTAGATAGCCGATTCTTTCTTCCCTGATTCATCTTGTTGACCGAGTACACAACCCATCGAGTTCTCAAGAACAGTCAGATACATAATCAGAGGTCTTCCTTCTACAGGAGGAGACAAGATCGGAGGTTCAGACAGATATTCCTTGATACTGTCGAAAGCTTTCTGGCAATCCTCGGTCCAATCATGAGACTGATCTTTCCGGAGGAGCTTGAATATCGGCGCACATGTGGCAGTCATGTGGGACATAAATCTGGAAATATAGTTCAAGCGGCCAAGAAAACCTCGGACTTGCTTCTCAATTTTGGGTGCAGGCATTTCTTGTATTGCTTTGACCTTTGCAGGATCAACCGCAATACCTCTCTCGCTGACAACAAAACCCAACAACTTGCCGGAACGGACTCCAAATGTACATTTGTTCGGATTCAGGCGAAGTCTAAACTTCCTCAAACGCTAAAAAAGCTTCAACAAATGCTCAACATGTTCAACTTCCGTTCGGGACTTAGCAATCATATCATCAACATAGACCTCTATCTCCTTGTGCATCATATCATGAAATAAGGTAGTCATAACACGTTGATACGTGGCTCCGGCGTTCTTCAGACCGAAGGGCATCACTCGATAACAGAATGTTCCCCAAGGTGTGATGAATGTTGTCTTCTCCATATCTTCGGGTGCCATTTTGATTTGATTATAACCAGAAAATCCGTCCATGAAGGAAAAGACTTTGAACTTAGCTGTATTGTCTACCAACATATCAATGTGTGGTAGAGGAAAATCATCTTTTGGACTAGCTTTATTCAAATCTCTATAATCAACACACATACGGACTTTTCCGTCCTTCTTAGGCACAGGCACAATATTGGCCACCCATTGAGGATATGTAGAAGTCACCAGAAACCCCGCATCAATTTGCTTCTGAACTTCCTCTTTGATCTTCACTGCCATATCTGGATGAGTTCTTCTGAGCTTCTGCTTCACAGGCACGCACTCAGGCTTCAAAGGCAGGAAATGTTGCACAATATCTATATCTAAACCCGGCATGTCTTCATACGACCAAGCGAAGATATCGGAATATTCTCGTAGCAACTCAACCAATCTCTTCTTGACAGACTCTTCAAGAAGTGCCCCAATCTTCACCATACGAACACAATCCTCAGACCCCAAGTTGACTGTTTCCAAATCTTCAAGGTGCGGCTGAATGATCTTCTTCTCGTGCTCAAGGAGACGGATAATCTCATCAGGAATCCCTTCAACATCATCTTCCTCTGCCTCGAATACAGGGAATTCAAAATTGGGAGATGACGTTGGATCATTATGTTCAATGGGTTTTAGAATCAACCTGCATAATGATTTTGGTTAATAAAAAACTTCAGAATTTCAGCAAGCAAATCATTATGCAGATGAAAAATGTTGCTTTTATTCTTGTTTTTATGGGTTTTTTGTGATCACTGATTTCATGCAAAAGCAAAAAGTGAAAACAAATGGAAAAACAAATGTTTAACAATGCATTAATTGAATGAAAACATCATTGTATATATGCTTTGCCAACAATGTCATCACTTCTCCTTTTGGCATGGGAGAAGGGTTTTAAACAAAGTGAACAATTACTCTGATCTATGGATGACTGTAGGAACATCTACAGCGACCCAATTGTGGCAGACACCACCAGGTATGACGAAATTGTTCAGATCTTCTGCATCCTCTTCCAAGATAGCAGCAGCCTCTTCAGATTGATCAGCATGGATGAATCCTGCACTCTTGAACAGCCCATGCTCATTGAATGCCCCAGAGGAAAAGCCAATGCCAGCCCGGGATCTATTCTCTTCAAGCTCAATCATCTTCCCCAAACCAGCAACTGCACCATATTCAATGGCCAGTTTTGCATCACTATAGGAAGCAAATGAAGGAGACTTCTTCTCAATTGGTTCATCAATAGATAAAGCTTGGAACGGAGTTCCAACTTCATCCTCGGCATCAATATACGAGAAAGAAGACAAGTGGCTAACCAGGAGAGCCTTTTCTCCCCCTACCACAACCAGTTTCTTGTTCTTCACGAATTTCAGCTTCTGGTGTAGGGTGGATGTCACGGTGCCAGCCTCATGAATCCATGGTCTACCAAGGAGACAGCTATATGATGGGTGGATATCCATTACCTGGAAGGTAACTTGGAAATCACTTGGTCCAATCTTGATCGGGAGATCAACTTCCCCAATCACAGTCTTACGCGACCCATCAAATGCTTTCACAACAACACCACTCTGCCTCATAGGAGGACCCTGATATGACAACTTCGAAAGAGTGGATTTTGGCAATACATTTAAAGATGATCCAGTGTCCACCAACACGTTGGACATGGCATCAGATTTGCAATTCATAGAGATGTGTAAAGCCATGTTGTGGTCTCTTCCCTCCTCAGGGAGATCAGCGTCACAGAAACTCAACGTGTTGCAAGCAGTAATGTTTGCAACAATACCATCAAACTGTTCCACAGTGACGTCATGATCAACATACGCCAGGTCCAAAACTTTCTGCAGAGCCTCCCTATGGGGTTCTGAATTCAGCAGCAGAGATAATACGGAGATCTTGGATGGCGTTTGTAGAAGCTGGTCTACAACATTGTACTCACTCTTTTTGATGAGCCTCAGCATCTCATCACATTCTTCATTCACAATGCCACTCGGGCCAACAGAAGAATCAGGAGTCTTTTGTACAGAGGAGGGTTTGGCAACTGGTGCCGGATTCTGAATATCAACAGCCGTCCCCACCAGACGCTCAACAGTGTCAGAAGCAACAGCCTTAGCCTGAGGCTTAGGCGCAAAGAATACACGACCACTCCGGGTCAACCCACTTACATCGGCAATATTGGTTACGGAAGTAGAAGGCAACAACACTTCTCTCCCATCTTCAACAGCAACGGGGTTATATCTGAACGGCACAGCTCAATCAGAAGAATAAGGCACAGGGCCTGCAGGCTTGATTGTTAGAGAAGGAGAGACCTTCGGCTTGCTGCTATCATATCGGATAACAACAGGCTCGGGCAGCTTGAACACAGGAGATATAACATTCACCTCGGGTTCGTCTTCATCAACATTTCTGTTCTGAAGAATCTCTATAGTTCCTTCATCCAATAACTCTTGAAGTTCTCTTCGCACTTGGCGACACCCCAAACAATTAACCGAACAGATGCGACATTTGTCATGGTCATGCTCCATATGGCTGTATTGACACAACAAACGATGTAATTCGACCAATGATTGTCTAATATGGCTCACATATTTGACTTTGTATTTCCCAGGACACCCCTGGACCATGTTCACAGATTTCCCATGCGCGGGCAATGGGTTCTTTGTAACATTGGGGCCTGAGTCTTCAAAGCTCAGAATGCCGCATCTCATGAGGTCTTGCACCTTGGTCTTCAACGGAAAGCAGTTTTCGATGTTGTGACCAAGAGCACCGGAGTGATACACATAGTGCTGGTCTGGCTTGTACCACCACTGAGGATTTGCAGGCACGGCAGGAGGATCCCTGGGACTAACCAACTTCCTTTCCAACAAGGAAGGATACAGCTCGGCGTATGACATAGGAATCGGATCAAAGTTGATCTTCTTCCTATCATAACTCAAATTAGCTTGATTGGTTATGCTGCCACGAGGCTGATAAGCCTGTTGCTGTGGACGGTGCTGTTGCTGATATTGCGGTTGCTGATGTTGATGCTGCTGCTGTTGAGGCTGCTGATACTGAGCACTGTCTCTGAAAACAGGTGCTATATGAGCCACCTGGTGCTGATTATTTGCACGGCGTGCAGGCTTCCTCTGAACAGAGGGTCTTCTGGACTTAGCATGGGATTGCACAGCATGTGCCTCCCCATCCTTCTTCTTAAACGCCCCATATCGTTAAGAGCTTTCCTCTTTTGCCAAACGTCCTTCGCGGACTCCTTCTTCCAGTCGCATCCCCATGTTCACCATCTCAGTGAAATCAGAGGGAGCACTTGCTACCATCCGCTCATAATAAAAAGAACTAAGAGTCTTCAGAAAGATCTTAGTCATCTTTTTCTCTTCTAGCGGAGGAGTGATCTGAGCAGCCAACTCTCACCACCTCTGGGCGTACTCCTTAAATGTCTCTTTATCCTTCTGGGACATGGCCCTGAGTTGATCACGGTCAGGCGCCATATCAACATTGTATTTATATTGCTTGACGAAGGCTTCGCCAAGATCATTGAAGGATCGGATGTTTGCACTATCAAGGCTCATATACCAACGAAGAGCCGCACCGGACAAACTATCCTGAAAATAATGGATCAGGAGCTGATCATTATCTGTTTGTGTAGACATCTTTCTGGCGTACATGACCAGATGAGCAAGAGGGCAGGTGTTCCCCTTATACTTTTCAAAGTCAGGCACTTTGAATTTGATTGGAATTTTCACACCGGGAACTAGGCAAAGCTCAGCAGCAGACTTGCCAAACAGATCCTTCCCTCTGAGAGTCTTCAATTCCTTTCGCAACTCAAGGAATTGATCATTCATAGCCTCCATCTTCTCATTGACATCTGGGCCCTCAGACGGCTCAGAATGATAGATGGTGTCGTCTACCCGAGGAATGGCATGCACGACAGGAGGAGCAGCAGCAAGGACCGGGCTAGATGCCGGCATGAAAGCAAAAGTCGGAGCAGGAATATCGGGCATGAAACCCGGAGGCATTCCCCAAGGAAATCCGACTGGCATGGCATTGGGCGCAAAGTGGGCACTAGCAGCTGGCACAGTCGGAGCTACAATCTCAGAAATAACTGTCTTCTGGACAGGAGTTGCAGGCGGTTGAGCAGGTTGATTCTGGGCAGCAAGGAGTTGCTCCATCAAAGCGCCAAGTCTGGCGACCTCTTCTTTCAGTTCACGGTTCTCTTGTTCCAACTGATCCATTACTCTGGCAGAATTGGCTCTTGTATAATACCGGTGAGTCAGCTTGTCTTCAAAATAAATGAAGAGCACAAAGTTAGGCCACAGACAAGAAGACCAAGAACGATACCTGCTTATGCAAAATGATGCATGAAATGCTTGTGCATATGCTTTGTTTATTTTCAAGGAACTTTTAGGGCATTTATTTGCAAATTTTGATCATTCAAAGCATTTTGATCTCATATGGAAAATATCTCATTCAATATATTTTGAACAAAGAAGTACAACATTTTTTATCATTACAAAGAGAAAAGGAAATAAACATCCTATGGATCCCTAGAAGCTCGGGATGCTGGAAAACGAGATGCACATAACTTCTTGATCTCTCTCTCATAGGCTGCTTCCATATCCGCTTTCTCCTTCGCAAGTCAATCATACTTCCTCTTCCAGAACTTGGAAGACTGAGGAAGCAGAGAAGTCCAAGTATCATTGGGATCATCGATCACCTGATGCTCGAGAAACTCAATCAGAGCGTCCTTCTCCTTCAGCTGATGAAGCAACTCTTCTCTCTCACGGATCCAGGCACGTGAAAGGTCTTCTTCTCTCAACTCCTCTACATCTTGGGTGGGGAAGGTTGAAGGCCCAGCCACATCCATAGGTGTAGGTCTCGGATGATCGTACGACATCAGATATACGGCAGCTCTCTGTCTAACCCAAGAAGTATAAGGCTCCAAAGCAATGCAATTCTTCGGACCTAGCTCATTCCTGGTCTTCTTGCAGATCTTGCGCCAAGCGCGAACAAATCTGGCTTTCAGGCCTTGGGGATCTTTACCCTCCTGAAAGAACACACCTTCTAACAGAATGTTATGAGGTTTATCCTTTAGGGGGAACCCAAGCTGACGACGTGCTAGTATAGGATTGTAGTTGATCCCTCCACATGTACCAAGAAGAGGCACATTAGGGAATTCACCACAATAGTCAATAATCTGCACAGTATCATACACGCGATCATACCAAGAGATATCATCATTAGTGAGAGACATGAGTCTCTGAGACCACCGTAGACATCCCTTGTTCTCCTTGAAAGCAACTGTCTGTGGTAAGTGTGAAATAAACCACTTGTACAGCAGAGGCAGACAACACACAATAACTCCTCCGCCCTTCGCATTCCTCAGATGCAAAGAGAAATAGGCATCACCCAACAGAGTCGGAACGGGATTAAGAACTGAGAAGATCCTAATGGCGTTCACATCCACAAATTTGTCGATGTTGGGGAACAATACCAATCCATAGATGAGCAGCACAAATAAAGCCTCAAAGGCATCCTCACTCCTGGCCTTCCCATAAACGGTAGCTTGAGCGATGAGGAACTCGGAAGAAAGACCTTGAATTCCACCTTTGGTAGTCAGATTAGCTTTAATCAAAGACTCATCTATGTGCAACAAGTCCGCAATCTCTCGAGCAATCGGAATACTCTCCAAGCCACTGAACGACACCTGATCCAGAATCAGAATCCCAATAAGATGAGAATACTCCTCCAAGGTAGGCAGCAACTGGAAATCCGGAAATGAGAAGCAGTGGTACAGAGGATCATAAAACTGAGCCAAGGTACTCATCAAACCCTCATCAACCTGAGTAGTCAACAGAGGCAGAAGCTTCCCATAATGAGCTTTGAAACCCAAGGGATCTAATACATAAGATGTCAGATTCCTTAACTCTTTTACATCAGGCTGTCTAAAGCTGTACTTCTTTGTATGCCTTTTTGGTCTTTCCATGTCTGAAAATTTTGCAAATAAACCCTTTAAGTTCCTTGAAAATTTTCTCTTTTTTCTGATGACATGAATGCAGATGAATGCATGAATGCATGAATGCAACAATCACACTCAAGGATCAAGCAAGTCACACCAGACAAAGGTCATGGGAAAGCTCATTGTATCCCTAATATCAATCATCCATTTTGGTGGATTTAGGTTTTCACCTTATCAACACCCAAGTTCCATTGATATTAACGGTACATGAACCGGCTCTAAAATCCTTAATATCAACCATCCATTTTGGCGGATTATGGTTTACACCTTATCAACGCCCAAGTTCCATTGATATTAACGATGTTTGAACGACTCAACCATGAATCACGGGTTTACGGAGAGTCACGAGCATAGAGTCTCGGTTAAGAAACACCCAGAGGGAGTGTACTAGGGTTTAAACCTGCCAGACATGTTCTACCAGAGGTTCCCATAATCATCGTCCCATCTTTCAGATATTATCGGAGGAACGAATACTCGTATTCCAAAAATATTCTCAAGAGAGACTCTTATGAGTGTAGTATCGCGTGACAATCGCATCATAACTGACATCTGAACGACCTCCGCACTACGTCCTAAAAATAGGCCAAGATGGGCTTGGTAAACTAAGGTCCTTGGCTTCTAAGGCACATGATTGAAAGAATAATGCCTAACCACAAATAACTTGTGTGACATTATCAATCCAACATGACCTCCACCAAGTGAATGGACTCGCAAGTCAACTGGCTAAGGAATACTCCACACCAGTCAACGAGACTATGCCATTCTCCTATCCTAGAGTGCACTCGAGTTCGGGTATAGAACTCATCTCACAGAGATCACCAAAGCAAACAGCAATTGTATATCAAGCAATTCAAACATTACAATCAATACAGTTATCCCAAATTGTACAAAAATATGTCAAATAACACATAAACAAATATCACACAACAAGGGTGAAAAGTAGGCAATACCACCAGGGAAGGTCTAATGTTATCCCCAGCAGAGTCGCCACTTTTCTGTAGCGGTGTATTCGTCGCTATATGATTTATTGATTAAACCATAAGCAAAGTATACAATGAAATCGAGTCGCCACCGCACTTTTATTTATCCAAAGGACTGGCTAAAAAGCGAACAAAAGCCTAAGAAGCTTTACACATAGAAAACTAATGAAAATATCAGAGAGTCTGGGTAAGGGGTAAATTACGCAATGGGAAGGTGTTAGGCACCCAAAACGTCCTAGGTACTCCTAGGGAGCCCTTTTCACACTTGTTGCATAAAAATGTTTATTTGTTTATGACATATTGTGCAAACATGATTGGGAAGATGAGGAAAGAATGTACAATTTTATTATTTTTGTGTTTGAACGGATGAACCCGTTGCCTACGTACCTTTCCATAAAAAGGTAAAGGATCAAAACGCCGTAGTTCGGCTAAAAGATTTCCAAAAATTAGTGAATTCATTTTAAAGCAAGAGCACTAAGGCTTTTCATTACCAATGGGAGAACACTCAACCTGAATCAACAATCCACCATGCGAGGACGACTTCAACATACTAATGAGGGGTTAACCCTATAATAAGTATGGAAGGCTTACAATCAACTCACTAAGGATAAGGTAAGATTTACATCAACCACTATGGTAATTGAAACCTATGGCTAATGTATGAAAGCATATTAACAATGGACAAAGCCACAAAACAATTGAATGGGTGAAGTTAATTGATTATGAGTATTCACAAAAGGATGGTTAAAGTATGATTAGTATTCAATTCAAAGAAGTGTTATGAAATGAAGTTTGAAAAGTCAAGGACTTAGAGTCCAGGTTTCTAATTTGAAAAGGGATGAGAATGTTTGCACAACATGTATTTACAAAATTTTAAAAGTCAACAAGTGAAAAGGGGTTTTGAAACAAAAAGGATGTGGATGAAGGAGTGTAAAACTTCCTAGAAGTTCACCTCTTGAAATCATATAGAAGATGATTCAAGTGTGTCCTTTGGAATGAGGCAACAATGCAGGTAAGCAAATAAAAAGCAAGGTGATATCGGATGCCATCAATGAACTTATACCAATCTCACAAACAAAAGCGGATACCGGATACCAATCAATGGATTTACACCAATCTCCTAAAACAAAACAATGATACCGGATGCCAATAAATGGACTTACTCCAATCTCACAAAGCAAAACAAAACATGGATATCAGATGCCAATCTATCTGGGCTTACTCTAATCTCCAACAGGATGATCATAGGAATACAAATGCCAACAACATGGACTTACAATTGCATCCTCACATACAACAAACAAACAAGCACTAAGCAAAGAGGACATAAGTGGCCAATGAAATGGTCTTACACTCAATCCCTTCCAAATCATAGGATCAATGGCCAATGAATGGACTTACAGTTGATTCCTCAATGGGCAAACTCAAACAAGTCACAAAGATATGAAATGATGATCATGCAATAATGAACAATTAATGATGATAAATGCACAAAGGTATGCAAGCAAACAGGTACAGATGAATCAATCAATCAAGTCAAACAAAGTCATTTAGCACACTCTAGATACAAGCAATTAGGCTCAAGCAAGGGTTAGACTTTAAAGTCAACTGGAATGGGGTAAGTGGTGCTCTTAACCTTAACATTGAGAGTTAAGGTGAAGCAGATGAAAGGATATGAGGGGTGTGCCTCATTGCTCTTATCCCTGGTCAGGGAGAGCATTGAATATCAGAAGGTGTGGGAGTTCAGAAAGTTGGAACTCTCTCCACAAGTTAATGACTCTATAGATCTTGGGTTAAGATCCACAATGCTATAACATGTAATGTGAGCAAAGGGAAGACACAGAGAATAGTAGGAGATGGACTACACATCTCTTTTATCTACCAATTGCCTTATCAAAAGGACTTTTCCTGCTTGGGGACAAAGGTAAACAATCACAAACATTGCCTCTTAAGGAGGACTTCAGACAGGTGCCTGGCCAAGTAACAGACCAGGTCTTCCAGACTACATGAAGAAGAGATGTTATACCTCAATGCTTAAGCTATCAAGCAAAGCAAAAGCAAGTTCACAATGGAACTATAGCAACTAAGGTACCTTGCTGGAGAAACAGAAGTGAAATCGTGTGAATCTGGCTTGGAGGAGCTAAAACAGATGCTCTATAGTGTTGAGGAAGATGAATGAATGATGTACAACAGCTCAACAATACTTAAACTCGATGAAATCTCCAACTGCCATGGGAATGCTCAAGCTTCAACAGTCAGGATTTGGCCTGGATTATGCACGATCTTGCTTCAATTCACTTCAACAATGCCTGCAGATGATGATTAGAACAAGAAGCAAGCAAAAGAAATGAATAAATTCGATGGAAAAAGTTAAGAGAATTTGAGAGAATTTGAGATGAAAAAGTTTGGATCTGAAATTATGAATGTGTTGTTGATGAATTCTGTTAGGATTAGGAATATATAGCACCTGTTAATCATGTCCATAATCATCATTAACCAAAATGTAAATGGATTAGTGAAATGAGCATGTTAATGTAAATTGGCCAAAACACCCTCATGTAATGCCATGCAATGGAACAGTGAGAATTTCACCTTGAATGAGTTCTAAAATCTCTTTGAATGCAAATAGAATTGGTTTGAAATAAAAAAAATGCATACTTTTCAAATTCACTTTTTCCCTCCAAAAATTCAAATTGATTCAAGTGAAAAATGCACTTTTTTTGTGATGTGTTTTAATGAAATGTGATGCATGATTATGATAGTAGAGATCAAGAGAAAATTGCTCCAAAAAGAACCACATGAATTGGCCTTTTGATGCAAAAGTTATGCCTTGTTGAAGTTCAAAATTTCTTGACAATGATTTGATCATAACTTGTCAACCATAAATGAGAAATGGATGTTCTTGGACTTTTTGGAAAGGTGAGAGCAAGATCTTCAACTTTCATGTGGGACAAAATTTGATTTGAAGCTTGCTTGATGATGTAAAGTTGAGGAGAAGACCTTTCCATTTTTGGCAGTTTGAAATTACAGGTCACTTACTATTTTTGGAAACTTTTTGTCTGACCTCAAATTCTTCCATGTTGATGTTTGAAATGTTATATGAGACTTGTATGGACATGAATAAGGTCTCTCCAACCATCTCCCACCTTCAAATCCCTGATTTTATGCACAGTTGACCATAGTTGACTTTGCTAGGGTTTTGGTTGACTGAACAATGCTTTGATGAATTTCAAGCCTCTACCACTTGAGATCTTGATTCAAAATGATGTCACAACTCATATGAACTCTTGATGAATGATCATGGTGCCCAAATTCTTCAGAATGGCCACCATTTATGGCTCAATGAATGCCTTTGACTGGTTTGACCTAATGGTTGCTTCATTTGCAAGTAACAAGGTTAGATGACAATATTTTTGTACTTTTGGTTAGTGAACAAATGAAAAGCAATGATATACAAATGCTAAACATGCTTGGTGATCAAGAACCACTCTCAAAAGATAACCCACCCACAAGAAAGAAGGCCAGGTGCACAATGATCCTTGAGGCAATGATATGATATGATATGAATGCCATGAGGGATCTTAGGGACAAAATTGGGGTCTTACAAGCTCCACAAGCTTCATATCAAACACCATTCTCTCCAAAGGATCAGCATCATCCTACATATCAAGGATCTCCTCAGTATCAATGATAAATTCCACATCAGCAGCCATACAAACGACAAAACATTCCACATCAACAATGTCAGCATGCCCGACAAAGGCCAAGAAAGCCAAAGAGACACATCGATCCGCTTCCAATACCATACAGTCAAGTACTTCCATATTTGATCAAGAGATGTCTGATAGTGCCAAAGGAACTGAATCCAGTAATTCCTCCATACCTACCAGGTTTTGACACCAAGCTCGATGTGACTTCCATGCTAGGGCACACGGGCATTCAACTGAACACTGTAAGGTGCTCAAGAGCAAGGTACAAACTCAGTTTGACTCCAAGATGTTCTAACTTGTTCCTTAAGGCCTTCAAATCAACAATACTCCTTCACCTAGCCATGCGGGTCCACCAGTCCAGATTGTGGAAGAAATTGTCGAGAATAGGTCTGAAGATGATTATCGTACTAGTTTCAATGAGCATGATAACCTCCAACAACAAAGAATGCTAGCCCAGTAGTGAACAGGGCACGAGAGAGCTTCCTTTGCATTGACAATCATTTGGCTATTTCAGCATTTTCATTTGTATTTTGGTTACATGTCGAACACTTATTTGCCTTTAAGTATTGTTGTTTTCCTTTAATGGTATTATTAATGAAATGATCATGCATGTTTTGAATGAATCCTTTCGTATTCACTCATCTTTTCCATTTATATATAAAAAAACAAAATATATCTCCCATTCACTTGTCAAATTTTTGTTTTAGCAAAAATTGAAGGGGGGATGAAAAAAAAGAAACACCCATAATTGTTGATTGTAAGCTTTCGAATAAAATTTTGCTGATGATGTACAAGCATTATTTCAAATCCTCAAACACTGGAGAGATAAGAAGTTAATCCTTAGTCAACCACTTTGAGCCTAGAAGTAGGTGTTTCTTTCAGATCCACAAACCCTTGCATCAAACCCGGGGCAGGGCAGTGTTTAGTTAATCTGACTACACACTTGAATTACAAGATGAAACATCCCATCTAGGGATCAACCACATGTTATTCTTCGCATACGTCCTGAAGTGTCGAAGAACAAGACAAAATCCAAAATCTATGACAGTTGTTCTTTAATGACCAATGACTTGACAGTTAATACCTCTGAAAAAGAATCAATCAAAAAAAGTATGCTAAGTCAAACACCCCAAAGGCGACTTAGGCAAAAATTAGGGCAATCTCGGTGGACTAAAAGCTTCAAAAAGAAGTCCAGGCAAAAGCTAGGGGTCAAAAAGCAAAAAAAGAGAGAACAATCAAAAAAGGTCATCAAATCCTCAAGTAAAAGCAAAATAAGGTGACTGTCATTTCAAGTAAACCTTGAATCCTCATCAATAATCTTATACCGTCAAATTCTATTAGAAGTTGAATACGTATGTTGGATTAACTAAATACAAGAATGGAGTTTATCATAAAGAATGGGTGGGTTAAAACAAAATTTGAGCCTTATATCCTTTGTTTCAATAACCATGAACTAGGCCATGTTACCACCCTTAAAAGACCTAATTGAAGCAGGGTTTATTCGGAAAGCATACTACATCAAGGTTGCGTAAACTGACTCCTAAAAAAGATTTGCTAATCTTCTATATTGATATCATATTCTCGTTGTATCTTTTACACTAGATAAATTATCACTGATTTTGGATTAACGGTCCATTCATCAAACAATATCACATCATTTCAATAATGATTCTTTTTAAAACTTATATGAGTATCGCATTAAAATTACCATCGTTAAAAGAACAATTTTAACTACAAGTCAGTACTTGACATCAGGGAATTCCAATAAGAATAAATCAGAGAAGAACTTGATCATTTGTCAATGATGACCTGAATCAAGACCACCTCCTAACCATATGGATAAGGGGCATGCCATCCATTGACTATGTGACCTAAGAGTTGGTCCGGCTAAAAATCAAATATCCAAGCATCAGTTAATTAAGAAGGCAAACCATTTCCAAATAGTTAGTCCATCTGGGACAAGCCCTTCAAAAGCTCAATCAGAGGCAAACTACTGGAAGATTCATACAATGGGGCAAATTTGGTTCAGGCCATGTTATAATCATTCACAGGGTTTCCTTTCAAAGGAGTCCCTACAAAGACCCTACAGGTTGGGACAAACAAGTTGCAAAAAACCTTGTGGCAGAGCAAAATCATAATCATCATGCATCAATTACGTCGCTACGCTTATTAAATCATTTGCAAGCCATCAAGGCATATCAAGCAAAGAAGTTGAGATTACCTCAGAAACAAACATGCAATCTATCGGCGATAGATCAAACTTGGGGCACCAAGAGCATCCATATTTATCCTCTGATCATTAACTCTTCAAATACCGAGTGTCGGTAAGTGATCCATTATCACGCACATGTCAAAACGAGTAATTAGAAAATCGTAGTTTAGTGGAAGCAACAACTCGAGTATCGTATCACAAGGATTCTTATATTATTGTTAACCTACAGAAATAGATTTAGTGGGGTTTTATGGTTTAGGGATCGATTTAGAAAACAAAGTAAATAAGTGATTAAAATAAGCGATTATAAAATAAGCCAATCTACTGTTTCGGTTTCCGGCTAATCACTGTTTTTTACCTACCAATTCCCTAAGCGGCTTCGATCTCTATTCGACTCAATTTCGATTGACAAGCGCAATAGATATATGACAGATTGATATTCCTATATTCCAAATTAAACAAATGGATTAATGAAATCGTGAATTAAGCAAACACGATTTACAAACGTGATTTAACGACAAAGCGACATAAACGACAATTAATAGTTAAGAATGCAATCATACAAATTTAATCAAAACCATTCCATAAAATATAGATTAAGCAAATGAATTTTCATAGAATAGAATTGAAAGAGAAACGAAATTTAATTGATAGGATAAAAACCTCAAAGCCTTGGAAACTCGGTTACAATAGATTGACGCTAGAAGATTAGTTCCTCTTCATAATCATACAAAGCAAAAGGTTATCATGAATAATGTGTAATGTGATACTGATGGAGAATTGCCATCCAATGCGCAGCGGAATTTAAAAATTTCTCCATTTAGTGATCCTTACGAATGGGCATGATCAGTGATAGAATCCTTACCTCTTGTGGCGATTCAAACCTTTGGTGCAGATCTCTTGTAACGATCAAAACCTTGGATACAAATCCACGGAGCGATCACAAACGTTGAACGATGACAACGTCTCTACTCAGTCCACACGAACGGGTTCCTTCAATCTCAGTGCTAGCTGGTACGAATGAAGGCTTTGAGTGAGAGAGAGAGGGAAACGAAATTCCAAGTCTTTACTTGAGTTTCAGTCTGAGTGGAGTGACAATGCT
Organism: Lathyrus oleraceus; assembly: GCF_024323335.1. NCBI lineage: Eukaryota > Viridiplantae > Streptophyta > Magnoliopsida > Fabales > Fabaceae > Lathyrus > Lathyrus oleraceus. The sequence continues at coordinate 199,565,634 of NC_066583.1, forward strand.
TCTACCCAAGGGGTTCTATTTATAGAACCACTTGTGTGGGCTTCAAGCTAAAAAGCCCACTTAAGTGTATTTTGGCCCATATCTCATAATATGCCAAAATCACTTAAGTATTTGGTACCTTACCATATTTCGTATTCCACTTAAGTGCACCGTACCTTACGATGTTCTTTAGTTACTCTATCTCTCATCAATCCATCCTTTGTGTGTGACCCTGTAGGTTTTCGCAACATTGACAATTATACTAAATCACGCATTTAACATAATAAATAGTGAGCGGTATCTAGCAACACATCACTGCTACCCAAGACACGAAAATGTCATGTGATCTGACAAAACCTCCTGTGATAATAATTATGTGTATAATTACCCCTTTGCCCTTATGTCTATATTGAACACAAGGTATAGACCGTGTCATCCTTGTCCAGTTCAATATTGGGCCCATAGACATATATCCTGTTACGCAGGATGGGAAAATTCCATCTAGGTCACTCATGTCCCTCAGCATGCTTCGTGGAGTACCCATCAACTGTCTTTATGGTTATCCAGTTACGGACAACGTTGGATCAACAATAAAGCACTCGACTCTACATCTAGGATCCATAGTGGTTTCAGATCGAAGAGTGGTATACACTATTATCACCATGAGAATAACTTATGACACTTTGCATAACTTTCTATATAGTATTCTCATAGCGGGTCAATCCGGTATAAATATTACTCCTAATATTCATACCTATGTTTAAGACTTGATAACTCTTTATCCATGATCCATGAGATGTGATCATCAGTCTACAAACATAATAGTCTTAATGCTTTAATGTTATCCCACTTCACATTAAATCTCGACTACGGATACTTTAAGAATAGTGTCCTTATGTTCAATGTGCTCTCATGATTAAGTCACACTTAATACATTAAACGGACTATCTATTCCAGGGACTCTATTAATCAACCATAATAAAGAAAATGCCTTTTGTTATTAATAAATAAATAATTCGATACAAGTACCAAAAGTATTGGCCTCTAGGGCTTACACCAACAATCTCCCACTAGCACTAGAGCCAATCAGGCATACCCCTTATGCCCATTGATCTAGTATGGCCATCATGCTTCTGCTGCGCAAGAGGCTTTGTCAGTGGGTCAGCAATATTGTCAAGTGTAGGTACTTTACATATTTTCACATCTCCTCTATCTATTATCTCTCGAATGAGGTGATAGTGTCTGAGTATGTGTTTGGATCGTTGGTGAGATCTAGGCTCCTTAGCTTGTGCGATAGCACCATTGTTATCACAATAGAGACTAATGGGATCCACAATGCTAGGGACTATGCCAAGTTCACTAATGAACTTTTTGATCCAAACAACTTCTTTTGCTGCCCTTGAGGCAGCAATATACTCGGCCTCGGTTGTAGAATCAGCAACTGTATCTTGCTTTGAACTTTTCTAGCTCACAACGCCACCATTTAAGCAAAACACATAACCATTGGAACCATTCATATTAAAGCGTCTCAGCACTTTGTCTATGTACTCTGACTTAGGCCAAGCATTTTGTGATCTATCTCTATAGATTCTGATTCCTAATATATAGGTTGCTTCACCTAGGTCCTTCATAGAAAAGCATTTCCCCAACCAAGACTTTACTTGTTGCAGGGTAGGGATATCGTTTCCAATGAGTAATATGTCATCTACATATAATACCAGGAACACGATCATGCTCCCACTAACCTTCTTGTAGACACAAGGCTCATCTTCGTTCTTGATGAATCCATATTGTTTTACTGTTTCATCAAAACGAAGATTCCATGAGTAGGTCACAGGCTCATCTTGATCCATGAGTAATACATCACCTTGATCTGTTATGAGATATCCATATCTCTCAGGTAGGTGACGTATCCTGCTTGACCTACGCTGGTCTTGTTCTACTTGAGCAGGTTGCTCTTACACAACTACTTGTGTTTCCTGCTCTAATTCCTCCATAGGTGTATTGATGCTTTGTGATTCTTGAATTTCTTCAAGCTCTACTTTCCTCCCCCTGATTCCTTTGGAAATAAAATCCTTTTCTAGGAAAACTCTAGTTCGAGCGACAAACACTTTGCCCTCAGAAGGATTGTAGAAGTGATACCCTCTTGTTTCTTTAGGATACCCCACAAATAAGCATTTGTCAGATTTGGGCTCAAGCTTATTTGAAATTTGTCATTTCACATAAACTTCACAACCCCAAATCTTCATGTAAGACATATGTGGTTTCTTACCACTCCATATCTCATATGATGTCTTCTCAACCTTTTGGATGGAACACGGTTAAGTGTGTAAGTTGATGTCAATAGTGTATGTCCTCAAAAGGAGTTTGGAAGATCGGTGTGACTCATCATGGATCGGACCATGTCCAACAGGGTTCGATTTCTTCTCTCAGATACACCATTCCATTGGGGTGTTCCAGGAGGAGTGGGTTGGGATAGGATCCCACACTCTTTCAGATGGTCATCAAACTCTAGGCTTAAATACTCACCACCTCGATCTGATCGAAGAGTTTTGATATTCTTACCTAGTTGGTTTTTGTACTTCATTCTTGAATTCCTTGAACTTTTCAAAGGATTATGATTTGTGTTTCATTAAATACACATAACCATATCTACTGAAATCATCAGTAAATGTGATGAAGTACTAAAAACCTCCTCTGGCTGGCATGTTCAGTGGTCCACATACATCAGTATGTATGAGGGCCAAAAGATCATTATCTCTTTCACCTTTTCCTGTGAATGGGGACTTTGTCATCTTTCCAATTAAACAAGATCTGCATGTCTCATATGATTCATAATCAAAAGAGTCCAACAGTCCATCTTTATGGAGTTTGGAAATGCGTTTCTCATTTATGTGGCCTAATCGACAATGCCAAAGGTAAGTTGGATTTAATTCATTAGGTTTCATCCTTTTAGTATTAATGTTATAATTAGGAATTTTAAGATCAAGGACATATAGTCCATTGTTCATTTGTGCAGAAGCATAGAATATGTCATTCAAATAAGTTGAGCAACAATTATTCTTTATTATAAATGAAAAACTAAACTTGTCCAAACAAGAAATGGAAATAATATTCCTGCTAATTGCAAATACATAATAACAGTTCTCTAACTGAATTATTAAACCACTAGGTAAAATCAATACATAAGTTCCTACGGCTAAAGCAACAACCTTTGCTCCATAGCCAACTCGTAGATCGACTTCACCTTTTGCCAAATCTCTACTCCTTTTCAGCCCCTGCACATTTGTACAAATGTGAGAACCATATCCAGTATCTAATACCCATGATGCAGAAGTAGATGAATTAATAACAAAAATACCTGAAGTTGAAGTCTCTACTCCATTCTTCTTATCTTCCAGGTACTTGGGCAGTTTCTCTTCTAGTGTCCGGTCTTACCGCAATGGAAGCAAGTGCCTTCTTTTGCTATGCCTCCACTAGGCTTTAAAGCAGCAATGGTGGGCTTGGGTTTGGCAACTTCCTTGCCTTTCCCTTTATCACCCTGTTTAGTGGGCCTTTTGTTCTGTCTCCTTCCATTTCCGATCATCAGAATGGACTTCCCTTTTGACTTCAGATTCTACTCGGCAGTTCTTAACATGGCGAGCAGTTCAGGAAGCGATTTGTCCATATCATTCATATTGAAATTTAGGACAAATTGACTGAACCCATCTGGCAACGATTGCAAGATCAAATCAGTCGCAAGTTCCTTTCCGAGGGGAAAACCCAATCTTTCAAGGTTTTCCACATACCCAATCATCTTGAGTACATGGGGACCTACAGGGGCTCCCTCAGCTAACTTGCCTTGAAAAAGGGCTTTTGAAACTTCAAACCTCTCATGCCTTGCTTGCTCTTGATAGAGCAACTTCAGGTGTTCGATCATATCGAACGATGACATGTTCTCATGTTGCTTTTGCAATTCTGAGTTCATGGTAGCTAGCATGAGACAAGCAGTTTCATTGGCATCATCGACATGCTTCTTATAAGCATCTCTTTCTGCCTTAGGTGCAGAACTAGAAGGTTCCTCTTCAGGAACAGGTGTCTCCAAGACATACATCTTTTTATCATGTTTGAGGATAATCCTCAGGTTTTGGTGCCAATCCAGAAAATTTCTCCCAAACAATTTTTCCTTATCAAGGATTGATCGCAAAATGTTGTTAGAGGTGTTTGTTGTCATGGTTATCTACATAAGGATTAATGAAAATATAAGTATCATTGACATATTTAATTAGGCCTTTAATCAAATATGCTCCCACTATTTTACTCAAAACAAATGACCCTCATCATTTGATTCAGAAAATCCCGTTGGAAGATTTTCTAGTGGGTCGAGATCCATATTTCACTTCGTTCTAAGTCCGCGTAGGCGGATTACACAAAACTAGGTTATTTAGGTAGGAACTCCTTCCAATTGTATCTCATACAACTCTCGAAAATTTCAGTTGGGTGAATAACTCCTTATTCCAATCTATCATATGGATCATTCCTAACTCTTGCTTCTAAACATATATAATCTTATTATAATTTGTTTAGTTAAGTTTGACCCATTGTTTTAACAGTTGGATATTACAATTATCCCATCGCACCTTACTAATATAGAACATGCACCTCGCGTAGGCGAAACCTACATTATTCGATACTAGTCTTGATGAGTGTTAAAACTTGGAAAGCATAAACTTAATATTTAATTTGAGGGAATTTCAATTTTTCTGATCTCACCGGCTTGTTTATCATATAAACCGTCTCTCACATGCATCAACATACATTCACATGCATCAACATACATACAAACATAATGAAACAGTTATGGCCCCTAGCGCAATTGTTCTCCCAAGCCAATGAGAGAACCTAAGCTAACCTAACAACGATTTAAGCTTCTCCAAGCAAGATCTTCAAGGTTGTCCTCCTTTGGCACTGACTTCTTTGCTTTCTTCATATCATTACATTACATAAAAGAAACTCGTTTTACATATGAGAGAGTGAGATGAGAAAAGAAGTTACATTTGGGAGATTAAGAGAGAGGCACGACACGCATGTCGTATTTTAAAACCCAAAATAAAATAATGGAAGACTAAGGCCATAACCGATCACCACAAGACAATAATAAACACTTTATTATTATTATTATTATTATTATTATTATTAATTCCTTTAATTAATTAAAATCAAATTAAATCTCGATGACCGATCACCACATTTTAATGAACAATTCATTTAAAATCAATGTCGCTTTTCGCATCAACACTTGATACTTTTAAAGCACTGAGTTAGCCGAACGGGTGAATTTTGCCTTGCGTTAACCGGTTAACCATATGCATTAACCGGTTAACACTGTTTGAAATCTGTTCAAAAAATTGTTTTCTGCCTCGCGTTAACCGGTTAACACTGTTTGAAAATGTCTTGGAAAACTGTTTTCCATCTTGCGTTAACCGGTTAACCAAATGCTTTAACCGGTTAACACTGTTTGAAAACTTAAAAAAATTTAATTTCGTATTGCGTTAACCAGTTAACCAAATGCGTTAACCGGTTAACATTGTTCCAAAAGGTGTTTAGAAAGCACAACTCTTGTGCAGTCAAACCCCAATCGCATAACTCTCTGACAACACAACCCTTGTGTCGTCACTAACCCTGATGCACCAATTTCAGACCGTCAAACACATCTCGATTGTTGATTCAGTATGATTGATCAACACGTCATTGCTTCTCCATACTAATGTCGGATCAAGAAGCAAATGACCATTGATCGCTCAAATGAAAACAACCATTGAGTGTTTGAATGAACGAAACGAGAACACTATATCATATATAATGTATTTTGCATCAGGATTATATATATCATATATATAACTTGATCGATCTCAATTTAATTTTTGATTCATTCTGTCTTTTAATCATATTAATACAGAACAAAAACAGTTATCAGATTCATGGTTTCGTAAGTGGCTCTGATACCACTGATGGAGAATTGCCATCCAAGGCGTAGCGGAATTTAAAAATTTCTCCATTTAGTGATCCTTACGAATGGGCATGATCAGTGATAGAATCGTTACCTCTTGTGGCGATTCAAACCTTTGGTGCAGATCTCTTGTAACGATCAAAACCTTGGATACAAATCCACGGAGCGATCACGAATGTTGAACGATGACAACGTCTCTACTCAGTCCACACGAACGGGTTCCTTCAATCTTAGTGCTAGCTGGTACGAATGGAGGCTTTGAGTGAGAGAGAGAGGGAAACGAAATTCCAAGTCTTTACTTGAGTTTCAGTCTGAGTGGAGTGACAATGCTTCTACCCAAGGGGTTCTATTTATAGAACCACTTGTGTGGGCTCCAAGCTAAAAAGCCCACTTAAGTGTATTTTGGCCCATATCTCATAATATGCCAAAATCACTTAAGTATTTGGTACCTTACCATATTTCGTATTCCACTTAAGTGCACCGTACCTTATGATGTTCTTTAGTTACTCTATTTCTCATCAATCCGTCCTTTATGTGTGACCCTGTAGGTTTTCGCGACGTTGACAATTATATTAAATCACGCATTTAACATAATAAACAGTTAGCGGTATCTAGCAACACATCACTGCTACCCAAGACACGAAAATGTCATGTGGTCTGACAAAACCTCCTGTGATAATAATTATGTGTATAATTACCCCTTTGCCCTTATGTCTATATTGAACACAAGGTATAAACCGTGTCATCCTTGTCCAGTTCAATATTGGGTCCATAGACATATATCCTGTTACGCAGGATGGACAAATTTTATCTAGGTCACTCATGTCCCTCAGCATGCTTCGTGGAGTACCCATCAACTGTCTTTATGGTTATCCAGTTACGGACAATGTTGGATCAGCAATAAAGCACTCGACTCTACATCTAGGATCCATAGTGGTTTCAGGTCGAAGAGTGGTATACACTATTATCACCATGAGAATAACTTATGACACTTTGCATAACTTTCTATATAGTATTCTCATAGCGGGTCAATCCGGTATAAATATTACTCATAATATTCATACCTATGTTTAAGACTCTATAACTCTTTATCCATGATCCATGAGATGTGATCATCAGTCTACAAACATAATAGTCTTAATGCTTTAATGTTATCCCACTTCACATTAAAGCTCGACTACGGATACTTTAAGAATTATGTCCTTATGTTCAATGTGCTCTCATGATTAAGTCACACTTAATACATTAAATGGACTATTTATTCCAGGGACTTTATTAATCAACCATAATAAAGAAAATGCCTTTTATTATTAATAAATAAATAATTCGATACAAGTACCAAAAGTATTGGCCTCTAGGGATTACACCAACAGATACAATACCGCGGCTTCCCTTTTAAACAAAATAAGGATTGCACTTATAATTCAAACTAGGTCGGAAAACATAAATCTGGCCCAAAAGAAATTATTTCCTATAGTACAAAATTTCAATGAATTATGTGAGACTTCTGCATTCCGAATCAGCTTTTGGCTTCAACACGAAAGTTGCATCTCTTTCTCTTAGCTTTCCAACTCTTATAAGAACGCGCAAAACTGCACCCCGTAGCTCCAGTTATGATCCGAATAGTGAACATGTATCAAATAACCGCTAAAACATCAAACATCAAACAAAAATAGATTAAAGGCAAACATGAACTTAAATCTAAAAACATAATAAAATAGTAAAATAAGTAAAAAAACTAGGGAAATGCCTAAGTACAATTATAGAAGAATGTGCATCAAAATGCACTGATCAAATTACCCCACACTTGAACTTTTGCACTCCGAACAAAACTACAATTTTAAAACAAAAGGAAAAAAAGAGCATGCACTTTCAAAAGTTTTCAAGATACAAGGTACAAGCAGAATTCTAAGTCTAAGCTTTAAGAATATGGTGTTAGTGAGCAACTTTTTGTGACATTCAAAGCATGTAGGAAAACAGATTACCAAAGAGTACATCAAAAGCAGTAAGATCCTCACAGGATAAAATTCACTCAACACTCAAGTGTTTAGGTTAATTGTTTATACTCAAAGCACAACATGAAAGTTAATACTACCATAAACTTGAAAGAACTCTAACATCCACAATTGAAATACATGCACACAAAGATCAAAATGACTTTTATTTGGTTGTAACGTGACCAAGGTAAGGGTGAGATAAATCCTAAAGCGGTACTAGGCTAAAATTCAAATAGACAAAATAGACTTGAAAGAAACTGCGGGAGTTGAATTTACAAAAGATTTCATTCACTTCAACAACTCTATAGCAACTATTTTCTCTTCTTCTTTCTCTTTTTATTCCTTTTTTTCTTTTTCAGAAGGAGTATGTATTTATTGACATCCTTCTATTTTTTTATTCATTTTTTTCTTTTCTATTTTCTTTTTCTATTTTTCTTTTTCTTTTTTTTCTTTTTCTGCCAACTTCTGAAATATTACAAACATAATTATTCAACCCCGCACAACTCCAAACAAGACTCTTTCAACCCTTTGAATAGGGTGATAACATTGTTTTTCACTTTTCAGTTTATAATGAGTTTTAAACAAAAAAGGGATAATAGGCTCAATGGGGTTTCAAACAAGGGATGATATTATTTCAGGGTTGATTTTTTGGCTAACTGGCTAAAAAAATTGTCTTTATCATATCAGTATGCATAAGTAAACAACAAAATTTACAATAGTCAATTCAAGTTCTAGAGACTAACAGACATGAGTGAATCACACAAGAAATAGAGAGATGAATTTTTGTATGTTATCCATATAAGGCTCAAAGTCCACAAGGGTTAATGACCTACTGCTAAAGATGTACAATTTAGAGTTTAGTCCCACATATCATACTAAAAATGCACAACAAATTTTTCACATCACACCACAAGACTTTAGTCAAGAGAACTAAGAAAAATACTCATAATTGTAACTCAAAAACCAAAGGAAAAGCATGCAATTTTTTTATTTAAGGAATCAAACAAAAACCAAATATAGAAAGCAAACAAAAACCAAAAATAGAGGAAAATAAGAAAACAAAATAAAGAAAACAAAACAAATAAATGATTCTCTCCCCCACACTTAAAACATGCATTGTCCTCAATTAAAGGACACAACTATTAAATAAGAGTGAGATAAAATGAAAAGGTTCTCCCTGGTCAAGTTGCAGAGTAGGTGGGCTTTTCCAAGGAAAACTCTTCTAAGGGTGCATCTTCAGGCACCAAACTTTCATGGAATATCTTCAGGTGCTGCCCATTAACCTTAAATATTTTGTCAGTACCTGCACTTTTTATTTCCACTGCACCGTGAGGGAAAACATTAGCAACAACAAAAGGGTCAGTCCACTTAGATCAAAGTTTCCCAGCCATAAGCTTAAGGCGAGAGTTAAACACTAAAACATGTTAGCCCACAGAGAATTCCTTCCTATAAATCATCTTATCATGGAAGTGCTTAGTTTTCTCTTTATAAATCCTAGAGCTCTCATAAGCCTCTAGCCTAAGTTCTTCAAGTTGTTGTAATTGGAGTTTTCTTTCAATACCTGCTTGTTGCATCTCCAAATTACAACTTTTTACCGCCCAATAAGCACAGTGTTCTATCTCTATAGGAAGGTGACATGCCTTACTAGTCAATAGGGAAACATACCTATTGGTGTCTTAAAAACTGTTCTTTGAGCCCAAAATGCGTCTTCTAGACGGTGGCTCCAGTCCTTCCTGTTTGGTTGCACCATTTTCTCTAAAACATGTTTGATCTCCCTGTTTGAGATCTCAACTTGCCTATTAGTTTGTGGGTGATATGCGGTAGAGACTTTGTGCGCAACTCCATAATTCCCGAGCAAAACTTCCATGGTGCGATTACAGAAATGAGTGCCTTGGTCATTTATGATAGCTCGGGGAATTCCAAACTTGCAAAAAATATTGGACCTGACAAAATCTGCAACAATTCTAGAATCATTATTCCTAGTGGGGATAGCTTTCACTCACTTTGAAACATAATCAACAACAAGCAAAATGTAGAGAAAACCAAATGATATGGGAAAGGGACCCATGAAGTCGATTCCCCATACATCAAATACCTCATAGAAAAGCATAGGTTGTTGAGGCATTTCACTCTTACGAGTGATGAATGTACCTGCTATTTGGCACTCTTTACAAGTTCAGTAGGTCTCATAGGCATCTTTAAAAATAGTGTGCCAATAGAAACCTGAGCCTAAGACTTTTCTTGCAGTCCTTTGAGGACCAAAGTGTCCCCCTATTTGAGAAGCATGAGAGAGATACAAAATAGATTCAATCTCATAGTCGGGGACACATCTCCTAATTACCTGATCACTACCAAACTTCCAAAGATATGGATCATCCCAAACATAATATTTGGCATCACTCTTGAGTTTGTGAATTTGGGTCCTAGATGCATCTGTATGAAAAACACCAGCAACAATATAATTAACAATATCAGCAAACCAAGGAGTAACCCCATGCAAAAGTAAAAGTTACCCATCATGAAAGTCATCCTGAATGGGAAAAAGATCTTCATCCCTCTCTATCCTTCTCAAATGATCAGCCACCAAGTTCTCATCTCCACTTTTATCTTTAATCTCCACATTAAACTCTTGGAGCAACAACATCCACCAAATCAATCTCGGTTTTTCTTCTGGCTTCTTCAACGAGTATTTTAAAGCTGCATGGTCAGTAAAAACAATAACCTTGGAACCTAGCAAATATGATTTGAATTTATCAAGAGCAAAAACAATACCTAGAAATTCGTTTACAGTGGTGGTGTAATTATATTATGCAGAATCTAAACTCCTAGAAGCATAATAAATAACATGGGAAACCTTGTCCACTCTTTGTGCAAGGACCGCCCCAACAGCGTAGTTAGAAGCATCACACATAATCTCAAATTGGAGGGTCCAGTCAGGGGGCTGGATGATGGGAGCGGAGGTCAATGATTTCTTTAAGAAGTCAATTTTTTTTTGCATTTGTCATCGAAGTTGAAAGTGACGTCATTCTTCAACAAGTTTGATAGCGTAAGAGCTATCTTGCTGAAATCCTTTATGAAGCGCCTGTAAAAACCTGCATGACCAAGAAAAGAACAAATCTCGCGAATGCAAGATGGGTAAGGCATTGTAGAAATAACATCAACCTTAGCAGGGTCTACTAAAATTCCTTTTTCAGAAATTATGTGACCCAGGACAATTCCATTTTCGACCATAAAATGACATTTTTCATAATTTAAAACATGGTCAGTTTTGATGCATCTCTCTAAAACCAAATTTAAACTGTTCAAACATGCATCGAATGAAGAACCATAAATAGTGAAATCATCCATAAACACTTTCATGTAATTTTGAATAAAATCAGCAAAAATGCTAATCATGCATCACTGAAATGTGCCAGGAGCATTGCAAAGACCAAAAGGCAGTCTCCTGTAAGCAAATGAACCGGATGGGCACGTAAAAATGGTCTTTTCTTGATCTTCTGGTGCAAAATGAATCTGAAAGTAACCTGAAAAACCATCAAGAAAACAATAGTGTGATTTACCAGCTAGTCATTCAAGCATTTGGTCAATGAACGACAAAGGGAAGTGATCCTTTTTAGTAGCCTGGTTCAATCTCCTGCAATCAATACAAACTCTCCAGCTATTTTGAACTCTAGTAGGAACAAGTTCATTTTTGACGACTATGAATCCAAATTTTTTTGGTACAACCTGCATTGGGCTTACCCATTTACTGTTAGAGATAGGCTAAATGATACCTACTTGCAAGAGTTTGGTTACCTCTTTCTTTATAACATAGAGAATTAAAGGATTAAGCCTCCTTTGGGACTGCCTCACTATTTTAGAACCATCCTGAAGTAAAATCATGTGCATACACATTGAAGGACTAATGCTTGGGATGTCAGCCAATGTCCACCCAATCACCTTTTTATGCTTCCTCAAAACCTGTAATAGCTTATTTTCTTGATCGAAGTCAAGGTTAGAAGAAATTATAACTGGGAGTTTTTCATTACTCTCTAAATAAGCATATTTCATATTTTTCAGGGAGTTGTTTCACCTCTATGGAAGGTGGTTGCTTAATGGATGGGGTGTTTGGGGCAGCCGGAATGTCGAGAGCTTCAACTGCATAAAAAACTTCATCAACAACTTCACCTGTAGGAAAAATGTTACCCTGTAAGGCAGCATCAATTTCAGCACATACAACACAAAGGTTTGTGTCAGTACAGTCATCACATGAATAAACATCATCAAAACCAGACAGAGATGGAAAATCAAGTGAAAACAATTCAGAAAAAGTGTAATCAACCAACTCAAAGATCAATTCAATATGAAAAACGGAATGCTCCTACAAGGGATGTTTCATGGCATCGAAACATTTCGTGACAATGTTACCAAATTCCATGGACATGGTTCCATCATCAACATTAATTTTTGTTTTCGCCGTTTTCATGAACGGTCTGCCTAAAATAATGGGTGATCTGCTTGAATTTGTTTCCCCATACATGTCCAGAATGTAAAAATCTACAGGAAAAATAAAGTCATTAACTTGAACAAACCCGTCTTCCACTACTCCAATAGGGCGAGCATTGCTTCTATTTGCCAGTTGAATGATTAAACATGTATGCTACAAAGGACCAAGATCAAGGTTATTATAAACAAAAGTAGGCATAACATTACGTCCGCTCCTAAATCAAGCATGCAATTTTCGAATTTACTATCCCCAATGGTACAGGGAATAACAAAAGTTCCTGGACCCTTGCACTTTTGGGGTATGGCCTGATTGAGGGCTGAAATAATAGCTTTTTCAGTTGAATGTTTAGTCTAGATAAGGGCTGAAATGTTTTGTCCCAAATTTACTCTCCCATTTCCCTTCAACCTCCTCTTACTTGTGCACAAGTCCTTCAAATTTTTTTCCATACTTTAGAACCCGCTAAATCACATCAAGAAGCGGAATGTTTACCGCCACCTTTCTAAACACATCTAAAATCTCTCTTTCTCTCTCTCTCTCTCTCTCTCTCTCTCTCTCTGTCATCAGTCCTTTTATTTTTTAGTATTCTATGTGGGAAAGGAACTAGTGGCACATGCTCCTTCTCTTTTTCTTTTTCAGTTTCTACCACAACAGAGGGTACAATTTCTATCACAACAGAAGAAGGTTCAAGTGTTTCCTCAAGATTTTTTTTATTTTTTCTGGTGCTGGTTCTGTAACCTTCCCGGATCTCAAGGAAAATTCACTCATATTAGCATTGAGGCCTTTTGGATTTACAACTGTTTGGGCAGAAAGTTGGTTTGATCCTTGGGCTTGCTGCATGGCATTCATTGAAGTGGCAAGTTGTCCAATCTGTTTCTGCAAAGTCTGAATACTAGAATCTGTTTGTTGCTGAAATTAGATATTGTTCACATCCATTTATTTCACTAAAGAAGTAAGCTCTTTAATTCTGGTTTCTAGAGCCTTGTTGAAAGAGGAAACCTGAATCTTATTCACACCTTTTGTTTGGACCGTAGAATTATTTCTGGTTGTGAACTGTTAGGAGTTGAGTGACATGTTCTCAATCAAGGCTTTGGCAGCAACTGGAGTTTTATCAACAAGTGCTCCACCACTAGCAGCATCAAGAATGTTTCTATCCATTGGTAACAATCCCTCGTAGAAATACTCAATAAGCAGTTGTTTGTTAATCTGATGTTGAGGGCAACTGAATACTAATTGTTTGAATCTCTCCCAATACTCAGCCAATGACTCACTTCCATGTCTAATACCACATATTTCTTTTCTGGTTGATGCAGCTCTGGAGGCAGGAAAGTATCTCTCAAGGAAGACTTCCTTCAAATCATTCCAAGTTGTGACAGAATTCGGCTCAAGATAATATAACCAATCCTTGGCAGCACCCTGTAGTGAAAGCGGAAAGGCTCTCAGCTTGATGTGATTTTTGGTGATTCTTTCAGGTCTCAATGGTCTTCGATGATCTTTGGGTTTTCGGACCTGGTCGGACGAACGGATGCGAATTGGCCGAAACAATAAATTGGAGGGGCCAAAACACTATAATCGACACCTATGACTCAACTAACGATTAAAAACAACAAGAGTCCCCGACAATGGTGCCAATTTGATTCTCTATCGCGCACAGGTCAAAACGAGTAACTAGAAAACCGTAATTTAGCGGAAGCGACAATCGAGTATCGTATCACAAGGATTCATGTATTATTGTTAACCTACTGAAATCGATTTAGTGGGGTTTATGGTTTTGGGATCGATTTAGAAAACAAAGTAAATAAGTGATTAAAACAAGCGATTATAAAATAAGCCAATCTACTGTTTTTGGTTTCCGGCTAATCATTGGTTTTTACCTACCAATTCTCTAAGCGGTTCGATCTCTATTCTATTCAATTTTGATTGACAAGCGCAATAGATATATGACAGATTGATATTCCTATATTTCGAATTAAACAAACGAATTAATACAATTGTGAATTAAGAAAACACGATTTACAAACGCGATTTAATGACAAAGCGACATAAACGACGATTAACAATTAAGAATGAAATCATACGAATTTAATCAAAACCATTCCATAAAATACAAATTAAGCAAACAAATTTTCATAAAATAAAATTGAAAGAGAAACGAAATTTAATTGATAGGATAAAAACCTCAAAGCCTTGGAAACTCGGTTACAACAGATTGACGCTAGAAGATTAGTTCCTCTTCATAATCATAGAAAGAAAAGGGTTATCATGAATAATGTGTAATGTGCCACAGTTCCGCGGTCTTCCTTTTAAACAAAATAAGGATTTCACTTATAATTCAAACAGAGTCGAAAAACATAAATTTGGCCCAAAAATGGCCCAAAAGAAATTATTTCCTAAAGTATGAAACTTCAACGAATTATGTGAGACTTCTGCATTCCGAATCAGCTTTTGGCTTCAACACTAAAGTTGTATCTCTTTCTCTTAGCTTTCCAACGCATATCAGAACGTGCAAAACGGAATCATGTAGCTCCAATTATGATCCGAACAGTGAACGGGTATCAAATAACCGCTAAAACTGAAAACAACAAACAAAAATAGATTAAAGCCAAACATGAACTTAAATCTAAAAACATAATAGAATAGTAAAATAAGCAAAACAAACTAGGGAAATTCCTAAGTACAATTATATAAGAATGTGCATCAAAATGTACTGATCAAGAAGTTAAATCCTTTCACCAACCAAAAGTTCAATCCCCATTGGCATCTCCAAAACCAAAGTCCAATCTATATTGGCAACCACTAAAAGTCCACTTTGCTTGCATCTTCATAAACTCAAGTACAATCAGCATTGGTACCCATAAAGTCTCACCTTCAAAAAAGGGAGACCAATCCAAAAACAACCAATAACCCTCTTGCATTACCATATGCATTGCATATAACATACATGCATAATTCTTTCAACAAAACGAGAAGTTTCCATTAACATGTACTATATGCATACGTAACATAATAATTCCTTCCCATCCACCCTTGGATGACGACATAATATAATTATTCGTTTCCATCATCCCTCTAATGGTGACAGTCTTTTCCATCAGTCCTCTTATGATGACAATCTTTTCCATCAACTCTTTGATGATGATATTCTATATTCGATCTCTTTCGTCAACCCTTTAAAGATGATAAATTCTTTTCCATAAACTCTTTGATGATGACATAACCTTGTTTTTCTTTTCCATCAGCTCTCTGATGATGACAGTCTTTTCCATCAGCCCTATGACAATGATAATCTTTTCCATCAACTCTTTGATGGTGATATTCTATATTCGATCTCTTTCGTCAATCCTTTGACGATGATAAATTATTTTCCATTAACTCTTTGATGATGACATAACCTGATTTTTCTTTTCCATCAGCCCTCTGATGATGACAGTCTTTTTCATCAGCCCTCTGATAATGACAATCTTTTTCGTCAACCTTTTGACGATGATATTACCTATATAAAGTCTTTCCACCAACCCTTTAGTGATGACATTCCTTAATTATTTCCCTCAACCCTTTGACGATGTCACTCCTTAGTGAAGTTATTTCCGTTAACCCTTTAACGATGACAAATTATTTTCCACCAACCCTTTGGTGATGGCATTCCTTAATTCTTTCCATCAATCATTTAATGACGTCACTCCATAGTGAAACCCTTTCCATCAACCTGTAAGACCCCAATTTTAACCCTAAGATCCCTCATTCTATCTCATCATATGCATTAGCATTGGGATCACACCTTGGCATCCTCCTTACCCCTCTTTCATTGGGTTTGTTTTGGGAGAGATCAGCAAGAACTATGTGATTGTATCATACTTGTATATTTGTCAATTTACTAACCAAAATACCAAAAATATGTCTTTGCATTTTCCTAACTCTTTTGTAGGTAGGGCATGATCACCATTGATCTATCAAGTTCACATCTAGGGTTTAAGACCCTCATGGCTAAGAGAAAAATCAAAGATTGGTCCACAAGGTCTCAAAGCATCATATATGAGTCCTAATGATCTCTACATGTCATATTGATCAAGTATTCTTCAAGAGTTTAGATGTGATTTGCCTTGGAAACCCTAGTTTGACTAGGTATCTCTCAAGTAACTTCTCCAACAAGATATCTCACCAATGGATCAAATTTCTCAAGGGAAACTTCAAAATTCATCATCTTGTGCATATATGATCTACCATGAGCCTAAAAAGTCAATAGAATTGGAGGCTAGCAAGTTGGTTGATGGTGGTTGGCCAGATGAATTCATCTGATCAAAACTTGGTCTCCCTAGACCCTATCTCCTACCATTTTCACCATATGAAAATGATTCCAAGAGAAAAGTTACTCTAAATTACATTCCAAACAACTTTCATGTTGATACCTAGAGCTAGTTTTGCTTGAAAAATCATTTCTATGTTGAAACATTATAGGTTATTTTGTCTAAACCCTAATTTGAAAGTCAACTTCCCAAGGCCATAACTTGCACAATTTTTATGATATGAAATATTTCCAAGTTGAAAAATCAAATTCAAGATGTATAATTCAACTTTTATGTTTTGAGTGGGAGCTAATTTAACTTTTATGAGCATGTGATATGAGGATACATTATAGGTCATTTTTGCCCTATACCATTGAACAAGTGATTTTCCTCAACTTCAAAAATGCATAACTCTATCATTCTAAATCCAAATGACATGAAATTGGTGACTATTTTGAAGGTTTTTTAAATAGCTAAAACTTTGATGAAAACACATTTCTCATTTGAAGCCCACATAAAAAGTTAAGCAAGGTGGAATATTGAGATATATGGCTTAACACTTAGAAAAATTTTCAACATGTTGAAATTTCCAAACTTCCACCTCAAAATTCACCATGATCCAAGTTCCAAATGAAAAAGTTTCCAACATCAAATTTGTTCCTCTTGATCTAAGCTTTCCAAAGAATCCAATTTCATGCATTTTGGATCAGATTTGCTAGGGCCGCACATCGTCTTAACAGGGTTGTATCATTGGAAGAAATCAAATGCTCAAAATCCCATTTCACATTGTCTTGACATCCAAGCCTCATTTGAACTTCAGAACAGTTGCACATGGATCAAATTGGATTGCTTCATGGGCCTGTACACGCCCATGCAAGCTGGTGCATCACCATGTCCAAATTTAGCAATTTTTCAAGTGTGCAAATATCACTATCAAATGCTATAAATACAGGCCCTTGGAGCTCATTTCAAACACACCTTACGCGCCAGCTTTGCCCCCCAATTGAAACCCTCACCATTCAAAGGAAAATCTGAGAATTTTCAACTTGAAAATTGAGTTTGAATCTCACTGTTTGGAGATTCAAAAATTCCAGGATCCAAAGCTTTGGTCCATTACCAAACCTCTTCTGCAAGCTTCTCAAGTGTGATCAGATCAAGTTTGAAGCAAGCAAGATCCATTTCTGCACAACATTGAAGGTAAATTTTAGAAAACTTCTTCTCCTCGATTCTCACTCAATTCTCATCAATTCTCTTGGATCTTTGGTTGTCTGAAGTCCTACCAATGTAGGCAAGAAGATTGAGTTGCTTTGAGGTCAAATCGAAGTAACTCAGTTGACACTCCTAAAAATTCAACTCCTCATATCTTTCTGTATGTGTGGAGTTAGTTAAAATTAAGGTCAGATTTGTGCTCTACGCCATTTTTTCTTTTAGATCATGTCCTCTTTTTTCATTTTCTTGATGGTGATGAGTGAACCAGTCCGGTGGACCTCGCCTGAGAAGGTGACCGGAGGTCCGGCGTCGGTGGTGTGTTGGACAGGTTCTGAGCCATTGATCTCATTAAAAATGTTTTAATCTTTGGCGTTGGTTGTGATTACCACGCGTGTGGCGCACTGACTAAGTTCCACCATGACCAAAATTCTATTGCCCGACCTCAAATAGTTGTGACTACTACATAAGTCCAATTACGATTGCTTAACATATCGCTAAATTTTTGACACAAAAAGGCATAACATTCTAGTTAGTGAGATTGTAAGTCTCCCCTCTTTCATGGTATTGTGTGGAAACTTGGCCTTTTTTCCTTCCTTTGGAAGATGTCTTGGTTCAAGGATTCATGCTTGTGATAAGTGGGTTGAGTGTTCTCCAAAGAATGACTTAAAAAAAAAGCAAAAGCAATACTAACTTCTAACTCATTAACAACTAACATTTAATTTCAAGCCATTTACTTTTAATGCACTTTAATTTTTAAGCTCTATTCATTTGCCATTATTCATACAATTTTAATTGTTTATATTAATGCTTTTTCACTTTGTCCGCTTGGACCATATTGTGTGATGTATCTTGTTTGTGTGTATTTTGTTTGTTTGTGTGGTCTTTGACCATTAATGTACATAATAAGAAACATAAACCCTAAAAAACTATTGTGTGGACTGTTGGTTTGATCTTGGGCAATTGGACTTAGAATTTAGACAACATTCCTATGCAAAAGGACTTGGCCAATGCCAACTTTCATGTAACCAAGTGCTTGCAATCTGAAACTTCATCTGGTACATCATTGAAGATTCCTTTGAGTTCATATACTACATGATCATTGTGAAGCTGTTATTTTAAACCCGTGATTTGTGGAATCCATCTGCTACATGAGCAAATTTGAAGGAGATCATGGAGTGGATAAAGCTTGGATGGGGCTATCTTTATTTGATGCCTTGCTCTTCAAGATAATATTGTATGCATTGTTTGTTGCTTGATTCTAAAGTCCAAGGGAATTTGGGGTTTCTATATGACATTCTTGTCTTTTGGATTGCTACCCATCGGTCAGATCTTTTCAACTCTTAACTTTTAAATTTATGCTTAGGATTAGTGTCATACCCCAAAATTTGCCCGTTAATTTTACAAGGCATTTTTCAAGGCACTCCAACTTATTTTTCAAGACATTGACCTTAAAGGAACAAAGACCCAGCTCAAAGACGGCCGAATCCAGAAAATGGCCCAAACTGGCATGCTCGCTAGGCGAGCAACTCCTTCGCCTAGCGAACCCTTCGTTATGCCACTCGCCTAGCGAAGCTTGCGAATACCAGAAAATTCTGGGCTTCATTCTGAGCCCATTAGGTCACGGAAAAGCATTATAAATACCAGCATTTCAGTCAGAAAGAGGAGGACAGAGGGAGACGAACCGGATGAAGGTGAGAAAAACAAGAAAGGGGGGTTTGAATTGTTTGGAAAAATAAGCGCTTTTTCAAAATGAAAACCACACAATGATTTTATACTGGTTCGCTTATAACACAAAGCTACTCCAGTCCACCCGGCCGAGGTGATTTCGCCTTCAACAAGGACTTAATCCACTAATCTTGAAAGATTACAAACAACGTCTAAGAGAAAGATCTCTTAGTCCTCTCAAGTATACAGACTACACAGAGTCACTTGAGGAAATAAACAAACAATAGATAAAAGATTTATGTAATCTAGAGTGCTTCTAAGATAAGAAAGTATTACAATAGTAAGAACAAAGTGATTCACGTTATAAGCAAAAGCTTCGTGAAGATTTGGAGAGCAAGAGTGTTTTCTTGAGCGTTGATGTTTCAGTATAATTTTTCCTTGTATGTGTTGTGTACTGAATGTTGATTTGCAGTCCTTTATATAGAAGAGAAGTAGTGGTTGAAACTGGTGGATATTAAAATGAATTTACGCCATCACTTAAATAGCTTCTGCAGGATAACTTTCTCTCCTTGAAATGACTACTTACCACATATAGTATCTTCTTTATTGAAATTGGAGATTAACGTCTCTTTCTGTATTAGGAAAACCATTTGCAAACCTTTACTTGACTTTAACGTTACTCTTTCATAATTAGCAATTCCATAATCAGAGTCTTCATGTATCTGAGAATCTTGGAGTCTTGGTTCTGATGTTGATCTCTTTGGATTCTGATGGATTCTTCAGATAGCGCTGATAAGTTCTGGAGTTTAGAGATAGCTTTGATCAGAGTCAGAACTTCTAGAGCTTACTTCTTGTTCAGATGCTTCTGATACTTTGCTGTTTTGCTCAGAGTTAGACTTTCTTGAACGTGTTTCTACTTCAGATGCTTCTTATCTTCTGATAATTTGTATCTGATCTGGTTCTGTATTTGATGACGTCATCAGATTTCTTCCTTCTTTCTTTAGAACCCTGCACACTTAGAAACTTTTCGTTAGGGTGCCATTTTTGGTTTCATCCTTTGTTATCATCAAAATCATGGAATCTGTTGTAGAACAATTTTTGTTCTTACAATCTCCCCCTTTTTGATGATGACAAAACAAACTTAATTAGCAGATGAAACATATAAAATATCAGATCAGATAGACAAGAGCTCCCCCTGAGATAGTGCTAGGGAGTTCAGAAGTTCTTACCAGAGCTTCTAAGTAAAGAGGTTTCTTGATACCTTCTGCAATTTCTTAAGTCCAGGTTAGATAAAATTATTTTTAAGAAAAATATGTTGCAGAATGCTTAAGGTATTTAGACAATATTTTCATCAGAGCTATTAATGACTTCTCCCCCTTTTTGTCAGAATAAAAAAGATATAGCAAAAATAAGGAATTTAAGAGAAAAACATTGTATTCAGATAAAAGCACAAAGGCAACAAGAACAGGAAAACATCAGAATCAGAGAAAGCAAACAAAACAACAGGCAAGCAAAAAAAAATATCCTAAGTGCCTAGGGGTTCGGAGGCGGAGGCATTCTCTGAAGCAACATAGCCAGCATGTTCTGAATGTTGTCGTTGACAGTGTCTTGCTTATCCATTCTGGCACGGAGTTCATTCTGATCTTGCTTAAGTTCTTTCAGCGTCTGGAGAACCATAGGGATAACAGAAGAGGACTCCCCCAGAGTCAGAGCCTGCTGTGCTTCAGCAGCAGCTTGTGCTTCTGCATCCGCCAGAGCCTTAGCTTCAGCTTCCTTTATCCTTAGGATTTCAGCTTCCTTTGCTCTTTCTTCTTCCAGTCTTCTAGCTTCCTCTTCAGCTTCTCTTGCTAGTCTCTCTTCCTCTAGCCTTCTGGCTTCAGCTTCTCGTGCAAGTCTTTCCTGGAGTCTTGCCTCAGCATCTCTGATGTAGCCATTTCTGACTTGTTCAGAGATGTGCTTCAGTCTAAAAGCCTCAGAGGTCATCCAGCCAATGACTCTGTTCCAGTGTGTCCTTACAGAGTCAGGATCATCACTGACTTCAGAGTTAGTGGTCAGAGACTTGACCTTTTGTACTGAAGCCCCTGCGACCAGCATGATGGCTTCCTCAAGGGTAGGTATAGAAAGGTCAGGTTCAGAGGTATGAGGTGGAGATGTTGGAGGGCTGAGATTTAGAGTTAGAGGTTCTGGTTCAGTTTCTGATTCAGGTTGAGGTTCAGATCTTTGGGGTGAAGCGTAAAGAGGGTTTAAGTCTAATGGTTCAGTTTCAGCTTCAGGTTCAGGTTCAGCAGAGGTGTTTGGAGGGGTGATATCAGAGGTGTGGAGGTTAGAAGGTTGAGTTTCAGAGGGTTGGTCTTCAGAAGTAATGTTGGTTGTTTGTTCTGGTGGAGGTGAAGTTGCTTCAGATTGTGTTTGTGTTTGTTGTTGTGAAGCAAGGTTTTGAGCCTGAATTTGGGCTAAGGTTGGAGAGTCAGGGTCAGAGTATTCTTGGTCAGAAGAGATTTCAAGGTATGGGGGTGATTCTGGTTCTGAAGATGATGAAGAGGAAGTGCTTTGGTTCATTTGTTCAGGTTCAGAAGGAGGTATGAATGTATGGGCGATATTTAAAATTGGTGAAGGTTGTGAGGTTCTGGTTGTAGAAGGTGGGATTTCAGAGGTTGTATAAATGGGTGGTGTTGGGAGAGGATTAGAGGAAGGAGTAGAGGAAACCATCAGAGGTTCAGAGGAAATAGGAGGAACAGACGTACCAGTAGAAATTTGCAGAGGAGCTGGAGATCTGCTTCCAGAAGATTCTCCAAGTCTTGCCTTCTTTGCCTGTGATGTTATCTTCTTCTCAGAGAGACCTCTCTTGTACCTGACGAAGTCTTCTTCTGAATCTAGACAATCGTCGAGGCTGAAGTCAGAGATGTCAACACCTTCATCCAGCAGACAATTAAGATAGATAGCAACCGCATCTCTGGGTTCATTCTTGTAGAACCTAGCAAGACCATGAGGAAGCTTCCTCTAATCTTTCAAGGAATCCCAGGATGTGTCCAACGTGGGTCTGACTTGAATCTTCTTTATTATTCCCATACTCTTGAGATTTCTGGCGTTCAGAGGCTTCTCAGTATCTATTGCCAGATCTTGCATCAGCTTGGCCTTCTCCAGATGATCTATCAGCCCATTCTCGATGAAAACATCAGATAACAATCTTCCCAGAGGGATGTAGGATCTGGGCTTCATGTTGTTTCTGGTCTCCCTGACAGAGTCTCTTAGGTATCTGAAGAGTAGTGCAGGAAGGCAGATCTTCACACCCTTGTGAATGCAATACAGAATGCACTTCTGATCTGCATTGATGTAATCAGAGGAGTTTGAGGATGGGCGGTGGTGAATAGTTCCCAGAATGATCTTAAGCCACACTCTGAGGTTCTGATGCAGCTCTTTGTTCTTTGAAGGATTTCCTTCAGTGTTGGGTTTGAAGATGGTTGGATTGATTACTTCAGCAACGCGCCTTGATCTAGGGTTGATGTTGTAAATCCTTTTTCCTCCATCTTTCTCCATGTTCAACAAAGAAGCAATTGACTCTTCAGTAATTACTATCTTTACCCCCAAAACATAGGAGACGATGAAATGGTCATCAGCATCTGCAAATCTCCAGAACTCCTTGATTAGAAGTGGGTAAACAGGGTCATAGAGCCTTTGGAAGTAGTTTCCCCAACCTTGTTGACGAAGTTCTTCAGTGAGATCAACTCCATTTCTTCTCAAGTTGTCAAAGTCCACCAGAGTTTCACATAACACATCCAATCCCTCAAAGGGAGTTGCTAGGTTGATGTGAGGTAAACGATCAAGGATATGGGGTTCTTTGTAAACTGGGGTGATGGAGACTCCTGTAACAGTTGGAGCTGGAATGCTTGAGGTTTGAGCAGTTGAGCTTGATTCCATTTGTTGAGAAAAGTTGAAAACTTCTTGTTGTTGAGCGTCCATGGTTGAAGAAGAAGATGAAGAGTTTGCAGAAATGCTTCAGAGAGGTTTAGGGTTTTAGAGAGGGTTTGAGAGTGAGTGAGAGTGATAAGTGTGTGAAAAGTGAGAAAAGTGTTTAAATATCCTAAGTTAAAACACATGCAAAACGACACACAATATTGCGTTAGCACAAAGCTCAAGTAAGCACGCTTGGGGGAGAAATGATTAAGGCTAATTAATGAATGTCTAATCCCAACAGTATGCACACTGCTCGAGGAGATCTCAAACGTTTCCCTTTGATTTTCTTCTGGACAGCTGTCTAGAAGTTCTAGGGTTGGACGCTAAGTGCTCCACGTGTTGATGTATATGATCTTCAGGAATACCAAAGGATTGGTTCCTGGAGATTTCTAACTCAGATATCTTCTTAACATGGTAGAAGTATCAGAGTCAGAGGCAGAAACACATTTGTTTATGTCAGAGTCTCATTTTACATTTTCAGAGCCACACTTCATTCTGGACAATTTTGAATGTTCAGATTTTCTAAGATAAAAAGAAATCTATCTTCAGCTAGAGGCTTAGTAAAGATATCTGCCCATTGATGATCTGTATCAATGAACTTCAATGTTACTATCCCTTTCTGAACATAGTCTCTGATAAAATGATGTTTTATTTCAATGTGTTTAGCTCTGGAATGTAGAATGGGATTCTTACTTAGACAAATGGCAGCAGTATTATCACAGAAGATAGGAATGTTACTCTCAAAAATTTGCAGATCTTCTAACTGATGCTTCATCCAGAGCATCTGAGTTGTGCACAGTGATGCTGAGATATATTCTGCTTCTGCAGTTGATAGAGCGATAGTTGACTGTCTTTTGCTAGCCCAGGAGATTAGATTGTTTCCCAGAAGCTGGCAATTTCCAGATGTGCTTTTTCGTTCTAGTCTATCTCCTGCATAATCTGCATCACAGTAACCAGAAAGTCTATACTCTGATGTTTTCTTATACATCAGGCCCAGGTTAGGAGTTCCTTTCAGATACTTGAGAATTCTCTTAACTGCTGTTAAATGAGATTCTCTAGGATCTGATTGGAATCTGGCACAAAGACAGACACTAAAGAGAATATCAGGACGAGTAGCAGTCAGATAGAGAAGAGAGCCTATCATACCTCGATAGAGCTTCTGACAAACCTTTGCGCTTACTTCTTCTTTTTCAAGAATGCATGTTGGATGCATTGGAGTTTTTGCAGAGTTGCAGTCAGCCATGTCAAATTTCTTCAGAACATCTTTAATATATTTGCTTTGATGAACATATGTAACTTCTGAAGTTTGGTTAATTTGAATTCCCAGAAAGAACTTTAGTTCTTGCATTAGACTCATTTCAAATTCTGCCTGCATTAACTTAGAGAATTCTTGACAAACAGAGGCGTTAACTGAACCAAAATAATGTCATCAACGTATATCTGGCATATCATGAGATCATTATTAAGGTTCTTACAGAAAAGTGTGGAGTCAACTTTCCCTCTGATAAAATTGTGTTCCAGAAGAAAATTGCTTAAACGTTCATACCAAGCTCTGGGAGCTTGTTTAAGTCCATATAAAGATTTTTTAAGTTTAAAAACATGTTCTGGAAAGTTTGGATTTTCAAAACCTGGAGGTTGGTTGACATACACTTCTTCTGATATATAACCATTAAGGAATGCACTATTGACATCCATTTGATATAATTTAATAGAATGGTTAATAGCAAAAGATACAAGAAGACGAATAGATTCTAACCTTGCGACTGGAGCAAAAGTTTCATTATAATCAATACCTTCTTGTTGACTATAACCTTGAGCTACCAGTCGAGCTTTGTTTCTGACGACTTCTCCTTTCTCATTCAGCTTGTTTCTGAATACCCATCTGGTTCCAATAACGTGAGTGCCTCTGGGCTTTGGAACAAGATCCCAGACATCATTCTTTGTGAATTGATCTAATTCTTCTTGCATGGCTGAAACCCAGTCGTTATCTTGAAGTGCTTCATCACAGGACGTAGGCTCAATCAGAGACACTAGTCCCAGAGGAGTATCTTCAGAGGTTCTGAAGGTAGATCTGGTTCTGACAGGTTCGTCCTTGTTTCCCAGAATCAAATCTTCAGATACGTTGATACGACTTTTAACTTTCTTTGGGATTTCTGGGGTTTAATTTCTTCAGAGTTCTGAGTGACAGTTGCTTCTGGAGCTTTATCAGAACCTGCAAGGGTGATTTCTAAATCTGCAAAATCTTCAACTAGCTTTGACTTTTTAGGGTCAAGCTTATCATCAAATCTGACATGAATTGATTCTTCCACAATTTTGGTTTCTGTGTTGTATACTCTGTAGCCTTTAGAGCGTTCTGAGTATCCTAACATAATACCTTTCTGTGCTTTGGAATCAAACTTGTTCAGATGTTCTTTAGTGTTTAAAATAAAGCAAGAACATCCAAAAGGATGAAAATATGAAATGTTTGGTTTTCTTCCTTTACACAGTTCATAGGGAGTCTTTTCCAGAATGGGTCTTATAGAGATTCTATTCTGAATGTAACACGCTGTATTTATAACTTCTGCCCAAAAGTGCTTTGCCACATTAGTTTCATTGATCATGGTTCTAGCCATCTCTTGGAGTGTCCTATTCTTCCTCTCTACAACTCCATTTTGTTGTGGAGTTCTAGGGCAGGAGAAATCATGGGATATTCCATTAGAGTCAAATAATTCTTCAAAATCTTTGTTTTCAAATTCTCCACCATGATCACTTCTGACTCTAACAATTTTAGCATCAAATTCTTTTTGCACTTTGGAGCAGAAACTAGTGAATACAGAGTGAGACTCACTCTCGTGCTTTAGGAATTTCACCCATGTCCAGCGACTGTAATCATCAACAATGACTAGTCCATACTTCTTTCCATTGACTGATGCTGTTTTCACAGGACCAAATAAGTCAATGTGGAGAAGTTCCAGAGGCTTAGAGGTAGAAACAACATTTTTCTTTTTAAAGGATGTTTTAGAAAATTTTCCTTTCTGACATGCTTCACACAGAGCATCTGAAGAAAACTTCAGTTTAGGTAGGCCTCTGACTAACTCAAGTTTGTTTAGCTGAGAAAGTTTCCTCATGCTAATGTGGCCCAAGCGTCTATGCCATACCCATTGCTCTTTATGAACAGACATCAGACATTTAACATTTTGTTCTTTTAAATCAGAAAGATTAATTTTATAAATGTTGTTTTTCCTCTTGCCTGTGAAAAGGACAGAGCCATCGTTCTGATTAATGGCTTTACATGTTTTTTGATTAAAGATTACATCATAACCGTTATCACTTAATTGACTTATGGATAACAAGTTATGCATTAATCCTTCTACGTAAAGAACATCAGATATAGAGGGAAGAGTACCATTACCAATAGTTCCGGAGCCTCTGATCCTTCCTTTCTGATCTCCTCCGAAACCTACGAATCCAGCATCTTTAAGTTCCAGGCTTTGGAACATAGACTTTCTTCCCGTCATGTGTCGCGAGCATCCAGAGTCCAGGTACCATGACTGGTGTCTGAACTTTGCTGCATAGGATATCTGCAACATACACAATCTTATCTTTTGGTACCCAGAATCTCTTGGGTCTTCTTTGATTAGTCTTCCCAGAGTTTCTCATAACTTTGGGTTTTCTAGCATTTTCAAATTTTTGTTCTTGTGTGTGTGTATAGTGATATGAAAATGGAGATTTAAGTTGGTCACTAGAAGAAGTTTTAACTTCCTTAGGATCATACCCAATTCCCTTTTTATTGTTCTGACTGACTCCATAAATCATGGATGCCATAATACTCCTACCTATTCCATTTTTCAGAAATTCTTGAAAGGCTTCTTCGTATTTATAAATTATTGCATTTGAAGTTTGTGGAGTTTGAGATAACGCTTCTTCTAATTCTAAGCTTTTTCTTTTTGCTCCATCTCTTTCTAATGTTAACAATCTGATTGTATCTTCTTGTGCTAGAATTGTCATCTCAAGCTTGCCACATTCTTCAAATTTTGCTTTAAGACAGCCTTTAATGTTCTTAAACTTTTGTTTTAATTTCTGATATGAGCTAAGAGTTTCTGACAAACAAGATTCTAGATCAGATCGAGAAAGTTCAGAAAATACCTCTTCAGATTCTTCATCTGAGTTACTCCTGGATGTGGTAGCCATAAGTGCCACATTGGCCTGTTCATCAGAGTCAGATTCTGATGATCCAGATTCACTATCATCCCAGGTAGCCATCAGTCCTTTCTTTGTCCTGAAGGTATTTTTCTTGAAGCTTTCTTTTCTAGGGTTGTCTTTCTTTAGCTTGGGGCATTCATTCCTGTAATGACCTGTTTCTTTACATTCATAACAGGTAATATCTTTGTTAGATTTACCTTTTGAAGTTGATTCTGATCGATCCCCTCTGGGTCTTGGTCTTCTGAAGTTGTTGTTCCTCTTTTTCCAGAGTTGCTTAACTCTTCTGGTTAGTAGGGACAATTCTTCTTCATCATCAGAGTCTTCTGGTTCAGAGTTGTCAGCATCTTCAGTTTCTGCCTGGAGAGCTTTGGTTCTGTCAAGTTTGCGTCTTTCAGGTCTGGACTTTAATGCTACAGACTTGTTCCTTTTCTGAGGCTCATCTTCCTCTAGTTCTATCTCATGGCTTCTGAGAGAACTGACAAGTTCTTCAAGGCTAATATTGTTCAGATCCTTTGACAGCTTCAGAGCAGTAACCATAGGTCTCCATTTCTTTGGCAGACTTCTGACTATCTTTTTGACATGGTCTGCAGTTGTGTATCCTTTGTCTAGAACCTTGAGACGTGCAATCAGAGTTTGGAATCTAGAGAACATTGCCTCTATGGCTTCATCATCCTCCATTTTGAAGGCTTCATATTTCTGGATAAGCGCCAGAGCCTTTGTCTCTTTGACTTGAGAGTTTCCTTCATGAGTCATCCTTAGAGAGTCAAGTATGTCTTTGGCTGTTTCTCTGTTGGTGATCTTTTCATACTCGTTGTAAGATATAGCATTTAGGAGTATGGTTCTGGCCTTGTGATGATTCTTGAAAACTCGTTTCTGATCATCTGACATCTTACTTCTGGGAACTTCAGCTCCATCCTCTGTGACAGGAGGTTTGTATCCATCTGTGACAATGTCCCAGAGTTCAGCATCATAGCCTAGAAAGAAACTTTCAATTCTATCTTTCCAGTAATCGAATTTCTCTCCATCAAAGACAGGAGGCTTAGCATTATAACTATCCTTTTCATTTGTGTGGGCCATAGTTTTTCTCTTTCTGGATCTCTCTACACTGTTAAGTGTTTGATTAGAAAACCAATAACAGAGCTGGAGCTCTGATACCAATTGAAGGTGAGAAAAACAAGAAAGGGGGGGGGGGGGGTTTGAATTGTTTGGAAAAATAAGCGTTTTTTCAAAATGAAAACCACACAATGATTTTATACTGGTTCGCTTATAACACAAAGCTACTCCAGTCCACCCGGCCGAGGTGATTTCGCCTTCAACAAGGACTTAATCCACTAATCTTGAAAGATTACAAACAACGTCTAAGAGAAAGATCTCTTAGTCCTCTCAAGTATACAGACTACACAGAGTCACTTGAGGAAATAAACAAACAATAGATAAAAGATTTATGTAATCTAGAGTGCTTCTAAGATAAGCAAGTATTACAATAGTAAGAACAAAGTGATTCACGTTATAAGCAAAAGCTTCGTGAAGATTTGGAGAGCAAGAGTGTTTTCTTGAGCGTTGATGTTTCAGTATAATTTTTCCTTGTATGTGTTGTGTACTGAATGTTGATTTGCAGTCCTTTATATAGAAGAGAAGTAGTGGTTGAAACTGGTGGATATTAAAATGAATTTACGCCATCACTTAAATAGCTTCTGCAGGATAACTTTCTCTCCTTGAAATGACTACTTACCACATATAGTATCTTCTTTATTGAAATTGGAGATTAACGTCTCTTTCTGTATTAGGAAAACCATTTGCAAACCTTTACTTGACTTTAACGTTACTCTTTCATAATTAGCAATTCCATAATCAGAGTCTTCATGTATCTGAGAATCTTGGAGTCTTGGTTCTGATGTTGATCTCTTTGGATTCTGATGGATTCTTCAGATAGCGCTGATAAGTTCTGGAGTTTAGAGATAGCGTTGATCAGAGTCAGAACTTCTAGAGCTTACTTCTTGTTCAGATGCTTCTGATACTTTGCTGTTTTGCTCAGAGTTAGACTTTCTTGAAAGTGTTTCTACTTCAGATGCTTCTTATCTTCTAATAATTTGTATCTGATCTGGTTCTGTATCTGATGACATCATCAGATTTCTTCCTTCTTTCTTTAGAACCCTGCACACTTAGAAACTTTTCGTTAGGGTGCCATTTTTGGTTTCATCCTTTGTTATCATCAAAATCATGGAATCTGTTGTAGAACAATTTTTGTTCTTACACCGGAACCCTAGCAATCAAACCTTGGAGGCTAACCGAGAGAATTCAGAGCAACCATAAAGGAAACCCTGAAGGCAATCCATCGGCACAAAGGTTACCTCCGCCCAACTCAATCCGATACCAAAGGTGATCTGCCAATTCAACGTTGCAATTCAATCGCGAACAGGTTTGCGCATCACTACTGTTTTATGCTTCCAATCTGTAATCTCTGAATACATAATGCATCATGATTGAATTTCTGGATATGTAATTAGAGTTTGCATGTGAGTTTAAGTATGCCTGAATATCCTGAATGTTGGACCATGTTATTTCTGTAATTGAACGCCATAGGGCGTGCAACATGCTGAGATCGTACTGTTCTGAAATTCAAAACCCGCAGCCGCTCGCTAGCACATCGCTAAGCGAGCATGTAGCGAGTATTCGCTAAGCCTTCGCCAGGCGAGGCAGAGGCGAACGTGACAGTCGCTAATGTTTTGGTTGTTCTGTTCTATGCTTATCTGATCTGTTCTATTTTAATCATGCGTTATTTTTGCCTGACATTCCTACTGCTGTGTTTCTTTTGCGGTGTAATCCTCGATTGCACTCCCATTTGGTATTCTGACCTGTTTGCTGAATATTGTAAGGATTCACATACTCCCGGAGAAGGTAGATTGTTAGGTATTCCACTTTATTTGTGGGATACCCTTGTGGAGATTCATCCTAATTACTTAATTGATTTTAATGTAATTATTTAATTGATTTTAATGTGGAGATTCATCCTAATTACTTAATTAATATGGACCTAACTACCTAATTACAACTACCTAATTGATTGTAACATATTGCCTTTGAATATGTGATATTGGACCTCTCTTTGTTGCCCTACGGTATTACGGTATTACGGTCATGTCCCGCGAATGTGGGGATACACTTAGCAAAGACCCTTCGGTTAAATCATCATGTCCCTATAAAATAAATCATAGTCCCTCGGATGTTGCCTGCGAATATATGATTTTGCCCCTCGATGACCCTTCGTTGTAGCCTACGGTTAAATGATGATCGTCCCTTCGAATGCTAAGGTATCCTTACAAATGTTGCCTTCAGTGACCAATCGATGACCCTACGATGACCCTTTTACATCCAACGGATAAGACTACTTACTTCTCAATAGTAAGGACAGTTTTACCCTCACAAGGATAGGAAATGCCCATAAAGACCTTGGGTAGGTATAACTCTTAATTGCTGGCTCATAACCTAAAACATTTTTCATACCTCACACTTTGCAAATACTAGAAGATCACCACTTGGTATACATTCGTACTAGAATCATTGCCAAGTTATATTCTTCTAAACCGCTTTCAAAATTAAACGAGATAAATACTAGGGGCAGGAGGAACAGAAAAATGGCTCTCGAACAAATTGTCAAGGATCTCCAGGCTCAGAATGCTCAACTCCAGGAGATGATCTTGAACTTATCCAAGGGGCAGGAGGAACTGAAGGCTCTCTTGCTCGAGCAGAAGAAAGACAAGAAACCTGTGAGTTACATTAACCTGGGAAGAAGGCTTAAAGGACAGGCCGCAGGAGTCAAGATTAGAATTCCGAAGGATCAAGAAGAGGGGACAGATTCAGAAGATGGGAATGCTGATCTCTTCAACCCTGAGGACGACGATGAAGATTACGAGAATGAACAGTACTTTCCAAGAGATGGCAAGTACGAGTTGCTGGAAGAACGTATGCTAGCTATGGAGGGTCAGAAGACGCCCGGCTTGGATTTCGAAAGCTTGGGTCTGGTCTCCGATGTGGTCATTCCTCGCAAATTCAAGGTCCCCGCTTTTACTAAGTATGATGGGGCATCTTGTCCTCAGATGCATCTGAGAGGTTACGTGAGAAAGATTCAGCCGTACACCACTGATAGGAAGCTATGGATCCATTTCTTCCAAGAGAGTCTGTCTGGCACACAGTTGGAGTGGTACTATCAGCTCGAGAGCTCTAACATCCGCACCTGGACTGATTTAGCAACAGCTTTCTACAAACACTACCAATACAATTCTGAATTGGCGCCTACTCGGCTACAGCTGCAGAGTATGACTATGGGCTCTAAAGAAAGCTTCAAAGAATATACTCAGAAATGGAGAGATTTGGCTGGCAGAGTCAAACCCCCTATGACTGATCGAGAATTAGTGGACATGTTCATGAGCACACTGACTGGCCCATTCTACAACCATCTATTGAGGAGTTCCTCGTCGGGTTTCACTGAACTTATATTAACAGGCGAACATATTGAAAGCGGCATTCGAAGTGGAAAGATACAGGCAGCTACCTCTGATCCTCCAGAGACTCCTAATGTCATCACTGCTCCTCTGCCTAATCTTGACAAGACTGTCAATGCTGTGGAAGATGCTGATAACAATTGTGACTTAGATAGCTGGGTTTTCCCAACAATTGGTGACAGACTCAATAACTAAAAGGCTGAAGACACTATCCCGATTTCCTTTAGTCAGGAGTAATCGTTATTGCTTATCTAATGTGTCAAATTTGGTTAAATGTTTTGCCACTTTCATGAGCATATTCACATTCAATAAATCAATGGACTTTTTGCATTCAAATATTGCGCTCTTTATCTTTCCTGTCATTTTTCAAACAAGCTATGTTTTCTTGCACACACTCACGTAACAAATTGCGTATCCATATCCACTCTGGATCCTGTTGATAATAGTTCTGCTACTGTTAATTATGACTTTGAAAATCCGATCTACCAAGCCGAGGATGGAAGTGAGGAAGATTGTGAAGTCCCTGGAGAACTTGCCAGACTGTTACTGAAAGAAGAAAAGACCATACAGCCGCATGAGGAATCAATTGAAATTGTAAATCTGGATACTGAAGTAGACAAGGGAGAAGTCAAAATAGGAGCAGGCTTGGAAAACAGTGTCAAAGAAAGATTGATTCAGATGTTACATGACTATGTAGAGGTTTTCGCGGGAAAAATCAAGAGATGATATGGAATGATGAATGTCAAGAAGCTTTTGACGAAATCAAGAAGTATTTCCAAGAACCTCCAATTCTGATGCCACCTGTTGAAGGAAGACCTCTAATCATGTATTCGACCGTGTTAGAAAATTCAATAGGGTGTGTTGGGGCAACATGACGAGCCTGGTCGAAAAGAGCATGCCATATACTACCTTAGCAAAAAGGTACCGACTGTGAAACAAGATACTCACAGCTCGAGAAAGCTTGCAGTGCTTTGGCTTGGGCTGTTCGCCGACTAAGACAGTATATGTTGAATCATACCACTTTATTGATTTCTAAGATGGATTCTATCAAATATTTATCTGAGAAACCTGCTGTCTCCTAAAAGAGTTATCACTGATAATGGTGCAAATTTGAACAACAAAATGATTACTGAACTCTGCACGCAGTTCAAAATAAGACACCATGACTCTTCTCCGTACCGGCCGAAGATGAGCGGCGCCGTGGAGGCTGCTAATAAGAATATCAAAAAGATCATACAAAAGATGACAGTAACATACAAAGACTGGCATGAGATGTTACCCTTTGCTCTTCATGGTTATCGCACTTCAGTGCACACTTCGACAGGGGGCAACTCCTTTCTCTTTGGTCTACGGAATGGAAGCTATTTTACCAGTGGAAGTTCAGATTCCCTCTCTAAGAATCATGAAAGAGGCGGGCTTAGATGAAGATGAATGGATTCAGACTCGACTCGATCAGATAAATTTGATTGATGAGAAGAGGCTTGCGGCTGTTTGTCATGGGCAGATATATCAGAAGCACATGACCCAGGCATTTAACAAAAGAGTCAAGAGACAGGTATATCAAATTGGCGACTTGGTGATCAAGCGTATCATTCTACCGCAAGGTGATCCCAGAGGCAAATGGACTCCCACATACGAAGGACCATTTGTAGTTAAGAAGGTATTCTCTGGTGGAGCCATGATGCTTGCTACAATGGATGGCGAAGACTTCCCGCATCCCGTGAACGCGGACATAGTTAAAAAATACTATGCATAAAAGAGACCCGCTAGGTCGACGTATCTAGGCAAAAGTAAAGGGCATCCCGGCGAACCAAAAGGGTTCGGGCAAAATTTAGGGATAAACATATAAAAATGTACACCCGGCAAGTCGAAAACCTGAAAAGGCGGCTTGGGCAAAAAAGGGTATCCTGGTGGACTGAAGACCTAAAAAGGCGGTCCAGGCAAAAATTAGGGATTAAAGCGTATGACTATGTCCCGTTCTCGGTCAGCTTCACCCAAGTCAAAAGGACTGAACAAGCCAATCACTTTTATCCGACAGCAGGAGATGAGAGGCTTGAAGACATAATGACAGTAGCAGAATTAAAATCGATAGGACTTTTCCTTCATAGCTTTTTCTTTATGTCCTCGACAATTTCCTCTTACTAGGATTTCTGTCTCTTTGTACACAAATTTCCTATTTATAGGCCCTCTTTCAAACTCAATACAATTTTATTTCCAAAAGATGCTTTTGTTTTACTTTTTCTGTTTTGTTTGCGTAAACGTCCATTGATTTAATTTGAATTAATATGTGCCTTTGAATATGATCAATGTTTACTAAAAATACATGCATAAAACGGAAATAGCAATTACGAAAGACTTCGGGATCAAGGAGAAGGTCTAACCATGCGTTCCAATGAATCCGGTTGCTAATTCCATTCCCCAGCATAAACCAGCTATTTCCCAGAAGAGGTTGGCATCACCAGACCGGTCATCTCTTCCATCCCCAGCCAGGCTCGGTTGAGTGTTTCCACCATCAGATAGAAATCAAGTATCCCCCAGCTAAGAAAGGGTCATAAATACAAACATCTCCAACTAGAAGATGGGGATTTATTTTCCCCAGGGAGTCGCCAGGAAAAACTTTTCACACGCATAATTCATTCATTACATCATTTCACAACATACGCATGCATACATTGTTCGCATTTATTTTCATAAGCATAAAACATCTCATGCATCATGACATGGCATGAAGCTAACTTTATTTTTCAGTTAATTATCCTCCTGATACAGTCAAAACAAAGGTCCATCCAGACGGACATCTTTATCAATTACATCCAAGATTCAACTACATCTCTCAGATACAATCCATATGAGCATTCACTCTGGCAAGCAATCTGATATCCGCCCAATGGTGGCATCTTTAAGCCCACCCCAGATATTCATTGCAAATACAACATATACAAATACTATCAGATATAGCCTAACGCACGGTTCATTCTGATTCAGCCTAACGTATGGTTCCTCCAACTGTTCCAAAACGGTCTAGCGTACAACCCATTTGGATGTTCATCCCCTCAGATACGATCTAGCGTATGATCCATTCTGATCTTTATTCCTCCGATACTACCTAGCGTACGGTACATTCTAAAGTGTAGTCTAGCGTATGACTATCCCTTATCACCAGATACAGCCAAACGGACGGCTCATTCTGCTACTCAGATGCGATCTAGCGTACGATCTGTTCTGACCTTTACTTCTCCAGATACAGCCTAACGGACGTCTCATTCTGCTATCCAGATACTACCTAGCGTACGGTACATTTTGAAACGTGGTCTAGCGTACGACTACCCTTTCATCCTCAGATACAGCGTAATGAACAACTCATTCTGCAACTCCAATACGGTCTAACGTACGACCCATTTGGATCTTCAACTCAGATACGATCTAGCGTACGATCCATTCTGATTCTACCTTCGTCAGATACAGCCTAACGAACGGCTCATTCCGCAACTTAGATACGATCTAGCGTACGATCCATTCTGATCTTCCCTCCCTAGCGAAGTCATCCGCCTAATGAACAACTCACTCTGCTATTCAGATACAGTCTAGCGTATGATCCATTCTGATCCCTTATCCCCAGCAACGTATAACACACTCTGACTCCCCAGCGAAGTCAAGAGCCTAATGGACGACTCACTATACGGTCTAGCGTATGACCCGGTATGACACCCATGTCTTCGGATATCGTCTAATGTACGACGCACTCTGAAGCTCTCATCATCAAACTTCCTGGATGGCATCTTTAAGCCCACCTCCATCAAGACTAACCTTTGATTAACAAGTGCAAATTTTCGGGGCATTCTAGTGTTTAATAATCTTCCACCTCCAGACCACGAATGGCGTACATACCATTCTAACTCTCTCGGTTCAAGAAAATTGAACAGGGGCAGCTGTCATACCCCAAAATTTGCCCGTTAATTTTACAAGGCATTTTTCAAGGCACTCCAACTTATTTTTCAAGACATTGACCTTAAAGGAACAAAGACCCAGCTCACAGATGGCCGAATCCAGAAAATGGCCCAAACTGGCATGCTCGCTAGGCGAGCAACTCCTTCGCCCAGCGAACCCTTCGCTATGCCACTCGCCTAGCGAAGCTTGCGAATACCAGAAAATTCTGGGCTTCATTCTGAGCCCATTAGGTCACGGAAAAGCATTATAAATACCAGCATTTCAGTCAGAAAGAGGAGGACAGAGGGAGACGAACCGGAACCCTAGCAATCAAACCTTGGAGGCTAACCAAGAGAATTCAGAGCAACCCTAAAGGAAACCCTGAAGGCAATTCATCGGCACAAAGGTTACCTCCGCCCAACTCAATCCGATACCAAAGGTGATCTGCCAATTCAACGTTGCAATTCAATCATGAACAGGTTTGCGCATCACTACTGTTTTATGCTTCCAATCTGTAATCTCTGAATACATAATGCATCATGATTGAATTTCTGGATATGTAATTAGAGTTTGCATGTGAGTTTAAGTATGCCTGAATATCCTGAATGTTGGACCATGTTATTTCTGTAATTGAACGCCATAGGGCGTGCAGCATACTGAGATCGTACTGTTCTGAAATTCAAAACCCGCAGCCGCTCGCTAGCACATCGCTAAGCGAGCATGTAGCGAGTATTCGCTAAGCCTTCGCCAGGCGAGGCAGAGGCGAACGTGATAGTCGCTAATATTTTGGTTGTCATGTTCTATGCTTATCTGATCTGTTCTATTTTAATCATGCGTTATTTTTGCCTGACATTCCTACTGCTGTGTTTCTTTTGCGGTGTAATCCTCGATTGCACTCCCATTTGGTATTCTGACCTATTTGCTGAATATTGTAAGGATTCACATACTCCCGGAGAAGGTAGATTGTTAGGTATTCCACTTTATTTTTGGGATACCCTTGTGGAGATTCATCCTAATTACTTAATTGATTTTAATGTAATTATTTAATTGATTTTAATGTGGAGATTCATCCTAATTACTTAATTAATATGGACCTAACTACCTAATTACAACTACCTAATTGATTGTAACATATTGCCTTTGAATATGTGATCTTGGACCTCTCTTTGTTGCCCTACGGTATTACGGTATTACGGTCATGTCCCGCGAATGTGGGGATACACTTAGCAAAGACCCTTCGGTTAAATCATCATGTCCCTATAAAATAAATCATAGTCCCTCGGATGTTGCCTGCGAATATATGATTTTGCCCCTCGATGACCCTTCGTTGTAGCCTACGGTTAAATGATGATCGTCCCTTCGAATGCTAAGGTATCCTTACAAATGTTGCCTTCAGTGACCAATCGATGACCCTACGATGACCCTTTTACATCCAACGGATAAGACTACTTACTTCTCAATAGTAAGGACAGTTT
The DNA here is from genome assembly GCF_024323335.1 of Lathyrus oleraceus. Lineage (NCBI taxonomy): Eukaryota > Viridiplantae > Streptophyta > Magnoliopsida > Fabales > Fabaceae > Lathyrus > Lathyrus oleraceus. The sequence goes on from NC_066583.1 coordinate 199,603,279, forward strand.
TACCCTCACAAGGATAGGAAATGCCCATAAAGACCTTGGGTAGGTATAACTCTTAATTGCTGGCTCACAACCTAAAACATTTTTCATACCTCCCACTTTGCAAATACTAGAAGATCACCACTTGGTATACATTCGTACTAGAATCATTGCCAAGTTATATTCTTCTAAACCGCTTTCAAAATTAAACGAGATAAATACTTTGTATACATTCGTACGAGGATCATTACAAAGTTACACTCTCTTTCCAAAACATTTTTTCCAGACAAACATAAGTGATCAAGCAATTAAGAGCCCATGGATAACCATGGATACAAAGGGTGCTAACACCTTCCCTTTGTATAATGTACCTCCCGAACCCAAAATCTAATCAAGGTCTTTCCTGTTCTTTTCCGCCTTTCCGTATTGGATAAAAGAAAAGTCGGTGGCGACTCTTGCTAACCGCGACATTTGTTTTCCAAAGCAAAAACACACAAAGTCAGTTCACCGTATGACAATTAGTCTCTTCATCTCCTCCCCATCTCTTTAATTTCAAAATCTCTCCCCTTTTTTTTAAAACTTCTTTGTTTGAACTTGTCATTTTCTTAACTTAGACCCTTTGCAAACTAGAAACTTTGGCCTTATGCCATTGCATTTTTAAACTTCTTTTCTTAAATCAAACTTGTAAATAAACTAAACTATACTTGACTTAAAATTTTCAAAAGCCAAAAAGAACTAACTCATTCAAACCATTTTTAGGCCTTGGTGCCTTTCAAACTTAATTTTTTTTAAAAGCAATACATCTACTTTGAAATTTATACCACGAACTACGAGGTTTTGATCCCTCATTTTTTATGTTGGTACGTAGGCACAAGTCCGAAAGTCTTGTCAAACACAAAAATATAATTAATGAATTCTTTTCTCATCCCCCTATTCTATTTGTTTGTAAACATCACTTTGTCAAAAATACACATGCACACCAAAAGGGTTCCCTAGGAGTACCTAGGACACTTTGGGTGCTAACACCTTCCCTCTGTGTAACCAACCCCCTTACCTGTAATCTCTGGCATTTTATTAGTTTTGATTTGAAAACTTCTTACTTTTGGGTTTTGTTCGTACTTTTCCCTTTTCCCTTGGAAACAATAAAAGCGCGGTGGCGACTCTTGTTATTTGATGTCTTGCTTATCCATAGCTTGATAATCATGAATTTACCGCTACACAACCCTTTGATTATGATATTCTATATTTGATCCTTTCCGTAAACCCTTTGACGATGACAAATTCTTTTGCATAAACTCTTTGATGATGATAATCCTTTTCCGTCAACCCTTTGACGATGACAATTACCTTTCCATCAACCATTTGATGATGATGTTCTATAACTGATCATTTTCCATCAACCCTTTGATGACAAAATTCACTATCTTCCATCAAACCCTTTGGTGATAATATTCCCCAACAATCTCTTTGGAAACAAAATAAAGCCCTATAAAAATCCAAGTACCTAGTTGCATTCCCACATGCATCACATGCATCATTTCGTGCATAATTTTCCTTCCAAAATGAGAAAATTCATAAAAAACAATTCTATCAATCATCAACATACCCATGTATATCACTTCCGCTAAAATGGGGAGTTTCATAAAAATTGAACAAAAAATTATTATTCACATTCCTTCATGCACATCTGAAAATCCTCAGCAACGGCATACTTACATACATCTCATGCATCATTCCACGCGTGGTACTTCCATCCAAAATGGAACGTCATAAAAAACATAAAACATAACATAGTTCAGGATCCAGGGTCAATCATATGTATCCCAGACATTCCTCATTTAAGTCGATGGAGTTATTACCTTGCATGTACTTGTGGAGTTATTTCCCAAAAAGTCATTCTTCAACTTTATGGTTGATGATTATCATACCCCAAAATTCACCCTACCCCCATACAACTTTAATCTGATCCATGTCCCTACCCCATTACAACTTTCATCTGATCCATGTCCCTATTACCCCTACATGCATTCATCGTTCCATCACCATAATTGCATTAACATCTAAAACCAAAGGCATGTTGCACGGGCTCAAGGCATGGCGTTCATACCTGAGAAAACACCACCAAAACAGGAAAAAGTCACCTTTTGGACAGTGTAATCGATTACACCAACCTTGGTAATCGATTACCTGGCTAAAAATCAGGCTCCCAAGCCATTTTTGGTGCCTGTAATCGATTACACCAACCATGGTAATTGATTACCTGGCAAAAATCAGGTTCCCAGGCCATTTTTGGTGCCTGTAATCGATTACACCGACCTTGGTAATCGATTACACTTGCAAGGACAGCAACAGCAACTCTGTTTTCTACATAGAGTACAATTTGTTTCACCCCCTTTCCCACTTAGTTTCCCTATAAATAGGGGTACTATTTCCCCTCATTTTTCATGCTTCCTATCCCCAAAAATTTTTGTCCAAGTACCATTCACTCTCCTCTCTAAACCTAGGTCAAAACAAAAAATCTTTCTCTCTAAAAACGTCACCCCACCAACTTTTTTTTGTCCTCTTTCACATTTTTTTTCCAAAACTTCTCACTCTCTAACACTCACAAATCAACCCCTTCACTAAGCTTCCATCCTAAATACTTTCATCTCAAACTCCTTTGCTTCACATTCAAGTTCAACACCCTTTCAACCTAGTTTTTTTTTCACATCTTTGGATAATGATTTTAGCTTAAACTTTGTTAACTTTTTGGTTATGTTTTGTGTTAAAAAATGGTTGTTTGTTCTTGGTTGATCTTTTGAGAGAGTTTAGATTCAAGTTTGCAAAAAATGGTTAACTTTGGTTTACACACTTTTTTGAGATTTCTTGCTCTTACTACCTTTTTATTCACCTTTTTTAGCATTGCTTTATGATTGTTATCATTTTCTTTTATTGTGGATTTGTTGTATTTGTTTGGTTGATGAGGTCTATTAGATCATGACCATGGTTATTTAGAGTTGATTAAATCTTCAATGTTTCAAACCTATTAATGGTTGATCAATAGATCATTCATGATACTTTGAGGCATTGATAAATTGCCTCTATTTTAACCATATTTGAGTCATTTGATACATAGATGAAACCATGTCTTTACATTAACTTGCTAATCCATTTGCTTATTGTTACTAACCACTAACTACTAACTTCTAACATTTATATTATTGCACTTTATTTTCTTGCAATTTATTTTATTATTCACTTTATTTCAAGTATTTTATGTTTATGTTTATTGTTATCTAACTATATCATTTACATTATGCTAATTCATTTACTACCTTATTATCTTGCTAAATAAAAGAGGAGTAAAAATAAAAGGAAGAGAAAAAATCATATTCTTTTTAAAAAAAAAATATTTATAGATGGACTTAGGGTTGTATAACTTTCTTTGTTATAAATCTATTGTTAGTTGATTTTTTGATCATCTTCAATACTTTCCATCAATGATAAGCTATCCCTTAATGTGTCATATTTTGAGTCTTTTTGACCTATGAAAAATAATCCTAAAAAATGTTCATTTTGTACATATTACTAACCACTAATTATACTTCACTAATTTTGTTTATCATTAACCTTTGTTATTGTGATTTTGTTAACATTAACTTGTGGTTTATTTTGTGTCATTTACATTCACCAACCATTATTATTGTGATATTGTCATTATTTATCTTGTGATTTACTTTTATGTCATTACCTTGTAATTTACATTCAAGTACTCATTCTCATCATCATCGTACAAACTCATCATGCATGTTTATTTACTTGTTATTTATATTATTGTCATCATACATTAAAAACAACAAAAACATGATAAAATGATAAGACAAAAAATATTCATTCCACTCTTAATCAACTTGGACTTAGAGGATTTCATTTTAGGACCCTTGCTTGGAGGCCTTTTCCTTATCTTTGTGATACTTTGTAAATGTTGGATTTTATTTGTAACTTACATGCATGTTGTAAGAATGGCATAATGGCACCACCTTAGGAGGGCATGTTTGTAAGACCATTATCCTTTGTTTAGCTTAGGTCACTTTTGTACATAAAAGGCTTTCTCTTGGGCTACCTTACAATGAGACCCTTTTTTTTTTCTTATTGGTTACTTTGCATTCATGTTGCATAAGCCAAATTTCATAATCAAATAAACAAACCCTTGATTCAACGTCAAGTGGAATTTTCATAGTCAAATTCAAAACACTTAATAATTACGATTGTTATTGTGCGCCACGAGCCTTAAGTGGTGGAGAATGAGTAAGAATGGAGCATTCCTACCCTTACTCTGATTATTTTAGACGCAAGACGCTTGGCTTGTTGTTTAGAGTAACCGCCTTCGCCCATAGACTTTAGTGCAATATAATCACAAACATTCTTTCATAAAACCCTTATTCAAGGTAAAAAAATAATACAACTCGTCAAACTCATTTTTTTGCTTTAGGGCATCATCCTGAAAACCCTTTTATCAAAGGTAAAATCAACCAACACACAAATATTTTCTACTCCGAACTACGGAGCTCTGATTCCTCATCCCCGAATGAGTGATACGTAGGCACAAGGGCCCTAATCCTTGGCGAGCACTATAATAATAAAACACTCCCTCTCTCACACACATTCTTTTGAAAATAAAACAATGATAGATAAATCCCCATGTATGTAAAACAACCCAAATGGTTCCCATGGAGTACCATGGATGTGAGGGGTGCTAATACCTTCCCCTTGCATAACCGACTTCCGAACCCAAATCTCGGTTGCGAGACCGATTCCTTATTCTCTTTTAGCGCTTCTCGTGCGCGTTTCCTTTCCGAGGGTTTTATCGACTATTTCCTCTCTCCTCTCCGAGAGAGGTAAACTAAATAAAATTCGGTGGTGACTCTTCTGATTTTGCCTCTCTTTGGCATCTCTTTAGTCCCAGTTTCGTTATCATGAAATCCGGATAGCGACAGCTGGCGACTCTGCTGGGGACACCAAAATTCGCTAAGCAAGTCTAGCCTAGTTTGGGTTGTTTCTCTTTTACATACGTAGAGATTTATCTATTATCTATATTTTTTGTATATATTGCTCTTATTGCTAACCTGTACATGTTTTCTCTGTTTGCCTGTTGGTCCGAAACTTTGGCTATATGACAAAGAAGTTGTGGAAGCAATAATGATCGCAAAGAAAAACCTTGTGTAAAAGGTTTTCCACCCGATTCTGAGAGTTTTTGCTTGAGATATGAGAGGTTGAGTAGTATTGGTCCGCGAGGTGCCTTCCTCGTTAGGATCGTACGAGAACCTCACTTAATGGTAGATTCTCTTAAGGGGAATGATGACCGTCGTACTTTCGGCGTAAGCATATTTTCTTTTACTAGAGTCAATGACCCTAAGACCCATTTTAGAACCTTTAAACTATGGCTAGCCTAGACCGATGGTCGTGTAGTATAGGCCACCGAGGTGCCTTCCTTGTAAGGGTCGATACGAAGATCTCACTTAGAGTAGATGACTTTGATAGAGCAGTCGCCTGGCAAGTAAATTGACATAAGCGGATGACAGTCAAGGAAGTCCATGACTATAGGGGCAGTGTCTTACACCCAATTTTCCAAAAGCCTTAGATCACACAAAGCGAGAACCTTGGTTTATTAAGCAGTCATTATTAACTTCATGCTTCGTCACAATGGTCCAAAACCATGAACCCATGCCTAAAATCCTGTGGAAATAATAAACCAATCATTCATTCATACATTCATCATCATCAAAATAATAAGCAAAGCTCTTAAAATTTACGTTTGTTCGAACGCAGAATTACAAGACTATTTTCCGACACAATCATGGATACTTCAACAAGGAAAAGAACCTCTACTTTCCGCTTCAAGAGTCCCGACATCTATTCATTAAAGGTCCTCTGCTCAAAGGTTGTAGCTCTCAAGAACAACAAGTTTAGAGCCAATTTTGGGAACATCATAGATCTTCTAAACGAGAAGGTGGACTATGGTGATATTACTACAATGTCCCAATACTATGACGTCCCTTTAAGATGCTTCACTTTCCCCGACTTCCAACTCTCTCCAACCCTGGAAGACCTCGAGAGACTCCTCAACCGATCAATCAAAGAATACAACCCTTTCTCGAAGTTGGAAGAAGGCTTCTGTTTGACCGAGCTCTCACTCACCTTGGGTATCAATGCCAACAAGCTAGTGGATAATTGGGGCATTAAAGGATCCATCAAAGGTTTAACCTAAAAGTTCCTAGAAGCCCATGCTTGGGAAATGATTAAAAAAGGAAGACCCGACTGCTGTAGTGCAACCTTGGCACTTTTGATTCATGGAATTGTCCTCTTCCAAAATGTGGACAAGTTCGTGGATCATTTAGCAGTTGAAGTCTTTCTAACAAAGAATCTGGTGCCTTTTTTACTTGCCGACTTCTACCATACCTTTCATACAAGGCATGAGAAGAAGGGAGGTACTTTCCTCTATTGAGCTCCTATGTTACATCTTTGGATGAGGGCCCGCATGCCTCAAAGTGGACCTTTTGCTGAAAACAAACTGACATGGCCGCAAAGGTTCGCATCTCTCTCTGCCAACTCAATTCTATGGTATAAGAGGGAATGAGATACAAAGGACGTCATCGCAAGATGTTGAGAGTTCTCTAACATGCCCTTAATAGGAACGCAAGGTTGCATCAACTACAATCCTGCTATACTCAAGAAACAACTAGGGTACGCCATGACAAGTCCTCCCGAGGAAAGAGATTTCATTCCATTTGTCATCAATACCGTGGATCCGCTTGATTCAAATGTGAAAAGAGTGAGAAAAGCTTGGACAAGCATAATCCGTATTGACCATGAATGGGGTAAGAAAAACATCCTAGACAAGGAACCCTACTATGTGTGGGTAAAAGAGAGGGCTAGGGTTGTTAAGATTCCGTTTCTGTTTGATCCTTCTTCATTCCCGTTGATGCCCGAGCCCGAGCCTATTGTAAGACCCCAATTTTGGCCCTAAGATCCCTCATGGCCCATATCATATCATATCATGGCCTCAAGGATCATTGCATTGCCTTAGCTTCCCTCCTAGTGGGTTGGTTGCCTTGTGAGTGTGGTTCTTGATCACCAAGCATGTCTTGCATTTGTATATCATTGCTTTTCATATGTTTACTAACCAAAAAGTACAAAAATATTGTCATCTAACCATGTTACTTGTAGCTGAAGCAATCATCAGTCAAACAGTCAAATCAGCCATTAAGCAATGGATGGTGGCCATTCTTGAAGAATTTGGACACCATGATCAATCATCAAGAGTTCATATGAGTTGTGACTTCATTTGGAATCAAGATTTCAAGGGATTAGGGTTTGGAATTCATCAGAACATGGCCCAGTCATCCAAAACCCTAGAAAGTCAACTGTTGGTCAACTGTGGATTTAATCAGTGATTTGATGGTGGGAATCGGTTTGAGATGTCTCATTCATGTCCATATAAGCCTCATATAACATGTCAAACATCATCATTGAAGAATTTGAAGTCAAACAAGAAATTTCCAAAAATAGAAAGTTGACCTGTAACTGGAATTTGCCAAAAATGGAAACTTCTTGATCCTCAAACTTACATCATGATACAAGCTTCAAATGAATTTTTTCCCAACATGAAAGTTGAAGATCTTGTTCTCCCATTTCCAAAAAGTCCAAGAACACTCAATTCCCATGTATGGTTGGCAAGATATGATCAATTCATTCTCCAAAATTTTTGAATTTCAAAAGGCCATATCTCTCAAACTATTTGGCCAAATTGGGTGGGGTTTTTTCCTACAAGTCACATTTGATCCCCTCTTTCCAAAAATGTCATCCTCATGCACCAAAACATTACCAATCAAAATGGCACTTTTTGAAGTGATTTGAAGTGTTTCAAGTGGGGTGAAAAAGTGATTTTGCAATTTAAGCCTTTCCAATATATTTTGCCAATTGAAATTGCTAAGAAATCATATTTGGAGTGTGTACAAGGCCACTTTCGTAGCTGTAACCACAGACCTTGCCATTTGAAGGAAAATGGACCAAATTAGCAAAACATGTGATTTTAACAAAATTTGAATTACCACTTGGACTAATCATGTTTAGCAACATAAACAGCATATATATTGTTCATTTTCTGTCAACCAAAACCCTAGCAGCCACAATCCCAGAACAAAAAAATCATTTCTCTCTAAAACATTCATTTTGCACTTTGGAGATTTTCTGCTCAAACTTTCAAAGAAGCACGAATTTGCTTGCTTGTTTCATCATCCAACATCTTCTTGGAAGCCATTTGGAGCTTTGTTTCTCAACTGTAACACCATTTTCGTCAGCTGCTACTTCAATACTCTTCCATGGCAATGTTCGATTTGAGTGTTTTCAAGCCTTGCTGAGCCAAAGCATCTCAACCATTCACCTTTTGGAGCTTGGAACTTCATCTGTTTTGAACCAGAACCACCAAACAACATCCAAATCATCACTGTGCATCAGTTTTGGTAAGATTTCGAGTTCCTTCATTTCCTAAATCGTGCCATGCTTTAGATAGTTTATGCTTTGCTGATTCCAATGAACCTTGAACCATTGAAAATGATTGAGTGATGTGGGAGAAATCGGGTTTTTAAGTTTCACATTCAAATTTGTTCTTGCTTATTTCTCATGTGTTGGCTCGATTTAATGATTATGGTTGTTAGATTATGCATGCTTGTTGTTTGCTGATCATGATAGTATGTTCAATTTGTATTTCTGGAAATTTTTTTGAATCGAGCTTGGTGAAGAAGATGAGCTGCTTACTGTTGCGTGAAACCCTAAAACATTTTCCAATTTTTTTTTTCATTTTCAAATGCGTTTGGCTGTTGTGGCATCGTGTTTTGCATGGAATACCACTGTTTTATTGCCATGAGCGAATGATTGCTTGCCACGCCTGCGAGCTTAAGCACACCGTTTCACTAAATGTTCACAATAATTACAATATTGCCATCGAGTCCAATTATTTTAATTAAATCATTTTGCCATGCAATATTTATTTCATTTTGGTTACACAACTTACAAAAATCATAGCAGCTTCAATAATTGTCCAAAATTCATGGAAATTTTTGCATTATGTTCATCTTGATGTCTAGTATTTTATCATGATTTTTCCTTATTTTTTGGATGATCGAATTTTAAATGGTATTAGGGTTTGTGACATGTATCCATTTTTTGTACCCTTTGCCAAAACATTTGTGAAATGGTGATGCATTATCCAATGGCCTTGAAATTTTTTGTGCATAAACTAGACACATCCATGGTGATTTTGGTTTAGAGTTTGTGAATTTATCTTACCTGGTTTGTGAGTTATGAATTTTTGAATTAGGGTGTGACAATTTGTGTCACACCATTGATATGCAACTTCATGATTTTCTTTACCATGCTTCTTGAATTCCAATTGCCTTGAATTTTTGCATGAATGTACTTCTGAATGTCTAGTTTACATGTGAATTTTCTTGGAATTATTTGTGGCATTTTCCTAATTGTTTGAGATTTTCTCCCCTGTTTGACCAAAATGTTAACTTGTGTGATACATGTTGCCATTTCATTTGTGAAATTCTCATACTTTATTGGATGAACATGAAATTTTACATGTGATTAGTAGACATCTTAAGCTTTGTCATGGTGTTGATCCCATTCATTTATTATATGTTATCACTGATTTATGAATTTTTCAAGTTGATGTATGTTTGGTTGACTTCTTTGAGCATGCTTAAACTTGCCTTGCCTTTCTGATTTTCATTGACTATCTTCCCATGATCCAATTGAGCTGAAATTTTATATGCATGTCATGTTATGGATTATGATTGATCATGAATTATTTGATAATTTTTTTTGAATTGTTTATGATTGGTTTTGAGTTGAGTCTTGTTGTTGACTTCTTTGAGCTTTCATTTGCCATGCTTTGACTTCTTTTGCTTATGAAATGATGATGATGCATGATATGAATGTGGGACCAATTGAGTTTGCTTCTTGATTGTTTAAACTTGATTTTGGTTGAATTTCATTTGCTGTTTTGACTTTCTCATCCTCTTTTGACCCTAGGCTTGTCCTAGTGGTCCTGTTGCTTATGTTTAAGTTCATGTTTTCAGGTTAAGTAACAATGCTTCAAAGAGATCATACAAAATTGATTGAGCTTGATTTGTTTATCATGACTAACATGCTTGTTTTGTAGGTTGCTTGGCTCATATGCCTTGTGCCTTGTGCTTTGCACATTTGTCTGTTTGTTTTGACTGTTGATTCCTACCTCCTTTTGCTTTAACTTTTGAATTGTGTACTGATTCTGTTTGACTATTTCAGGTACCTTTAGTTGCTTAGTTCTTTAAGAACTTGCTTTGCTTTGCTTTATAGCAATTTGCATTGAGGTATAATTCCTTTTCTTCATGTAGTCTGGAAGACCTGGCCTGTTATTTGGCCAGGCAACTGTCTGAAGTCCTCCTTAAGAGGCAATGCTTGTGTGTGTTTACATTTGTCCCAAGCAGGAAAAGTCCTTTAAATAAGGCAATTGGTAGATCAAAGAGATAAGCAACCTATCTCCTACTATTCTGTGAGTCTTCTCCTTGCTCCCATTACATGGTTGTAGCATTGAGATCCAAACCCCCAAGATCTATAGAGTCTAATATGTGGAAAGAGTTCCTACTTTCTGAACTCCCACACCTTCTGATATTCAATGCTCTCCCTGACCAGGGATAAGAGCAATGAGGCACACCCCTCATATCCTTTCATCTGCTTCACCTTAGCCCCTCAATGGCAAGGTTAAGAGCACCATTGACCCTATTCCAGTTGGCTTCAATGCCTAACCCTTTTGTGTGAGCCTGATTGTTTGGTTATAGTGTGTGCTGATTGACTTCATTGATTGATCACTTGCTTCATATACACATGTTTGCTTGCATGCTTTATGCATTTATCATCATTTATTGCTCATTAATGCATGATCATCTCATTTGTCTTTGTGACATATCCTTGTTGTTTGCCCATTGAGGACAATTGTAAGACCATTCATTGGCCATTGTTCCTATGATATGGAAGTGAGTATAAGACCATTTCATTGGCCACTCATTTTATCTTTGCTTAATGCATTTGTTTAATTGTATGTGAGGATGCAATTATAAGTCCCTGTAAGTTGGCATTTGTTTTCCTATGATCACATGTTGCTTTGTTTGATTGTATGTGAGGATGCAATTGTAAGTCCCTGCAAGTTGGCATTTGTATTCCTAGGACCATACTGTGGAGGTTAGAGTAAGCCCAGATAGATTGGCATCCGACATCCATGTTTTACTTTTGTTTGTTTATGTGAGGATGCAACTGTAAGTCCCTGCAAGTTGGCATTTGCTTTCCTATGATCATATGTTGGATATTGGTATAAGTCCAGACAGATTGGCATCCGGTATCCAAGTTTCATTTTGTTTTAGGAGATTAGTGTAAGTCCATAGAGTGGCCTCTGATATCCATTTCTGTTTTAGGAGATTGGTGTAAATCCATCTATTGGTATCCGATATCCGCTTTTGTTTGTGAGATTGGAGTAAGACCATTGAGTGGCATTCGGTATCACTTGTTTGCTTATTTTGTTATTACCCATTGCCTATTCCAAAGGACACACTTGAATCATCTTCAATATGATTTCAAGAGGTGAACCTTCTGAGAAGTTTTACACTCCATCTTCATCCATTCATCCTCATTATGTCCTAAACCTTTTCACACTTTGATTTCAAAATTGAGATAGATATTGTGCAAACATTTTCATGCTTTTCAAACTGAAAACCTGGACCCAAGTCCTTGACTTTTTTTCAACTCCATTTCATAATACTTCTTTTGAATCAATCTTAATCATACTTTGACCCTACTTTCACAATCACAATCAATTAACTTCACACATTCCCTTGTTTTGGCTTTGTCCATTATTAATCTTTTCATGCATTAGCCATAGGTTTCAATTATCATGGTGGTTGATGTAAACCTCACCTTATCCTTAGTGAGTCGACTATAAGACTTCCGTACTGAAAACAGGGCTAACCCCTCTAGTACGTCGAAGCTATCCTCGCATGGTGGATGTTGGTCTTGGTCGAGTTTTCTCCCATTGATAATGAAAAGCCTCAGTGCTATTGTTTAAAATTGAATCCACCAACTTTTGGAAATCTTTTAGCCGAACTACGGCGTTTTGATCCTTACCTTTGATGGAAGGTACGTAGGCAACGGGTTCATCCGTTCGAACACAAAAATAATTAACTTGTATATTCTTTTCTCATCATCCCAATCATGTTTGCACAATACTTATGTCATAACAAATAACAATTTTATACAACAAGTGTGAAAAGGGCTCCCTAGGAGTACCTAGGACGTAGTGGGTGCCTAACACCTTCCCATTGCGTAATTTACCCCTTACCCAGACTCTCTGATCTTTTTATTAGTTTTCTACGTGTAAAACTTCTTAGGCTTTTGTTCGCTTTTTAGCCAGTCCTTTGGATAAATAAAAGTGCGGTGGCGACTCGAAATCTTTGTATACCTTGCTTATGATTTAATCAATAGATCATATAGCGACGAATACACCGCTACACCTATCCTACAAGAGGACATGGACAAACTTACCAGCCAAATCAAAGAGTTTGAGTTGGAAAACACTCAATTACGAGTCCAACTCAATCGTACCAAGGAACGTAACCACGTCTTAGACTATAATGGTAAGCAAGTTTGTAAGAAATTTGAAGACAGCAAGAAGAGGCTCTGATTAGCCGAGGGACAAAGAGTTTGGGTTGGTGGAGCTCTACAAGGAGCTAATTCTGAGTTAGACTTCTATAACGACGAGTTGGATAGAGCGTCCCAAATCATCAAGGACCTTGAAAATACTGTCGAGAGATCTAATGCCATGAAGAAGGAAGCGAGGGAAGATTATGAGGCCCAGATTCTCAAACTAAGGACCACTCTAAAAGAGTATAAGGACTTTCTAGCCAAGGAACAACTAGAGAAAAAAAAGATTCACCGAAGCTTCATGCGTGAGCAGTTCAACCTTGGACGAGCTTGCAAGAAAATCAAGAACTTGAAGAGGGGAATCTATGACCAAGCCTATGTAGAGTTGCAAAACAACTCTAGACATTGGGAGAAGCATTGCCATGGATTCGAAGTTGCCATTGCTCAAAGGGATGAAATCATCCATAATCTCCAAGCCCTTTACGAAGAATGGAGGGACAAGTACACCAACATGACAGTATTAACTAACTATGCCCTTCAAGACTTTCCCGACAAGTTGAAGGAGGCAAATTTGATCATGTGCCCAGATAATACCCCCGAAGAGGTCTACCACTTCGTCAAGTTCTGCAAGAGGACGATGGCCGAACTCATCACTGACATTGAGGCTCTCCGCAAGTCTCAAGGGGTCACTTTTAGGGTGGATATCTAGTTGGTTTATTTGCTTCCGTTACTTGTATTTTGTAACTTCTATGTATTGCGGTCTATTTTCCCTTCAAAGGATGAATGGAAGTTATGATTTTCTCTATTGTGTTTTCCTTTATTTATGATTGTGAACGTGAATCGTCAAGTAGTTTTTGCAATGAATAAGCAAGAATAACTAAAAGAGCTTTGCTTTAACATAAAACAAAAAAAAACATTCATGCATCATTTGCATCTTTCAAAACACAAAAACATAAAAACTCATCCATCCACCCTTTTTTCTGACCAGAACCACTCTCCGAAGCTGACTTTCCGATACGATACACGAGAACGTCGACAAGCTGTCATGGAACAACTCCATGAGAACCAAGTTGTACTTCAAGAGGAAGTATCCCAGGTGCGGTCCCAAATGCGGAAGTTGATGGATACTATTCAAGAAGACGCAAGAGGCCAAGAGGTTATGGCAAAGATGCAAGAAGAAATGAATCAATGTGCCAGTATTACCAATCCTCCTACACCTCCAGCGGTCGAAACTCCGACCCCAGTTCCTCCAGTTGATCCTCCAATCAACATTAATGCACCCAGCGGCGTTCCAAACAAAAATCCTCGTCCTCATGTTTTTGAAATAGACGACCAACATGATGCGTTCTTCAGCCCAAGGGCTACTTCTCAGGATGACGCCTTCGGTTCAACAACCAACGAGGTGGAGAGGAAGGTAAAGGCTATCAAGGAAAAGCTCAAGGCAATGGGGAACACGGATGTTTTGGGCCTTGATGCGGAAGATATGTGTCTGGTGCCTGGGATCATCATTCCGACCAAGTTCAAAGTTCCAGACTTTGAAAAATATAAAGGAAATAGCGACCCTAGGACTCACATTAGGGTATACTGCCCAAAGATGGCTGCTTATTCTGGCGAAGATCAACTTTTAATGCATTTTTTCCAAGATTCCCTCAGTGGGGCATCCTTGGATTGGTATATGCAACTCGAGGGCAGCCATATTCACACATGGAGGGAAATGGCAGAGGCATTCCTCAAGCACTATCAGTACAACACTGATATGGCACCTAATCACACGCAATTGCAAAATCTGACTCAAAGGTCTGAGGAGTCCTTCAAAGAGTATGCCCAACGGTTGAGGGAATTAGCTGCTAGGGTACAACCCCCATTGCTAGAAAGAGAACTGGTAGACATGTTTATGGGAAACCTGCAAGGTCCATACCTTGACAGAATGGTAGGGAGCACCTCTTCGGGCTTTTTTGACCTGGTCTTAGCTGGTGAAAGAATAGAAAATATGATTAAAATGGGAAAGATCCAGAACTCTTCCAGTACTTCCAGTGCATCGAAGAAACCTTTTGTTCCCTACGGTAAAAAAAGAGAAGGATAGACCAATGCCACCTCTATCATTCGAACAAGAAATGCCTCTTATCCACAAGTAGCCGCCATAGCTCCCGTCCAACCAAGTCAACAACAACCATTTACAATTCCTGTTCAAACTCAACAACAGCAACGCTACCAACAACCACAACAACAACGGTATCAACAACAACCGCAACATCAGCAATCGCAGTATCAACAACAACAACAAAGGATGCGAAGGCCCGAGAGAAGATTTGACACGGTTCCTATTCCGTATAGCCACATTATACCATATTTATTAAGGGGATCACTTGTACAATTAAGGGAGTTATGATGCAAATGTTCGCTGTGAATTTCATTCTGGTGCTCCTGGGCATTCGATCGAGAATTGTAAAGCATTAAAGTACAAGGTTCAAGATCTTATTGATTCTAAGGAAATCACGTCCGCCCCCAAGGGGCCTAATGTAAATAATAACCCGATGCCCCCTCACAACAATGCAGTCGTGAATATGATGGAAGCTGAAAATGGAAGGAGATTGATGTCCTGTGTGAACGAGTTAAAAACACCACTCATCGAGATCAAGCAAGCTTTAATGAAGGATAATGCCTTTCCCATTTGTAGTAACGACTGTGAACACTATCTGACTAACCCGTAACAATGTAGAACGTTGAAGTCTGTCATACAACAATTAATGGACCAAGGGAGCTTGGTGGTGGACTGCCCGTCCACAAAAGAAGATGTGTCTACCCTCGAGATACCATACGACGAAGTCCCTCCTCTACAAATTCCACATGAATTCTCGCAGTTAACTCTGTCAACAAATCCTATTACTCCAATCATAATAACAGTCCCACACCATTCCCGTATGTTAACACCAAGGCAGTCCCATGGGTGTATGAAACCTCAATCTACATCCATGGACAGAAGATTCAAGAAGAACCGTTGAAGTCTAGTGATCCAATGATCAATATCACCAGTACTGGCGAAATTACGAGAAGTGGAAGGATATTTACACCGACACACACTCCAATTGGAACTATCAATCCTTCAACTTCAAACAAAGGCAAACAAATTGATGGAGCTCAGTAAAGACAAGACCCTGCAACTTCCAATGAAGTAGACGAGTTCTTACGCATTATCAAGAAGAGCGATTATCGAGTAGTTGATCAGCTTAACCAGACACCCTCGAAGATCTTAATGTTGTCTTTATTAATGTGCTCGGAGGCCCATAGGGATGCTTTGGTAACAAATTTGAGGACAACTCACGTACCGCAAGAGATCTTAGTTTGTCAGTTTGAAGGGGTAGTTAACAATATCGCTACTAGCTTAAGCTTGGGTTTTAGTGATGAAGAGCTTCCCGCCGAGGGGAGGAATCATAACAAGGCTCTCCATATTTCTATTGAGTGTGTGGACACAATCCTATCAAGAGTTTTAGTAGACACTGGGTCTTCCCTCAATGTGATGCCTAAGAGCTCTTTTGCTAAGCCAACTGTTGAAGGACTTGTAATGAAGCTGAGTGAGCTTATAGTAAGAGCATTTGATGGGACTAGGAGGACTGTAATCGGTGAGGTGAATTTGCCTATAAGATTGGTCCCCATACTTTCCTTATCACTTTCTTCATAATGGACATCTATCCAGCCTACATATGTCTGCTTGGAAGGCCTTGGATCCATTTAGCTGGTGCAGTCACTTCAACGCTCCACCCAAAATTGAAATTCTTAGCTGATGATAAACTAGTTATTGTCGAGGGTGAGGAGGACATTGTGGTAAGTCACCTCGCATCTTTCCGATACGTTGAAGGAGAAGGGGAGATGAGGGAAATCCCATTCCAGTCATTCGAAGTTATCAATGTTGAAATGGTTTGCCCAACAAAGGATGAATCAAAAGATGCCGAATGTCCAATGGCATCTCTTAAGGACGCCCTGACCATCATAAAGGATGGACACCCCCAAGGATGGGGAAGATTGCATGAACTTCCTGCCAATAAGGACCGTACCGGTTTAGGATACAACTGCCAGAATTTGAAGAAGCCCACGTCGATAGCTACAAAGGGATCAGTGCTCCCGCTATCCAAAAACTTCTCGAGCGCCAGTTACCTTGATGACAATCGTATCTGTGCCGTGGAAGAAGACGAAGAAGAAGATGTCGGATTAATCTTCACAAAGACTGATGGAAAGTAGGCCACCAAATGGACCGAGATTGAAATACCTAAAGTGACCTTGATTAAAATGTAATTCCCAATGTTATTTTTCTTCCTTTTTATCAAAAGAACCCATGTCGAGCCCAAGGCATGGGGGAATCATTTGTAGGGCCTCATCAAATTTCCTTATTAATCAATGAAAAAAAAGGTTCATGTTCGCAATCAATTTTGAGATCCTTGTCTGTCATTTATTTTATTTCACTTTTCTCAAAATGGCAATTTTCTTAAATTTTTTTCTTCAAATCATCATTTCTTTCATATCAATAAAATTCGTGAACCTTAAATCATGAAGATCATCCTCGACAACCACCAATGATAATTCTGCTACAGTCTCATATGACTTTGACAACCCGGTTAATCAAGTCGATGAAGAGTGTGAAGAAGAGACCGAACTCCCTAAAGAATTGGCAAGGCTGCTCAAGTAAGAGGAAAAAGTCATCCAGTCGCACGAAGAATCAGTGGAAGTGATTAACCTTGGGACAGACGAGGAAGCAAAAGAAGTCCGAGTTGGCTCTGCTCTACAAGACGAGGTAAAGGCAAAATTGATCGAACTCTTGAAGGAGTATAAAGATGTGTTTGCATGGTCATACCAAGACATGCCCGACTTCGACACCGACATTGTGGTCCACCATCTTCCTCTTAAAAAAGAATGCCCTCCGGTAAAGCAAAAGCTACGAAGGACCCGTCCTGATATGGCTATGAAAATCAAGGAGGAGGTACAAAAACAGCTCAATGTCGGCTTCCTAGCAGTCTCCAATTATCCTCAATGGATTGCTAACATTATGCATGTACCTAAGAAGGATGGAAAAGTAAGAATGTGCATAGATTATAAAGATCTAAATAGAGCAAGTCCCAGAGATGACTTTCCACTACCACACATTGACGTGCTAGTAGACAATACTGCTCAGTTCTCTATTTTCTCTTTTATGGATGGTTTCTCCGGTTATAACCAGATCCGCATGGCTCAAGAAGATATGGAGAAAACTACTTTCATAACACCATGGGGAACCTTCTTCTACAAGGTGATACCTTTTCGATTGAAGAACACTGGCGCCACATACCAACGAGCCATGGTCACTCTCTTTCACGATATGATCCATAAAGAGATTGAGGTCTACGTCGACGATATGATAGCCAAGTCTCAAACTGAAGAGGAACACCTTGTCAATCTAGAAAAGCTGTTTGAGAGGTTGAGGAAGTTCAAATTGAGGCTTAATCCCAACAAATGCACATTTGGGGTAAGATCCGACAAATTGCTAGGTTTTACCATCAGCCAACGTGGTATTGAAGTAGATCCCGAGAAAGTGAAGGCCATACAAGCGATGCCTGCACCCAAAACCGAGAAGGAAGTCCAAGGATTCCTAGGTAGATTGAACTACATTGCTAGGTTCATATCTCACCTCACTGCCACTTGTGATCCAATCTTCAAACTTCTTCAAAATGATCAAGCCATCATTTGGAACGATGATTGCCAAGACGTATTTGAGAAAGTAAAGGAGTATTTGCAAAAACCTACTGTGTTGATGCCTCCTGTACCTGGTATACCATTAATCATGTATCTTACCGTTCTCGAAGGATCTATGGGATGTGTCCTAGGCCAACATGACGAGACTGGTAGAAAAGAGCATGCAATATACTACTTGAGCAAGAAGTTCATTGATTTCAAGAGTAGTTATTCGATGCTTGAAAATACTTGCTGCGTACTAGCATGGGCTGCCAAACGTTTAAGATAGTACATGCTCACTCATACAACATTGTTGATCTCTAAGATGGATCATGTCAAATATATCTTTGAGAAGCCGACTCTAACCAGTAGAGTAGCCTGATGGCAAATGGCTTTAACCGAGTACGATATCCAACATGTCACTCAAAAGGCCATCAAAGGGAACCAATCTATGGGTTTTGAGTTCCCCGGCGAGGATATCATGTTGATTAGGGATCGCAACATCCCCGGTCCCGAGGAAGGACCCGAGCCTGGATCCCTATGGACCTTGGTTTTTGATGGAGCTTCTAATGCTCATGGAAATGGAGTTGAGGAAGTAATCACTTCTCCAACTAATTTCCACCTCCCCTTCACCGCCAGATTATGTTTTGAATGTACAAACAACATGGCCGAATACGAGGCTTGTATCTTTGGTATTGAAGCTGCTATCGATCTTAGGATCAAAATCCTGGAAGTCTATGGAGATTCAGCCTTGGTGATCAGCCAAGTCAAAGGAGATTGGGATACTAGAGATCATAAGCTCATTCCTTACAAAGAGCATGTCTTGAAACTAGTCCCTTACTTCGATGAAATTACATTCCACCACATCCCTCGAGAAGAGAATCAGCTAGCTGACGCCTTGGCAACTTTAACATCCATGTTTAAGGTCAAGTGGAAGAACTAAGTGCCATCCTTTCACCTCAACTACTTGGACGAACCTGCGTAGTGTCTAGCAGCAGAAGACGAAGCTGACGGTTATCCTTGATTCTATGACATCATGAAATTCTTAGAGAACCAAGAGTACCCCATGGATGCATCCATCACCGACAAGAAGTATCTTTGAAAACTATCATCCAAATTCTTCTTAAGTGGAGGGGTATTATACAAGAGAAATTATGATTCGGTTTTGCTTAGATGTGTGAACAAGCAAGAATCAAACCAGATTATAATGGAAATTCATGAGGGATCCTTTGGGACGCATGCCAGTGGGAACACTATGCTAAGGAAAATCTTAAGGGTCGGCTACTATTGGATGACTATGGAGATTGACTGTCATCGCCACGTGCAAACCTGCCATAAGCGCCAGATCTACGCCGACAAGATCCATGTGTCGCCAACTCCTCTCAATGTCCTAACATCACCTTGGCCTTTCGCCATGTGGGGCATTGACGTGATCAGACGCATAGAGCCAACTGCCTCGAATGGACACCGCTTCATCCTTGTAGCCATTGACTACTTCACAAAATGGGTAGAAGCAGCCTCGTACGCCAACGTTACCAGACAAGTGGTAACTCGATTCCTCATGAAAGAAATCATTTTCCGCTATGGGGTCCCCAACAAGATCATTACTGATAATGGATCTAACCTCAATAATAAAATGATGAAAGAGCTATGCCGAGATTTCAAGATCGACCACCACAACTCATCGCCTTATAGGCCTAAGATGAATGGCGTTGTTGAGGCAACTAACAAAAGCATCAAGAAGATCGTGCAAAAGATGGTGGAAACCTACAAAGATTGGCATGAAATGCTCCCGTTCGCATTACACGGCTATTGTACTTCGATACACACTTCCATTGGGGCAACTCCCTTCTCCCTTGTGTATGGAATGGATGCAGTCTTGCCAGTCGAAGTAGAGATTCCTTCCTTAAGGATTTTGACTGATGTTAAGCTTGATGAGTCTGAGTGGGTACAAGCTCGATTCGACCAACTAAACCTCATTGATGAGAAGTGCTTGGCATCCATCTGCCACAACCAACTCTATCAAAAGCGCATTAAGAGGGCACATGACAAAAAGGTTTTCCCCCGCAGCCTAAAGGCCGAAGACCTCGTATTGAAAAAGATTCTCCCAATCCATACTAACCCAGGGGGAAAATGGACGTCAAACTACGAAGGCCCGTATGTTGTAAGAAAGGTCTTCTCCGGAGGAGCCTTAATCCTTGCAACTATGGATGGTGAAGATCTTCCATCCCCGGTAAATGCGGATGTAGTCAAAAAATACTATGCTTAAGAAAAAAAGAGAGAGAGTCCGATATGTTAAAAACCCGAAAGGGCAACTTATGCAAAAAATGGGTATCCCGGTAGACTGAAAACCCGAAAGGGCGGCCTAGGCAAAAATTAGGGATTTAACAAAAGCAAGAGGCTACATCCCGCAAGGAATCCCTCTTCATTCTCCGACACATCAATTATGTGGGTCCTCCAGCAAGTCAATCCTATCACCCTCCTTCTGAAAGCAAGATCAAAGGACGACTAAAGGCATAGAGGCTATAGCAGAGTTAGAATTTGGTGGAAACCCGAGATGTTTCATTGCCATTACAATTATCATTTTTCTTTTCGCAATCACCTCTTTTAGGAATTGATTTCCTTTGTATAAATTCCCTATTTTTGGGACCACTTGTCAATAAAAATCAGTTCTCTCACATGTGCTCCATATTTTTACTTTTCCTGCTTTGTCTGCAAAATATGACTTTTTTCTAAAATAAAATTACATGGGGAATTTTAGATTAAAAGACCCTTTTTAAAAAAAACTATAAGGGATACAACATTGAATTACATTTCTTTCAGAAATTTGCTAAAGGTAATCAAAACACCTTGAGAATTTCCAACCTGAGGGTGCCACACAGTTCCTGGGACTAGGTCAATCATTTCTCTCCCCATAAGGAATTCTCAAATATTACTTGCAGTGCTTGCTTGGACGTCGAGCTCCAATTTATCAAAGTACCGGAAAGTCATTACACTTTCCCCAATCACCCCTTTTAATCCCAATCACCATTGGCATGCCCCAAATACACTCCCCCATGAAGCCCAAACATACTTGGCATAACTTGGAAACCCTGTGTTTCATACATTCCCTCGTGAAAGCCCAAGCACGCATTGACATACATAACATCACATCATAAGTATCTCCTTAACTTACTCAAATTAACTCGTCAAAGTTTGGAATTTCCTAACCATTGTTAGGATTTTTTCCTAATAAACGTTCATCCTCAAACACAGCCGCGTGTTCCAGCCATGGCTAGGAATCATCGCTAAACTGTTTCGTTTCGTTTCAAGTTTCCCTAGAGGAGTCAAGCATTCTAGCCGATGCTGAGAAACATCGTTGTACTTCTTCTATCCCTAGAAAATCATCATCATATTTTCCAATTTCCCTATAGAGTCAGGTATTCTAGCCGTTGCTAAGAATCGTCACTGAACTGTTTGATCTTCCCGGAGGATTTCAGGTATTCTAGCCTTCGCTACAAATCGTCATTGTACCTTCATGAAAAGTTTACTTTCACAATCGAGTCAGGTATTCTAGCCTTTTCTACGAATCGTCACTGTACCTTCATAAAAAGTTTACTTTCACATTCGAGTCAGGTATTCTAGCCTTTGCTACGAATCATCATTGTACCTTCATAAAAAGTTTACTTTCACAGTCGAGTCAGATATTCTAGTCATTGCTAAGAATTGTCATTGTACCTTCGTGGAAAAATTGTATCTCCAGTCGAGTTAGGTATTCTAGCCATCGCTAAGAATCGTCATTGTACCTTCGTGGAAAAATTATATCTCCAGTCGAGTCAGGTATTCTAGCCGTCGCTGAAGAATCGTCACTGTACCTTCGTGGAAAAGCCGCATCTCCGATCGAGTCAGGTGTTCTAGCCGTTGCTAAGAATCATCACTGAATTTGTTTGTTTAACCCCCAATAGATGTTAGGTGTTCCAACCGTTGCTAAGGAACACTGTATTGTTTTTCCCCAGTCGTTACTAGGAGTGATCACCCTTTTTCTCATTCCCTAGTGAAATTTTCTTCCCTCAATTCTCTTGGGTTTTTGACATCAAACTTTTATCATTAAGAAGATACTTAGAATGCATACATCACATTGCATGCATAATCATTATAACCATGCATAATCCCTAACAAATCCTCACATTATCATTCTCTGGCAGGGCAAATTTCTGGTTACTCCCATTAGTATTTAATCCTCTCTTACCTTGAACACATTGGAAGTCGTCACTATCCATATATTCAGGTCCAAGAAAATTAAATAGGGGCAACTGTCATACCCCAAAATTCACCCTACCCCCATACAACTTTCATCTGATCCATGTCCCTACCCCCATACAACTTTCATCTAATTCATGTCCCTATTACCCCTACATACATTCATTGTTCCATCACCATAATTGCATTAACATCCAAAACCAAAGGCATGTTGCACGGGCTCAAGGCATGGCGTTCATACCTGAGAAAACACCACCAAAACAGGAAAAAAATCACCTTTTGGATAGTGTAATCGATTACACCAACCTTGGTAATCGATTACCTGGCTAAAAATCAGGCTCCCAGGCCATTTTTGGTGCCTGTAATCGATTACACCAACCATGGTAATCGATTACCTGGCAAAAATCAGGTTCCCAGACCATTTTTGGTGCCTGTAATCGGTTACACCAACCTTGGTAATCGATTACACCTGCGAGGACAACAACAGTAACTCTGTTTTTTACACATAGTACTTTTTGTTTCACCCCCTTTCCCACTTACTTTACTTATAAATATGGGTACTATTTCCCCTCATTTTTCATGCTTCCTAGCCCCCCAAAGTTCTGTCCAAGTACCATTCACTCTCCTCTCTAAACCTAGGTCAAAACAAAAAATCTTTCTCTCTCAAAAAATCACCCCACCAACTTTTTTTGTCCTCTTTCACATTTTTTTCCAAAACTTCTCTCTCTCTAACACTCACAAATCAGCCCATTCACCAAGCTTCCATCCTAAATACTTTCATTCCAAACCCCTTTGCTTCACATTCAAGTTCAACACCCTTTCAACCTAGTTTTTTTTCACATCTTTGGGTAATGATTTTAGCTTAAACTTTGTTAATTTTTTGGTTCTGTTTTGTGTTGAAAAATGGTTGTTTGTTCTTGGTTGATCTTTTGAGAGAGTTTAGATTCAAGTTTGCAAAAAATGGTTAACTTTGGTTTACACACTTTTTTGAGATTTCTTGCTCTTACTACCTTTTTATTCACCTTTTTTAGCCTTGCTTTATGATTGTTATCATTTTCTTTTATTATGGACTTGTTGTTGTATTTGTTTGATTGATGAGGTCTATTAGATCATGGTCATGGTTGTTTAGAGTTGATTAAATCTTCAATGTTTCAAACCTATTAATGGTTGATCAATAGATCATTCATGATACTTTGAGGCATTGATATATTGCCTTTATTTCAACCATATTTGAGTCATTTTATGCATAGATGAAACCATGTCTTTACATTAACTTGCTAATCCATTTGCTTATTGTTACTAACCACTAACTACTAACTTCTAACATTTATATTATTGTACTTTATTTTCTTGCAATTTATTTTATTGTTCACTTTATTTCAAGTATTTTATGTTTATGTTTATTGTTATCTAACTATATCATTTACATTATGCTAATTCATTTACTACCTTATTGTCTTGCTAAATAAAAGAGGAGTAAAAATAAAAGGAAGAGAACAAATCATATTCTTTTAAAAAAAAATATTGATAGATGGACTTAGGGTTGCATTACTTTCTTTGTTACAAATCTATTGTTAGTTGATTTTTTGATCATCTTCAATACTTTGCATCAATGATAAGCTATCCCTTAATGTGTCATATTTTGAGTCTTTTTGACCTATGAAAAATAATCCTAAAAAATGTTCATTTTGTACATATTACTAACCACTAATTATACTTCACTAATTTTGTTTATCATTAACCTTTGTTATTGTGATTTTGTTACCATTAACTTATGGTTTATTTTGTGTCATTTACATTCACCAACCATTATTATTGTGATATTGTCATTCTTTATCTTGTGATTTACTTTTATGTCATTACCTTGTAATTTACATTCAAGTACTTATTATCATCATCATTGTACAAACTCATCATGCATGTTTATTTACTTGTTATTTATTTTATTGTCATCATACATTAACAACAACAAAAACATGATAAAATGATAAGACCAAAAATATTCATTCCACTCTTAATCAACTTGGACTTAGAGGATTTCATTTTAGGACCCTATCTTGGAGGCCTTTTCCTTATCTTTGTGATACTTTGTAAATGTTGGATTTTATTTGTAACTTACATGCATGTTGTAAGAATGGCATCATAGCACCACCTTAGGGGGACATGTTTGTAAGTCCGTTATCCTTTGTTTAACTTAGGTCACTTTTGCACACAAAAGGCTTTCTCTTGGGTTACCTTACAATGAGACCCCTTTATTTTCTTATTGGTTACTTTGCATTCATGTTGCATAAGCCAAATTTCATAATCAAATAAACAAACCCTTGATTCAACGTCAAGTGACATTTTCATAGTCAAATTCAAAACACTTAATAATTACGATTGTTATTGTGCGCCACGAGCCTTAAGTGGTGGAGAATGAGTAAGAATGGAGCATTCCTACCCTTACTCTGATTATTTTAGACGCAAGACGCTTGGCTTGTTATTTAGAGTAATCGCTTTCGCCCATAGACTTTAGTGCAATATAATCACAAACATTCTTTCATAAAACCCTTATTCAAGGTAAAAAATAATACAACTCATCAAACTCATTTTTGTGCCTTAGGGCATCATCTTGAAAACCCTTTTCTCAAAGGTAAAATCAACCAACACACAAATATTTTATACTCCGAACTACGGAGCTCTGATTCCTCATCCCCGAATGAGTGATACGTAGGCACAAGGGCCCCAATCCTTGGCGAGCACTATAATAATAAAACACTCCCTCTTTCACACATATTCTTTTGAAAATAAAACAATGATAGATAAATCCCCATGTATGTAAAACAACTCAAATGGTTCCCATGGAGTACCATGGACGTGAGGGGTGCTAATACCTTCCCATTGCGTAACCGACTTCCGAATCCAAATCTCGGTTGCGAGACCGATTCCTTATTCTCTTTTAGCGCTTCTCGTGCGCGTCTCCTTTCCGAGGGTTTTATCGACTATTTCCCCTCTCCTCTCCGATAGAGGTAAACTAAATAAAATTTGGTGGCGACTCTTCTGATTTTGCCTCTCTTTGGCATCTCTTCAGTCCCAGTTTCGTTATCGTGAAATCCCGGTAGCGACAACGATGATATTCCCCATTGTCTTTGCTTTGTTGCTCCCCAAGCAGAGGTTATCCTAAAAAGTCTCTTATGAGCTTTTTCCCTATAGAGCTTTGCTAGTAAATTTCCTCCAAAGGGAGTCTTTTCTAAACTATTTTCGCCAACAGATGAACGTTTGAGATACTGCTTCATTGACTCAGAGAATCTCATATGTTATTTGAGACACTGCTTCATTTATCTAAAGAATCTCATTTATTCGTTTGAGATACTGCTTCATTTATCTAAAGAATCTCATTTATCTGTTTGAGATACTGCTTCATTCATCTGAAGAATCTCATTTATCTGTTTAAGATATTGCTTTATTTATCTGAAGAATCTCATTTATCTGTTTGAGATATTGTTTCATTTATATGAAGAGTCTCATTTATCTGTTTAAGATACTACTTTATTTATCTGAAGAATCCCATTTATTAGTTTGAGATACTGCTTCATTTACTTGAAGAATAATCTTAGATATGATTGAGGTATCATTCCCTTATTGGAATATCTTGGTCATATCATATAAGGTACTGCTTCGTTGATCCTCAGAGAATCTCGTATGTTCAATTCAAGACACTGCTTTGCTAATGCTAAGAAAATCTTAAATCTAGTTGAGGTATCATTCCATTGTTGGAATATCTCGATCATGTTACCCAATATATTATTCTAACGATTCTCAGAGAGCCTTGATTGTTTCATTTACCTCATGATAACCTTTCCCATTTTATTTCTCACTGTATTTTCTTTCTGCATTTCATCTTTACATTTCAAAGGATAAAATTCGGGTCTTTTCGTATTTAATTATCTTCCACTATGAATGTATGAAGACTGTTATCATTCATACCTTGTAGTTCAAGTTAATTAAATAGGGGCAGCTGTCATACCCCAATTTTGTCCGAGCATATTTAAAGTTTTCATACATTCGAGCTTATTTTTAGTTTGCATCACCTGTATAGTATATCATGCATTTAATCATGAATAATACCTAAAATGTTGGCCAAAATAAATTTTCGGACATACAAACACGCCGAATGAATCATTTCTCAAATACATGTAAAATGAACGGGTAATTTTTTTTGAAATCGAGCTTGTAAATGTCAGTATTATTAATCTACGGTTCGCGTAGTTTAATTTGGTGTGTTCGTTTTATTTTTTTCGAATTCTTTTTCAGTCGCATTTTGATCAGCCTATGTCTGTTTAACCAGTCAAAATTTATTTCAAAATCTGATAAAAAATTTTATGTTTCCGAGAGGTTTATTTCGCGTTGATTATTTTAGTGCATTTGATTTAATTTTTCGAACCTTTTTTGCGTCCAATTTTTATTCATTTTTATCCTTTTATTTTTGTTCTTTAGTCAAAATAATCATTTAGATAAATTAGAATTAACTATGTGGTTAGTTTGATTTCATTTTGTGTTGTTTGTTTTTAATGTAATTATCAAAACTGGTTTTTATAATTCAAAATAATAATAATAGAAGTGTAAAAAAATCAAATGAATTAAGTTTCCAGCAAATGAGTGACACTTGACACTCTACTATTGAAGATCTTTCATATCTTTTTAAAGGTCAATAGAATATTGTTATAAGGAATACCATAACCCTTCCAATTAGCACCTGCCACACGTGAGAAGGGGGTGTGAATAAGTTTAAATAAATGGTTTAGGAAGGGCGGAATAAAGAGGTGGCCATACAACCCTCTCACGCGGAATGTACGAAATGAGAAGTCTTTTATTTAGGACACACACTAAAAATCAATAACAGCACAAAATGTGATACCCATATACTCTTTTTCCTTCTCCAAAGAGGCTCGACCACGTGGACCAATGAGGGGAGGAATTTCAAAAATCAAAACTCTCTCTCTCTCTCTCTCATAGGGGGGACAATTTTAATTCATTGTGGTGGTAGCTGTAATAGAAAAAACCAGATATATCTCTTTCTTTTCCATGGGAACCAAAAAGATTCTTCCACCTACAACACATATCATCTTCTTCTCCATACTATTTCTCATTTTTCCTAACACAAATCTCACACTCACTACAACAACAACATGGTTATAAAACTTAGCATTTCATTTTTCAATACTCCCTCCTGTACTGACGAAAAAAGAAGAAAAGCAATCAATCTTCAGTACAAAAAAAAATCCACCCACACTTCTTTTTTGGTGCCTTTTCTCCCTCAACCTCATATCCTTCACTCTTCGATGCATAACACATATAACATATCCTTCTCACCTTGAATAATCAATAACCTGCACTTTTTTTCTTGATTGCCATTCACTTCACAATCGTGTACAAAACAACAACATCCCCTCTGCAACTTCTTAGAAATCAACAACAACAACTCAAACTATTTCACCACAAACCACCTTAAAAAAACTTCTTGCAAACAACCATAAACACCAAAAGGTTGCGTCTCACTAACTCCAACCTTCATCCCATACACACTCACCGAAACCCAGTCGGACCACCACCATTTCTCACTGGTGACGCCTAACCACCCTTTGTATCATCCGCTTTCGATTCCGACACCTACACACCTCCGAGATGCAATCGCATCCACCAAATCTCAACCGCACCACCACCGTGAAAACGCTCCCCCTGTCGAATTTCTCTAACGACTAATCTCATCTTCTCTAAAATTTGCTTATGCGAAACCGAAACCGATCACCTCCACTTCACTCATCGGACGCACACCTCCAAATAAACCACTCTACCACTTCACCGAAATACTCAACAACCTCGAATCCTCCTCGCCATGTACCGCTGTCCAAACCCGGCGACCTCACAACAACGAACCCCTTCAAACTCCTTTCGCTGCGACACAACAATGACACACCACATCTCCATCTCCAAACGAGACTCCTCAGCCAACACCAGTAACACCGCTGATATGTCCTTCACTCGGGACCAACAAACTAACAACCGCCACCATGTAAATCATTGTTTTCTCTATTACGGTTTATGTTTTGCATTTATTATCATTTTAGTAATGACCACACCATTGAATAGAGATAAGATGATGTTAGAATTTCAAAACTTATGCAACATTTTATTTTTTTTAACCTATTTTCGTCTTTTATTTGATAGTGATAATAGAATTGGGTTGGGTTTAGGTAACTGGGTTTCCGTTTTTTTTATCTATGATTGCACCCTCCATTTTTGCTTCATTAATATTGTTTAATTAATTGTAATTGATAATTGAAGGTTTAATTTATTTGCTTATAGATTTTAGTTAAGACTTTGTTGTTAATTTTTGAACATTATAATGACGGAAATAATATTTGTTTGTTGTTGATTTACTTCATTTCATTTTTAATCGAATTCTTTTTATTTGCGGATTCAACATTTGTATGTTGTTATGTCGTTGAAGTCTTTAATACATCAATCAAATATTTTCACCGTGTTATGATTTTACGAATGACATGAATCATGTTGTCATTTTGCACAAACCGGTTCTTGAGCACATTGTGACCGATTCAATTCAATCTTATAAATCGACATTATCACATATTTCTTTCTTTTAATTAAATTAATTAATCAATTGAAAATTTTCTTAATTAGTTTAATTTTGATTAATCAATTTTAATAAACTTGATTATTTGATTCAATTAAATCATTTTGGTAATTAATCGATTTAACCAAAGTTTAATCAATTAATTTTGATAATTAAATGTTAATCGATTTCTTCGACTATCACAATTTCACAATCATTTTCAAACCAAACCCATTCAGTTCATCATCGATTCAAAACCATGTTAAACCATTAAAAGTCAAATAATTCTAGATTTAGTGTCGACCCCATTTTCATACCATTGTAAGTCGATCGCTTTTACCATCGCCATCAACATCACATAGCTTACTCTTGGGCTTTCTTACAATGAGACCTATTCGATGTTAATTAATCTATTAGATGATTGATACACTATATATAATTCAATTTATCCATTAAACACCAATTTAAAACCTCGATCCAACATCGAGTATTTTATTCAAATCAATTCAAAGTACCCAATCGTGATTAATACCCTTTCATTTTGAAATGAAAATAAGGATGGTTTTGAGCTTTCAACTCCTCTCCTCGATTGTTTGAATTCAAGTTCCCTTACTCAGTTAGTCAAACAATTGTCATTTCTTTAAGAACTTCTATCCCGATTAAGTCAAATCATTTTCATAATAACTTAAACGAAAAAGGAGATGGTCTAGAGCCTTCGATTCCTCTCCTCAAATGCTTGGATATGAGTTTCCTTACTTAGTCATTCAAGTAATTATCGTTTATCTAAAAATATCAACCATACATAAACTTATTTTCATAATAACTTAGATGAAAAAGAAAGTGGTCTAGATCCTTTTATTCCCTTTCCTGAATACTTGGATACGGGTTACCTTACTCGATTATCCGAGTTTCGTCATCCGCTTTAAAACACCTTAACTATTATCAAACCCTTTTATAACTAAGGATGAAAAGGGAGATGGTCTTGAGCCTTCGATTCCTCTCATAGACTATTTGGATACGAGTTACCTTACTCGCCTATCCGAGTAATTGTCATCCAACAAAATATCTCAACACATCAAATCAATCTTTTCTCGCCCCCGTGCGACCGAAACCAATCTAACCAAACATCTAACATATTAAATCCAACTTGTCACACCCATGTGATCAAAACTCTTTAAAAAAAAGAACATTGTTTAATCCATTCTAACGCGCATGACAAACTAGTGCTTAAGCCTCCGCCGAAAGTAGAAAAACCAACGTTTAGACTTTAGAACGCGATCTAGACAATTGTTTATTAAAAGACATTAATAAACTGTAGTTCCCTGAACTACGAATGCTCTGATTTCCTTATTGCACCATAAGGATACGTAGGCACGAGATTGTGAGATCTTGGCGAGTGTCATACCCCAATTTTGTCCGGACAATTTAAATTTTCATAAATTCGATTTAAGTTTTCAGTTTACGTCACATGTACAACATAACATGCATTTTATCATTAATAATACCTGAAATATCAGTCAGGATAAATTTATTGAAAATACAAACGAATCGGTTGAATCTTTCCACAAGTACGGACAAAATCAGCGGATAAAAAGTTTCGAAATTAAAATTGCAGACGCCAGTATTATTAATCTACGGTTCATGTAGTTTAACCTGGTGTGCTCGTTGTATTTTTCAGCAGCTATTTCAGTTACGTTTTGACCCGCCTGAGCCTTTTAACCGGTGCAAACTTATTTCAAAATTTGAAGAAACGCTGTATTTTTTCAATAAGTATATTTCGCACTGATCATTTTAATGTATTCGATTTAATTTTTCGAGCAAATTTGCGCCCGACTTTTATTCATTTTTAGTCATTTTAATTTTATTCTTTCGCCAAAATATTCGGATTAAATAAATAGAATTTTCCATATCCTTGTTTTGTTTTTATCATACTCATTTTAGAAGTTGAGAATTTTATTTGATTCAATTGGTTTAAATTGTTCTAAATCAATTAAATCATATAAAAAAGACATTATATGCATTTTAATCTATTTAAAATAGTATGTGCTTCTTGGTGTGTTTCTTTGATGTGATCCAGGCCATCAATTCAAATTGATCAATGTTTCTCATTAGTAATCCGTGTCCATTTCTATCATCCAATCAAAAAATAGCATTTAAATTAATTGCATAATTAATAAAGAAAATGGAAAATATCTCTTCTTCTTTTGGACACGCCAACGGTAAGAAAGGAGAAAAAGGAAAACTCTCTCACACTCCAACGTCTCTCTCTGAGCCAAAAAGGACAAAAAGAAAAATAATAAAGACTCTAACAGACAAAAACACAAAAGATATCCCTCACGTCCCTCTCTCTGTAACACCCCAATAAAATAAAATAATTATTAAAAATTGAATTAATAGTATATTATTAATTTAATTAAATAATTAGATTATTATTATTGGATTATTTTAATTATTTTGGAATAATAATTATTATTGGAAATATATAAGTGTGAAATGAGGAAAGAGAATCCCATTTGGTAAAGAAGTGTTTTCACGTGAAAAACAGAGAAAATCGTGAAAAGGGAAAGGGCAGAGAAGAGGAGAAAGGAGCTGAAGAGCAAAGGTTGAAGAACGGAAAGGCTTGAAGCTCAAAGATTCGCCGGATTGTTAAGGTAAGGGGGGTTTATCGTCGATTAATGGGTATTATGGGATAATATGTAATGGGTAGTGAGAAACCGTTGGATCGACCCTAATTGGGATTTGGAATGCTGAAAATTTGTGATGAATAGGTTGAGTGAAAACCGTAATCAAATTGATACTTGTGTGTGTAATCAAACCGATAAATTGGTGATGAATGGCGACGAGTAAGTTTGAGTGGGAAGGGTCTGGAATGGGCACATGAGATCCCTGCCCAAAGAAACGCGTCTGGTGAACTGTCATGTTCGCCTAGCGAACATAACCTTCGCCTAGCGAAGGAACGCGCCTCAACCTCGCCCCAGCGAGATTGAGAGGTTTTGCTACTGTAATGTTCGCTGTGGACTCGCTGGAGCTTCGCCTAGCGAGTGAGTGCTAGCTGTGTTTTTTTCACCAAAACAGAATGAGTTCGCTATTACCTTCGCCTTGAGCTCGCCTAGCGAATTAATTTACCAATTTCCTGGAGCTGTTCGCCTTGAGCTCGCCTAGCGAACCAGAGCTTCGCCACTGCCTCGCCTAGCGAGCAAGGCAGAAGAAGTGTTTATACATGTGTTGCTGAGGTGTTTCATACATGTGTTGAGGAAGTGTTTTATATATGTGTTGATGATGTGTTGATACATGTATTGATGATGTATGATGATATGCAAAATGCTGTGAATGTATATATTATGCATGTATTTGTGAATGGACTGTCGTATGGCTTAAAGTGTGAGCATATGTCCATTGTGAGTTGTTGTTGATGCTGCATTGCTAGATGATTAGTGTGCATGGCATAGCCTGTGGGGCTGTAGCTAATTCCCATTGTGAGGAATTGGTGAGTGAATCGTTGTGAATTGTTGTTGATGTTTGCATGCTAGATGATTAGCTTGCATAGTCTAGCCTTCGGGGCTGTAGCTAATTCCCATGGTGAGGAATTAGTGAGTGAGTCACTAGGTCTCAAATGAGTGGGACTAGTGAGCTTAGTAGCCGTATCTGGAGGGATCGGTGAGCTTGAACTATATGTTCAAGGATAGTCGGTACCGCATGTGTAGAGTCTCATTGCATAAAAATATGTATGGCGTATAATATGAATGGATGTGTTCCAATATTATACGTGTGTTGTGTTGTTGTTAAGTATGATTTGAGATTATACTGGTATTGTATATTGATGTTGAGAATGATGTTTAAGCCAATGAGCTATTACTGAATGTGTATTGCAATTAGGGTGATTGATGTGTTAATTACTTGGCATTACATGTTGTTCTATAATGCTTATTATATTGATTGAGGAACTCACCCTTACAACTATTTTTCAGGTAACGAGAAATGAGTTGAGTAGAAGCAAATGCTTGGAGTCTAGTGTAGTCTCCCTAGTGGGTCATGCTCTGATAGATGTAACATCGGGAGGGAAAACTTTGACTATTATTGTTGTTGTTGTTGAACTAAATTACATGTGATGTTACATGTTTTGCATGATTGAGTTGATCTCTATCTGCTGCGTAATTGTGCAAATACTTTATATTTAACTTTAAATAAAGAGCATGACAGTTATTTTGGAACATGGTGTGAATGATTGTGTGACACCCTTAACTGCATAATTACTCTGATATATGTTTATTATTTTAATTAAATAATTGGGGTATTTTAGAAGGGTGTTACATTAGTGGTATCAGAGCATAGTCGGTCGTGTCGAGTCGTAATTATTCTGTTTTCCTTGTACGGGATAGGAGTTGTGTAACCCTATCAGTACTTATTGTTTTAGCTTGTTGGGTTTTCAGAATAGAGATGGCTGGAAGAGGTAGAGATGATGCTGCGATTGCTGAGGCTCTGGGTATGCTAGCTGGAGTACTTGGAGGGAATCCGAATGTTGTGGGGATGGGAGCTGCTCGTCAACTGAGTGAGTTCCAGAAGAACAATCCTCCAATGTTCAAGGGAGCATACGATCCAGATGGCGCTCAGAAGTGGTTGAAGGAGATCGAGAGGATCTTCAGGGTAACTGAGTGTGCTGATAACCAGAAGGTCAGGTTCGGTACACATATGCTGTCAGAGGAAGCTGATGATTGGTGGGTTGCTACTCGCACTGAGTTGGAATCTGCTGGGAATACTGAAATCACTTGGGCTGTGTTCAGGGAAAGGTTCTTGAGAAAGTATTTTCCAGAGGATGTCAGAGGAAAGAAAGAGATAGAGTTTTTGGAATTGAAGCAGGGTAACAGGTCGGTTACTGAGTATGCTGCGAAGTTCACCGAGCTGTCAAAGTACTATACTCCCTATAATGAGGCTGCTGGAGAATTTTCGAAATGTGTGAAGTTTGAGAACGGGTTGCGTCTTGAGATCAAACAAGCTATTGGATATCAGAGGATCAGGGTGTTTTCTGACTTGGTTGACTGTTGCAGAATTTTTGAACAGGATTCCAAGGCTAGAGCAGAGAGCTATCAGCAGAGGGTTGATAGGAAGGGTAAGAATCAGATGGATCGTGGAAAACCGTATGCAGCTGGCAAAGGTTTTCAGAAGCAGAGTGGCATGAAGAGGCCTAGTGGGGGAGACTCTAGTGCTCCTGCTAAGTGTTATAGATGTGGTCGGGCTGGACATCGTGTTCATGAGTGTACCAGTGCTGAGATGAAGTGTTTCAAGTGTGGGAAAGGTGGTCACTTGGCTGCAGAGTGCCGATTGAAGACTGTAACTTGTTTCAACTATGGAGAGTTGGGTCATATCAGTCCCCAGTGTCCTAAGCCGAAGAAGGAGAATCAGTCAGGAGGCAAGGTTTTTGCTCTATCAGGTTCTGAGACTTCTGCAGATGATCGTTTGATCAGAGGTACGTGTTATATTAATGGCTTTCCTCTTGTAGCTATTATTGACACCGGTGCTACTCATTCCTTTATATCTTTGGATTGTGCTGTGAAACTTAAGTTAGAGATATCTGAGATGTTGGGTAGTATGGTGATTGATACTCCTGCGAAGGGTTCAGTGACTACTACTTCAGTTTGTTTGAGTTGTCCTTTGAGTATTTTTGGTAGAGACTTTGGGATAGACCTTGTGTGTCTTCCGTTAGTGCAGATTGATGTTATCTTGGGTATGAACTGGTTGGTGTTTAACCGAGTTTATATCAACTGTTTTGATAAGACGGTGATATTTCCTGAGATTGAGGAAGGGCAGAGTCTGTTTCTATCAGCCAGGCAGGTGAATGAGGAAGTGGCAGATGGGGCAGAGTTGTTTATGCTGTTGGCAACTTTAGAGGCTAAAGATAAACTGGTGATTCGTGATCTAGCAGTGGTGTGTGACTTTCCTGATGTGTTTCCGGAAGAAGTGAATGAGTTACCGCCAGAGCGTGAAGTTGAGTTCTCGATTGAATTGGTACCTGGTACTAGACCGATATCGATGGCTCCGTACCGTATGTCTGCTGTTGAGTTAGCTGAATTGAAAAGTCAGTTGGAAGATTTGTTGGATAAGAAGTTTATTCGTCCAAGTGTGTCACCGTGGGGTGCACCAGTGTTGTTGGTTAAGAAGAAGGAAGGTACTATGAGGTTGTGTGTGGACTACAGGCAACTGAATAAAGTGACGATCAAGAATCGGTATCCTTTGCCGAGGATTGATGATTTGATGGATCAGTTGGTTGGTGCGAGTGTGTTCAGCAAGATAGATTTGAGATCCGGGTATCATCAGATACGTGTGAAAACTGAGGATATTCAGAAGACTGCTTTCAGAACGAGGTATGGACATTATGAGTATTCTGTAATGCCTTTTGGTGTGACTAATGCGCCTGGAGTATTTATGGAGTACATGAATAGGATTTTCCATCCGTACTTGGATCAGTTTGTTGTGGTGTTTATCGATGACATTTTGGTGTATTCGAAATCTGAAGAAGAGCATGCTGAGCATTTGAGAGTGGTTTTAGGAGTGCTGCGAGAAAAGCAGTTATTTGCTAAACTGTCTAAGTGTGAATTTTGGTTAGAAGAAGTTAGTTTTCTTGGTCATGTGATTTCAAGAGGTGGTGTTGCTGTTGATCCTTCTAAGATAGAAGCGGTATCTAAGTGGGAAGCTCCGAAGTCTGTTGCGGAGATTCGAAGTTTCCTTGGTTTGGCTGGTTATTATAGGAAGTTCATTGAGGGATTTTCTAAGTTGGCGTTACCGTTGACGATGTTGACTAGAAAGGGGCAAGCGTTTGTTTGGGACTCAAAATGTGAAGAAGGTTTCCAGGAGTTAAAGAGAAGGTTGACTACTGCTCCTATTTTGACGTTACCGAGTTCGTCGGAACCATTTGAAGTTTACTGTGATGCTTCATTGTTGGGTTTGGGTGGTGTGTTGATGCAGAATAAGCAGGTTATAGCTTATGCTTCGAGACAGCTGAGGGTTCATGAAAGGAACTATCCGACGCACGATTTAGAGTTGGCAGCTGTAGTGTTTGTTTTGAAGTTGTGGAGGCATTACTTGTATGGATCAAGATTTGAGGTTTTCAGTGACCATAAGAGTTTAAAGTATTTGTTTGATCAGAAAGAGCTGAATATGAGACAGAGGAGATGGTTAGAGTTTCTGAAGGATTATGATTTTGGGTTGAATTACCATCCGGGTAAAGCAAATGTAGTGGCTGATGCATTGAGTCGGAAATCATTACATATGTCTATGTTAATGGTTAAGGAATTGGATTTAATTGAGCAGTTTAGAGACTTGAGTTTGGTGTGTGAGAGTACTCACAACAGTGTTAAATTGGGAATGTTGAAGTTAACGAGTGGTATTCTGGAGGAGATCAGAGAGGGTCAGAAATCCGATATGCATTTGGTTGATAAGTTGACTTTAGCGAATCAAGGTCGAGGTGGTGAATTCAGAGTTGATGAGAATGGTGTTTTGAAATTTGGTAGTCGGGTGTGTATTCCGAATGTTATTGAGCTTAAGAAGAGTATTCTTGAGGAGGGACATCGTAGTGGCTTGAGTATTCATCCTGGAGCTACGAAGATGTATCATGATTTGAAAAAGTTATTTTGGTGGCCGGGAATGAAGAAAGAAATTGCGAGTTTTGTTTATTCCTGTTTGACTTGTCAGAAGTCAAAGATTGAGCATCAGAAGCCGTCTGGGCTAATGCAACCGTTGGCTATTCCAGAGTGGAAGTGGGATAGTATCAGTATGGATTTTGTTTCTGGTTTGCCGAGGACAAATAAGAATTTTGAAGCCATTTGGGTGATTGTTGACAGATTGACAAAATCGGCTCATTTCATTCCGATCAGAATGGATTATCCGTTAGAGAAATTAGCTGAGTTGTATATTGAGAAGATTGTAAGTTTGCATGGTATCCCGTCGAGTATTGTTTCGGACAGAGATCTTAGATTTACATCGAAGTTCTGGGAAGGTTTGCAGAAGGCTTTGGGAACTAAACTGAGATTGAGTTCTGCATACCATCCGCAGACTGATGGTCAGACTGAGAGGACGATTCAGTCATTGGAGGACCTTTTGAGGGCTTGTGTTTTGGAAAAAGGAGGCGCTTGGGATTGTTATTTGCCTTTGATTGAGTTTACCTACAACAATAGTTTTCATTCGAGCATTGGTATGGCACCGTTTGAAGCTTTGTATGGTAGGAGATGTCGGACACCGTTATGTTGGTATGAGTCCGGTGAGAGTGCTGTGGTTGGACCGGAGATTGTTCAACAAACTACGGAAAAGATTAAGATAATTCGGGAGAAGATGAGAATTGCTCAGAGTCGTCAGAAGAGTTATCATGATAAGAGGAGGAAGTCACTTGAGTTCCAAGAGGGAGATCATGTGTTTCTTCGTGTTACTCCGGTAACTGGTGTTGGTCGAGCTTTGAAGTCGAAGAAGTTGACACCGCGATTTATTGGTCCTTACCAGATTTTGGAGAGGATAGGGGAGGTAGCCTATCGTGTCGCTTTACCGCCGTCGCTTGCAAATTTGCATGAGGTTTTTCATGTGCCTCAGTTGAGGAGGTACATTCATGATCCGTCGCATGTAGTCCAAATAGATGATGTACAGGTGAGAGATAACCTGACTGTTGAAACATCACCTATGAGGATCGAGGATCGAGAGTTGAAGCAGTTGCGGGGTAAAGAGATTGCCTTGGTGAAGGTAGCTTGGGGGGGACCAGCAGGTGGCAACGTGACTTGGGAACTGGAGAGTAAGATGAAGGAGTCTTATCCAGAGTTGTTCGCTTGAGGTATGTTTTCGAGGACGAAAACTCTTTTAGTGGGGGAGAGTTGTAACACCCCAATAAAATAAAATAATTATTAAAAATTGAATTAATAGTATATTATTAATTTAATTAAATAATTAGATTATTATTATTGGATTATTTTAATTATTTTGGAATAATAATTATTATTGGAAATATATAAGTGTGAAATGAGGAAAGAGAATCCCATTTGGTAAAGAAGTGTTTTCACGTGAAAAACAGAGAAAATCGTGAAAAGGGAAAGGGCAGAGAAGAGGAGAAAGGAGCTGAAGAGCAAAGGTTGAAGAACGGAAAGGCTTGAAGCTCAAAGATTCGCCGGATTGTTAAGGTAAGGGGGGTTTATCGTCGATTAATGGGTATTATGGGATAATATGTAATGGGTAGTGAGAAACCGTTGGATCGACCCTAATTGGGATTTGGAATGCTGAAAATTTGTGATGAATAGGTTGAGTGAAAACCGTAATCAAATTGATAATTGTGTGTGTAATCAAACCGATAAATTGGTGATGAATGGCGACGAGTAAGTTTGAGTGGGAAGGGTCTGGAATGGGCACATGAGATCCCTGCCCAAAGAAACGCGTCTGGTGAACTGTCATGTTCGCCTAGCGAACATAACCTTCGCCTAGCGAAGGAACGCGCCTCAACCTCGCCCCAGCGAGATTGAGAGGTTTTGCTACTGTAATGTTCGCTGTGGACTCGCTGGAGCTTCGCCTAGCGAGTGAGTGCTAGCTGTGTTTTTTTCACCAAAACAGAATGAGTTCGCTATTACCTTCGCCTTGAGCTCGCCTAGCGAATTAATTTACCAATTTCCTGGAGCTGTTCGCCTTGAGCTCGCCTAGCGAACCAGAGCTTCGCCACTGCCTCGCCTAGCGAGCAAGGCAGAAGAAGTGTTTATACATGTGTTGCTGAGGTGTTTCATACATGTGTTGAGGAAGTGTTTTATATATGTGTTGATGATGTGTTGATACATGTATTGATGATGTATGATGATATGCAAAATGCTGTGAATGTATATATTATGCATGTATTTGTGAATGGACTGTCGTATGGCTTAAAGTGTGAGCATATGTCCATTGTGAGTTGTTGTTGATGCTGCATTGCTAGATGATTAGTGTGCATGGCATAGCCTGTGGGGCTGTAGCTAATTCCCATTGTGAGGAATTGGTGAGTGAATCGTTGTGAATTGTTGTTGATGTTTGCATGCTAGATGATTAGCTTGCATAGTCTAGCCTTCGGGGCTGTAGCTAATTCCCATGGTGAGGAATTAGTGAGTGAGTCACTAGGTCTCAAATGAGTGGGACTAGTGAGCTTAGTAGCCGTATCTGGAGGGATCGGTGAGCTTGAACTATATGTTCAAGGATAGTCGGTACCGCATGTGTAGAGTCTCATTGCATAAAAATATGTATGGCGTATAATATGAATGGATGTGTTCCAATATTATACGTGTGTTGTGTTGTTGTTAAGTATGATTTGAGATTATACTGGTATTGTATATTGATGTTGAGAATGATGTTTAAGCCAATGAGCTATTACTGAATGTGTATTGCAATTAGGGTGATTGATGTGTTAATTACTTGGCATTACATGTTGTTCTATAATGCTTATTATATTGATTGAGGAACTCACCCTTACAACTATTTTTCAGGTAACGAGAAATGAGTTGAGTAGAAGCAAATGCTTGGAGTCTAGTGTAGTCTCCCTAGTGGGTCATGCTCTGATAGATGTAACATCGGGCGGGAAAACTTTGACTATTATTGTTGTTGTTGTTGAACTAAATTACATGTGATGTTACATGTTTTGCATGATTGAGTTGATCTCTATCCGCTGCGTAATTGTGCAAATACTTTATATTTAACTTTAAATAAAGAGCATGACAGTTATTTTGGAACATGGTGTGAATGATTGTGTGACACCCTTAACTGCATAATTACTCTGATATATGTTTATTATTTTAATTAAATAATTGGGGTATTTTAGAAGGGTGTTACACTCTCTGCTGCAACAAGAAAGAGAAGAAGCTCAGAGCTTTGAAAGAAAAAATAAAAGAGTTTTCATTGTGGAGGCACATACACACTCACATTACATAACTCTCTCCACTTTAACTTCATAAAATCTTCCTTCACTCCACTTCCACCTAACAACGACCCAAACTCACAAACACCGTGACCTCTTTCTTCTTCACACATCAATCGCGTTGTCCACCATTAAATTGCCGGCATCACCTCACTCCACCATCCACAGCCACACACCATTTCCGCCTCACAAACACCCCGTCGCCTGAAGCCACGACCATATCACCGGCAAACACAACCGTGACGGTCACACCGCACCACCATACACTCCGCCGTGGTTCATCCTTTCCAAATCCAACCTTCCTCCATTTCTGATTTTGCAAATCCAATGAATCTTCCGCCTCTTTCATAAAAACACCGTCGGATCTCACGAGCCACTCATACTACCATCTTCGATCTCCTTCGCTCACGTCGAAAACCACAACAATAACGTGCCGGCAACCAAGCTCAACACTCTTATCGTCTCCGCCGTTCTTCCTCATTAAACGTCCACACAACCACTTACCGCCACAACGATTCACAGTCGTAAAGTAAGAGGTGTAAACAAAACAGATTGAGAAACGTAAACAACAAAAGTGTTGATAACAACACCGCGAAAACAAGCTCAGCAAGTTCCCAACGACTACCACACTTCCACATTTTGGTAACATTCTGTTTTTTGGCTTGGTTGGTAATGTTGCTTTCGATTTCGATTTGTGTTAATGATATAACATCGTTTTCACTTTTAATTCGTGTTAATGTCGTAATGTTGTTTTCATTCTGTTTTATATATGTTGTTGTGGCAAATGTTGTTGTTCATTCAGAGTTATGTGGTCACAATTAATGTCATGGTGATGCTGGTGCTCACTAATTCAATTCCCTTTGATTCACAACTGCAAGGAATGACAATGTCGTGAGTTTTCTTTTCGGCCAACATGACAAACACCTTTGACTCACACCCTCCTGCACCATCGTTCCACCCCTTTTCTTTATCACTTCACATTTATTTTAAATTTACTTTAATGTTTTATAAAAAAAGGAAAATAATGTTAAGTTGGAGCTTTGTTTTTAGAAATAGAGTTTGTTTATGATTATTGTTTTGTGGAAAAAGAAAATAATATGATGTTAAAACGAATCATTTTCGAATTCTTTTTAAATCACTTCATGATGCTAGTACTGGTTCCATTCCCATACTTGTTCGCCAAATTAGAAAGGTTGTTGTTTGTCGACATGATGAATTAAAAAACTTTTCAATCCATGTTGATATTATAAAAATATATTTTCAAGTGCTTCTTATGATTTTTTTTTAGTGATATGTAATAGTATTTCATTTATAATCTATTACAGTAATGCTATTTCTTACACAATCCAATTGTATAATATTACATAGTTAAGACACATTGTTTTCATAAGTTTTATGCTATTCTCACAGGTTATCCCAAAACGTTTATATATATATATATATATATATATATATATATATATATATATATATATATATATATATATATATATATATATATATATATATATATATATATATGAGTTGAAATGGTTTTTGAACATGTCATATAAGAGGTTTCTTTAAGCTATCACTACTGACTAGTAATTAAACCAACATTTATGCTTTTGTACAAACTTCAATAAAGAATTAGTGTTAGTGGTAATTAGGGACTTAAATTATTTTTTAGATTTCCTATTTTTTTTTAGTAATTTTGATTGTCAGATATTTTTTCAAGATCAATTGCAAAATCACATGCTATCATAATTAATTATAAACACTTGATCAACATCGATTTTCTTTTTCGCTTACTCAAAGCGGTTAAATCTTTTTCTTAACTAAACTTGGAATGAAAAAGATATAGGAAGCGTTCGCTTCATTATTTCTCAAGTATTCGAATGATTGGCGCACGCCATATTACTTGAATTCTTATCATCCGATTAAAGCTTCAACCATAATATTCAAATCATTTCTAAGTCCACTTAAGCAAATCAAAACATTCTTACAATAATAAGAAATGAAAAGGGAGATGACTTTGAGTTTTCAATTTTTTCTCCTCGATTATTTGAATACAAGTTCTCTTACTTGGTTAGTCAAATAATTGTCGTTTCTCTACAAACTTCCAAACCAATATTAAATCAAATTATTTTCATAATAACAAAGTAAAAAGGGAGATGACTTTGAGTTTTCAACTTCTCTCCTCAATTGTTTGAATACGAGTCTTCTTACTCGGTCAGTCGAACAATTGTCATTTTTCCGAAAATTAATAAATTAATCAGATCATTTCATAATAAACTATATGGAAAGGGAAATGGTCTTGAGTCTTCAATTCCTCTTCTCAAATGCTTGGATATGAGTTGTCTTACTCAGCCATTCGAGTACTTGTCGTTTATTCTAAAAATATATCAACCATACACACCCTTATTTTCATAATTACTCAAATGAAACAGAAAGTGGTCTAGAGTCTTCTATTCCCTTTCTCGATTATTAGGATACGAGTTATCTCACTCGATTATCCGAGTATTTGTCATCCTTTCAAAACACTTTAACTATTATCAAATCCTTTTTATAATTAAGGATGAAAAAGAAAGTGGTCTAGAGTCTTCTATTCCCTTTCCCGACTGTTAGGATACGAGTTATCTTACTCAACTATCTGAGTAATCGTCATCCAACCAAAATGTCTTAACACATCAAATCTATATGTCCCCGCCTTCGTACGATCCAAACCAATCAATCAAAACATCCAATGTATTGATTCAACTTGTCACCCCCGTGTGACCAAAACTCTTTTCAAGAGAACACCATTTAATGTTTAGCCTTTAGAACGAGATCTAAACAGTTGTTCATTAAAAAACACCAACCAACCGTAGTTCCCCGAACTACGAATGCTCTGATTTCCTTATCATACCATAAGGATACGTAGGCAGGAGATTGTTGTATCTTCGCGAGCACACTAATAAAAAACCTCCCCTTTGTTCTCATCCATTTCTATTTTTAATAATTTTATAACCCAAAGATAACAAACAAACATAAATTAACACTCGAAACGCATATTAGAACTAAAAGGTTCCCGTTGAGTACAACGGACGTAAGGGATGCTAATACCTTCCCCTTACGTAATCCACTCCCGAACCCGAATATGGTTGCGACGATAATTATTCAATTTCCTAAAGGTTTTATCGATATTTCCCTATCCCTTTATTGGGATAAATAAAGTTCGGTGGCGACTCTGTTCGAACATAAATTTTTTCCCCGACCATCGCGAGGGATCGTATTTTTCGAGATGCGACAGACGGCGACTCTTCTGGGGACTAGTTCCAAGAAAAAGAGAGTGAAGCCTAATTTAGTTTAGTTGATGTATTGTGTGTTAATTTTGTTTACTTGTCTGTTATTTATTCTGTGATTATTTTGCTGTCATAATTATTATCTGTTGGTGTTTATTGGCAATGTATTATTGGGGTTCTCTGGTTGGTGATACTTTGTGAGATAGGCTCTCTACCCGAGTCTGAGAAAAACCGTAAGATTAAGTTGGTGGTTGCGTAGTGGACGCCCACAAGGAGTCTTCCTTGTTGGGAAGATACGAAGACCCCGCCTAGAGGAGATTCTCTTGAGATATTATTGCCCGACGAGTTTTCGTCACGACGATAGTATTCTCAAGTTGGATCAATGACTCTAGGGACCTTTTAACCCATTATATCCGGTGGTTATGTAGTATTTACCTGAAAAGCCCCAGACTTATTGGGTTAATACGAAATCCCCAATCAGATGAGATCCCTTGGACGTATTACTATCTTACAGTAATATTTCCAACCTCGATCTATGACTCTGAGAACCTTGTTAGAACCTTGGACTCGAGAGTTGTGTAGTAGAATCCCCATGGAGTTTTCTTTGTTGGGATAATACGAAGACCTCACCTAGACGAGATCTTCTTAAGGGTATTATTGTCCGATGAGTCTTCGTCACGGCAGTGACGTCCTCAAGAAATATCCATGACTCTGGGAACCTACCAACTGTAGAGCCTACCCATGGGGTCCCATTAATTAGAGATACCTGTCATTTACCCATTATTCTGATCCATCAGAGAACACCTTGAACCTGTGATCCTGAACCTGTCATTACATTCATACACATATCATTACATCTGCATTCATCGTGCGTTGCATATCATCTTTCACAAAAAATATATACCAAAAAAAACTCATCCATCCTTTATCTAAAACCCGCAGTTG
The DNA here is from genome assembly GCF_024323335.1 of Lathyrus oleraceus. NCBI lineage: Eukaryota > Viridiplantae > Streptophyta > Magnoliopsida > Fabales > Fabaceae > Lathyrus > Lathyrus oleraceus. The sequence goes on from NC_066583.1 coordinate 199,647,629, forward strand.
AATTCCCGACACTCATATCGGACTTGAAGTAGCTCTCGAAAGATCATGGATCCGTTGGAGCAAAGCCATATTGCACTGAGAGAAGGTGTGGATTCGATGAAAAACCAGATAGACCAACTTGTGGAGGCTATGATAGCTTTATAAAAGAGGGAGGACAACATTCAGCAGACTGCAGTCGTAGAGAATGTTATTCTAGCTCCAGTAAATGGTCCTACCCAACCTCAGCTTGCGAGAACCCCAGTTGATAACTCTATTGTACAAGAACGTCGTATGGTTCAAGATTCCTCACATCATGACGCTGTTGAGTATCACAGTTTTGCATTCTCTGTGCCAGATTCGCATGGAACAAGCCAGGGGGTTAATACTGAACGACCACAAGATAATGAGATTACTAAAAGATGTCGCGTGCTAGAGAAAAGACTCAAGGCCATAGAAGGAAAAGATACTCTTGAACTGAATGTTTTAGACATGTGTTTGGTATCTGGCTTGGTTATACCCCCAAAATTCAAAGTACCAGAATTTGAGAAGTACAAAGGGGATAGTTGTCCAAAGCACCATTTGGTGATGTTTTGCCGAAAAATGACCTCTCAGACCCATGATGATAAGCTAATGATTCACTCTTTTCAGGATAGTTTGAATGGGGCATCATTGAGTTGGTACATGAAGTTAGAAAGGAGTCGTATTCAATCATGGTTGGACCTAGGTAACGCCTTCTTGAAGCAATACAAATATAATTTGGACATAGCTCCCGATCGCATGCAGCTGAGGGCCTTATCTAAAGAAAAAAGTGAATCCTTTAGAGGGTATGCCCAAAGATGGAAAGAGTTAGCGGCTTGCGTTGAGCCACCACTCTTAGACAAAGAATTGATGGAATTATTCAGGGACACCCTGCAAAGTCCATACTTCGAAAGGATGATTAGCAGCGCAGCATCAGACTTCGCTCACTTAGTGACAATGGGAGAACGCGTCGAGAGTGCCCTAAAAAGTGGAAGAATCCAAGGTGCCTCGAGCAACCAAGCTAGCGAGACAGGATCCCTCAGCGATTCCCAAAAGGAAGAAGATGATGAAATAAATGCAGTCATGGCAGATGTTGGGTATTCTCATGATGCACTAGCCAGACCTTATGGTTCTTCACCTTCTCAGCAATCACCATTTCCAACACCACGTTATCCTTATAGGCAACCGACAAGGCCTTGAGCACCATTCAAGCAACCATGGACTGTTTCTCATACAAATCAAAGATCTTGTGGTCAAGGATATCAGAATCAGCATTTGAACCAGCATAGGCCTCGAAACAATCTAGAAAGAAGGAATGCTCCTCTCGATCCAATCCCTATGTCATACAGTCAACTTTTTGCCATGTCTGATTCAAAGCTCGCTAGTGGAGCCCAAGTCTCTCAGGCCATTGTCAGAACCATACCCATCTGGATATGATCCTAATGTGCAATGTGGATATCATGCCGGAACAATAGGGCATTCAACTGAAGACTGCAATGCTTTCAAGGCTAAAGTGCAACAATTGATCGACAAAAGGTACATATCCTTTTCAGAAGGAAGCCTGTTGGTGCACGTTAACCTCTCGTCAGGATGAGTTCAAAAGTTTCATAGAGTATCTCCTAATGCCAGTAGTTCAGACAGGAGGACATCCTCAACACTGGCAATCGTTGGACTAATTTGTTTCTATTTTTGCATTTGTAGTTTCCTTGTTGTTAAAAGCTGCTTGTGTTTAAACATTGTTGTTTTTAATGGTAATATTGATGAAGTAATGATGCATGTTTTGAATTAATTATCTCGCATTCGCTCATTTTTCTTCTCTTATATCAAAAACAAAATACATCAGTGTTTCTCCCATTCACTTTTCTTTATCATAACTTTTGTTTTAGCAAAGATTTGAGGGAGGATGACGAAAACAAGATTACCCATAATTGCTGACTATATGCTTTCGGATAAAATCCTGCTGATGATGTACAGGCATTGTTTCAAATTCCCAAACACTGGAGAGATGAGGACTTAATACTAGTCAAACACTTCAAGCCTAGAAGTAGGTGTTTCTTTCGGATATACAAACCCTTATGTTTAACCCGGGGCAGGGTAGTGTTCAGTTAATCTGACTATGCATTCAAATTACAAGATGAAATATCCAGTATGTGGATCAACTACATGCCATTCTTCGCACACATCCTAAAGTGTCGAAGGAACCTTGAAAAATCCAAAAGTTATGACGGTTGTTCTTCAATGACCAACGACTTGACAGTCACATTCTAAAAAAGGAAATCAATAAAAAGAGCCCGCTAAGTCGAACACCTGATAAGGCGACTTAGGCAAAAAAACTGGGGCAATCCCGATGGACTAAAACTTCAAAAAAGGTGGTCCAGGCAAAACTTAAGGATCAAGAAAAAAAATCAAAAGAGGTCACGAGAACCCTTAACAAAACAAAACAAGATTCAGTGACCATTATACCAAAATCAAGGGGTCACCGACATTCAGAAAATGAAATAAGGTGATATCCATTTCAAGAGACCTTGAATCATCATCTTTATCCTTACACCTTCAAAAAAGACGAATGTGTATCTTGAATTAACTGAGCATAGGATTGGAGATCATCGTGAAGAATGGGTGGGTTAAAACAAAATTTGAGCCTTACATCCTTTGTTTCAATAACCATGAACCAAGCCACGTTACAACCCTTAAAAGACCTAATTGAGGTAGGGTTATTTCCAAAAGCATATTATAGCAAAGTTGCGTAAACTGACTCCTAAAGATTTGCTAATATTCAACATCAATGTCATTATTCTCGTTGTGTCTTTCACACTTTAAATTGCTAAATCAGCATTACATTTGGACTCAAGGTCCACTCGTCACACACTATCACATCATTCCAATAAATGATTCTTTTTCAAAACTTGCATGAGTATCGCATTAAAATTACCATTTCTGAACAAACAATTTTAACTGCAAGACAGTACTTGACGTCAGGGAAATTCCAACAATAAGGAACAATCAGAGGAACTTCGTTGGTGCTGACCCGAATCAAGACTACCTCACAACCTATGAATTCGAGACATGCCACCTAAACATCAGTTGGTCATAGGAAGATTACTCCAAGAATTGGTCAGCTTGAAACAATTCCCTAACATCTGTTAATAAATGTGCAAATCATTTCAAGAATTAGTTGATCCAAAGCAAATCTTCTCAGGACTCTATTAACTAGGGGCAGATCACCTAGAGGTTCTGTGGGCCAGGGGCAGACCCCTTCAATGTTCAGTTAGGGTGAGTTAAATCGCTTCAACGCTCCTACCGGGGCAAGCTACCTCAAGAGCACAGAAAAGTCAACCGCTCCAAGAGTTGGCTAACCAAGGATAAATCCTTTCATGGATCAAAATTCTGGGGCAATCCATCTCCAAATTATGGTACAATTGCTTTCAAAATCCTTTCGAGGTAAACATTTTGCATTGACCCATCACATTGGGGAAAGATGAGCCATATAGGAGCAACTCCTCTCCATGTTTTCAAGTTGGTCAATCAAAAAGTTTGGTCGCACGTCAGCAACCATAGAGTTCGAGACAAGTGTCGGGGAATCATGATATCATCCCATAAAACAACCATCTGGCAGACAGAAGCCTTTCTGCAAATAACCTTCCCTTCCAATACCCACGCAGGGGCATTTTGAAAACCTGCAAATCATTACAAAAATCACCATCATGCATTAGTCATGTCACTTTGCTCTAAGATAAAACCATGCATATCATAACATTTATCGGGCCTAATCCCATAACATCGAACCTGATATTGAAAAGCCTTGAAACACAAAATCTGACACCGAAGCCCAGTTCCCGTCTGGAAATTCATTTCAAAACCCAGTTCCCGTCTGGAAATTCATTTCAAAGCCCAGTTCCCGTCTGGCAATTTATGTCAAAGTCCAGTTCTCGTCTGGCAACTTATTCCAAAGTCCAGTTCCCGTCTGGAAAGCTATTTCAAAAATCAGTTCTTGTAGGAAAAATCATTTACCAAATACCAGTTCTCTTCTGGTAAACTATCTCTTAATACCAGTTCTCGCCTGGTCACCTATTTCGATACCAGTTCCCGCCTAGTAGTCTATTTTTCGTAACCAGTTCCCGTCTGGTAGCCTGTTGTAAAAGTCAGTTCCCGTCTGACAGACAAAAACAAATTCAGTCTTGTCTGACATTTTAATTATTTTCCTCAATTCTCGTCTGGTAACATATCCTTCAAGTTTTGTCCACATTGGCAGTCAAGAATAAAACCCTACAAAAACATCCAATTACCCAGTTGCATTCCCACATGCATCACATGCATCATTTCATGCATAATTTCCTGCCAAACAGAAAATTCAAAAAAATACAGTCATATCGATCATCAACATACTCATGCATAACACTCTCACAAAATGGGAATTTCAACAAAATAAAAATCATTCGCATTCCTACATGTACATCCTAAATACCCCCAGCAATTGCATACTGCATACATCTCATGTATCCTCCCATGCATGATGCTTCCATCCAAAATGGAGCATCACACAAAAATCACACCTAAATATCAGGATCTAGGGTCATGCATATGTATCCCAGACTTTCCTCATTTAGTTCAATGGATTTATTACCCTGCATGTTCTCGTGGAACTATTTCTCCAGTAAGCCATTCTTTTCAACTATATGATTAATAATGACATTCCCGATATTTTCTCTACTATCATTGCTCCCCAAACAGAGGTTACCCTAAAAAGTATCTTATGAGCTTTCCCCTGCAGAGCATTTCCAGTATGTCTTCCTCAAAAGGAGTCTTTTCTTAAAAAATTTCCCCCAACAGACGAACATTTGAGATACTGCTTCATTTATCCGAAGAATCTCATTTATTTGTTTGAGATACTGCTTCATCAATATGAAGAGTCTCATTTCAGTTTTTTTTGAGATAATGCTCTAAGTATCCTCGGAGAGTCTTAGATTCAATTAAGGTATTTTTCCCTTGCTGGAACATCTTAATTCTATCATATAAGATGCTGCTTCGACCCGATACAGAGAATCTCACTTTTACTGTTTGGAGATGCTGCTTCATCAATATGAAGAGTCTCATTTCAGATTTTTTTAGAGATACTGCTCTAAGTATCCTCAAAGAGTCTTAGATTCGATTAAGGTATCTTTCCCTTACTGGAATATCTTAATTCTATCAGATAAGATGTTGTTTCGACTCGATACAGAGAATCTCATTTTTACTATTTGAGATACTGCTTCATCAATATGAAGAGTCTCATTTTAGATTTTCTTTAGAGATACTGCTCTAATATCCTCGGAGAGTATTAGATTCGATTAAGGTATCTTTCCCTTGCTGGAATATCTTAATTCTATCAGATAAGATGTTGTTTCGACTCGATGCAGAGAATCTCATTTTTACTATTTGAGATACTGCTTCATCAATATGAAGAGTCTCATTTCAGATTTTCTTTAGAGATACTGCTCCAATATCCTCGGAGAGTCTTAGATTCAATTAAGGTATTTTTCCCTTGCTGGAACATCTTAATTCTATCATATAAGATGCTGCTTCGACCTGATACAGAGAATCTCACTTTTACTGTTTGGAGATGCTGCTTCATCAATATGAAGAGTCTCATTTCAGATTTTTTTAGAGATACTGCTCTAAGTATCCTCGAAGAGTCTTAGATTCGATTAAGGTATCTTTCCCTTGCTGGAATATCTTAATTCTATCAGATAAGATGTTGTTTCGACTCGATACAATCTCATTTTTACTATTTGAGATATTGCTTCATCAATATGAAGAGTCTCATTTCAGATTTTCTTTAGAGATACTGCTCTAATATCCTCGGAGAGTCTTAGATTCAATTAAGGTATCTTTCCCTTGCTGGAACATCTTAATTCTATCATATAAGATGTTGCTTCAACTCGATACAGAGAATCTCATTTGTCTGTTTGGGATACTACTTCATTTATCGGAAGAATCTCATTTATCTGTTTGAGATACTGCTTCATTTATCTGAAGAACCTCATTTATCTATTTGAGATACTGCTTCATTTATCTGAAGAATCTCATTTGTCTGTTTAAGATACTGCTTCATTCATTTGAAGAATCTCATTTGTTTTCAAGATACTGCTCTAGTATCCTCGGAGAATCTTAGATGCGATTGAGGTATCATTCCCTTGTGGGAATATCTCGATTATATCATGTAAGAAACTGCTCCGTTGATCCCCAGAGAATATCGTGTTCAAGACAGTGTTCTGCTGATTTTTTCGGAAAGTCTTGGGTTCAGTTGAGGTATCCTTCCATTAGTGGAATATCTCGATCTTGGCATTCAAGATTCTGTTCTGATGATTCCTAAAGAGTCTTGACTGTTTCGTTTTACCTTCTAAATAACTTTTCTTACTGTATTTCTCACTGCATTTTCTTTCTGCATTTTTTCCTTGCAATTCAAAGGACAAAATTCGGGTCTTTTTGTATTTAATTATCTTCCACCAAGAATGTACGAAGACTGCTGTCATTCACACCTTCTGGTTCAAGGAAATTAAATAGGGGCAGCTGTCATGCCCCAATTTTGTTCGGGCATTTTAAATTTTCATAAATTCGATTTAAATTTTCAGTTTACATCACATGTACAGCATAACATGCATTTTATCATTAATAATACCTGAATTATCAGTCAGGATAAATTTATTGAAAATAAAGACGAATCGGTTGAATCTTTCCTCAAGTACGGACAAAATCAGTGGATAAAAAGTTTCGAAATTAAAATTGCAGACGCCAGTATCATTAATCTACGGTTCATTTAGTTTAACCTGGTGTGCTCGTTGTATTTTTTAGCAGTTATTTCAGTTACGTTTTGACCCGCCTGAGTCTTTTAACCGGTGCAAACTTATTTCAAAATTTGAAGAAACGCTGTATTTTTTCAATAAGTATATTTCGCACTGATCATTTTAATGTATCCGATTTAATTTTTCAAGCAAATTTTCGCCCGACTTTTATTCATTTTTAGTCATTTTAATTTTATTCTTTCGCCAAAATATTCGGATTAAATAAATAGAATTTTCCATGTCCTTGTTTTGTTTTTATCATACTCATTTTAGAAGTTGAGAATTTTATTTGATTCAATTGGTTTAAATTATTCTAAATCAATTAAATCATATAAAAAAGACATTATATGCATTTTAATCTATTTAAAATAGTATGTGCTTCTTGGTGTGTTTCTTTGATTTGATACAGGCCACCAATTCAAATTGATCAATGCTCCTCATTACCAATCCGTGTCCATTTCTATCATCCAATCAAAAAATAGCATTTAAATTAATTGCATAATTAATAAACAAAATGGAAAATATTTCTTCTTCTTTTGGACACGCCAACGGTAAGAAAGGAGAAAAAGGAAAACTCTCTCACACTCCAACGTCTCTCTCTGAGCCAAAAAGGACAAAAAGAAAAATAATAAAGACTCTAACGGACAAAAACACAAAAGATATCCCTCACGTCCCTCTCTCTGCTGCAACAAGAAAGAGAAGAAGCTCAGAGCTTTGAAAGAAAAAATAAAAGAGTTTTCATTGTGGAGGCACATACACACTCACATTACATAACTCTCTCCACTGTAACTTCATAAAATCTTCCTTCACTCCACTACCACCTAACAACGACCCAAACTCACAAACACTGTGACCTCTTTCTTCTTCACGCATCAATCGCGTCGTCCACCATTAAATTGCCGGCATCACCTCACTCCACCATCCACAGCCACACACCATTTCCACCTCACAAACACCCCGTCGCCGGAAGCCACGACCACATCACCGGCAAACACCACTGTGACGGTCACACCGCACCACCATACACTTCGCCGTGGTTCATCCTTTCCAAATCCAACCTTCCCCCCTTTTTGATTTTGCAAATCCAATGAATCTTCCGCCTCTTTCATAAAAACACCGCCGAATCTCACGAACCACTCATACTACCATCTTCGATCTCCTTCGCTCACGTCAACAACCACAACAACAACGTGCCAGCAACCAAGCTTAACACTCTTATCGTCTTCGCCGTTCTTCCTCATCAAACGTCCACACAACCACCTACCGCCACAACGATTCACAGTCGTAAAGTAAGAGGTGTAAACAAAACAGATCGAGAAACGTAAACAACGAAAGTGTTGATAACAACACCATGAAAACAAGCTCAGCAAGTTCCCAACGACTACCACACTTCCACATTTTGGTAACATTATGTTTTTTGGCTTGGTTGGTAATGTTGCTTTCGATTTCGATTTGTGTTAATGATATAACATCATTTTCGCTTTCGATTCGTGTTAATGTCGTAATGTTGTTTTCATTCTGTTTTATATATGTTGTTGTGGCAAATGTTGTTGTTCATTCAGAGTTATGTGGTCACAATTAATGTCATGGTGATGCTGGTGCTCACTAATTCAATTCCCTTTGATTCACAACTGCAAGGAATGACAGTGCCGTGAGTTTTCTTTTCGGCCAACATGACAAACACCTTTGACTCACACCCTCCTGCACCATCCTTCCACCCCTTTTTCTTTATCACTTCACATTTATTTTAAATTTACTTTATTGTTTTATAAAAAAAGGAAAATAATGTTAAGTTGGAGCTTTGTTTTTAGAAATAGAGTTTGTTTATGATTATTGTTTTGTGGAAAAAGAAAATAATATGATGTTAAAACGAATCATTTTCGAATTCTTTTTAAATCACTTCTTGATGCTAGTAATGGTTCCATTCCCATACTTGTTCGCCAAATTAGAAAGGTTGTTGTTTGTCGACATGATGAATTAAATAACTTTTCAATCCATGTTGATATTATAAAAATATATTTTCAAGTGCTTCTTATGATTTTTTTTAGTGATATGCAATAGTATTTCATTTATAATCTATCACAGTAATGCTATTTCTTACACAATCCAATTGTATAATATTACAAAGTTAAGACACATTGTTTTCATAAGTTTTATGCTATTCTCACAGGTTATCCCAAAACGTTTATATGGATATATATATATGAGTTGAAAATGGTTTTTGAACATGTCATATAAGATGTTTCTTTAACCTATCACTACTGACTAGTAATTAAACAAGAATTTATGCTTTTGTATAAACTTCAATAAAGAATTAGTGTTAGTGGTAATTAGGGACTTAAATTATTTTTTAGATTTCCTATTTTTTTTTGAATAATTTTGATTGTCAGATTTTAAATATTTTTTCAAGATCAATTGCAAAATCACATGCTATCATAATTAATTATAAACACTTGATCAACATCGATTTTCTTTTTCGCTTACTCAAAGCGGTTAAATCTTTTTCTTAACTAAACTTGAGATGAAAAAGATTTAGGAAGCGTTCGCTTCATTATTTCTCAAGTATTCGAATGATTGGCGCACGCCATATTACTTGAATTTTTGTCATCCGATTAAAGCTTCAACCACAATACTCAAATCATTTCTAAATCCACTTAAGCAAATCAAAACATTCTTACAATAATAAGAAATGAAAAGGGAGATGACTTTGAGTTTTTAATTTTTTCTCCTCGATTATTTGAATACAAGTTCTCTTACTTGGTTAGTCAAATAATTGTCGTTTCTCTACAAACTTCCAAACCAAGATTAAATCAAATTATTTTCATAATAACAAAGTAAAAAGGGAGATGACTTTGAGTTTTCAACTTCTCTCCTCAATTGTTTGAATACGAGTCTTCTTACTCGGTCAGTCGAACAATTGTCATTTTTCCGCAAATTAATAAATTAATCAGATCATTTCATAATAAACTATATGGAAAGGGAGATGGTCTTGAGTCTTCAATTCCTCTTCTCAAATGCTTGGATATGAGTTGTCTTACTCAGTCATTCGAGTACTTGTCGTTTATTCTAAAAATACATCAACCATACACAACCTTATTTTCATAATTACTCAAATGAAACAGAAAGCGGTCTAGAGTCTTCTATTCCCTTTCTCGATTATTAGGATACGAGTTGTCTCACTCGATTATCTGAGTATTCGTCAGCCTTTCAAAACACTTTAACTATTATCAAATCCTTTTTATAATTAAGGATGAAAAAGAAAGTGGTCTAGAATCTTCTATTCCCTTTCCCGACTGTTAGGATACGAGTTGTCTTACTCAACTATCCGAGTAATCATCATCCAACCAAAATGTCTTAACACATCAAATCTATCTGTCCCCGCCTTCGTACGATCCAAACCAATCAATCAAAACATCCAACGTATTGATTCAACTTGTCACCCCCGTGTGACCAAAACTCTTTTCAAGAGAACATCATTTAATCCTTTCTAATGCGCATAACAAACCAATGCTTAAGCCTCCGCCGAGAGTAGACAAGCCAACGTTTAGCCTTTAGAACGAGATCTAAACAGTTGTTCATTAAAAAACACCAACCAACCGTAGTTCCCCGAACTACGAATGCTCTGATTTCCTTATCATACCATAAGGATACGTAGGCAGGAGATTGCTGTATCTTCGCGAGCACACTAATAAAAAACCTCCACTTTATTGTCATCCATTTCTATTTTAAATAATTTTATAACCCAAAGATAACAAACAAACATAAATTAACACTCGAAACGCATATTAGAACTAAAAGGTTCCCGTTGAGTACAACAGACGTAAGGGGTGCTAATACCTTCTCCTTACGTAATCCACTTCCAAACCCGAATATGGTTGCAACGACCATTATTCCATTTCCTAAAGGTTTTATCGATATTTCCCTATCCCTTTATTGGGATAAATAAAGTTCGGTGGCGACTCTGTTCGAACATAAATTTTTTCCCCGACCATCGCGAGGGATCGTATTTTTCGAGATGCGACAGCAAGCACACTAATAAAAAACTTCCATTTCCCCCTTTTAAGGTTTCCATATTTTTTCTCCTTTCAATCCTTTATTCACTTTAAGAAAACAAATAACATTAGCTAACATTTAAATTGCAAATTATAACTAAAAGGTTCTCGTTGAGTACAACGGACGTGAGGGGTGCTAATATCTTCCCCTTCCGTAATCGACTCCCGAAACCGAATATGGTTGCGACAACCATTATTCTATTTTTAAAGGTTTTATCGATATTTTCATATTCCTTCATTGGAATAAATAAAGTTCGGTGGCGACTCTGTTCGAACTATTTTTCCGTGACCATCACGATGAATCGTATTTTTCAAGATGCGAAAGACTCTTACTATGAGAAAATGATAGGGAGTGTGTCCTCAAGATTCTCTAATAGAAAGCAACCTCCTAGAAAGCGACCTTAAGAGTGAAAAACTTCAAAGCGTCTTGAGTAGCCAGACTGGTGAGATGAAATTCTCTAACAAGAAAAAAAAGGGTGAGACCAATGCAGTCACGACAGATATCGGGTATTTTCATGATTTCCAACGCCGTATAGTATGTACCCACGTGTGGCAACTATGTCACCAACTCCTTACTATTTAAGGTGAATGGAATACAAGAGCGATTTTCAAAAAACAAAAATAACGACATTGTAGCTGAGGCAACTTGAAATCAAAGAGGTTACCAAAACCCTATTTAAAGGCCAAGTCATAATTAATGCGTTGGAAGTAGCAAATAACGTGGAAGCTAAAAGTGTAGTGGTGTTAATTAATTGCAAAATCGTTTTCACCAGGGTTGAGAAGAAGAAAAAGAAAAAACATCAACATAGAAAATATAATGCATGAGAGGTTGATTGATAGTATTTTCAAAACCCAAAGAATTTTAGAAATGGATTCAAACTACATAGGGCATGTTTGTTTCAACTTAAAAATGGGTTTCTTCTTTGTAATTTTAAAATTGGTTTTTATAAAATCATTTTTTAAAATATTACAAGTTTTTTTATATTCGCTTTTTCTTAATTGAAAGACTAATTTTGATATCCTATAAAATAAACATACATTATTGAAGATTAAAACATAGTCGAAATCACAACTTTTTAAAAAGTTGTATGTCAATTTTTTTTTAATGAAATAAGTTAAAAATTAAGTGATTTTTTTAAAATTTTGATATCTAATTATTTTTCAATAAAATGATAAAATATCTAGAATTATATTTTAAGAATAATTATTTAAATCAAATTTTATTTGAATTTTTTATAAAGAATTTCTTCGTAATTTTTTTATACATATTATTTTTTAAAAATTATATATAAGCTACAATTTGGGTAATGTCCCAAATTAGTAGAATATTACTGGTTTAAAAATAGTATATATAAACAATTATAAAAAGTGTTTAACAATGATGTTCTGATCGTGTAAAGAAGTTTTACCTTCTCATTCAATAGAAATCTATCATTTTAGAATTTTTTATCTAAATAACCCATTTTTTCAAATAAATATAAAAAACAATCCACTTTCCACCTATTTCCCAAACTAATCCACTTTCAAAAAAAAATCTCAAAACAAAGAAGACGTCAATCCAATTGGCGTCTCTGTACAGTACATAAGAGGAGACGTCAATCCAATTGATGACAGTGTACAAACGCGTAGGAGATAGAATGTATTATCTCTCATATATATTTGTACACTGTCGTCAATTGAATTAACGTCTCCTCTTATGTGTTGTACACAGACGCCAATTGGATTGACGCCTCCTTTGTTTTGAGATTTTTTTGGTTTGAAAGTAAGTTACTTTGAGAAATAAGTGGAAAAATGAATTATTTTTGATATTTATTTAAAAAAGTAAGTTATTTAGATAATAATTTTATCCTTTTATCATATTACATAAGTAGTTTAAAATTTTCAATCTAACTTAACGGAATGCATAATCATAAGTTATAAAATAAATTTACATCACACCACCTCCTTTTCTCTTATAAAAAAAATTGAATTTAATTGAAATACACTGAAAGTGTAAAAAGATTTTACACCATCAGTTAATCCTAGACGTTGGATATTGAAATATATTTGACTTTTATTTTAAAAATCTATAAAATAATACAAACAGATAAATATGATGAATGATCAGTGTAAATCTTTGAGATTAATTACTATACACTGTCAGTGTAAAAAGTTTTACACCATCGATTCATCACCATCATCCGTTTGTATTACTTTATAGATTTTTGAAATAAAAGTCAAACTTCTTTTAATATCCGACGGCTATGATTAACTGATGGTGTAAAATCTCTTTACACTGTCAATGTATTTCAATTAAACTCGTAAATCTTTTTACACGGACAATCCATACACTAATTAATCAAAAAATGATTATTTAAAAATTTAAAGAGAATCTTACCATAAAATTAAAAAGGGGGCTTAACTAAGGACGGAGCGAATAACATTAAATTTGAGTAAAAAAATCATTATCCATGAATAAATGGCGTATGCAGTTGTCCATTTAGCTTGAGTGGAAAGAGCTGCTGAAAGTGGCGGGACCCATCTACCGCAGTTCCTGCTTTGCATTTACTTCCGTCTCATACCCACGTGCTCGAATTCTACTCTTAATCAAAAATAATAAAACAGAAAGAAAAATTAAAAAAAGTAAAGTAAGTACTCTTTCTCTCCCTCCGTCCATTATTTTAAACTTCTTTTATCCCACGTGATCAAATTCTCCATTATCCTTCTAACTTCTTTATCTTTTCATAACTCTCTTCTCTTCTTCATTACTCTCACCCTTCTATCTTCTTTCTCTACTCTGTTACACCTCAAAAATAAAATAAAATTAGAAAAATGAAATTCCCAAACTCTTTGATCATATTTTTATTAACGGTTACAGTTCAGGTGGGGGACTTCGCCGCGCATATACCTTCCACCGCTTACCACCACGTTTTATTCTCCGATCGGAGATGCTGCGATCAGGAGAAGGACAAAGAGTTAACGATACCGCCGTGCAAAAACGGGACGCGGATGAGGACGACGGAAACGAACTGTGAGATATGGAGTGACGCATGTTCGGAGGCGGTGATGAGCGTTGCGCAGTTGCCGGAGACGGTGGAGTGGTTGAAAAGTGTTCGGAGGAAGATCCATGAAAATCCGGAGTTGGCTTTTGAGGAAATCGAGACGAGCCGTTTGATAAGAGAGGAGTTGGATCTGATGGAAGTTAGTTATCGATACCCGCTCGCGAAAACCGGTATTCGTGCTTGGATCGGTACGGGAGGTCCACCTTTTGTTGCAGTTAGAGCTGACATGGATGCACTTCCTATCCAGGTTGCACTTCTATCTATTCACTGTTCCCTCTCTTTTTCTTTTTTATTTATTTATTTTCCTTCAAAACTTATCTTCTTAAAAACCCTAAAAACAATAGTATTATAATAAGAAAATACACAATAATTGAATTTTTTAATACTTTTTTTCAATTCTAGAATGAAATTTGGCTATGGTATTTCATGAGAAGAAGAAAAATATTGTTCAAAGTAAAAAACTTCTCATAAAGATTCTAACAACATATTTTTAATTAAAGTTTACGTGAGTTGGATTCAGAAAAATACATCTATAAAAATATCTAGCTTAATTTATACTAGTACTATATTATAGGACACCTGATCTGATTTGGCTTTCTGTCTCACATTAATGATACACTTCTAAAAGTATGTGTGTCAGGTGTTTGAATCTTTTAAATATTTTTAAAAGTTTTGTCTGATTTTTTTATGATTCAAGTATTAATAAGATAGTAATGTACTAGATTGGGTACTTTTTTTTTGTCTGATGAATTATGAGTACATGAATGAAAAAGTTGAAAATTTTGCTAATGTTCGAAAAATGCTGTTTTTCATAAGGTTGGAACTTTTAGGAGTATTTTGATGTGTATAGCATGAAATATTTGAATCTTTTTTAATAATTAATAATGAAATAATGGGAGCATAAGCATTACAGCTCGTTGCTTTAAAACCATAAAGTGTTTTAGTTTTTTCTTTTTTTTTTAATCTTTTGATATGGAGTAGTACAATATTCTTAGCTGTATTTATTCATTTTTGATAAAGAGATGTTCTTAACTTTATTATTGTGGTGACCAAACTGTTGTTGAAACGAATTTATAATTTTCCAAATCATTGGTGTGTTGTGTGGGATTGGTAATAGGAAGGTGTTGAGTGGGAGTACAAGTCTAAAGTTGCCGGTAAAATGCACGCTTGTGGGCACGACGCACATGTGGCGATGCTTATTGGTGCTGCCAAGATATTGAAAACTCGTGAGCATTTATTAAAGGTATTTTTTCTTACCCTCGTCCCTTATTCACGCACATGTACTAGGGGTATTTACAGTATTTTCAACCACAATTTTTATATCATGTCAAACCAAAACTAGCCACTGCATTTGTATTTTTCTTCATTTATAAATCAAATTAAGGGGACGCTAGTATATACATATACATATATGCATGCAGTTTATAGTACTCCAGTTTATACATAGTTTACTTATATTTTCTTTTTTATTGTGAAAATAATTTATAAATAAGTTATTACATACTCCCTCCGTCGTTTCAAAATTACGTAGTTTTAAAAAATAAAATTTGTTTTAAAATTAATGTTATTCTTATTTTTTGATACAGAAATAATAATAATTTTTCAGTTATGTTATATAATTATTATTCTATACATATAAGATTAATTTATGTGTAAAAACTTAAACAACAGTCATTTTATAATGGAGAGTATGATAAATATTTGTTGAATAAATACTTAATTAAACTATTTATCTTAATACTAACACCCTTTTATTATTGGAAGGGTCATTGAGTTTGTATTATTAATTTTTCAGTTTCTATTTTTGGGGTTTCATGCATGATACCACTTTTCACATATTGGTCTTCATTTTGTTGTCCTTTTCCCCTCCTCTAAAAGTGAAAACATCATTGTTGGTACAATGTCAATTCATTGCCAAATACTTGTGTTTTTTTGAGCCCCTCATTATATCATATGCAATTGTCTTAGTGTTAGAACTAGTATCTTACATTAATAATAGTCTTAATAATAGTTCCTCTGATACTATTTAGTGTAGTATAAAAGAAAACTAACTTTTAAAATTGATTGAATAATAAAATATATACGGACTATTATATAATTTAGATATATTAATTATTTAATAAATTAAAAAAATAAATTTTCAATAGTATATTTGACCAGAAGAGATAGTGATTTCGAAAGGGAAATTAGATATTCTATTTTGTGTATTCTAGACTCAAACCGTTTGAAGAGATACTAAATCTTTAGAAGTAAAAGAAATAGATAGGAGTTTGATATTACTAACTAGTCAATTAATTTCTCTCACATTGAAGAACTCTCTATAGAATTAAATCTAAAACATTTTGTTAAGTATTACTCCTATGTTTAGATTTACGAACAAGTTTGACAAAATCAGAATAAATATCACTAATAATATATTAAACATGCACTAATATGTGGTGCACGTGCAGCAACGAAATCTTTTTAATTTGACATGCATGTTTCTCCCTTTGTTTTAGCTATATATTTGAAATTTTAGATTTCAAAATTTGAAATTTTACCTCCCTTTCGTCTTTATCTTCGTCACCCATACCTCCACACAACTATTGCAAGAAATCTTGAAATGTCATTCTATTATCACCTCAATTTATTCGATTGTCGATTTATACTATTCAATATGTTGAGAAAAAAGAAAATATGAGTTAAAAACTTTAAGAAATAAAATATGAGAATTCTCACACTTGATATTGCTTACAAAGGAGAACCCTAATATTATGTTTTTTTGGGTCAAATGTAGAAACATTATGTTATCAGCAGAAAAAGTGATTTTTTTTTAAATATATTACAAATATAGAAGGTTAAATTAAAATGGTCCACCATTGCATTTTTGTGTGGTGCATGTTACATTCAAATTTTAAAATAGTACTGTAATAATTTTTACACAAAATGGCAGTTCAAGAGGGGATTATTGCCATTGGAACAAAATTTAGTCAATCAACATCTACCTGTCTTGTCTCCATTACGTACTATCGGAGCTATCAGTTCAGATATTGTTTTTCACTTTTATTTGAAAAGAAATGTGACTGTTACTTTATTTCAGAGCATTTGTACGGATTCTTGCGTTATGTTTTTTTATGTGATGTGCTGAATAAATATATGGTTTGCTTGGCTTGGAATGCATGCATGAGAAAAATTGAAAATATATAAATAAAAAATCTCTCTCATTTAATTATTTTAATTGTTTGGTTGGATAGATAAAAAATATATTTATACTAATAACTTTTGCATTTTTCAAGTTAACTACTTACTAGTATATATAAGTAAAATTATTCCTTTTCATTAATTTGTCTCTTTACATTTCTTTTTTACTTTTTGTCACTCATGTTATTTCCTTATCTCTCTATTTTTCCAAGCAAAAGTAAAATATTGTTAACTAGTACTCCCAAAACACTTTTTATGTTTTATGTTTTATGTGAAACCGGTTCAAAATTCTAATAACAAAATAAAATATTAATAATCTAAAATATCAATGATTTTTCTGTGCACTAGATTTTTAAATAGTTTTTCACAAAAACATGTCATGTGACTCCTCAAACAATGCTATAAAACCACTTATTAAGAATCAAATATTAAAATATTATCTTGGAAGTGGAATATTCAATGTCTTAAAGTTTGAAAATCATTTTTTCAATACAAAACTTCTCTTGTAATTCCATTTTAACGTCTTAATAAGTGCCCTAAGGCACATGTTAACAAAAGATGGTAATTCCAACTCTTGCAAATTATGCCAGCTCCCCTATGCAATATTGTATGATAACAGAGAGAAATTGTTTCACTAAACCTATGCCCTTAAGCCTGTATTTCTGTTTTGTCATCACAGGGTACTGTAATTCTGCTATTCCAGCCAGCAGAGGAAGCTGGTAATGGTGCAAAGCGAATGATACAAGACGGTGCTTTGGAGGACGTGGAGGCTATATTTGCAGTTCATGTATCCCACGAACATCCAACTGCTATAATTGGGTCGAGGCCTGGACCCCTGTTGGCTGGCTGCGGATTTTTTCGAGCAGTTATTAGTGGGAAGAGAGCCTTTGCTGCGAACCTTCGCTACTCGGCTGATCCAGTTTTAGCCGCTTCAGCCGCAGTTATCAGCATACAGGGCATTGTCTCTCGCGAATCAAATCCAATGGATTCACAGGTATTGCCTCACTGTTGTGCTCTTCTCTGGTCTTGCTTACATACCTCCCAACTAACTATTTGGCTCCCTTTACAATTAAGGTTGTGTCTGTAACTTCGTTTAATGGAGGCAATAGTCATGACACGATCCCGGACGAGGTTGTCATTGGTGGGACCTTCAGAGCATTTTCTAACACCAGTTTTTATCAGCTGCTAGAAAGAATAGAGCAGGTTTGTGACTTGGCTTATAAATCTATCATCATTTCTATTATACTAATGCTAATGTGAGTGCAAATCACTGAATGAACTGAACTTGAATCCTAATGTTGTCTCACCTCTCAAACAGGTGATTGTAGAACAGGCTAGTGTCTACAGATGCTTTGCAGAAGTTGACTTCTTCGAAAAGGAATATAATATTTACCCTCCCATGATTAATGATGACCAAATGTATGAGCACGTGAAAAAAGTGTCAATCGATTTGCTCGGTAGAAAGAATTTCAGGGTAGTCCCACCTATGATGGGTGCCGAAGATTTCTCTTTTTACTCCCAAGTCATTCCTTCAGCTTTCTTCTACATAGGGATAAGGAATGAAACACTAGGGTCTACTCACACAGGACATTCTCCGCATTTCATGATTGATGAAGACGCTCTACCGATAGGAGCCGCTGTTCATGCCACCATTGCAGAGAGGTACCTCATTGAACACGGATGATGCTGAAAACCATGTCCATTCCACTTTGTACAAATATGTACACTGGTTTATCCGTCTTCCTCATGTTCTCTGTTAATGTGTTGCTTGAGGTTAAGGAACGGTAGAAACCATGTTATCATTCCTTGTGTAGAAGGTAGGCTCAAAATAGGAAACAGAAGGGTGGGGGCACAATATATGTATAAAATATGTTCACCATTTATGGATGCAGATGAACATCTGTATAAACTATTAAATAATGCTGTAATTGATTGAATTTTTCTTAATGATAATAGTCCTATAAGCACATCATATTCAGAATGATAACAGTCTTATAAGAACATCATATTCAGTATTAAAACTGCATCCAACTCATGAAACCATAAACCATGTTTTATATGACAAACAGAAGGCTAATGGAACATAAACATTCACTACAAGAAATTGACTTCATTTCAGCACTAAATACATTACAGTTATAATTATTTTGCAGTTGAGTACATTCTGTCATTTATAGAGTACTACTTATTCTGAAGTTGAGTAAATTACACGTGAATAAGATTATGGGTTTACAAAAACTACAACACATTTTGAAAAAAAATTCTCAGCATTTTATATGAACTCTGCACATGCTTGCAAATGCTTTGAGCTCTTTGGCCTTCGAGGATGAAAATTGGCCTATATATTTATGGAACCTCACCTCTTCTCTCCACACAAAGTTCTGGCAGCTTGTAGAGCAAAATACGTAAGGATGATGTCAGCACCAGCCCGTCGGAGGCACAATAATGATTCCATCATAACCTTCTCTTCGTCAATCATTTTTAGAGCACCACCAGCTTTTATCATCGAATATTCACCAGAAACCTGTTTCATGAATTAAGAAGGATTATATGAATTAAGGGGCGTTAAATTAATAAAGCAAAAAAAAACATGTTTTAAGCTACTCAAATATATCCTCTCATTCACATAAAAGTGTTCCAAGGTTTTTTCTAATTAACAGCTTCAAACTTAAGGGCAGGGTATCAAGCATCATGGCATCCAAGATAATCTATGATGAACAACTTTTGTATGTTGTGTATACTTGTTCCGATTCTCTACCAACTGCTTTTGTATTTTATCTCGTTATCATGTATTTTACTGTCTAAAAGAAGCTTCAAACCTTGCAGATTGGTAAGGAAATAGGAAGTAAAAATGTTAACCAGTCATTCTAGAGCACGAATAAGACTGCAAAATTATATTACAATAAAAGTGTTTCAATTAACCTACTCCCTCCGGTCACTATTATAAGCAAAAATAACTATCACAGTATTTAAGAAATGTAGTTAAGCGTAATTAATTTCATAAATTTCACGTAAAACATAAGATATGTTTAATAAATTGCCCTTTATTCATATCAGTAAATAAGTCAAAAGTAGTTACTAATAGTGACCAAAATATGAAGCATTTTTTTTTCTTATAATAGTAACCAAAATTTGAAGCGTTTTTTTTTGTTTATAATAGTGACTAAAATTTGAAACACTTTACTCTTTGCTTATAATAGTGACCAAATTTTTAAGCACTTTTTTTTTAATAATAGTGACCAAAATTTGATACATTTTTTTTCTTATAATAGTGACCGGAGAGAGTATTGAATTAACCTATCAAACCAGTTTCTTCTTCAACTTGAGTAGCTTTGTACTTAAGGTCTTGTTCATTTGTTTTGGCAGTTAAAAATGTTATTAACAGCATATGCAATTTATATTTCCAAACTGGACAAATCACAAAAGACCAGATATATGATCACTACACAAACAAATAGCCAATCAATCCTTTTTGGAAAGAATTGAACTAAAGTTTGATGACATGTAACATCATTAGGGTCACTTTTATCTATTATATAAGAACTTCGGTTATGAGTATATAGGTTATCAGTATTCATTGGGTCCGAAATAATTGAACATTGATCAACTTTTAGAATAGGCCAGAATAGAACCTGGTATGCTGCAATTGGCAGTGGAGAATTATCTCTAAGTAGCCTTATGATATCCAAATAGGGAAGGCCGGGTTTTACCTGCACATCCAAATTTTCTATAGTCAGTGTAAAAAATGAGCATAAGATGAGTTCCATTCCTAACTATGATCATATGCATAAAGAAACAAAAATAAAACTAAACCAACCAACAGAATATCAGCTCCTTCAGACTCATCTTCCCTCATCTCAGTCAAAGCCTCTCTGTAATTTGCTGGATTCATCTGGTAGCTTTTGTTCAGCCATACCAAATTTATGACAAAGTAAGAATCAATTATGTAAAATAAATTAGATATTTGATATGAAGTTCAATTTCAAGATAACACATACGTCTTCTTGTCTCCAAACCGGGGGTTTGAATCCAATGCTTCTCTAAATGGGCCATAAAATGAGCTTGCATACCTGTTGGTAGCAGATAAATGGTATAATTTAGGATTGAGCTATATAATTGCCAAGAAAAGATGCATAACTAATAGCAACGTCCACCAAAATAATAGTAAACTCAGTAACAAATGAATAGCAATTAGCAAAAATAGTGAAATGCTCATGGCAGCAACAAGATGCATAACTAACAGAATTTGAATGCTACGATTATTGGCGAATGGAAGATAAAATTGTGTATAACTTGCATAAGAAACCAGCTTGTGCATAACGGAACTGCTTCACCTATAAAATTATAAATATCAATATGCCACACATTTTAAATATCTTCACCAATACCCAATGCTACAACTTATAATAGATAGCCATCGATTCTAAGTTCATATAATCTTCAACAATTTCCAATGCATGCTGGCATAAACAGAAAGTAAGATAAGAAAAAATAAATGGCCATAAAATTACTTTGCAGTATATGACATAATAGAAACATGCTGAAAGCCTTCAGCATCGAGAGCTACTCGCATCGCTCCTACCCGACCATCCATCATATCGCTGGGGCTGACAACATCTGCTCCAGCCCGTGCCTTTTAGAAAATAGAAAGACAGTATAAATTGCATTAGTGTCTTAGCGTGGATATAGAATGAAAAACTTTGAAGTTTGGAACATAGAAGCATATGACAATTTCACCATTTAACAATGCTCAATCATTAACCTTCCTAAAGTATTTAGAAATTGATAAATGTGCCTTTGAAGGCAATACAGTAGGTGAGTAATTTGTTCAGGAAACCCTGAGCAAAACAGTGGTAACTTCCTAGTTGAAGATGTAAACATGAAACATGTAGTTATATTACCTGGGCTACAGCTTGTTTACAAAGCTGATGAACAGTCTCATCATTCATAATAACTCCTACAAGATATTAAGAATATACGTTATAATTAGTACTTTATTGACAGCAATCAAGAAAGGCCACTTCAAAAGACAAATTTGTTAACATACCATCTTCTCTGACTATGCCATCATGTCCATCTGACGAATAAGGATCTAATGCAACATCTGTGTAAATAATCTGAAGAGAAATTGAATGCGAAAGGATATTAGATTAATTTTTCTTCTGACATTCACCAGAAAAATATAAAATTCTCGAATCATAAAAGCTATGTTCACTTACAAGATCAGGGTACTTATCCTTGAGCAATCGTATAGACCGAGGCACTAAACCATCCTCATTATATGCTTCATCTCCTGTGGGGGTCTAAAGGGGGAAACTTGTTATACTAGATTGCATTTATTCTACCAAAAATTTATGGTATGTAGGAGAGAGAATAAACCTTCAAAGCATCTGGAATTTTGGGGAAGAGCACAACACTGTTAACACCAACATCCCGTGCTTTTGCAACCTAAATTACAAAAATACTCACTGAAATTAAACTAAAATTCAATTAGGAATAACAAGAATGAAGTCACCATCACTCATGCAGTTTTGAAGATAAAAAAGGAAAGGCTTTATGTCTGAGTGAGTCAATGTACTCATCAGTTATAAATTATAACATACAAATTATAGAAAAAAATTCTAGAACCAAGCAAGCAACGTAATGAGAAAATTCGACAAATGAAGTAAAATACCCAACAAAACCTACCACTTTTCCCCATCATGGCATGATTCAAAAAAGTCAAATACTCAAAGCAATTAACAAACCTGTTCAAACTCCTAGACCAAATTGGAAAATATCAGACTTCTAAAACATAGCTTAAATAATAATTCAAACAATGAAGCTAATCCATAAAGTAGACAAGAATATTTTATCTTGTTAATCACAGCATGAAAGCAACAAAAAAATGTGAACATTGGAATATAATTATGCTAAAAAATAGTCGCATAATCTCCCATTATATATGCTTGTTTTACAGCAATATACATCCTTTACCCCCAATTCAATACCACTTTTGAATGGTTTAGTAATATTTGTTTGTTTGTGATTGATCTCGCTACATCCTCAAGATCTCACTTCATATTAACAATTATCTTAGCTAAAATGTAAGATTTAAAACATAAAAACGATGCTTGCGATTGAGATGTCAAATAGCACGAGAGTTCATTTCGACAAAAGGGAAAAGAGAGAACTGATTGAAAAAAACCTCTTCCAAAAGTCCGTGTCTCCAACCAAGCCTGTAGCATCCAGGCATAGCCCCAATAGGGGTATCCTCCTCACCTGCAAAAAGGGTTAAAATCTTCTCAAAATCTAAAATCAAATAATCACAAACACAACACAATCCAACCCACACCTACAAGCCAACAATGTAAGCATATTTATATATATGTAACAACCCTAAAAACTATACTGAAAGAAAAACACAAGAACTAAAAAACTAACCTTCATGTATAAACAGTGGATATACAAAATTCGCAGGTGATAGAGTTGTTTCCTGAAACGCCGATCTAAGTGCAGGCGATCTTCTATTACGGCGGGGACGCCTTTGAATTGGCTGACACAAATGCAAAAACAAAAAAAAAATCAAAACCAGTTGAATAATTTTGCTTAGCAATGCTCAACGTTAAGCTAATTTCGCAAAAATAATACTCACAAGTGAAGGAACGACTGGGGTTCCAGCTGGTGACGCCGGTGTAGGCGGTACTGGAGGTGCTTCCGGTACTTTACCGGCAACAACCGCGGCTTCGAAATCGGAGTCACTTGCTCTGACCGTGAAAAGACTTGGAGGTTGTCGGCGCTTTGATGAAGAAAAGCTAAGATAGTTGGATAATGTGAATGGTGATTTGAGATCAACAAAGGTGTGGGAATTCAAGGTTAAGGGTGTGTTTGGAATGGTTGAAGAAGCCATAATGATGATGATTGGGAGATTAAGGTTTGGAATTGTGAGAGAAGGTGGTGAAAATGAACGAGTTACGAGATGTTGATGAGAAAATCTAGATAGCCAATAGTGAACTGGATGATGGAAGAGGATAAGCTAGGTGTGGAAGTACACACTGGATTCCCGACAATTTATTCAATTTACATTTCTGTCCTTCACCAAACCTCCCAAGTCTCACCAAACAACCCATTCTTACTTTTACTTTGTTTTGTTCTTTTTTTTATCTTATATAATACGTGGCAGTCCGTTTTCTCAAATATTGATTCGCATAAAATATAAATCCTATTATATTTTTATTAAATTTTAATTTTATTTTTAATTATTTATAAAAATTTTAAAGATAATAATGTAAAAAATAATAAATCGTCATATAACCGTCGTTTGTGGAAAAGAGAAGTTAAAATTTAAAATAAAATTGAAAATATATTATTACTTATATAACCGTCGTTTGTGGAACAAAAGTTACACCAAAATCATGTTTTCCTTTTAGATATTAATAATATAGATACTCCCTCCGTGCCATAATGAATGAGTAACTTAATCATTTTACATATATTAAAATAAATAAATAAATGAAAAAGAGATAATGATATTTTTACTAAAATTTATTATGTATTAGGAATGATGAAAGTAATATTAATTAAAGGATAAAATTAGAAAAGATGCATTGAAAATTGAAATTGATCATTTATTTTGGGACACTATTTTATTCCAAATAGATCTCTCATTATGGGACGGAGGGAGTAGTTAAAAATCATAGTTTTTACCGACTACATTGATATGTCTCTAAACTCTTGTATTTAGTTTTTTACCATTGTATATGTTTGTTCAAGAGTTGTGCATTGGTTTGCTTATTTCCTCCTTACGTCCCTCATTGATCTACTTTACATTTAAGTCTCTTTAAATGTATATTTCTAATTATGTGCATTTATGTAATTGTTCATACATTACTTATGATTGTTAATACATTCTTTTACATAATGATTGTGATCACTTAATTGCTTATTGTTGAATGTTGGTGTTGCATCTCTTTTTGAATTTTGTTGCTTGTGGCATGTCTATCTTCCGTGTTCAATATGAGATATTTGTTGTTGTATATTCTTCTTAGTTGTTTAACTTATACGTTAATCTGGAATTATTTGTTTGTGGTTGGTTATTCGGTTTTTAGACGCGTTTCAATCTATCTCCTTTTGATGTTGTTAAAGGAGGAGAAATTGTAATGTGAGTCTAGAATTGTTTTGTGTGTTTTACGTTGCGGCTTGTATGCAATGTTTTATTGGGGGGGAGGGGGGGCATAAGCGTTTATTGCATTTTACTTAAAGTCAACTCAATTTCAAGTGAAAGTTTGTCAAACATCAAAAAGGGAGAGAATGTAGTTACATGTCTCTAATATGCTCAAGGGAAGCACCCCAATATAACTTTTATTTTATTTTTTTATCGCTTTCATTTTGATTTACTTTCGGTTACTGAGTCTTCTACAGGATTGCACCTCTCTAGATCAAGTTTTGAAATGATTTGTTTTGGGGGGGCATAAGCGTTTATTGCATTTTACTTAAAGTTAACTCAATTTCAAGTGAAAGTTTGTCAAACATCAAAAAGGGGGAGAATGTAGTTACATGTCTCTAATATGTTCAAGGGGAGCACCCCAATATAATTTTTTTGTATCGCTTTCATTTTGATTTATTTTCGGTTATTGAGTCTCCTTCAGGATTGCACCTCTCTAGATCAAGTTTTGAAATGATTTGTTTTGGGGGGGCATAAACGTTTCTTGCATTTTACTTAAAGTCAACTCAATTTCAAGTGAAAGTTTGTCAAACATCAAAAAGGGAGAGAATGTAGTTACATGTCTCTAATATGTTCAAGGGGAGCACCCCAATATAATTTTTTTTTATCGCTTTCATTTTGATTTACTTTCGGTTATTGAGTCTCCTTCAAGATTGCACCTCTCTAGATCAAGTTTTAAAATGATTTGTTTTAACCATGCATAAATCATTGATTATGTTTGAACTTGATCATGATGCTTTTATTCAATTACATGAGTCAGTGGAATAAGATAGAATTGGTGCATAATCTAGCTGCATTGGTGATTAAGAATCTAAGAAATAATTGTGGTTAGAATTCATCATTATTGAATCATTGTATAATCACATCTTGTAAAATATACAATTGAATCAAGTGAATTACTTTGTGTATCATCAACAAATAAATTGTGGTGTTTGTGAATCGATTTAGTGTTAACGTGATTGAGCTTTAAAAAGTATAATTTTTATATTTTCGCTTCAAACCTTCTGTGCGCACTTTTGAAAAATATTTGATATTCAGTTTTTAAAAAGCGGTTGAATTTTTCAATAAGGGTCTATTCCCCCCCCCCCCCCCCCCCCTCGAGACCATTTTTCTATCTCACCCAACAATGATATCCTCTTTTTTCCTGTCATTGCTCTATTTAAGTGAAAAGTCGCGATGTGGCGTCATCGCCATGGGGAACTTGCGCCTTAAATGTGCCCCATACTCTAAATGTCTTTTTTCCTACCACATCTTGATGATCTTTGGGGAATTATAGTACTTTAGTGTCTTTCTAAGGAAATATGGATTGCTTACTTCCTTACTTTTTATAAGATATTGTACAAGCTTTAAGAATAATTATAATGCTTCCTTGATCATTACTTGTTGTTCTTTTGTCATCTGCATTCTTTGCAACATGTTATCTTCTTGACTAATGGAGGTGGTATCCATCATGCGTCGAAAAGCGAAGGAAGATACTTCAGATGTATGGGTGAATCCTTAAATTTTGTGAGTGCTTCTATTTTCTCCCGCCAAGATAGCCTCGAAAGAGCTTTCCTTGAAGTGGTCTCTTATTTGACTGGGGTGTACTGGTCCTAGAGGAAGACAAAAATATATGTAATGAGTATAGCGGGTGCATCATCCTTTTTTTACAACTGCATGTTTTTTATTATGGGTCTCCGATTGTCTTTCAACAATTTTAAAGTTGATGTTATGAACCATATGATGATTGCTCTTTCGCAATTGAATCTTATGAGTTAGGCTTTCATCAATGTCTTTCAATATTGGTGTGAGTATCGGGGAGGAAAGCCATATTTGTCACTCTTCTTTCATCTTTTCAAGGTTCAACGTAGTGCAAGAAATTGTGCATAAGGTCATGGTTTAATTATGTTGACGCGAGTTACCTGTTACTTTGAAGTGTATTTTGATGGTATGAAACATTTCAAAAATCAGTTCTTTTTAATTACTCCTTTCATTGAAGAGGCTGATGCAAAGATTTGGGCCATAGAGACAGGACGAAAATACCAATGTACGGATTTATTTGGTAAGTTATGGAGTCAAGGTAACTTTTTAATGGGGAATTATCTACAAGGAGGAGGATTTACCCTAGGAGGATCTTTACCTGGAGAAACGTTTAGTCACTTTCTCCAAGAAGTTGGGTTACATCAGAGGCGTCATTCTGCAAGATGAAGCCTCGAGGAAACGTTTGAAGTGACTCATCGAAACTCGCCTTTTGATGGACGCTAACACCCAGGAGGAAAGAAGGTCATTTTTGGTAAGCTTTTAGTATTTCTATCTTTCTTTGTATGTCATATTTGTCTATAATATTTCCTGACGATTTTTCAATTGCCATATGTAAAATTAATAAAATGTGAGAAGCTCGAGCTAGAGCTGTCAAAATGGACTTTGGCCCATGGGCCAGCCCACGAAGCCCGAAAAAAAGTAGGGCTTGGGTCAAAAAAATTAAGCCCATATATTTTTTGGGCATTTTTTGACCTGACCCAAAAAAGCCCTAAAAAATATTAGTTGACCCGCATAAGTTATGGGTAACTCCTGGGCCGTTAA
Organism: Lathyrus oleraceus; assembly: GCF_024323335.1. Classification (NCBI taxonomy): domain Eukaryota; kingdom Viridiplantae; phylum Streptophyta; class Magnoliopsida; order Fabales; family Fabaceae; genus Lathyrus; species Lathyrus oleraceus. The sequence goes on from NC_066583.1 coordinate 199,675,485, forward strand.
AATACTTCACAAATTATTAATAAATTTTATTAAAATTCAGAAGAAAAAAAATTAATTACAACTTTCACTGGGTCAAATTTAGTGTTAGTTTAAATTTATTGTTGCTAACTAACTAACTAACTAAATATATATATATATATATATATATATATATATATATATATATATATATATATATATATATATATATATCTTATATTTTTCAAATTACAGTATTATCTTTATCATGTATATATGTAATGTTAGTTTGCATGATTCTTTTCTATTTTTATCATGTATATTTGTATAGTTACTTATAAAATAGAGATACATTGAATTTTTTTAATATAATTATTTACAAAATAGGTCCATTTAGGATCGGGTAGCTCGCAACCCAGATAGGGCTGGATTTGGATAGTAAAATTAGAGCTCATATTTAATTTGAAATTTTTGGATTCGGTTCTGAAAAGCCTGAGGCTCGTCGGGACCGATCTGCTTAGGTCGAGTAACCCGTTTTGACAACTCTACCTCAGGATATCCTAGCGATAGTCGGTTGATAAGTGTCATATTTACGTTAAATACGTCAACACTTATCTACTTATATTACAAGTAATCATCACGAAAAACCCAGATTTATCTATAAAAAGTAAAGAAACGCATTTTGGACTTTTCTTGTATGCATTTATCAAAAACAAGTGAAAGGAACAAAAAAACCCCAAATCAGCACGAAGAAAATAGGCAAAAGCAAAACCCTAAAGAGTAAAGGCTCGTTAGGCCCCATTTACAGGCGTGATGGGTGCACTGTAGGACTAGGTGGAAACACCTGTGCAAGTACTTCATGGTGAAGCAAGGTTAGTGTGCTAGTCAGAGGGATGGCCCATTAGGTGATCAAAAGAGGCCAAGGACACATGGAAGACATGGAAGACATCATTGCTTGCTGAAGAAGAAAAGCTAGTTGGTTAGAGTGTTAGGTGTAACACCTCAAAATTTAATTAATTAATTTAATCAAATTATTTGTATTTTTATTTAATTATTTAGTATGTGGTGTACTTTTAATTAAATATACTATAAGTTATATGTGTATGTGGCGTATGGTAAAATGTATTGAGAGTATTAGTGGGTTAATAGAATATTTAAAATAATTATAAATAATTGGAATTAATAGATATTTTAATTAATTAAAATAAATAAAAATAGAGGTTTTGTGGAAAATAGGAACTAAGAAGAAATAAGAAAAGTCGTGAGAATTATAAGAGGAGATGGGCCAAAATGTAATTTTTAAAGGGTTTAATTAGATTTTTAGAGATAAAAATGGGTGAAAGGAGCTTTTGAGGAAGAGTATTTAAAGTAAGAGTTTTTGGAGAAAAGAGACTAGGGCTTGAAGAGAGAAGGACTCTAACCACAAACCTTAATCAAATTCAGAATTTGCTAATAGAGATCTGAGGTAAGGGGATGAGTGCTTCCATATTGGTGTTTTGCATGAAATGATAGAAGATGGACCCTTACTCTCCTTTAGGAATTATTTGAAATTTATTATGAGTTGTTGTTGTTGCATGCTAATATGAAAATTGATGATTGAATATGTTGTTATCTAATTTTCGTCAATAAATTCTTCTGTGTGTAATTTTGTTTATGCCTATATGATATATGTTATTGTTGAAGTTTTGAAGGTTTGAAACATAAACATGAATTTCATGAAATTGAATAATAAGTTGTGTAAATCTGTGAGTTATTATGTTATGATGATAATATTATAAGTGGTATAATTTTTTGGATGTTCTTGGATGATTGGGAAGCCAAAAATTGGAGTTTCAAGTGAAATTACATTGCTATTTCATTTTTCTGCAATCTAGTGCAGGGTGACAGGCGTCACCCAGATGACGGGTTGACAGTCACGCACCTTAAGCAGCTAACGGGCGTCAGCGCTATGACGGGGAGACCGTCAAGGTCTCCAGGCTTAGTTTTACAAGCTGAACATCATTGGAATGATTGGTTGTGGTTTTTAATTGGATGACAGACATCACTTTGGTGATAGGCTGCTTGTCATGATGTCAGAAGGGGAGTTTTTGTCCCAGTTCGTGTAGTTTGAGTTGTCGGTTCAGAATTTTGATGTTGTTTGGTAGTTTGATCGATAACTGGCTACTGTTTGAATGTGTTGGTGTTGTTAGTTAATTATTATGAGCTTAATTAATTATGGCAGAATTATCATTGTCGAATGATAATCAAATGACTTAAATGGTGTTATTTACATGGTGTAACAATTGTATGGAATGCATATGATGATGTTTTGTGATGGTATATGATGTGAAAATGACTAGTATTGTTGTGAGATACCTGATTATACGGTGATTAATTATGTATTGTTGATGCAATGATGAATAGTTCATAAGGGGGGTACTATTGGTATGTCTGTATGCATTATTTTTATGATTGTTGAATAGTAGTTCATAAGGGGGAACTACAATTGTGTGCCAATGCATGTTGGTTATGGTCAGAAGTGGGACTATAAGCATCGTTATTGTTGTTGCATTGATTTGTATTGATATGCATCATTGTGTTGTTTCATTGAAAGAGGCATGTATGCTAGTTCAGGAGGGGGGACTAGTGGCTTATTCCAAGCTCAGGAAGGGGGGGGGGGGAGGAGCTCAAAAGAATGACTCATGGGTTCAGAAGGGGGGATCTGGTTCCTGAGAGAAATAAATGTTGTTGAGTTCGTATCACATGTATAGTGTCACGTTGTGTCGTGAGTATCATTGTAAATATGTGTATATTATTATGGAATGCTTGTGAGATTTTCATGATGTTAGTTATGTATTGAATGCATGATATGTTGTGTGTATTATCCATCCTTGCGCTCTTTACACTGCTTTATATGGAAGTTTATTTCTCACCCATTTTGCTTAATGTTGTCCACCATGGGCATCTTGCAGATAATCAGGACTAAAGTTGTTGTTGTGTATGAAAGGTGGCTTATTGGAGCTATTATTCATTTACTTATCCTTTGTCGCAATTTAGAGGTTTTAGTGCTTTGATCTTGTAATATCGGTAACATATCGTTTTTACTATGTTTTGAGTTAATGCTGAATTATGTGGTTTGAAGTTTAATACTTTATTTGTGAAGTTTAATTTTAATATGATTTTTCGCTGCTCGTTGTCAAATGTATTAATGAGTTTTTGATGGTTGTCGTAGTTACACCTTAAATTGTCTATTAAATCTTTTTATATAAGTTTTGGGGTTTATGGTGTTACACTAGTGGTATCATAGTAGGTTGGTCCATTCACCCGGGTTTTTGTCACGTTGTATGTTCCCTAGTATGCGACGAGTGTATGAACACTGTCGATGCAATGTTTCTTCTAATACCTGTTTACTGGTGTGCATAAATATGGCAGAAGGAAGAAATGACCAAGCGATCGCTATTTGATGACAGTCCATCATTGCATGAATTTAGTCGAAGAATTGGGTCAAAACAAGTGAAAGATGAGCCAAAATGAAGAAGAAATACCAAGGAATGAGGAAGAAATAGATAAGTGTGAAGATTGTGAACTTAGTGAAAATTTGAGTGCAAAAGGAGAAAAAAAGGGTGTAGTTTTGGAAATAATCACATGCACCATCTCTCACGCGATGAAGTCCATAAAAGTTGCATCGCGCGCATGATGCAAGTCATCATGCGCGTGATGGTCCTTTTTTCTGGGATTTCTTTGATGCGTCTGATCCATTATGAGCTCTTTTTAAGGGAAATTTTTACACTTTGATAAGGGTTACAAAAATCGTAAAGCAAAGCACGATTTGGAGAGAATCAAGGGTGATTTTTAGGGCATTTAAAGTCATTGGAGGTCATTACTTCAAGGGAATTCATATGTTATTTTCATCTATCAATTGTGGTATTATTATTTGAATTATGAGTAGCTTAGCTCCTATAGGTTATGTTGTGTTATGATGAACCTATTTGAATATTGTTGGGTTATATGTTGATTTGACTTTGTATGAACCTTTTGATTTATAATTCCATTCAATTGCTTACTGTTCTTAATGATTTTTATGTGAGATACTCTTTTAAATTGATTTTGGGCATATAGGGAATACTGACCCCTTAGCCTATATGTTGGACCTAGGGCAATTATTGTACTTACATTGGTTGAATAGGAATAGGATACTTTGAGTAGTGGCATAGAGAATTAACGTTTTATACATCGCCTAACCCTGCTTACGCTGGCGGATTAGGGATAGAAAGCTTCAAGTAGTGGTTAGTGAGTTATTTTATGAGGGGTCGGCTATAACGGTTTTGTTAATTCACCGTGGGGTTATAGTGATAAGATCATTCATACAAGGCATAAAGCATCAACAATAAAGAAATAAGGGATTCTAAAACAAAACCTGACCGCTTTCGTAATTTTGTTTAATCTCTTATTTACTTTTCACATTAAAACTCGATCCCCCTCCCTTTACTAATTTTTATACATTGCACACATTTTGTCTTGTTAGAAGCAGTCCCTATGAATTTGGTATTTTTTATTACTTCGAAATTATTTGTACACTTCTCAAGAAGTCACAATTGATGCTTTCAAGGCGATGGCTCAGGCACTACATGGTCAGCAAAATCAGGCTGACGATGAATTCCGTGGATTGGGGAAGTTTCAAAGAAACAATCTGCCAACCTTTAAGGAAGAGCAGAAAATTATCTGGGTTCAAGGTTTGTGTTCTTAAATAACCATATAATTGAATATTTATTTTATTTATCTAATTTTTTGTTTGTTATAACAGACATTTGATCTTCCTCGAGATCAATGAAATGAGAAACCCTAACATTTTCTATTCTCCAAGATATCTAACATTTGTTCTTCATCGACATCGATGACGATGAAGAACAAATATAATATTCTATGTAAACAATGTAATGAGTATTTTATATATATATATATATATATATATATATATATATATATATTATATATATATATATATATATATATATATATATATATATATATATTTCTCCTCGGCTTTGTAATTAAACCGAGAGGAATATGATGCTAGTTTGGAAAATATAAAAAAAAAATATATTTGGGGACCAAACTCATGACCATTTTAACTAATCCCTAAGTTATTATTAAACCAAGGGGTAAATTGACAGCTTTTTATGTCACACTTTGTTACCTCGCCTCTTTAACCGAGGTTAAGTCAACTTCGCGTTTGAGGTTACATGTTTTTTTTTATAATTGTGCATGCAATCATTCATGATATGTTATTCATGCATGTACACACAACTTGTAGTTAGTAGTCAAAGATCAGAAGCTACTATTAACACACAATGATATCATCACACAGTCATAGAGGGCCATATGCCATACCAGATGCTTCAGCATGTGTGCACCCATAAACCATATTAGTTACTACCACACATATCAGACAATATTAAGGACAATAGGATATGTCATGTCACCAGCTGATCCTTATACATCACAAAGTCAGTAGTTAAGGCAATAGTCACACCATTCTACTACACGCCAATACTCCCCCTTTTGTCACAATTTGGCAAATCTCCATTAGCAAAGTTAGCAACAACTAGGTCATAACTAGCCATGAGCATAATAAGTGAACTTGTAAGACAAGAGCACACATAAAACCATGAGTAGAAACTATCCACAACAACCATGAGAACAGATGTTGAACAGAAAGTCAGAACATCAAGACTGAACGATTAGAACATCAATACAAAAAGATAGAATAACTCCTGGTGAAACAAAATTAGCATAGTTTTCATCATCTTTTAAGTAGGTTTCAATGCAAATCCAATCTTCCAAATCCTCCAAATCTTTCTTTCAAACCTTGGAACAAAAACAAATCTGAAGTGCATGAGAATTTAACCAGTATAGCACGCACGCCAAGATGTCACACAACATGTTCCAAACATCTTGCTATCCATTTTGCCTATAGGATCAAAGAAACAACATTTCGTTTTAGCTATTTTTTAGGAAAAACACATATTAAACACTTCTTCAAGATTACACCAAGCTAGTGCATAATAGACAAAGATTATCAAAAAAAATATCAAAGAAGTGTGCCCTTTGATCCCCCCCCCCCCTCTTTGTCTAAAAAGAGACAAATGACATAGGACCACCAACAATCAAACAACCCATCAGTAGATCATGCATACATGATACTACATATATTCTCCAATTCATTCTTCAGATAACAGCAATACACAAATACTTATGAGCAACATCCTTTCTTGAGTATCATCATATCTTCATCTCCCCTTAATTTACTCAAACTAGGAAAGGGTTAAAAAATACCAGGCCAGTATGGCCACAAGTACTAGATAAAAAGAACCCAAGAGATCATACTACAAACTTGCAGTAGCACCAACAACAAGTTAAGGTGAAAAAGATCCAACGTTTCTCCATCAAACAACATATCAATTTCATCAATAGGTACACAAATGTGAACACAATTTCAGATACATTTTTCCCAACATTCAGAATGTGTCTCAAATTCAGCAACCGATGAGAAATACCATCATTCAACATTGTCTTCAAATACTGAGAATTACTAAGAAGCTCCATAATTTCATAATATTTTGGTGCTTCAACAAAATGTTCCTTTTCAAGAGCCATTTTCTTATGATGAACAACATTCCTTTTCTTCCTAGATGATTCCTTACTACCAGCTACATATTTCTTCTTCTTTTGGGAAGTCTTCTTTTCCTTGGTAGGAGTAGGGATCTTCTTGTAAGGAGTCCTTTTAGTATTCAGAATAACCTTTCTATTTTTCAACTTTTTATTTGACTTCTTGTCAGACCTTTTACTAATACCAGCATTTTTAGTAATACCTTCACTATAAGGAGCATATTCAACATGAACTACATTGTTCTTATGAATAAAACCCTCATAAGGATTGACATAATCATTCAAAACATCATCAATGTTCTTACTCACATTATTCACCACATCATTCACTTCAGAATTAATAGGGGAAACTTGCCCATCCTTCCTCTGGGTTGAAACTTGGCAACAAACTCGTCATACAGGTTGTCTAGCACATCCTAGTTGACATATATATTCAAGTACATATTAAGGGAGGCATTTTTCACATCCATTTGATAAAGAGTGAACATATTTCTACAATACAAACCTAACAACATTCATATGGCTTCAAGATGGGCAATAAGAATAGAGTCTTCAGTATAACCTTGTGCTATAAGTTGACCCTTCTTTCTAGTAACAATCTTATGTCTTTTGTTATTAACCACCTCAACACGGGTTACAATAAAATTAACCTCAACATATTCATGGAAATGATCATCATCAATCACATAATTATTCTTAGGTGTCACAATATCAAAATATGGAATATTATGGGGAACAATGTTTAGGACATATTTTCTGACATACAACTTAAACCTGAGATTCAACACACAAGGAGGAATACCCATTTCAAATTCACCAAACACAATACATTGATTTTGAATAGTGAAAATTCCATAATCATGATAAGGAACCTCAATAGTAAGAATTATGTCATAATCACTAATCTTCTTTAGCTTCTTCTTATGAACCACTGTTAGTTAAAAAATTGATGCGTGCTTTTCGCAAGTATACGAACGCGTCAGAGTAATATAAAAGATTGTCGAATCCACAGAGACCAAGTGTCAATCTATCGTTATCTATTGTTATGGTGTTTATCAAAGGCAATCGAAATAGGTGTTTTTTGGAGTATGCAATGAAAAATAAAATGTTGAATAAAGATTAATTAATAAAGACAGGGTCGAATGTAATTCACGTAATTAATTGATAATCCAAGTACTTGCTAATAGAATTACTTATGGGCAATGTTTCCTACTTTGAAAAGAACTAATTTAACAGGAATTGTCGCTTTCGCGTATTCAGAACCGAGTTGTACTCCCTAATCAAACCCTCTTATTGTCACTTATAAAAAGGCGCGCATTGCGTTAGAGTAGTAAACCTATTTTTAAGAAATATAGTATCTTGACTAAGTTGAAAAGTATTATAACCTGTATTTCTTAACCAAAAGAGGTTCTCACGAACCAGACTCTAAACTTATAAACGCGTCCTAAAATAGTTTTAAAATCTCTTTTCTTCTTAAGTTAAAAACTCCTAATGAACTAAACAAAGCGCTTTCGCTGTTTTTGAAATAGTTAAAAACAATTAAGTTTAAAAAGACGTTGGACGGCTTTCGATCTTACCCAACGGAATTGAAGTGCGGGAAAACTTAAGTTGAAAGTTAAAATAGCCCTTAAGTGTTTCTACGAACAATTGTACGGATTATCGGTTCAATCACGATCCTTACATTCTAACCTTATAGATTTAGTTAGACATGGTAAAGTAAAAGTGCATTAATTTAAATAAAAGTAGTGCGAGTGCGGAAAGTAAATAAAAGTAGTGCGAGTGCGAGAAAATAAATAATTTAAAGCGAGTGTGAGAAATAAATAAAGTAAAGCGAGTGCGAGAAATAAACAAAGTAAAGCGAGTGCAGGAAATAAATAAAGTAAAGCGAGTGCGGGAAATAAATAAGATAAATACAAGTAATAAAAACCTGCTCCAATCGGAGGGTTGAGTAAATTGCAAAGCGGAAATGAAAATGGCGGCAGGATTAACTTCCTTCCAAAGTGCTCCAAACTCGATTACAGACTCTATCACAGACTCGATTACACAATTGTGGTAACACTCCAATGCGAAGCGATTACCACTTTATAATACTGAATATATGCCTAAGTGAAACAAAGTTGCTCTGAGTTTGCCTCTGCTCTAAGTTTGGATGATTGTAAAAGTGATTTCGAGTTTCTATTTATAAGCAAGTAAAAAGATGGAAATGAAAAGGATGCCCTTCAACTTGAAAATGGGAGGGAAAAACTTTCCTCTTGTGGCGCCCGCCACAAGGCCAATCTGAGGCGCCTTAGTGGAGGTAGTGGGGAACGTAGGAGTTGAGGGAAGTTGAGTTTGGACACGTCATGGCAGGGTCTATGGCGCCAACCATGGGGTAGGTCACAAGTGCAAAATGCTGAATTTTAGGGTTTTTAGCTCTTTTTCACTCCTTTTCTCGATCAGGGCTCCGATTAAAGTAAAAACCTGAAAACAAAGGAAAACATAGCAATAACACAACGAAATAACAATAAAACAACTGGAATGCATGTGAAATCGGAGTCGAAAATACGGTAAATTTTAGTGTTATCAAACTCTCCCACACTTAAACTTTTGCTTGTCCTCAAGCAAAACATTAAAAAGCTCATAAAAGAAAATTCGTGTAAACGAGTGTTTTAGGTAAAAATTCTAAGTTCGGGTCGGGATGTAGTGATAGGTACTAACTGAGTGAACTAAGGGTATCATGATGACACTAATCCGCAAATACGGACATAAACTTCATTCCTATATTAACCAACCCATATTATCCCACAATACCTAGGCCTGCCTCTTCATCTCTTTTTGTGTCCTTTTCATTCAGGCGCAATCAGATTAAGCCCGTTATCCGTACATGCTTCGTAGTAGAGTGGCCTGTTAGTGATTATGATCTGAGCATGGGGTTTCTGGCACGTAAATATGTGTAAACCTTTTTATTGGACCCAACTGTAGTTTTGGGGGATCGGATCGTAATCTGCCCTACCGAGTTCAGTGCCAGATACCTCTGAACCAACCAACAGTGGTTAAGTTTTTTTTTCTTTTTTCTTTTTCTTTTTGTAGCAATTTTTTACAATTCTTTGGTTTAAATGACTTTGTGAGGGTCACCTATACCGGAGTTGCCTTTTTGCTTTCTTTTATTTTTTTGTTTTTTTGGATCATTCACTTATTTGCATCGGTCCCCTACGTAGAGGATGCGTAGGCCGGAGCTGACTGCTGAGATAAACTACTGAGGACTTATACGGAAATGATGATTAAGGCCATGGTATATGGGGTTTCGGGAGTGGTTCCTATATTTACGAAGTCTATGGTGCTAAAATAATACTGATGTTTCGCAAAGTTCTCCCAAGTCACCGCATCCTTACTCAAAACATGTCTTTAAAACCTGAAAACTTTCGGAATAACACTATTTTCTTTTGCAATTTTTTTTTCCGGTGGGGCTAAAGGTATGGGGAGGTAGGATTGTACTAAAGATCTACTGTATTTGGTGACTCTTCAGACTCATGCATTATACTAAAAAGCAAAATAAACAACTAAAAGGAAATAACAATAAATAAACTATCTAAAAACACCAAAGAAAAAGCGATAAAGGAAAAAAACGAGAAAGGTAATAAAGAAAAGACGATAGAGTCTCCTCCCACGCTTAAATCGAACTTTGTCCCTAATGTTTCGAAATAAGATAAGGGAAGAGTTACCTGACAACCTATTGCTGACCACTAGTGCCCTCGCCATCCTGAGGTGGACGACGGGATCGGATACGACGACGATCTCTCTGATCCATCCTCGCCTGCAGGGCATCCTGAGCGGTCCACACTTCTCGAAGGTTACCTAAAATGGTACCCTGAGTGTTTTCTATGAGAGCAATATGCTGACGGTGGTGGTGTTGCTGATGGGCTTGTGTATCTGTGATCATTTGCAGGGACTGTAAAACAGTGTCGTAGGACCTGTCTGTCCTCCGCTGCGATTCTTGCATGAAGCTCATGTTATTCGCCATTTGTTGCTGGATGGTAGAGAGTAGGTCGTCACGCCTTTGCTCTCTAGCCATGTGGTCACGCCACATCTCCTCTGTAATATAGATGCCAGGAGTGGTACCTGCAGAAGAAGAAGATGGTGCGGTGTGTGGTGGTGAAGGATGATGGGGGGATACATGGGGTACGGGAGATCTCTCTCTCCGATCATATTCATCATCAGTGTCATGTCCCGCCTCATCAGGCATGTTAGGAGGAAGGGGACCCAAAACAGGTGGGGCATCTAAAGCGTAGGTCCAATTCCTTTCATCTCGTACATCTGTACGTCTAGTGCAAGGTAAAACAACAGATGGGATGGCTACACCATGAACCATAAGCATATAGCCTCCTTCTCTCCTCGAACGGCACAATTTCATGTCTCTCAGAAATTTTAGGTTAATTGTGCGAGGAGGTAAGGGGTCTAGGGTAGCCATATCATTGTTCAGATTAAGCGCCCGAGCAATAGATGTAATCAATCCACCAAAAGAAATCGGTCTCGCTTTATTCAAAGTTAAAGTCATATGAGCAAGCATGAAGGGGACCGAATTAATACGTCTATTTGTGAGGCTTCCTTGTAAAAATAGAAGCTCTCTAGCATTAACCTTATTTGGATTCTCCCGGCCAAAAATAGTGCATGCCAACAGATATCTAAAAACTCTGATGGCCGGGTTGTGGATAGTTGAGGCAAGAACTCCTTCAAAAGAGTTTATGGAAATGTTTGATAAACGCTCCCAGAAGGAAAATACCTCAACAGACCATTCGGAATCCAAAGGGGGCTCACAAATAGCACCGTCCCCATGAGGGATTCCTAACAAGCTGGCTAGTTCGTCGGTACTGAATTTGTATTCAATAACAAACATTCTAAATCTGACAGTACCAACTGTGCTAGCAGTGTTAGGGTTGACAATATAAATTAAGGAACTCAAGAATTCAATTGTCAATCGCTCATAGGGCGGTTCTTTGTTGGAAAAGAAATTATGCAAACCTAAGTTATCTAATAAATGAAATATGCTATGATAGATACCTAAAGTGTAGAGACAGTTTTCGTCAACATACCTTGTCGGGAGGATTTCCCGATTTTGCAACCGTTTAATAATTTTTCTTTGTCTATCCCCTGGTTTCCCTCCTCGTAGAATGAATTCGTTAAACTCCATTTGAAAGCTCTTGAAAAGTGATGAAGAAGATGAAGTGGTTTGTGAAAAGGTTGGATTTTTACGAAATCCGACGAATGAAAATGAAAATGGAAATCGGAAAGATGATTTGTACGGTGTGGTGGTTAGAAAAGTATGAGCTTTTTGTGGGTTCAAGGATGTTTTTCCAAGGTGAAAAAATGGGGTTGGAAGGTTGTAAGTTGCAAAAATGGTGAAGAAAGGGGTTCTGCCCCGACCTTTTACAGACGCTGTGGCGGGCGCCACAGGGTCTATGGCGGGCGCCACAAGGCAAAATCTGGCTGGGCCGGATTTTGGTCCTTTGGCTTGGGCTTCTCTTGTCTTTTGGCTTTGAGGGGTCCGGATAGCATTTGTCTTGTGATTTTCCTAGTATCTTTGACTTGCATAATTTTACAAAAGTAAAAACAAAAATAAAAATGAAACTGAAACAAAAAATTAAATATTAGACTAATAAGTAAATAAATAACTGAAAAATTAAAATGCAAATAAAACAAACATAAGACATATATAGATAAAAATAGAAATACCGATGTATAGATGTAGTTTATATAATATTCCAAATGCGATAAAATAAGATGAGTTATGTAAATACTAAAAATAAAATAAAATAAAAGAGAGATAAAATAAGATGGAATGGTAAGATCATGTAGTGGGGATGTCGTCTTCCTGAGTGGATCCACGGAGCGTGGCTACTTCTTGCCTGAGCTCTGCGATCTCCTGATATAGACAGTCGGCTTCAGTAGCATGGGTGAGATCAGACACTCCCATCTGTAAAGTGAGGTCTGCCACCTCCTGTCTAAGCGCTGCGATCTCTCTACGACACTCAGCAATCTAAGTGCGGATGTCGGGGGTCTGCAATGAAAGATTATTAGAGAAAACAGTGGTTCTGGGAGATGGTGGTGTAGGCGTGTATTCAGCAATGGGTGGTGATCTTGGTTCCTCGACGGTCTCTCCCTGGCCCTCAAGAGCGTAACTCCAATTTGCTGGATCATGCACACTGGTCATCATAGGATCTGGCAGTGTGAAGTAATGGATAGCCTCGTTGTCGACTAGCAATCGGAACTGGCATGGGTGGAAAGAGGCTTTCCTCATCAACCCTCTGGTCAAACAGAAGTCAATGTCCATGGTAGTGTACCCACAGTAGGTCCGAAGATGTAACAGCTTGCGAGACAGACCTAAAGCGATAGCAATCTGCGTGATGATTCCGCCAACATGGATGACTCCTTCGGTAGACCTGGAGATACCGCTGAGACTGTATAATAAAAAGTTCCCACATGCTACTGGGCGAGACTGGGATGCACAAAATAATAGGAAGATCTCCTCTTCACTCAGTAGTGTCTCTGCATCCGGTCTTCCCAGGAAGGAATGTGCTAATATCATCTGAAAGTATCTGAACGTGGGGTTATGTATAACATGAGACAACTGTGTAGATGGATCCTGGCTTCCGCCACCTGATATATCACTCCAAAACTTCTCAACCTCCTTACCCAGAAAATATCCCATAGGTGTCTCCGGGATAGCATCAGGAGTGGTCTGGAAGCCCAAAAGGTCGCCGAACTCTTTCTGGCTGAAGGAGTACTCAACTCCGAAAAGCCTGAAAGCAGCATACCCATCTGGTCCAGAGTATGGGTCATAGTCGAATGAACTCAGGAATTCCAAAGTCAGGTTCCTGTAGGTGTTACTCAAGTCATCAGCAAACTCGTCCCAGTGAAGCTGGTGGCTAAGGAATCGGATACTCGACTCGATACCCAGTGCCTCCATATAGTGCTGATCAGGATAACGTGTGGGTGCCATAGGGCGCTGATACAGAGCGATGTAGTGCTCTCTCTGAGCATTATCTCTATAGGCCACGTGCATGTCATCGAAATCCTGCATCCTGTAAAAGTTAAGAAAGTGATCCTGAAAATGCAAACCATTCAAATTTTAGTCTCAATGCAAAATATGATAAAAAATAAAAACAAAATTAAATAAATGTGAAAAAGTAAAATGAAAGAAAAACCATGGGTTGCCTCCCACGCAGCGCTTGTTTAACGTCATTAGCTTGACGATTAGAATTTATACACCTGTAGTAGTAGGAATTGGTGGATCAATCAGGGTGTGGCTTGAGTAGTATGCTGGAATGTCTCCTCCTTCGTAGAGATTCAGTCTTTGTCCATTTACAATGAATGGACTACAGGTTTCGTTCTTGATTTCTACGGCTCCGGATCTCAGAATCTTGGATACTTCGAAGGGACCAGTCCATCTTGAACGTAGCTTTCCAGGGAAGAGTCATAACCTAGAGTTGAAAAGGAGAACAGGATCGCCTATATTAAAATTTTTCTTTACTATTCTTTTATCGTGATAGGCTTTTGTCCTCTCTTTATATATTTTTTCATTCTCGTAGGCAGATTGCCTAAGTTCTTCTAGTTTATGAATGTCTAGGGTACACTTTTCTCCAACGGCTAGGTAGTCTAAATTCAAAGTTTTAATGGCCCAATAGGCCTTATGCTCTAATTCGAACGGTAAGTGACAGGATTTTCCATAAACTAATTGATAAGGAGTAGTTCCTATAGGGGTTTTGAAAACGGTTCTGTAGGCCCATAATGCTTCTTGAAGCTTCTGAGACCAGTCTCTCCTAGAAATAGAAACAGTTTTCTCTAGGATTTGTTTTATCTCCCTATTAGATACTTCTACTTGGCCACTAGTTTGTGGATGGTATGGTGTTGCTACTCTATGCCTAACTCCATATTTTCTTAAAAGTTTGTCAAATATTCTCGATATAAAGTGTGATCCTCCATCGCTTATGACTAAACGTGGTGTTCCAAATCTAGGGAATATATAGTTTTTAAATAGTTTGATTACCACCCTAGTGTCGTTTGTGGATGCAGCTATAGCTTCAATCCACTTAGACACATAGTCTACAGCTACTAAGATATACCTGTTTCCTAAGGATGATGGGAAAGGTCCCATGAAATCTATACCCCATACGTCAAAGAGTTCTACTTCCTGAATGTTTCTTAGAGGCATTTCATCACGCCTTGAAATGTTTCTAGTGCGTTGGCATCTATCACAACGGCGAAAAATTCCATCTTTACCCCTTTTGAAAAGGAGTGGTTCGTCCCAATAGAAGTTTCTTACATCGTGGAAGAATTTCTTCTTGCGGTGGTAGTCAAGATCAGGGGGTACTATATCAGCAGCTAGGTAACTAACGAAGTCTGCATACCAGGGTACGTTACTTATTGCTAAGGAATTTTGAGGGTGCTCATTAGGATCTAGGTTATTATCTTCAATGGTTTCTACTCTAGCGATTAGTCTATCATAGGCGAAATCATCATTTATGGGTACTAACTCTGGTTTTAGATGTTCTAGCCTAGAAAGGTGATCGGCTACTACATTTTCAGTGCCTTTTTTATCTCTTATATCTAAATCAAACTCTTGTAGTAATAGGATCCATCGGAGTAACCTGGGCTTGGCATCTTTTTTACTTAATAGGTAACGAATGGCAGCATGATCGATGTAAACTATAATTTTTGCTCCTACTAGATAAGATCTAAATTTGTCTATAGCGAAAACTACAGCGAGTAATTCTTTTTCAGTTGTTGCATAGTTAAGTTGGGCAGCATCTAGGGTTCTACTGGCATAATAGATGGCATGTAATTTTTTATTTTTCCTTTGTCCCAGAACGGCTCCAACTGCATAATCACTAGCATCGCACATTATCTCAAAAGGTTCCGACCAATCGGGCGGTTTCATAATGGGTGTCGATACTAACACTTGTTTTAAAAGATTAAATGCGTCATTACATTTTTCATCAAAAATGAATTCAACATCTTTCATTAAAAGTCCAGTTAAAGGTTTAGTTATTTTGGAGAAGTCCTTAATAAAACGCCGGTAGAATCCAGCGTGTCCAAGAAAGCTTCGGACTTCTCTGATGGTTTTTGGGGGTTTTAGGTTTTCTATAACTTCTATTTTAGCTTTATCTACCTCTATACCTTTTTCGGAAACTATATGTCCTAAAACTATTCCTTCGGTTACCATGAAATGACATTTTTCCCAGTTTAGCACGAGGTTCACCTCCACGCATCTCTCCAGGATTTTCTCAAGGTTAGCAAGATAATTGTGGAAATCAAATCCGCAAACCGAGAAATCATCCATAAACACTTCCATGAAGCCATCTAGGTAATCTGCAAAGATTGACATCATGCAGCGTTGGAAAGTAGCTGGGGCATTACAGAGGCCGAATGGCATACGTCTGTAGGCAAAAGTTTCATAAGTGCATGTAAAGGTAGTTTTTTCTTGATCTTCGGGGTGGATAGGGTTATTGTTTTTATAGGATAAGTTCGGGTGATTCCTCCATCCAGGGTTATAAGTATTCGAATATGGGTTCCCTTGGGTGTAGTTCACTTGCTCAGAGTGGGTTTCGTTTAATAGACTGCATTCTGCGGATTGGTGTCCTTTGGTTCCACATATCTCACAATCCGATGAAACTGCGGCTACAGTATTCGGGTTTATGCACATATGCTCGACCTTAAGGGCTAATGCGTCCATTTTAGCTTGCATCATGTCTATAGAGCTTAGTTCATGCACTCCTCCTTGGGCTTCCTTCTTTTCAACTGTCGCTCGTTCGACTCCCCATGATTGATGGTTTTGAGCCATATCTTTGATGAAGGCACTAGCTTCAGGATAAGGTTTGTTCATCAGAGCACCGCCTGCGGCAGCGTCGATGGTCATCTTTGTGTTATAATGAAGTCCATTATAGAAGTTTTGAATGATTAACCAATTTTCTAAACCATGATGTGGGCATGCTCGTAACAACTCTTTATATCTCTCCCAAGCTTCGAATAGCGATTCTCCTTGGTTTTGGGTAAATCTAGTTATATGGTTTCGAAGAATGGCGGTCTTACTCGGGGGAAAATATCTAGCAAGGAAAACTCTTCTAAGGTTATCCCAAGTCGTAATGGAATTGGGTGGAAGGGAATCTAACCACGATAGGGCTTTATCTCTGAGGGAAAAAGGAAATAATCTTAAACCTATTGCCTCAGGAGAAGCTCCATTGGTTTTAAAAGTGTCTGCTAATTGAAGAAATATTTTTAAATGTTGGTTTGGGTTCTCAGTAGCGAGACCTGCAAATTGTCTCTGTTGCACTAGTTGTAACAGAGATGGTTTAAGTTCAAAATTATTAGCTGGGATGGTTGGGTTTACTATACTAGAACTAGGTTCTTCATTTGATGGTTGAGCGAAATCTTTAAGAGGTCTTTGGTTTTGATCTTCGTCCATAGCTCTCTTAATTCTATGAAAGAATAAACGTGCGCGAGCGTAACATTCAGGTTCCGCCAGAGGGTATACTAAGCTTAAACTTTAGGTGCTGCGAGTTCTTCGCATTGACCGGCGGGAAATAGCCTAAGTCTAAACGATATAACAACAGGGAAATTAAATTTGACGAAATTGGTCCCCGGCAACGGCGCCAAAAACTTGATGCGTGCTTTTCGCAAGTATACGAACGCGTCAGAGTAATATAAAAGATTGTCGAATCCATAGAGACCAAGTATCAATCTATCATTATCTATTGTTATGGTGTTTATCAAAGGCAATCGAAATAGGTGTTTTTTGGAGTATGCAATGAAAAATAAAATGTTGAATAAAGATTAATTAATAAAGACAGGGTCAAATGTAATTCACGTAATTAATTGATAATCCAAGTACTTGCTAATAGAATTACTTATGGGCAATGTTTCCTACTTTGAAAAGAACTAATTTAACAGGAACTGTCGCTTTCGCGTATTCAGAACCGAGTTGTACTCCCTAATCAAACCCTCTTATTGTAACTTATAAAAAGGCGCGCATTGCGTTAGAGTAGTAAACCTATTTTTAAGAAATATAGTATCTTGACTAAGTTGAAAAGTATTATAACCTGGATTTCTTAACCAAAAGAGGTTCTCACGAACCAGACTCTAAACTTATAAACGCGTCCGAAAATAGTTTTAAAATCTCTTTTCTTCTTAAGTTAAAAACTCCTAATGAACTAAACAAAGCGTTTTCGCTGTCTTTGAAATAGTTAAAAACAATTAAGTTTAAAAAGACGTTGGACGGCTTTCGATCTTACCCAACAGAATTGAAGTGCGGGAAAACTTAAGTTGAAAGTTAAAATAGCCCTTAAGTGTTTCTACGAACAATTGTACGGATTATCGGTTCAATCACGATCCTTACATTCTAACCTTATAGATTTAGTTAGACATGGTAAAGTAAAAGTGCATTAATTTAAATAAAAGTAGTGCGAGTGCGGAAAGTAAATAAAAGTAGTGCGAGTGCGAGAAAATAAATAATTTAAAGCGAGTGTGAGAAATAAATAAAGTAAAGCGAGTGCGAGAAATAAACAAAGTAAAGCGAGTGCGGGAAATAAATAAAGTAAAGCGAGTGCGGGAAATAAATAAGATAAAGACAAGTAATAAAAACCTGCTCCAATCGGAGGGTTGAGTAAATTGCAAAGCGGAAATGAAAATGGCGGCAGGATTAACTTCCTTCTAAAGTGCTCCAAACTCGATTACAGACTCTATCACAGACTCGATTACACAATTGTGGTAACACTCCAATGCGAAGCGATTACCACTTTATAATACTGAATATATGCCTAAGTGAAACAAAGTTGCTCTGAGTATGCCTCTGCTCTAAGTTTGGATGATTGTAAAAGTGATTTCGAGTTTCTATTTATAAGCAAGTAAAAAGATGGAAATGACAAGGATGCCCTTCAACTTGAAAATGGGAGGGAAAAACTTTCCTCTTGTGGCGCCCGCCGCAAAGCCATGGCGCCCGCCACAAGGCCAATCTGAGGCGCCTTAGTGGAGGTAGTGGGGAACGTGGGAGTTGAGGGAAGTTGAGCTTGGACACGTCATGGCAGGGTCTATGGCGCCAGCCATGGGGTAGGCCACAAGTGCAAAATGCTGAATTTTAGGGTTTTTAGCTCTTTTTCACTCCTTTTTTCGATCAGGGCTCCGATTAAAGTAAAAACCTGAAAACAAAGGAAAACATAGCAATAACACAACAAAATAACAATAAAACAACTAGAATGCATGTGAAATCGGAGTCGAAAATACGATAAATTTTAGTGTTATCAAAAATGTAGGGAGGACCTCCATCCTGACCATCAACCTTCTCTTCAATGACAACTACTTGCATGAGTCTCATAAAGTCCATAAGTGGTAATTCAAAAACATGAGTAAGATGTTAAAGCATATTATATGACATCTTAGTTTGCTTCCCAATTTGCCACTCTCTGGAAATTTTACCTTCTTTAAAGATGCGATTTAGCAATCCCTTGGAAACATCTTCATATATGATCTCCTCCATGCTCTTAACCTTGGATGAGGGATAAGAAACCCACATATAGAAGTTGTCTTTGGATTTTGAACCCTTTATTAGCACCTCTTGATCTTTGCTAGAGACAACATATTCACACTTGATGTAGCAAACATTCAGACCTTGATCACATGGTTGACTTATGCTGATCAAGTTTCCTGTACCTTTTGGGATTGAATGCATTATAGAAAACAACACGGAGTTTGCTTAAGCTAGTTCTAGTGCAGAAGGGAGACATGTTGAACAAGTTGTTCCAAAATATGGGCTGCAACTTCCGGTCTCTTGGAAATTGCAGTTGGTTCAGATTTCGTCTATCCAAGATTCTCTCCATAATAGAAGATCTGCAAGTCAAGGAGAAGAGTTGATTTCGATGTACTAGTGCAAAATGTTGAACTCGATGTTCTAGCATGTGATGTACAACATCTGGCCTTGACAGTAGGCCATGTTGGATGTTATTTAATGCATATTTTTTATTGGTTTTTAATCAGATTTTATTCAGTTATTTTAGCAATGTTTGGTTAATTTGTTTGATAGTTGGAGATGTTCAAATCAGATTTAAATTTGAATTTGAATTAGAACAAATCATAAATTTTTTTGGAGAGATATGAGGAGCAAATCATATCCATCTAATTCAGGTATTTTCTAGACAAATTAAATGTAGATCCACAAGGAGAAAATCCTAAAAGACATTGATATATAAAAAGACTCAATTCTCATTGTTTGATAAGAATTTTGGTGTGAAAGAACTAGGTTATTTGTGTTAGGGTTTGAGTTTTTGTTTCTTGTATTCCAAGCTAATTCCATGACTGGATTAGTGTGAAATATAATGTTGTACACCAATATGTTTCAATAGCTTGGCATAGTCGGTTTGACTTAGTTGATTTTTAATATTCAGCATTGTTTGTTGAATTGTAAACATCAATCACGGGTTATGTGATTGAAAAGAAAGTTAGTAGGTTCTCATATTTAAGGGGAGTCCTTAAATAGAAAATCATTATGATTAGGAAGAGGATTTGAACAACATAGGTGTTGGTTCTTGTAAGACTAAGTGTACTAATTCATAGTAGTGAGTTTCCTTTATTGGGTAGAGTGCCCCCCAGACATAGGTGTGGTTTCACCAAACTGAGTTACCAATCTCTTGTGTTATTATACTACTATCTATATTGTTTTATTGTTGTCTTATTACCATCATTCTGGTTGAAGAAGTTGGACAAGTTGTCTCAATATTTGGTCCAACATTTGTCCCCTAAGGAATAGAATTTCAATTGGCATCAAAGTAGACACCTTATTATGTTTGGGTGAGCTCCAAGGAAGATATTTTCTTTTTAGATGGACAATAACAGAGATGGAGGTCCTGCCAACAGGATACCTATGTTGAATGGCACAAATTATGATTATTGGAAAGCTAAAATGGATTCCTTTCTTAAATCCATTGACAACAAAACTTTGAAGGATGTGATTAAAGGTAGAAAACATCACGTGATCACTTTTGAAGATGGTACTACAAGTTTGAAGCCTGAAGTTGAATGGACTGATGCAGAAGATAATAAAGCTCTTGGAAACTCCAATGCTTTGAATCAAGGTAATGAGGGTACTAAATAGAACCTATCATATGTTGGAAGAAAGTTCAACAAAATCTTCAAGAATCTGGACAGAAAATGGAGTAAAAATGCTCACGATATCAGGTCCGACATTGGTCCCCAAAGAAAGAGCTTAGAAGAAGATAAAGGCAAATGATTTGAATAACATAGGTGTTGGTTCTTGTAAGACTAAGTGTACTAATTCATAGTAGTGAGTTTCCTTTATTGGGTAGAGTGCCCCCCAGACGTATGTGTGGTTTCACCAAACTGAGTTACCAATCTCTTGTGTTATTCTACTACTATCTATATTGTTTTATTGTTGTCCTATTACCATCATTCTGGTTGAAGAAGTTGGACAAGTTGTCTCAACATTTGGTCCAACATTTGTCCCCTAAGGAATAGAATTTCAATTGGCATCAAAGCAGACACCTTATTATGTTTGGGTGAGCTCCAAGGAAGATATTTTCTTTTTTAGATGGACAATAACAGAGAAGGAGGTCCTGTCAACAAGATACCTATGTTGAATGGCACAAATTATGATTATTGGAAAGCTAAAATGGCTTCCTTTCTTAAATCCATAGACAATAAAACTTTGAAGGATGTGAATAAAGGTCGAAAACATCACGTGATCACTTTTGAAGATGGTACTACAAGTTTGAAGCCTGAAGCTGAATGGACTGATGCAAAAGATAATAAAGCTCTTGGAAACTTCAATGCTTTGAATCAAGGTGATGAGGATATTGAATAGAACCTATCATATGTTGGAAGAAAGTTCAACAAAGTCTTCAAGAATATGGACAGAAAATGGAGGGAAAATGCTCACGATATCCGGTCCGACATTGGTCCCCAAAGAAAGAGCTTAGAAGAAGATAAAGGCAAAGAAATTAGGTGTTTTAAATGTGAAGGTTTTTGTCACATCAAATCTGAATACCCTACATTTCTTAAGCAGCAACAAAATGGATTATCTTCTACTTGGCTTGATATTGATTTCGAAAGTGAAACTGCTAATTTTGTTATGGCATTCACTGGAAAATTTGAATCTAAGAGTGTGTCTAGTGATGAAGACACGTCTGGTGAAGAGCTCACTGCTACATACATGCTATTACACACCAAATGGGAGAAAGTCTTCCTAACTATGA
The DNA here is from genome assembly GCF_024323335.1 of Lathyrus oleraceus. Classification (NCBI taxonomy): domain Eukaryota; kingdom Viridiplantae; phylum Streptophyta; class Magnoliopsida; order Fabales; family Fabaceae; genus Lathyrus; species Lathyrus oleraceus. Next base: position 199,697,324 of record NC_066583.1, read on the forward strand.
AGAATCAACGGGAAACAACAAGTACATTTTAGAAAGAAAAAGAGGAGCTTGTCTCAACCATCACTAATTTGGAAGAATGAGTATCTTTTCTAAATTCAAAAATTGATAACATGACAAAATTTGTATGCATGTTGAACAATGGTTCAAATATGCTAGATGAAATTTTGGAAGTTGGGAAGATGTCTAGGAATCTGAAGTGAACTGGTTTTGACTCCAAACTGAACAAGAAAATCCCCAATAAGAAGTTTGTCCTACCTAAAAGGGAGATGGATCATATGTCTCAACATCATCCTTAACATGTGTAGCCTCAACACAAAGTCTTCAAGAAAGCTTCCAAGAGATGTCATCATTGTGGTAGATATGGTCATATAAGACCATTTTACTATAAATTGTATGGTTTTCCTCAGTTTTATAGTCTCTAGGCCTAAAAGAAAGAAAGGGAAGAAATATCAAGCTAAGAATATACGAAAACCCAAAGAAAAAGTCACTTGTCTAATAGCTCATAGTTCTCTCAGAGTTTTGTCAAGAGAAGAATGATATTTAAATATTGGGTGTTCCAAGCACATGACTGGAGAAAAGACATATCTCGAGGAGTTAAAACCTTTCTCCAACAGTTATGTAACTTTTGGTGATGGAGCTAAGGGAAGACTAAAAGGAATATGCAGAATGGTTAGCCCTGATCTCCCTTGTCTTACCAATGTATTGTTGGTAGAAGGCTTAACTGCCAACTTGATCATCATTAGTCAGTTGTATGATTAATGGTTAAATTTAAGCTTCAGGAACGAATTTGTTATCACCAACAAAGATCATGAAGTTATCATGAAGGGGTTAAGGTTCAAAGACAACTGTTATATGTGGATTTCTCATCCCTCATCGTGCATGTTATCCAAAGTTGATGAGACAAAATTGTGGCACCAAAGACTTGGACATCTCAATCTCTCTACGACGAATAATGCCATATATGCTGAAGCCATTAGAGGCTTACCAAACTTGAAAATTGAAGAAGGAAAAATTTATGGAGATTGCCAAATAGGAAAGTAGGCCAAGATGTCCCATATGAAGCTCTAACATATGGTCACCTCAAAGGTTCTTTAGTTACTTCATATGGATCTCATGGGACCTAAGTAGGGGGATATATATATATATATATATATATATATATATATATATATATATATATATATATATATATATATATATATATATATATATATATATATATATATATATATATATATATATATATATTTGTACGTGTGAATGATTTTTCAAGATATACATGGGTTAATTTCATTAGATAAAGATATGATACTTTTGAAGTGTTCAAAGATATATGCCTTCGTATCTAGAAGGAGAAGGGGAGTGAAATTGTCAAGATAAGAAGCGACCATTGCAAGGAGTTTGAAAACTCTAAGTTCTCTATTTTTTGCTATGCTGAAGGGATCAATCATAAATTCTCGGCACCTATCACACCTTAGCAAAATGGAGTGGTGAAGCGGAATAATAGAACCTTGCAAGAAGCTGCTAGAGTCATGGTACATGATAAGAAATAACCTTATCATTTTTGGGTTGAAGCCATGAACATTATGTGCTACATTCACAATAGAGTGACCATCGGATCTAGAACAATAGCTACATTGTATGAACTTTGGAAAGACATAAATCTAAATGTTAGGTATTTCCATATCTTTGGTAGTAAGTGATATATCTTGGCAGATTGTGAACAAAGAAGAAAAATGGATCCAAAGAGTGAAAAAGGATATTCCTTGGATACCCTATCAATAGTAGGGCTTACAAGGTCTTTAACTCTCATACCAATACTATGATGGAATCCATTAATATTATTGTTGATGATAACCATGAGCATAAATAAGTTTTTGAGGATGAAGATGATATTATCTTTCAACCAACAGATGTCCAAACAAATGTTCCAGACAAGGGGTATGATTGAGATTGAAAGTAAAAATTCTGAAGAGACCACTATAAACAAAGGACCTTCCATCAAAGTTCAGAAGGATCATCATATTGATAATGTCATAGGGTAATATGAATGAAAGAGTCATCACTAGATCCATAAATATGATTTCCAACTCTTGTTTCATCTATAAGATTGAACCTAAGAATGTCAAAGAAGCTCTAACTGATGAGTTATGGATAAATGCCATGCAAGAGGAACTGTGTCTTAAAAAGAAATGCAATGTGGGAGTTAGTACCTAAACCTGAAGATGTAAATGTCATTGGTACCTAATGGATATTCAAGAACACGTATGATGAAAGTGGTAATGTGATAAGAAACAAGTCAAGGTTAGTAGCTTAAGGGAACACTCAAATAGAAGGAGTGGACTTTGATGAGACCTTTGCTCCAATTTCTAGACTTGAGTCCATCAGGTTACTGTTAGGAATTCCATGCATGATGAAATTCAGTTATTATAAAATGGATGTCAAAGTGCTTTTTTGAATGGTTGTCTCAATAAAGAAGTCTATGTAGAGAAACCAAATGGGTTCATTGATACAAGTTTTCCAGACCATGTGTTCAGACTTAAGAAAGTGGTTTATGGGTTAACGCAGACTCCAAGAGATTGGTATAAAAGAATGTTTCAGGTTTTGATCAAAAATGGGTACAAGATATGAGGAATGGATAAAACTCTATTTGTGAAGATAGTTGAAGGAGAACTCATGGTAGCACAAATTTATGTTGATGACGTTGTGTTTAGAGGGATGTCTGAGTTTTAGTTTGAGATGAGACTTGTAGGTGAACTCACTTACTTTCTTGGTCTTCAGGTTAAACAAATGGAAGACAATATCTTTGTTTCTCAAAGCTAGTATGATAAGAGTATAGTGAAGAAGTTTGGCCTTGACAATGCTAGTTACAAAAGAACTCTTGTTGCTACTCATATAAAAGTGACCAAGGATGAAAATGGAGTTTATGTAGATCAAAGCCTATACAAAAGCATGATTGGGAGTTTACTCTACCTTACAGCAAGCAGGCCTGACATCACTTTCTTTGTTGAGGTGTGTGCTAGTTATCAAGTAAAACCTAAGGCCAATCACCTTGCTCAAGTAAAGATAATTTTGAAGTATGTCAATGGAACATGTGACTGTGGTATTCTTTACTCTCATGAAACTAATCCTATATTGGTAGGATATTATGATGTTGATTGGCTAGAAGTACTGATGATAGAGAGAGCACATATGATAGATGCTTCTTTCTCGGGAACAATCTAATTTCTTGGTTTAGCAAGAAGCAAAATTGTGTCTCTTTATTTACTACTAAAGCTTAATATATTATCGCAAGTAGCAATTGTTCTCAATTGCTCTGGATGAAACATATGTTGAAGGAATACAATATGGCACAAGATGTCATGATATTGTTCTGTGATAACTTAAGTGCTTTCAACATTTCAAATAATCATGTTCAACATAGTAGAACTAAGCTGTCATACCCAAATTTTGACCTTGGATCATCAAATCGATACATTCATTATGACTTTCGCATCAATTGCATAACATATAATGCATTCCATTTTGAACAATGCCTAAAATGTCAACCAGAATAAATTTTCAGATTTACAGACAAACCGGTCAAACTAATTCTCAACGGTGTGTGAAATTAGCAAGAGAAAGATTCAAAATTGAGCTTGCATACGTCAATTTCATTAATCTACGATTCACGTAGTTTAACTTGACGTGCTCGTTTTATTTTGTTGACTACTTTTTCAGTCTCATTTTGAACAATCTGAGCCTTTTAACCGATCATTCTTTATTTTTAAATCTAATCAAAACATGTATGTTTTCGAGAAATTTATTTTGCACTGATCATTTTGGTGCATTCAGTTTAATTTTCGAGCATTTTTGCGCTCGACTTTTATTCGTTTTAATCCCTTTTATTTTTTGTTTTTTCATCAAAGTGTTCATAAAAATAAATAGAATTAACCTTGTTCTCATTTCGACTTTATCTTGATTATCTAGAATTGTTTAAATTTTATTTGTTTTATTAGTTTTAATTTATTTTTATCACTAATTGACATTTAGAAGGGGAATTTGTGGAATTATAAAAAATGGAAAACCCCAGTGGTTCCATTATACATGGTTTCATTGTCTTGAGAATAGGAGACCATCTACCAGCAGTTGCCACTCTCTCTCTCTCTCTCTCTCTCTCTCTCTCTCTCTCTCTCTCTCTCGAATTTTGAAGAAAAAAATAGATGATGAAAAATAGAACAGTAAAAAAGACATAAGCCTTTCTTCTTGTTTACGTCAATGACCTTTTTCTTCAACAATACTCATGATCGGAAAAATAACAAGTGTATTATTTTGCCTTTATAGTAATAATGAGGAAAGTTTCCCAAATGTCGATCTCAATGACTGCTCGTAAATATTGAGTTTTAATTTTCGTTCAATTAAACAAAAACTTGTGTTGGGGGTTTTTGATTCAACTGTATAAAAATAATTGCAAATAAGATAAATAATGCTTAAAAAGGGTTTTCAAGATAGATTACTATGCAAGGGAATGTGTTTGATTTGTCCCTGTTGTCGCAACGCGAAAAACAACAAACGAAAAAAAAAACATGTTTACAGAGCCGCCACCGACGCTATTCATCCTATGACGGAAAGGGAGCGCAGGACTAACCTAAGAAATGAGAAAGGAACGGTCTTACGACCAGAGATTGCAAGGTACGGGAGTCGGTTACGCAAGGGGAAGGTATTAGCACCCCTCACGTCCGCCGTACTCGACGGGATCCACGCTCAAAAGAATAGAATAAAGTTGCTGAATAACTGCTCAAAGAATGCACACACACTGGAATAATAAAATAGGTGAAAGAAGACGGAGGAAGGGGACTCGGCAGGATGTCGCATCCTGGGCCTACGTAGTTTGTCAGAAACAAACATCAGAGTCGACGTAGTTCGGGGAAATGGGAAACATGCTCGCTAGGATATCACATCCTATGCCTACGTATCTTCTCTATCCAGAGAAAGAATCAGAACACTCGTAGTTCGGCTAACGCACACCGAAACAAACACCGAAAAGAGACGCTGAGACGTCAAAAGAAAAACTCAACAAGGAAACAGAATGCCAATAGCTGGACTTATATCTAACTCCTCAAAACAAACAGGAAACAGAATGCCAATAGCTGGACTTACTTCCGACTCCAAACACAAGCAAACTAGGAAACAAAATGCCAATAGATGGGCTTACATCCGACTCCAAACACAAGCAATCGCTAACCAACGAGCACCAAAGAAAAAGGTTGACAGACTAATAGGGAGTCTGGAACTCGAGCCTAATAGTTGTCACATAAATACAAAAGAAGGTTGAACAGATAAACTAATAGGGAGTCTGGAACTCGAGCCTAATAGTTGTCACACAAAACAAAAAGATGAACACACTCAAAAAGAAAAAAGGTTGAAAAAGAAAAAGGGTGCCCGGAGAGATCTCGCACGATCTCCTGCCTACGTATCTCATCTGGTATGAGAATCAGGGCGACGTAGTTCCCCTTAACAGGGGAGAAACTCTCTCCTAACCAGAGACCAGGGAGACTAACTAAAAGGGAGACTGACTCGAGCCTAATAGTTGTCATGGAACCCACAATGGCCCTAGGTTGAGGTATCTAAACATAACCTAACTCGCATAGGAAGCAAGTCAATCAAACAACAAATAAACATGTCTAAAGCAATCATCACACTCTATATACAAACAAGAGGCTCAGACAAATGGTTGGGCTTTAGTCAAGGGGTCATATTAACCTCGACAAACAAGCCAAAACTGTAGGGGTTCTGAAGCTCTTAACCACTGACATTGACCGTCAGGGTGAGCAGATGAAAGGTAATGAGGATTAGACCTCATAGCTCTTAACCCTGGCCTGGGTGAGCTTGAATCAATGAAAGCGTGGGGGTCCAGAATGAGGGACCCTATTCCACTTGACTGACTCTATATACAAAGATCTTGGGTTAGGTTCAAGAGCATCAGCACGTAGTGCGAGCATAATGAACGACTCAACGACTAACAGGGGACTGACTGCTAATCCCTTCTATCTGTCAATTGCCTCTTCACTTAGGAGGACTTAAGTAACCACGCCTCACTTGGAGGTCTCTGGCACAAACATAAACAAACACAGTCATTGCCTCTTAAGGAGGACTTCAGCCAAATGCCTGCCAAAAAAGTGACAGCGCTTCCATACTACATGGAGTCAGAAGGCTAAACTACCTCAGTGGTGTACTAACCACACTCCAAAGCAAAGAAAATCTAGCTAGCAAGAGCTAAAAGCGACTAATGTACCTGTACAAAAGCCAAACAGTTAATATTCACATTTAGAAGAACCAAACAGACAACAGTAGGACATTTCCAATATGTACACAATGCAAGTCCTATGTGTAAACAACTCAAGTGAGTTCATCACCAAGGGACCTACAACACAACAAAGGTTAGTGGACAAAGTAACTTGCATCTCAAGTCATGAGATCACATCAATCATTAGAGCTAATTGCTTGAACCTGAAATGCAAAGCTCAAAAGGTAAGTACAAACCACTAGTGCAAAGACTAGGGTCAAAGGCGAAGCAAAAAGTCAAAATAGAAGTTGATATTCAACATGAAGCACTTTTGATCAAGCAAGAACATGTCCTAAAAAGGATCAAATCCAAATCACAAGGCAAAGCCATCAACTAATCAGGATAAGGCAAAGGCACACAATGGTGATCACAATTGGACATCAAGAAGAGAAATTCCATATTAAAACAGAAATGAATCCAATGATCATGAAATTTTTTATGTGAGATCACCATGTTAAACACAAGCATCATACCAAAAATTGGAATCAGAAGAGCTCAATTGACATGTATATGAAAATGAACAAGAGCAACATCAAAATTGTGACACAAATTGTCACACCAAATGTCCATGTGTCCCCAACAGTGATAACACATGCTAAAAATGCCAAACCAAATCCCAAAAATCAAGTATCATGTTAGGAATGAGCATGTCAAATTTCAGATTAATTTGACAAACAATGAGCATTTCACAAATCAATTGGTACAACATGTCACATTTGCATCATGATCAAATAACAGCTCACCATTAAAAATCCAGAAATGATAAAATCAGGAAATGAACATCATAAAATAATAGGCATCAAGGTGAACATGTAGGAAAAAATTGCATTCAATTTGGATTAGTATTCTATTTGTTATGATTTTCACAAGTTGGTGAAAATAATGAAATAACATGAAATATTACATGGAAAATGAAAATTGAAAATGAAAATTAAAAACATCATCAACAGGAATCGAGCCCAGGTCTCAAGGCTATAAGGCGCACTCAGTGAAAATCAATTAAAACACATGCCAGGCCTGGGAATCGAACAGAGGAACTTGACGTTGCAAGTGCGCTAACATGGAAACGCTGTCGCTTTGGCCAAGGCCGGGAAAATAAAAAAAAGAATTCCCAATGTCGTGCCTGGGAATCGAACACAAGGCTTGTAGGTTACATGCGCGCAAGCCCAAAGCTGAACCAGATGACCAGAACAGTGCTTCCGGTCATCTTCCCCGATGGTTTTTCGGCGAGCAACAATGAACATTCAATTTTTTTTCCAGAATTTGGCATACTATACACGGTTTGACTCGTCTCATCACCAGGAACAAGGATCTAACATTTATTAAGCCTAATACTCCATAACAAACGCGAATCGAAGGAAAGAAAATTCATGCACCAAACTTGAATTCACCACAACTCACTCAATATCCATCCATTTTCAACAAAATTTATATCAAAATCACCAGTGGAACACGCACTACAAGATCATGGTAACGGAAAGGAAAAATAAGACGATCGAAATCCAACCTCTTTGAAGAGCAGTGAGCTGATTTCTTGGATTCAGGTGCTCAAATCTTCCAAATCTCTTCTATGAACCTCGTAGTGAAGCTCTATGCACCAATCAACACTTGACACGACCTGGATCTTGCTCAATTTGCCACTTCCATGTTCATGAGTTTGTGTTCAATGTGCTTGATTCTTGGCCAAAATCTTCGATCCACAGCTTGATCCCTACTAAATGACACTCAAGGAACACGATTATGCAATAAAATTGAGGTGTTATGTGAAGAAAATTTAAATTTGGATTGAGAGGAAAATTTGGAGGGAAGTGAGATTCTAGATCTAGAACTTGTAAAACTGATCAATTCTGTTACAATTAAGCTTATATATCACATGTTAATCACTTTTCTAATGATAATTAGGCTTGGCTAATGAAAAGTTAATGAGAAATAAGGTGTGTGACCAAAAATGCAAAATGAGGGTGCATGGCTCAATCCCACGTGAACAATAGCATGTTAGGGCTCAAAGTCACTTAGAATCATCCAACAATCATGATGGAATTGGAATTAAGTTCATGTGATGCACCAATTTTGAATTAGGCAATTTCCCTCCAAAATGTTCATGCATGGCCAAATGATCATGTGATATTATTTTATGCAATGCAATGATGGATTTGGAAAATATTGGTCATGACAAGCAATTTGCAAAAAGAGTGGATCAAATTGGAGTTTTGGATCAAAAGTTATGTCACTTTGAAGTTCCATGTACACTTTGCAATCATTTGCTCATAACTTCTCAACCATTCATCAGATGCTCATGATCTTGAACTTTTTGGAAATGGAAGAGAAAGATCTTCAACTTTTATGTTGACCAAAATTTCATTTGAAGCTTCTTTGATGTTGGAAAGTCAAGTTGAATGTGGTCCAAAAACTTGCCATTTTTGGAAACTTGAAATTACAAGTCACTTTCCATTTTTGGAAACTTTTGATTTGACTTCAAAATCTTCAAGGCAGATGTTTGACATGATGAATAAACCTCTTTTGGACATGAATGAGATATTGAAACTCATTTCCCCACCTCATAGCCCTCAGCTCTTACACAGTTGATTGTATAGGTCCTCAGATGACCTTGACATGCTCTGATCAGCTTGAGCCTCAACCACTTGGGGAAATGGCTCAGAAATGAAACCCTAGCTCAAACAAGCTTTTCCACATAACCATGTGATATCCATCTCAAAAGAATACCTCTTCTCCTTGAAAAACCCTGGCTGGAAGAAAGGCAATGATCAGGGTTGACCAGAGGTCAAAACCCTAATCTAAAGGAACCTGAGCAAGCATAATGAAACCCTGGATGATGACATAACCATGATGATGGTAATATATCCTTGCCAACAAGATAACACTCAAGATCTTTGAAGAACCAAGAAACCCTGATTGAAGCACAAACCCTCAGATGGTTGATCATCAATCCATGGAAACCCTCAGGCTTGAACCATATACCACCTCCATCTTCTGAAAAAGACATTGGAGGATGACTTCTTACTTCCATATGATATGCAAAAGTGCAAATGCCTAAAGTCCTAAATATGAAATGCAATGTGCTGAATTAGTCCCAAGAAGAGGAGGGCAAATTTTGAGGTGTTACACCTGTAACAACTCCGAGTCACTATTACATCAACAAATATTAATTAATTACTACTAGTTATCAAGGGAAACAATATTGTCATTGCAAGTATAAACTCAAAGTCATTACAGATTCAAATCAGGGACACCCCCATAGCATTGGGGGGGGGGGGTTTAGCTACTCATAATATTCAAGCAAATCAAAATATAAAGTGGAGAAATTATAAGTATTAGATGAACTTTGATCTTCAATTGCTTCCGCTAATGAAAAATCTCGTTTCTCCCCAAACCTTGATTTCTCTAATTCTGAATCGTGTGAATTTTTGCTCTCCAAAAGTGACATATCTTGTCTGAAAACTCCCCTTTTAATAGAAAAGTCTTCTCTCTCCTCCAACAGATCCACAAAAGTTCATCACATCCGCCTCCCAATTGACCAAAATTCCCCTCACTTAAGAATAACAAAAGAAAAGATAAAATTAGACTTTTTCACGCATGCCTGCTACGGGTGGCCGTAGCAGGCCACTGCTTTGGTGGTCTTGTCCCAGGTCCCCTGCTATGGCCCGTAGCAGGCCACCCTTTTCGTGGATTCTGCTTCTATGCCATACCCCCTACTACGACCCGTAGCTGGTGCTACGGGCGGCCGTATCAGGCCCCTGTTTAGATGGTTTTATTATGTGCTTTAAGACTTCCTGCTACAGCCCGTAGCAAGTGCTACGGGTGACCGTAGCAGGCTTAATGGACCATGAAAATATATTTCCGATTCTTTTCGCTTCTCCTTGGTTTCTACATTCGAGCGTACTTGACTACCTGCTTGAACCTGAAACGCAGAAAAGACACATAACCAAAGTGTTAAATGCGACAAAAAATAGAAATGACACTAAAAATGACGAAAAAATAAAATTGTTGCCGGTGAAAGAAATTGACTCAACAGACCATTAACTAATACACAGTAATACAAGACAAAATTTGCACCTCATGCGAATAAGTGACATAATATATAACATAAACGGTGACTGATCACAACCCCAAACTTATCTAATTGCTTATCCTTAAGCAATTTTCAAGACAAAGTTTGCACCTCATGTCACCCCCAAAAATAGTTGAAGAGTCAACTTTTACCACAATACTACTGAGATCTTTCACAACTTGCTCATTCTTCTTCTTTCAGGGTCCCATGCGTTCCGCAATACTTCCACATAGAAGTACTACTTCACTTGTCAGCTTGTTTCACACACTCACCCAGACTCTTGGGGCTATAGTGTTTGCACTCAGAATTTCATAGTATGTAATACTGACTCGTAAGCTTGAATGAATTCTCCTTTCATCTCACTTGCACACTACACACACTTTTGAGGTCGTTGAGGTTATAACAAGGCTTGGGTTAAGGTGGGATATGAAAGGGATAGAAATGGTTTTTGGGTTCAGAGTCAATGTCAGTATTCTTTTCATTGTGTTTATTCTAACATATCATTGATATTTCTTTTCTTTTCAGCTTAGTTACTCAGTTCTTTTTGTTTATTTTGTTTTGTATCCAACTGAGTTTTTTTTTTCATTTGGGGAGTGCTTTTCTTTGTTCCATCAGATTCTCTCTTTTCTTTTATCTTTTTTTTATGGTCGTTTTTCGTATTTTCTTCGGACTCACCTTACTTTCAGTTTCTTATGGGGCTACCCCAAACTTAGAATTAAACATATCTTAAAGAACACAACAATTTCTCTGAACAGGGTAAGGAAGTGTTTGGGCCACGAGTTACATTAATGTGGTGATATATACAAACAAAGGGATACAAGCTCAAATTGGGTGAACAAAGGGTAATAATTAATAAGGTTGGCTTGAAAGGCCCAAGGTTAAACGAAAAAACTTGCCTCAGTGTGTGTACTAGTGTAGTGAAATTCGAAGAGAACTTATGCACACTATGAGTGATAGAGACATACCTGAATTATCTCTCATGATGAATCTTGTGTTTGGCCTTTTTATTCTCACCATGTTCGGTAGAGCTCAAGAAAGTTATGTCCGATCATCTTCAATAGTATCAACATTTTCGGGGGTAATTCTCCGACAGCAACCAGTTATCTTATTATAACTCACATTCGTCACTTATTCAAGCACTGAAATCCAGCAACTGTATTACCTGAAACACTTAATCAAAAGATAAGGAATGGATATAACCAAAATAGTAAAAAGATAATATTAAAAAGAAACTAGGTAAACCTTCCCCAAACCTGAACTAAACATTGACCTCAATGTTTTAGAACACGAGAGAGAGAGAGAGAGAGAGAGAGAGAGAGAGAGAGAGAGAGAGGTGACATACAGTGCCCTTATTGAGGGGGTGGAGGAAAATGTAAAATCAACTACTGCATCAAGGATTGCATGTCCTCCTGCATGGCTCATTTCCATCCATTACCTCCGCTTGCATCCATATCCATTGGTTCTGATTCATAGAGAATATTCCAAGACCTTGTTGGGTCAGCTCTTGACTTGGAGGTACATACTGTGGCTGGAAGGTTGCATCTTCCTCCATAGTGTCACCTACAATAAAATCATCCATAGTGTGGTCGTCCTCCTCTTTGGGGGTGGCACTTGCATATAATCGATTAGAACAATCAATAATACTTACAATGTTAGGGGCAGGTAATTCCAGAACAAATTGGCTACGACTCATCAGTGAGTAACTGTTATTTGTAACAACGATCATCCCTTGATGAATGAGGGATTCACGTCAATTTTTGCTTTACCTGCAACAGGGGTGTCATAGGACAAATTGAGGCCATATTCGAGATGCTTTGCAATTTGAGTAATCATACCCCCCACAGAAATGCCTCTGGTGGATGTGTAACACCTCAAAATTTGCCCTCCTCTCTTGGGACTAGCTAACATATTGCATATCATTTTTAGGTCATTAGGCATTGCATATTGCATATCATATGGTCACATTGTGCAAATCATCCTCCTAAGTCTTGATCAGGAGATAAGAGGTCATGGTGCAAGCTAGGGTTTCATTGGACTGGTCATCAATCATCTGAGGATGTGGAGGTCCAAATTAGGGTTTTGTGGTTCTCAAGAAGATTGGTCTTTATCTTTATTGAAATGATTCATCATCATCATGGTCTTAATATCATCAAGTGTTGGAGCATAGTCCTTGAGATTAAGGTTTTGACCACTGGTCAACCCTAATCAGTTGCATTGGGCCAATCAGGGTTTGTGCAGGAGATGGGGTCTACAATGAATATGGGGATCATTTCATGATTGTATTGAGATTATTGAGGCTAGGGTTTCACCCTTGAGCCATTTCATCAGAGGATTGGGGCTCAGATTGATCAGTGCATTGCCAAATTCATCTATCAGTTGAAAAAGTCAACTGTGGTCAACTGTGCTTGATTTTATGGATTTGGAGGTGGGAGAGAGTTGGAGACACTTCATTCATGTTGAAACAAGCTTCATTTGACATGTCAAAGCTCAAGAATGAAGAAAATAAAGTCAGGACAAAAAATTGCCAAAAATGGAAAGTGACTTGTAATGGAAGTTTCCAAAAATGGAAAGTTTTTCATCACAAAATTACATGTCCAAAAAAGCTTCAAATGAAAATTTGTTAAACATGAAAGTTGTAGATCTTGGTCTCACCTTTCCAAAAAGTCCAAGAACTTGAAATTCCCATGTATGGTTGACAAGTTATGGTCCATTCATTTTCCAAAAAGACCTATAATCAAAGTGGCATAACTTTCACATGGAATGTCCAAAATGGGTGATCTTTTTATGAGCAAACTCCATTTCACATGTACTTTCATGGTGCATAATCAAAATTCATCAAAAATGGTCAATGCAAAAGGTCAATTTTCAAGTGCACTAATTAAAATCCAAGGGCAAAATGGTCCAAGTTGAGAAATACATGGAATTTTGGAATGAGGGTTTTTGCAACACATCACAAATGCCCTTTAGAAGATGTTTGAGCTGTCATGAGCTGTCATGGTTCAATATTTGGCAAGGGCATTTTGGAACTTGCACTTAAGTTTCATATTATGCTAATCACATGAGTTTTTGCTAATTGGTGATTAAGAAAGTGATTAAGCTGGAGTATAAATGTTTAATCATAACTGAATTGCAAAGGATAATCACAATTCACAAGAAATCTAACTAACTTTCCCTCCATTTTCTCCAAACTCATCAAGAACTTCATCAAGCATTTTTCACAAAATCTCCTTCAATTCTCAACCAAATTGTGAAATTCTTGTTGATTCGTGCTCCTTACATCTTCCTCTCCAACTGTTTTGATGAATTGTTGCAAGAAACTTGAAGAATCGTGACTGTTCATAAGGAGCTCAACAATGGCATTTTGCGATTTCTTCCAATTGAAGCGACATTGAGCTTGGTTGATCACTCCATTAACCTTCCTGAACCTTAGCACGCATCTGTTTTTGGTTTTTGCTCGAAGATACCTCAAGAATCATCACTGTCTTCAACCTAAGGTGCAAAATCGAATCTCACCATTTCTTAAATTATTACATGCGTTTTGTAGTGCGTTCAATGTAGATCAACATGCTAGGCTTAGTTTTTGATTTGGTTAATTATTGAGAGAGAAATCTTGGATTAAAGTTAGGATGTCAAAACTTCTTTCAATCGATTCTTGCTGTATATGAATTTCTGGACAATTTCGTTTGCATATCTGGAATGTACATACTTAGACCTTTCCATTCATATGTCGTTTGTGGATTTTGGTTAAGATTTGATCGAAACCGCGTTTTGGTGGTGATGAACGATGAGCAACGATGATGAAGGTGAAAATTCTGGAATTTTCCGCGTGCCAGATCTTACACTCGCTCGAATCCATTCAAACTCGTGTTTGGCGCGCTAATAAGCGAATTAGGCAGCGACAACACATTAATGCTAAACTACGTCGTTTCAGGCCAGGTGCTGAGAATTACCATATTGCCATTCGCAGCTTATTAATCCATTTAACACTTTAAATAATTATTCCAATAATTTAACAAACTTACAAAAATCATAAAAAATTCATTTCTAATCCAAATTTAATGAGACTTTTTTTGTTAGATTCACAATTCAATCTAGTTTTTTATAGGTATGATAACTCAAGTTGTGCTTGGAGAATTTTTGGATTGGCCTATTGATCTTGTTCATGTGTACATTTTTGTATGTCTTACCAAAACCTTCATGAAATGCTCATACCTTTAAAGAAATGAATGAAAATTTTTGTGCTTATTCTGGACTCATTGCTGGTGATTTTCATGTAAAGTTTGTGATTTTTGGATACTTGGTTGATTAGATATGATTTTTTGAATAGAGGTGTGACAATTTGTGTCACACCTAGCTAGGTCAACTTTCTGATTTTATTTGCCTGGCCTAGAAATGTTTGATTGCTCGAATTTTTTGCATGAATGATCATTGATATGTCAAGATAACATGTGATTTTTGCTGGAATTTTTGGTTGCATTTTCTAATTGATTGATAATTTTCTTCCCTGTTGGTTCATTTTGTGACCTTGTGTGACACATGTTGGCATTTTGCTTGTGAAATTCTCATATGGTATTGGATGAAGAGGAAATTTGACATGAGCATGCTAGACACATTGTAGGACATCATGGTTTTGATCCCATTCATTTCTAATATGTTGTCACTGTTTTATGAATTATTGAAGTGGATGCTTGTTTGGATATCTTGAGTTGGCTTGAATAAGTATGTCTGGACTTCTTGATATTCATTAACCTGCTTTCTTTTGTCCAATTGAGCTGAAAATTGACATGCTATACATTGAATGTGTCCTGTTTAGGTGTGAATTTTTGTGGAATTAATTGAATTGATTTGGTATGCTTTTGATGGATACAGTTCTGTTTGGTCTTTTGGAGTTGCAAATTGCATGATTGATGTTAAATTGTGCATAAAATGATAATGGTGATTGATATGAGCATGGGACCAATTGCATTTGCTTTTAATTTGGTTGATTGTGATTGTGGATAATTTTCACTTGCTGTTTTGGATTTTTTATCTCTTTTGGACCCTAGGCTTGGCCTAGTGGTCTTGTTTCTCACATTTGGTGTGGATTTTCAGGTTGAAAGGCAAAAAGCTTAAGGAGATAAATGCAAATTGCAAATTGAATTTGTTTGATGTTGTCCACTAACATGATTTTGTTTTGTAGGGTTAGATGCTTGAGCTTGAGCTCATGGCTTGCACTTGTGTGCATTAACTTGTGTTGCTTGTACAGATTAACTGATTAACATTTGCTGTTTACTGTTGATTTGTCTGAGTACTGATGATACTTGATTGATTTCAGGTACATTAAGTTGATTACAGTTCCTTGAGAACTTGCTTGCTGTTGCTTGGTTTTTAAACCAATTGAGGTTGAATTTCTATTCTCCATGTAGTCTGGAAGACCTGGCCTGTTACTTGGCCAGGCAACTGTCTGAAGTCCTCCTTAAGAGGCGATGTTTGTGATTGTTTAACTTTGTGCCAAGCAGGTAAAGTCCTTGATTAAGGCAATTGGTGGATCATAGAGATATGCAATCTATCTCCCACTATTCTGTTGAGTCGTCCCTCTGCTCACACCACTGTGTTGATGCATTGGGACACAAACCCAAGATCTTGTACTTTGTACAGTTGTGTCAGAGTCTTGAGTGTAGAAGGGTTCCTCCTTTCTGGACCCACACTCCTTTGTCTGAAGCTCTCCCTGGACAGGGATAAGATCTGTGAAGTCTAATCTTCACTCACCTTTCATCTGGCTTCACCTTGGCCCCTAAATGGCAAGGTTAAGAGCTAATTCTACCCTTGTACAGATGACTTGCCTCGGCAGTCAAACCCATTGTTTGAGCCTCACTTGACTGGATATAGTGTGTGCTTTGTGAATACTTGCTTGAAATGCTTGTTTTGTTTTGTTGACGCTTGCATGCTTGCTTTCTTCCTGGATAGGATTAGCTTGCTGTTGTGCAAGTAGGTAGAAACCATAACATAGGGCAATGATGCATGATAACACTAGGCTCGAGTACAGCTCCCTGGTAGTGTGTCTTCCCTTTGTGTCTGGCTAGTCTTTCTCCCCCGTTGGGGGGAACTACATCGCCCTGATCCTTGTTCCAGACGAGGTATGTAGGCAGGAGGTTGTGCGAGACCTCTCCGGGCACCTTTTTTTTCCTTTTTGTGTGTGTTTGCTTGTTAAAGCTTGTGTGTCAGGATATGGATGTAAGCCCAGCGATTGGCTGTCCGTATCCTGATTGTGTTCATTCTTGTTGTGTGCTTGGAAGCCGGTGTAAGTCCATCAAGTGGCATCTGGGTTCCAGTGTGTGTCTGTTGGTTCGGATGCTGATGTAAGCCCAATAATTGGCATTCAGGCTCCATGTTTGCCTGTTTGGGTGCGTGTGTTGTTTGGCGTGCGTGAGCCGAACTACAGTAGCTCTGATTCTCGTTCCAGACGAGATATGTAGGCATAGGATGCGATGTCCTAGCGAGCTCCCTTCCTCTTAACCCCACCTGCGTTCCTTGTGTGTGTGTGTGTGTGATGTTTTAGCAACCTTTTCTTTTTTAGAACGTGGATCCCGTCGAGTACGACGGACGTGAGGGGTGCTAATACCTTCCCCTTGCGTAACCGACTCCCTTACCCTTTCTCTTTGGTCGCGAGACCATGCTTTTTCCAGGTTTCTCTGAGCGTTTCCTTTCCCTATTTTGGGATAAATAACGCGCAGTGGCGGCTCTGTTTGTGTTTTTGTTTTAGCCCGCCGGTTGTTTTTTCGCGGATGCGACAGCTGGCGACTCTGCTGGGGATATCCTCGATGTTGACCTGCGCTGGTCCATCTTCCCTAAGCAAGTCTCTCCTAGCGTTCTAGGATAGTTTAGGTTGCTTGTGCCGCTTTATTTATTGCATTTATTATTCTAACCAGTGTATATATTTGCATAAATATTTGCATGCATCATACTATCATGTTGTCGTCCTCTGTGCAGGTGGTTCCTCTGTTTGGGGTGGGTGTTCTGAGTGGGGCTAAAACCCAGGCCTGAGTATACACCTAGGATTAGCGTGGTCTCACGTCGCTCACATGCCGGTTGGGCACATTGTTGCGACGTGACATACCACAAGCCGGACGAGGTTCATCTGAGAAGTGCTCTTCCAGTGGGGTTTTCCACTTTGGTTGGGTTATCTCTTTTGGGCTATTGACTCTGGTGACCGATCATTTCCCGGATCTTTGGTTTAGACGATCTTAAGGGAGCTACAATGGCACACCCGAAAGGGCAAACCCATTGAGTATCTCTGCCCGATTGTCGAGACTATTATCCGCCTTAGGATGACCTGATTAGAATTTACCTGTGAGGGGAGGGTTGTTTCTTTCAGATACATGTTCTGTTGGTGACTCAGATGGTGACTTTTTGTTCCGTGGATCAGAGTCATATTTATAAGTCGGATTTATGGCCATTTATTGCCGAGACGCCGGAGTGCTGTCCGAGTTATTTATCAGTGGGGATCCGTTTATTTCAGGATTCCCCGGGCCGAATCAGAGGATTATGGGTATCTGCTCAGAGATTGTTTGGTGATGATGATGATGTATCTTCCGTTTATTTCGGAACCCTTGAGTTGGATTTGTGGTTACATATTCCCTCAGATGGTTGTGATCAGTTCAGAGATCAGGCTTCGGTGCAACAGATGATCAGAGGACTTGGAGGATGGCAATGCATTGCATTCACACATCTGCATCATTCCCATTTTGCATTCATCTGCACCTAAACTACGTTTAGCCATATGGGGAGCATTATTGATTGAGAATCTGGTTGAGAGACATCTTGAGTTTCAGAATGTGAATGTCAAAATACTGTCTGTCTTGATGAAACCAGAATCAAAGGACAGAAGCTTCCTCATATGGATAGACGTTGCATTCATGCATATTAACCTATTTGCTGTTTTGCAGGTATCAGTTCTAACGTGCTTGATTGCTGCAGGAATCATTGCTCGTGCTCGCAGAGCCGTACCTTTGCACTCAACCCGTCCTCACAGATACTTCACCAGACGCAATACTCCCAGACTAAAGGATCTTCCAAACACAGACATCCTCGAGCTGAAGGACAAGATGAACGAGCTGATCAACATCATGCAAGGTTTTGCAGTTGGTCAGAAAGCTCTAGCTGATAAGGTTGAGAAGCTCGAGCGGGCTTCCGCAGCAAACAGTGGGGTTAACCTGGATGGTGTCTCCAACTAGGGGCTCGGTGGATCCAGAGACGGTGAAAAAAGAGCAACCGTAGGTATGATGAACAACAATGCTGGTGGATTTGGTGTTGCTACTGGTGGTGGGCCCGGTCTGGGGCATAACTTGAAAGACAGTTTATTCCCGCCTTTCTTCGGGGTTGATGATGACAGAGAGGAAGACCGAGAAGCGGATCAGTTCTCGATGCACAACGAACCTTTTGGTCAATATGGTGCCCAACCACAGAACAAGGAGATACAATTGCTGGCAGAAAAGATCAGAGCTCTTGAAAGCTATGCCACTCCCGGGGTCATAAACATGTCAAATATGGGGCTAGTCGAGGGGATTGTGATCCCACAGAAGTTCAAAGCGCCCGCATTTGATAAATACAATGGGAGTTCCTGCCCGGAGACTCATCTTCAAGCCTTTGTCCGCAAGATCTCTGCATACACTACAGATCAAAAGCTTTGGATGTACTTCTTCCAAGACAGCCTGTCTGGAGGATCCTTGGAGTGGTACACCAAGCTTAAGTCGTCTGACATCAAGAGCTGGCAGGATCTTGGTGACGCATTCTTTAAACAGTATCAGTTCAACGCTGATATGGCTCCGAGTCGTACCCAGCTGCAGGGTATGTCTCAGAAGAATAACGAGGGGTTTAAAGAATACGCTCAAAGGTGGAGGGAGTTGGCTGCCAGAGTTCAACCTCCACTGGTGGACAGAGAGATGTCTGATCTCTTCATGGGTACCCTGCAGGGGGTTTTTGCTGAAAGGATGGTGGGTTTTCCCGTCACAAATTTTGCCGACATTGTGGTGGCTGGGGAGAGAATTGAAAGTTGGCTGAAAATGGGGAAAATACAGGGTGGTAATGCTTCGTCATCAGGATCGAAGAAACCCTTCGGAAATGGCCAAAGGAAGAATGAGGGTGAATCAAGTGTTGTGTATGCCCAGAGAGGACACGGTAGGGATCATTACTACCAGCACACTGCTGCGGTAACCATCCCTGCTGGTAATCAGTCAGCACGACAGCAACGTCAGCCACCTCAACAGAGAGCCGGGTACCAGGTGAAAGGAAAAGGGATTGATCGCCATTTCGATAGGCCACCCGTGACATATGCTGTTCTGTTCAAAAAGTTGATGGATCTTGGGTTGGTTCAGCCGAGGACGATGGTTCCGATGAGATCAGATCAGAGGCCTCCTAACTATGATGAGAACGCCCAGTGTGAATTTCATTCGGGTACACCGGGGCATAACATTGAGGGCTGTAGAGCATTCAAGAATGTTGTCCAGGATCTGGTAGACTCCAAGGCTATCAATTTTGCACCATCTCCAAATGTTAATGCCAATCCCATGCCGGCACATGGTCAGGCGATGGTGAGTGCAATTGCTGAGGATTCATATCACGTCTATGCGGTGGGGGAAGAGACTGACAGTGACTGTGAACTTGAGTCGTGGATAAAAGCGTGCGTACCAGGGACTTGGAAGGCCTAACAGGATCAGCACTGTCACTCGTCCGGAAGAGTAATATTTCTTGTTTTTCAGTTTTATCTGCATGAAAGCCATACGTGTTGCCCGACACGTAATGGTTCATTGTAAGGGCCACCTCATGTTTCATTTTGCAACATTTCTGCATCATTAATAAAAGGACGTTTTTTAGTCAAAAAGCGGTGTTCCCTGTTTTTTCATTTATTTTCGCAGTTTAAAAACAAATAAAAATGGCAATGTTTGTTTTCATTTTCTTTCCTTGAGTTTTGTCTCGTCCCGACTTTGGTATTCTCCGGATCTCATTGATAACAATTCGGTTACACCTCTGTATGATTTCGACAATCCGACCTATCTTGCTGAAGAAGAAGACGAAGAAGATTGTGATCTGTTGGAAGATTAGCCAGGTTGTTGAAACAAGAGGAGAAGGTGATTCAGCCGCTCGAGAGGAGCGAGTTGAGATTGTTATTCCAAGCACCGCCGAGGTCAGGAAGGAAATGAAATTGGAGCCGCTTCAGAGGCAAGTCGAGAGCAGAATGGTAGTCCTGTTGAAGGGACATGTGGATACCTTCGCCTGGTCATGTCAGGATATGCCAGGGTCGGATACCGATGTCGTTGTACACAAGCTACCATGGAGAGAAGATTGTCCTCTAAAGAAGCAGAACGCCAGTGCCTGTATCAGAGAGCCATGGTGACTTTGTTTCATGATATGATTCATCGTGGAATCCAATGCTATGTTGATGGCATGATGGCAAAGTCCCAAAACAGAAGAGGGGCATCTGGCAGACCGGGCCAAGTTGTTTGACCGGTTGAGACAGTTCAAACTGAGGTTGAATTCGAATCAGTGCACTATCAGAGTGCGGGCCGGTAAGCTGCTGGGGTTCATTGGAAAAGAGGAATCAAGGTTGATCCTGCTAAAAAAAAAAAAAAAAAACAAGTAATGCCTGAACCGAGAATGAAAAAAGAGGTTCGTGGTCTATTAGGTAGATTGAACTACATGTCATGGTTCACATCTCCTCTAACGGCCACGTGTAAACCTATACTCAAGCTGTTGAAAAAAAAAGATCAAATGGTCAGGTGAAATAATGATTGCCAAGGGGCATTGAAAAATGAAAGAGTAAGGTGCAGGAACCTCTGATTCAGGGAGAGAAATTGTTAATCTGTACTTGACGGTCTTCGAGGGGTCTACGAGGTGTATTGGGTCAGCATGACGAGTCTTGTCGAAAAGAGCATGCAATTTACCTTAGCAAAAAGTTTACCGACTGTGAAACAATACATTCACTGTTCGAGAAAACTTGATGTACTTTGGCATAGGCTGCTCGCCGACTGAGACAGTATATGCTGGTTCATACCACTTTGTGGATTTCGAGATGGATCTGATCAGGTAGATTTCTGAAAGAGCCAGCAATGACCGGACGGGTTGCGAAAGGGCCAATGATTTTGATTGAATACGATATTCGATATACTCCCAGAGAGCAATCAAGGAGTGTATTGTCTGATTACATCGCCCCGCAACCCGTGGAGGATTATCAACCGATGAAGTTTGAGTTCCCTGATGAGGACATCTCGAGGTGCTCCAATCGAAAGATTAAGAGTAACCGATCCCGGAGGAGGGGCCTGACCCTGAATCCGAACGGATTCTGATGTCTGATGGGGAGGTTAAGGTGAATGAGCTTTTGTTGCCCGGATAACGTTTGAATGCACCGACGGTGTGATTGTGCAGAAAATGGTGGTAACCTACAAAGACTGGCATGAGATGTTGCCGTTTGCCTTGCATGGGTATCGAACGTCGGTGCGTACATCTACTGGGGCAACTCCTTTCTCATTGGTATATGGGATGGAAGCGGTGCTACCTGTTGAGGTTCAGATTCCCTCTTTGAGAGTCCTGATGGACGTAAAGTTGCAAGAGGCTGAATGGGTAAGGACTCAGTATGAAGAGTTAAGCCTGATAGAAGAAAAGAGGCTAGTAGCCATCTGTCATGGGCAGCTGTACCAGCAACGGATGAAGCATGCTTTTGACAGAAAAGTACGACCTTGGATATATCACGTAGGTGATATGGTGCTGAAAAGGATCCTTCCTCCTCAAAACGATCGAAGGGGCAAATGGACACCTAATTATGAAGGTCCATTCGTGGTCAAGAAGGTTTTCTCTGGCGGAGCCTTGTTGTTAACGACCATGGATGGCGAGGATTTTCCATCCCCTGTGAATGCGGACGCAGTTAAAAAATACTTCGTATAAAGAGACCCGCTGGACGAAAAGAATAAAATAGTCCAGGTAAAAATGGGCATCCCGGCGAACCAAAAACAGGAAAAAAGGTTCGGGCAAAAATTAGGGATAAAATGAAAATGTACACCCGGCAAGTCGAAAGCCTGAAAAGGCGATTTGGGCAAAAAAGGGTATCCCGGTGGACTGAAAACCCGAAAGGGCGGTCCAGGCAAAAGAGGGATTGAACGAACAACTGCATCTGGCATGATCGTTTGCGCTTTGGTTAAGGCACATGGATAATACCCGGTGGGGATCAATCAGAAGCGTCTTGTTCAGAAGCCAGAAAGCACGGAGAGTCTGAGGACATATGGGGTGTAACCGAGTTGGAACTCGATGAGATCACGGGTTTCACATTGCCATTAGGATAGATTTTTCCTTTTATGCGCAATTACCTCTTTTCAGGAATTGCTTCCTTTGTATTGCTCAATTTGAGTCACACTTTTCCAATCAATAAAATGTGTATTCAGTCAAATAATTTTGTTTTTGTTTTTCATTACCGCTTTGATTGCAAAAACATCCGATTATTTTTTGATAAAAGAATCTTGCATTTTAAGACATACAGGTCCCTTCCGATGCATGTTTATAAGATTGAAAGCTTGAAATCTTATTCGGAAGGATGAGTGACCCAAGTGTTGAAATCTTGACACGCCTGGGGCACGGTTCTATCTAACGATCTGTTTTGCAGGAACTGTTAGATGTTTTCACTCACTTGCAGGTTGTGATGTGGAAGCTGTTGCAAAGCCAATCCCCATGAAGTCCGATCAGGGACGAATGAATATGGAGGGATGACGAGAAGACGTCGAGACATACGACGATCCTTGAATGATAATCAAGAAGACTCTTCAAAATCGGAAGGTTGGAAAGTCTGTAGAAATTCCCCGCAGGGTCCAATCAGGGACGAATGAATGGGTGAAGAGACGTCGAGACGTACGACGGCCCTTGGAATTAATCAAGAAGACTCTTCAAAGTCGGAAGATCGAAAAGTTTGTATAATTCCCAGGAGTTCGCATTCCGTCGATCGCGGCGCGACTTGGAATACAAGATGATGGAGCAGAAAAGGTCCAGACGAGTCTGGGAATTCTCAAAAGTGGAAAGCTGATACGAGATTGGGAGGTGGATACCATGATTCGACAAGTCGACGGGTGTTCTGTACCAACTTTTCTCATTTTCCTAGCTAAGCCCCTAAGCGGAATTAGAGGACCAAATCCCTGGCAGATCCAAGGTCTGTGACTTCCCCAGCCGAGTCAGGGTGGTTATCCCCGACAGGGTTAAAACGGTGTTTCCTCAGCCACCAGGTCTGAAGGTTGCTGTTCCCCGAGTAGAGCGGGTTTCAATAAAATATATCTCCAGCAGTGTTCATCCTACCAGTGGATTGGATGAGTTTCCGTAGCAGACTGATATCTGCATCCTCAGCTGAGTTGATTCTACCTATGGATTGCGTGGGTTGTCCCCAGCGGAGTAGCATTCATTTCCCCTAGCAGGGTCAGGGTGGTTATCCCCAACAGGTGTCAGATCGATGCTTCCCCAGTTGCCAGGCCTAGAGGTTGCTGTTTCCCAGCAGAGTTATCTGTAAGCATTTCCCCAGTGAAGTCGACAGGTATATGTGAGGGTTTCCCGAAGCAGAGTCGGGATTGATATCCCCAGCAAGTCGAAGACTGTTGTATCCCCACAGAATGTTGGTGGTTTTTATCCTCAGCAGTTTCCCGAGCGGATTGGGTGCAACGGAGTTTCTTCCCCAGCGAGGGTTACCTTTTCCCAACAGCAGTGTTATTCCCCAGCAGGGTGGAGAGCGGAGTATTGACGAGTACCTCAGCAGAGTGTCTAGAGCTCCTCAGCAGAGTCCCTTAAGGGGGACGCTTTTATGCATTCATCATGTAGCGTAAGCATAGCATATTGCATAGAAAAATAATAAATCGCGTAGCATTTCCATAATTATGGAGCATTACGCAGAAAAAGTCATGCATCATTGCGAGCATAGGCTAGTCTCAAGCTGTGGTTATTGTTTGAGAGGTGGTTTCGACAGAAGTTGGAAGATGTTACTCTGATGGGTTTAGCATCATGACGTCAGATCAGCAATATTCCCCAGTAGTGCGATACTGGAGGAAATTTTTTCCGTCGGACAGAGATAGAAATGTTACGCGATCAGCGCGACTCGAGCCGTGGTTACCGCTTGAGATTTGGTTTTGCCGGACAGTAAAGACGATACTCCGAGGAGTTCAGCATTGTGAGTTTGGAGCAACAGTATTTCCCAGTCATCAGTTAGTGTCTGGTCGAGCTTTCTTTGGTGTCAGTAAACATCATCGTTCGATGTCCAGTAAACGTCGAGTTATTTCCCGATCATTGTTCGATGTCCTGTCAACATCATTGTTCGATGTCCTGTCAACATCATTGTTTGATGTCCTGTCAACATCATTGTTTGATGTCCTGTCAACATCCTTGTTCGATGTCCTGTCAACATCATTGTTTGATGTCCTGTCAACATCCTTGTTTGATGTCCTGTCAACATCATTGTTCGATGTCCTGTCAACATCATTGTGTGATGTCCTGTCAACATCATTGTTTGATGTCCTGTCAACGTCGAGTTTTCTCCCAGTCATCAGTAAGTGTCTGGTCGAGCTTTCTTTGGTGTCAGGTAAACATCATTGTTCGATGTCCAGTAAACGTCGAGTTTTTTCCCAGTCATCAGTCAGTGTCTGGTTGAAGGGGTTATTCTGAGGAGTTTAGCATCTGGATGACAGATCGGCAGTGTTCTCCAGTAGCGCGATACTGGACGAGTTTTTCCGTCGAGCGGGGATGGAAGTGAAATCAAGGATGTTATGCGATCAGCGCGATTTTTGGGGTTCAACCGGAGAAAAGGGAATGTTGAGGCATTTTCTGGGGTTCATATGGAGAATGGAGATTGGAGTTGAAGAATACATCCGGGATGAGGTCCTCAGGATTATCTTCTGTTCATGTGTCACCTAAGACTTTGGCGGATGCCAGCAGAGGTCGTTATGGGAGTCTTCTAAGGAAGAGATGCACATGTTACCTTCCTTTTGTGAAGGTGTACCCTCTGATATGTCTCCCTCAGAGTGGTTTGGTGTTATTTCCGACGTTGCCAGCGGAATTATCACGAGAGATTGGAGATCGGGGTTCAAATGGAGAAAGGGAAGTGTTGAGGCATTTTCTAGAGAGCGGGGTCCAAATGGAGAAAAGGAGACACGAGGTGTTTTCTGGAGAACGGGGTTCACAGTGGCGATCGCAAGATATCGTCAGGCGACTGGGGTTCAAACGGAGAAAAGGAGACACGAGGTGTTTTCTGGAGATTGGGGTTCATTATTTTGGCAAGCAGGAGAACGGGGTTCAAATGCAGTGATCGGGGATCATTTGCGCAAAAAAAAAAATTCGGGGTTCAAAAAAAGCATAAAAAAGAAATAATAATCCCCAGGGGATGTGGTGTTCAGGCCGAGGTTATCCCTGCGTTACCATTTATTTTGGTATTCAGGTCGACATTGTTGTTTCGGTGATTAGGCCGACTTTCTCCGTACCAGACGGATTCTTTTGAAGATTGTTTTTTCGCCAATTCTGACAGGCATGGTTAATTATTTTCCTATCAGAGTGCAAATTGTTCGTCTGTTCTTGGTATTCAATCACTCTTCATCCTGATCATCTGAAAGTCGAGGCTATTCATATCGACAGGTTCACAGTGGATTGAATAGGGGCAGCTGTAACACCTCAAAATTTGCCCTCCTCTCTTGGGACTAGCTAACATATTGCATATCATTTTTAGGTCATTAGGCATTGCATATTGCATATCATATGGTCACATTGTGCAAATCATCCTCCTAAGTCTTGATCAGGAGATAAGAGGTCATGGTGCAAGCTAGGGTTTCATTGGACTGGTCATCAATCATCTGAGGATGTGGAGGTCCAAATTAGGGTTTTGTGGTTCTCAAGAAGATTGGTCTTTATCTTGATTGAAATGATTCATCATCATCATGGTCTTAATATCATCAAGTGTTGGAGCATAGTCCTTGAGATTAGGGTTTTGACCACTGGTCAACCCTAATCAGTTGCATTGGGCCAATCAGGGTTTGTGCAGGAGATGGGGTCTACAATGAATATGGGGATCATTTCATGATTGTATTGAGATTATTGAGGCTAGGGTTTCACCCTTGAGCCATTTCATCAGAGGATTGGGGCTCAGATTGATCAGTGCATTGCCAAATTCATCTATCAGTTGAAAAAGTCAACTGTGGTCAACTGTGCTTGATTTTATGGATTTGGAGGTGGGAGAGAGTTGGAGACACTTCATTCATGTTGAAACAAGCTTCATTTGACATGTCAAAGCTCAAGAATGAAGAAAATAAAGTCAGGACAAAAAATTGCCAAAAATGGAAAGTGACTTGTAATGGAAGTTTCCAAAAATGGAAAGTTTTTCATCACAAAATTACATGTCCAAAAAAGCTTCAAATGAAAATTTGTTAAACATGAAAGTTGTAGATCTTGGTCTCACCTTTCCAAAAAGTCCAAGAACTTGAAATTCCCATGTATGGTTGACAAGTTATGGTCCATTCATTTTCCAAAAAGACCTATAATCAAAGTGGCATAACTTTCACATGGAATGTCCAAAATGGGTGATCTTTTTATGAGCAAACTCCATTTCACATGTACTTTCATGGTGCATAATCAAAATTCATCAAAAATGGTCAATGCAAAAGGTCAATTTTCAAGTGCACTAATTAAAATCCAAGGGCAAAATGGTCCAAGTTGAGAAATACATGGAATTTTGGAATGAGGGTTTTTGCAACACATCACAAATGCCCTTTAGAAGATGTTTGAGCTGTCATGAGCTGTCATGGTTCAATATTTGGCAAGGGCATTTTGGAACTTGCACTTAAGTTTCATATTATGCTAATCACATGAGTTTTTGCTAATTGGTGATTAAGAAAGTGATTAAGCTGGAGTATAAATGTTTAATCATAACTGAATTGCAAAGGATAATCACAATTCACAAGAAATCTAACTAACTTTCCCTCCATTTTCTCCAAACTCATCAAGAACTTCATCAAGCATTTTTCACAAAATCTCCTTCAATTCTCAACCAAATTGTGAAATTCTTGTTGATTCGTGCTCCTTACATCTTCCTCTCCAACTGTTTTGATGAATTGTTGCAAGAAACTTGAAGAATCGTGACTGTTCATAAGGAGCTCAACAATGGCATTTTGCGATTTCTTCCAATTGAAGCGACATTGAGCTTGGTTGATCACTCCATTAACCTTCCTGAACCTTAGCACGCATCTGTTTTTGGTTTTTGCTCGAAGATACCTCAAGAATCATCACTGTCTTCAACCTAAGGTGCAAAATCGAATCTCACCATTTCTTAAATTATTACATGCGTTTTGTAGTGCGTTCAATGTAGATCAACATGCTAGGCTTAGTTTTTGATTTGGTTAATTATTGAGAGAGAAATCTTGGATTAAAGTTAGGATGTCAAAACTTCTTTCAATCGATTCTTGCTGTATATGAATTTCTGGACAATTTCGTTTGCATATCTGGAATGTACATACTTAGACCTTTCCATTCATATGTCGTTTGTGGATTTTGGTTAAGATTTGATCGAAACCGCGTTTTGGTGGTGATGAACGATGAGCAACGATGATGAAGGTGAAAATTCTGGAATTTTCCGCGTGCCAGATCTTACACTCGCTCGAATCCATTCAAACTCGTGTTTGGCGCGCTAATAAGCGAATTAGGCAGCGACAACACATTAATGCTAAACTACGTCGTTTCAGGCCAGGTGCTGAGAATTACCATATTGCCATTCGCAGCTTATTAATCCATTTAACACTTTAAATAATTATTCCAATAATTTAACAAACTTACAAAAATCATAAAAAATTCATTTCTAATCCAAATTTAATGAGACTTTTTTTGTTAGATTCACAATTCAATCTAGTTTTTTATAGGTATGATAACTCAAGTTGTGCTTGGAGAATTTTTGGATTGGCCTATTGATCTTGTTCATGTGTACATTTTTGTATGTCTTACCAAAACCTTCATGAAATGCTCATACCTTTAAAGAAATGAATGAAAATTTTTGTGCTTATTCTGGACTCATTGCTGGTGATTTTCATGTAAAGTTTGTGATTTTTGGATACTTGGTTGATTAGATATGATTTTTTGAATAGAGGTGTGACAATTTGTGTCACACCTAGCTAGGTCAACTTTCTGATTTTATTTGCCTGGCCTAGATATATTTGATTGCTTCAATTTTTTGCATGAATGATCATTGATATGTCAAGATAACATGTGATTTTTGCTGGAATTTTTGGTTGCATTTTCTAATTGATTGATAATTTTCTTCCCTGTTGGTTCATTTTGTGACCTTGTGTGACACATGTTGGCATTTTGCTTGTGAAATTCTCATATGGTATTGGATGAAGAGGAAATTTGACATGAGCATGCTAGACACATTGTAAGACATCATGGTTTTGATCCCATTCATTTCTAATATGTTGTCACTGTTTTATGAATTATTGAAGTGGATGCTTGTTTGGATATCTTGAGTTGGCTTGAATAAGTATGTCTGGACTTCCTGATTTTCATTAACCTACTTTCTTTTGTCCAATTGAGCTGAAAATTGACATGCTATACATTGAATGTGTCCTGTTTAGGTGTGAATTTTTGTGGAATTAATTGAATTGATTTGGTATGCTTTTGATGGATACAGTTCTGTTTGGTCTTTTGGAGTTGCAAATTGCATGATTGATGTTAAATTGTGCATAAAATGATAATGGTGATTGATATAAGCATGGGACCAATTGCATTTGCTTTTAATTTGGTTAATTGTGATTGTGGATAATTTTCACTTGCTGTTTTGGATTTTTTATCTCTTTTGGACCCTAGGCTTGGCCTAGTGGTCTTGTTTCTCACATTTGGTGTGGATTTTCAGGTTGAAAGACAAAAAGCTTAAGGAGATAAATGCAAATTGAAAATTGAATTTGTTTGATGTTGTCCACTAACATGATTTTGTTTTGTAGGGTTAGATGCTTGAGCTTGAGCTCATGGCTTGCACTTGTGTGCATTAACTTGTGTTG
This sequence comes from Lathyrus oleraceus, assembly GCF_024323335.1. Taxonomy (NCBI): domain Eukaryota; kingdom Viridiplantae; phylum Streptophyta; class Magnoliopsida; order Fabales; family Fabaceae; genus Lathyrus; species Lathyrus oleraceus. The sequence goes on from NC_066583.1 coordinate 199,726,740, forward strand.
CTTGTACAGATTAACTGATTAACATTTGCTGTTTACTGTTGATTTGTCTGAGTACTGATGATACTTGATTGATTTCAGGTACATTAAGTTGCTTACAGTTCCTTGAGAACTTGCTTGCTGTTGCTTGGTTTTTAAACCAATTGAGGTTGAATTTCTATTCTCCATGTAGTCTGGAAGACCTGGCCTGTTACTTGGCCAGGCAACTGTCTGAAGTCCTCCTTAAGAGGCGATGTTTGTGATTGTTTAACTTTGTGCCAAGCAGGTAAAGTCCTTGATTAAGGCAATTGGTGGATCATAGAGATATGCAATCTATCTCCCACTATTCTGTTGAGTCGTCCCTCTGCTCACACCACTGTGTTGATGCATTGGGACACAAACCCAAGATCTTGTACTTTGTACAGTTGTGTCAGAGTCTTGAGTGTAGAAGGGTTCCTCCTTTCTGGACCCACACTCCTTTGTCTGAAGCTCTCCCTGGACAGGGATAAGAGCTGTGAAGTCTAATCTTCACTCACCTTTCATCTGGCTTCACCTTGGCCCCTCAATGGCAAGGTTAAGAGCTAATTCTACCCTTGTACAGATGACTTGCCTCGGCAGTCAAACCCATTGTTTGAGCCTCACTTGACTGGATATAGTGTGTGCTTTGTGAATACTTGCTTGAAATGCTTGTTTTGTTTTGTTGACGCTTGCATGCTTGCTTTCTTCCTGGATAGGATTAGCTTGCTGTTGTGCAAGTAGGTAGAAACCATAACATAGGGCAATGATGCATGATAACACTAGGCTCGAGTACAGCTCCCTGGTAGTGTGTCTTCCCTTTGTGTCTGGCTAGTCTTTCTCCCCCGTTGGGGGGAACTACATCGCCCTGATCCTTGTTCCAGACGAGGTATGTAGGCAGGAGGTCGTGCGAGACCTCTCCGGGCACCTTTTTTTTCCTTTTTGTGTGTGTTTGCTTGTTAAAGCTTGTGTGTCAGGATATGGATGTAAGCCCAGCGATTGGCTGTCCGTATCCTGATTGTGTTCGTTCTTGTTGTGTGCTTGGAAGCCGGTGTAAGTCCATCAAGTGGCATCTGGGTTCCAGTGTGTGTCTGTTGGTTCGGATGCTGATGTAAGCCCAGTGATTGGCATTCAGGCTCCATGTTTGCCTGTTTGGGTGCGTGTGTTGTTTGGCGTGCGTGAGCCGAACTACAGTAGCTCTGATTCTCGTTCCAGATGAGATATGTAGGCATAGGATGCGATGTCCTAGCGAGCTCCCTTCCTCTTAACCCCACCTGCGTTCCTTGTGTGTGTGTGTGATGTTTTAGCAACCTTTTCTTTTTTAGAACGTGGATCCCGTCGAGTACGACGGACGTGAGGGGTGTTAATACCTTCCCCTTGCGTAACCGACTCCCTTACCCTTTCTCTTTGGTCGCGAGACCATGCTTTTTCCAGGTTTCTCTGAGCGTTTCCTTTCCCTATTTTGGGATAAATAACGCGCAGTGGCGGCTCTGTTTGTGTTTTTGTTTTAGCCCGCCGGTTGTTTTTTCGCGGATGCGACAAGATGCACGAGCAACTCTGTCCAAATAACTAGCTGCAAATGCGATAATATTAATAATCTAATTATTAACCATTGCGTGCAGAAAAAATAACTCCTCTGAGTGGTTACCCCTGTACTATCACCCCGACCAAAAAGAGTGTAAGTAAGGCCCTTTTGGGCATACCAGAAGCAGGGGTTTTGAATTATCGATGCCTTAGCGGTTGCGGAATCGTACCGAGGACTACCTGTAATTTCAGACCAAAAATGTTTCACCGGAAAGTCATTCGCCCCATCGTCGGGCCCGTATATGGGCAACTTAAGGATGCTTCCTAGCTCCTCAATAGTTAATTCATGATTCTCATTAAAAAGCGAAGTTTGAGGGTACCAAAGTAGTACCTCACATTTCCAAGCCATTTTCTATGTAGCTGAAAATCAAGTGTGCTTAGAAATTCAAGAGTAATGTGCTCAAAATCCGCCTCTTCAAAATGCATAAACTCTAATAATCCTATTACATAAAACATTTTATCAACCTAAGATTTCAACCCTAAATTAGTTAGAGTTCGTTCACACATGTACCTGGAAGGTGTAATTTTATGCCATGCGAGCACAAAATACCTTTTGGCTTGTCCCTCGTCCTCGAAGACAATGTTGCGAGGGTTTGAGTTCCGGGCAGTGCGCTTTTTTGTTCTGGATGATTCTGCGACATTGGTTCTTTTTAGAGGCATCTTGAAAAAAAATGTCAATTGAAAAGTTGAGTTTTGGAGAATTTTGTACCCAGAATAATGGCAAGGAGGGGATTTTATGAAGGTTTGATGAAGGGAGTTTGAGGTTTTTAGTGGTTATGTGGAAAAGGGTGGGAGCTTTAGGTGATGGCAAGAATGAAGTTTTTGTGAGAAGTTGGATAGAAAAGTGGAAGTAGGAGATGAATATGTAAGGATTGGAATGAGAGAGAAAATACTAAAGGTAATGAATTGTGATATAATTGGTGGTATCGTACCCCAAATTTTGTCCATCATTCATATACTTTTTAGTGTTACTTTATTTTGAATAAAAAAATGGAACAATTGGTAGAAAAGTATGTGTAAGGAGATGTAAGAGAAAGGGTGTGAGCTCGAATCCTATATCCCTAGTTTTAGTTTTTTCTCCCTTTTGTTTTTATTTTTATCACATTTTCCATCCTATTATTATAAAAATCGTTTTCACTTGTTTTTAAGATTAGTTTAATTCTAATTTTTTATTATCATTTTATTAGTAATTATTAGAAATATTTTATTAGTATTATTGTTAGTATATTTTTAAGTGATATATTATTATTATATTATTATTAATTGTTATTATTATATAAACAAGTCACAATCATGACTTTTTTAAATTTTATATTCAATTTTTATTTTTATTATTAGTTTTTTTTTAAATAATTATTTTTTAATTTATGTATTATTATAAAAAAAAGAGTCATAAAAAAATAAGTAAAAAGTTTTTATTTCAATTAAAGTTAATTTACGTTTTTCTATTTTAAGATTTTTTTAAATAATCATTTTAAATTTATTTCACGCATTTTTATCGAAAAGAGACAAAAAAAATCACAAATTATAAAATAGATAATTTTTTTATTTAATTTATTGTCTAAGTCATTTTATTTGAACTTTTTGATTTGGTCTTTTCTATTTCTAGTAAAAATCAAAGTCAAAATATTCTCTTATTATTATTATTATTAATAGTTTATTTTATTATTTAAAATAAATTATTTAATTTTTACTCAAATGTACAAAGTCATGAACCCATACAAATTCATTGACCTGGGCCTTAAGAAAAATGAGAAAATCAGGTCAAATTAAATCTTTCTAAAAATAGATAATCTCATTCAATTTTTGACCTAATTCTTCTTCTATAAATAGCACACTTATTCAGACTTTCCAATCATCCACAATCTACAAATTATCTATCCTAAAATTATTGTTCTTCACACTGAAGAACAACAATACAAAACCCTAAAACTCCTACAGACATCTATTCTATCAAGGGAAAAGGGAAAAGATCGGATCAAAGCTCAAAAGAAATTATTTTGCTCACCGGGGACAATATCTTCCCCTACATGCATCTATTCTATCAAGGGAAAAAGGAAAAGATCGGATCAAAATGCAAGGATTATAATTGAGGGCGTAAAGAAGGTGAAAAACTCAAAAGAAATTATTTTGCTCACCGGGGACAATATCTTCCCCGTAGGTTGATTTTCGTTTTAACCTCTCAATAATTATTTATGCTTGCTTATATGAATTAAAATTGGTATCAATTTGGTTTTAGTTATATTTGATTTTTGTACATGTTTTGATTAAACTTTTATATAAAAAATAAAATAAAAAGAACATAACAATTTTCTAATCAAATTTAAAATCATTTTAAGTTTGTATTATAAATCTAATTCCTTAGAAAAAAGCAATTATTTTTAAGTCAATTTTTAATTCAACTTCTCTAAACCAACTTTTTAAATCAATTTTTTCTAATAAATGTCAGAAAGTTAATTATTTTAAGCAAATCTTATTTTTACTAACATCACAAATCTTTTTTAAAACTACTATTATAAATAACTTTTTTTAACAAACATCATAAACCTTTTATAACTAAAATCCTAAAATAATTTCTAAATCATTTTTATTTTCTAACAACATTTTTTAAAGTATCATAATAAAAAATGAATACAACCAAAATGTATAATCTATTTCCAATTAACAAAATCCTGATTTGTTTCAAAATCACTAACAAAAGTTAATTTTCAAATCAAATCATAATATATTAAAAATTCTAAAAAAGACAAATAAATATTTAATATTTTTGTACATCTAATATTTGTTACTTTGTGGTTAAAATATTTAATTAGGATAGGTTCCAATTTTAAATCCTTTTTTTAATAAATATATATTTAAGTCATAAAATATTTAATAATTATAAAAAAGAAATATAATTAATTAGGGTTATAAGTCATCAAATCATACTTGATTTATTTTCATAAATAAATCAAGTATTATATTTTTTTTGTAATCAATAATTAGAATAATTTTGGAATAAAATATTAGGGATAAATATGGGATAAAATCCTATGATTTTAAGGGATAGATCAAGGGATATAAATCAAGGATAGAAATTGGGATATGGATAAATCAAGAAATAGAAATTGGGATAAGGGATATATCATATAAATATATAATATTTAAGTATTATAATTTTTTATTTTTTTTTGTAATTAATTGGATAATCATTGAATAACTTAGGGATAACATGGGATAAAATCTATAACAATTGTTAGGGATAAAATCAGAGATTAAAGTCAGGGATAAGGGATACGATCTTTGGGTTTCTAAATCAAACTTTTAATATTTGAATAATGATATAATATCACTAGGGGTCATTTTGTTAAATCAAAATAATGAGATTTTTTTGCAATCAATCAAAGAGGGATAAAATCAAATTCAACATACTTTAAATTATAAGACCTCTACCCTATTGTATTGAGGCATTTTCTCCAAATCAATTACTTCTCTGCCCCGATGCGTGAGAATTTTCAAGGGATAAAAACAATAAACCAACCAAAAGTTTTTAAGACGAACTACGGGGCTCTGATCCTCCAATAAATTTGAGGGTACGTAGGCATAGAGTTGTAAGACTCTAGCGAGTATAATAATCAAAAACATTTATTAGGGATTCCCTTATTAAAATAATAAAATATTTTTGTAAATAAATAAATAATTTAATAATTAATAAATATTAAAGCAAACGTTCCTTAGAAACACACTAACCTTAGAACTAAAGGAGGATACCATTGAGTACAATGGAGGTAAGGGGTGCCTAACACCTTCCCATTGCTTAACCGACTCTCGAACCTAGTCTCTCACCCTTAGTCATTAGGTTTTATCATTATTTCCCTGTTCCTTAGGAACGAATAAAGGATGGTGGAGACTCTGTCATTTTTCCAGCCGCGACAGTTGGCGACTCTGCTGGGCAGTTCTTATACCTTCTCTAAAGAGAGTCCATCCTAACCGCCGATTTTAGGGTTTTGTGTGCTTCCTTGTTTGCTTGCTTTTATTTATTTGTTTGTTTACTGCTTTTCATTTATTTATTTTTCTTTTTATGATCCTTATTGTTCTATTATCTTATTAAATTGTCATATCATTGGTGGGGATTGTTACATGTGTGAAGCCAAAACCCAGGCTTGAGGAAAAAGTAATAAGCTTAAGTAAAGGGTCGTCCTGTCTCGGCCACCGGGGTTCTCATCCAGTAGGGTCTTTGATGACGATTCCGCCCAGAATAGATCAATTCAAAAGGGTTGTCATGAGAAGGCCAACACTTTTTCATGATAAAACTTTGAGTTTGGTCCATGACTCTGGGGACCTCTTCTAGAACCCTCTCAACTTAGGATGACCTTATGTTATCAACCTGCAAAGGTCGTTACTAAGGTCCTGCCTAGATGAGACTTATCCCGAAGGATTATCATAGGAAGGCTTGCTCCTTCTCATGGTAAAATAAGGGTATAATCCATGACTCTAGAGCTATCATCCTAAAAACCTAGAGCTTACCCTGTGAGGGGACTTGGTAGTCTAAACTTAGAGTTAGCCTATCATAAGGAAACTCCCTTAACTAGGTCATGCTTGCATATTACCTTACCTATCCTTAAACCTGTTTGGGTTTCCCATGTCGATCATTATCCCTATCTATATGGAGCCTTCTTAACAAGGTGTCCTTATATTTGGCATTATCCTAAAACCCGTGTGGGTTCTCCTATCTGTCATTATCCTAATACGACACTTGCGTTGCATCTAAAAGAATTTTTTTAGCATACCTTCAAATTTTAAAATTAAAAAAATAAAAAAATATTTTTGCATGCACATGCATTTGCATACATACACATACATTTGCATACCCTTTCGGCTTTTGCCCTCATCCAACTATCATCCAGATAGCAGACTTCCTGATACTCACGAACAAACTCAAAGGACGTCTCAAGAAGTTATAAAGGGACTCAAAAAGGTAAAGTACTGTAGTGGTAAATTCATGATCATCAAGTTATGGATAAGCTAGAGATCAAATGACAAGAGTCGCCACCGCGCTTTTATTGTTTTCAAGGGAAAAGGGAAAAAGTACGAACAAAACCCAAAAGTAAGAAGTTTTCAAATCAAAACTAATAAAATGTCAGAGATTACAGGTAAGGGGGTTGGTTACACAGAGGGAAGGTGTTAGCACCCAAAGTGTCCTAGATACTCCTAGGGAGCCCTTTTTGTGTGCATATGTATTTGGTACAAAGTGATGTTTACAAACAAATAGAATGGGGGATGAGAAAGAATTCATTAATTATATTTTTGTGTTTGGCAAGACCTTTGGTCTTGTGCCTACGTACCAACATGAAAATGAGGGATCAAAACCTCGTAGTTCGGGGTACAAATTTCAAAATGGATGGATTGCTTTTAACAAAAATTAAGTTTGAAAGGCACAAAGGCCTAAAAATGGTTTGAATGAGTTAGTTTCTTTTTTGGCTTTTTGAAAGTTTAAGTCAAGTATAGTTAATTTTATTTACAAATTTGATTTAAGAAAAGAAGTTTGAAAATGCATTGGCATAAGGCCAAAGTTTTTATCTTTTTGCAAAATGGTCAAAGTTTAGAACAAAATAAGTTCAATCAAAGAAGGTTTTTAAAAAGAGAGGGAGTGATTTTGAAATTAAAGAAGTAGGGAGAAGATGAAGAGACTATCCTATGTACAAAATTAAAAGTTTAGAGTTGAAAAGATCTGACCAAATGGGTAGCAATCCAATAGACAAGAATGTCAATAGAAACCCATAATTCCCTTGGACTTTTAGAATCAAGCAACACACAAATGCACAATTATATTATCTTGAAGAGCAAGGCATCAAATAAAGATGGCCACATCCAAGCTTATCCATTCCATGATCTTCTTCAAGGTAGCCCATGTATCAGATGAATTTCACCAGTCACAGGTTCAAAATAACCGCTTCACAATGATCATGTTGCATATGAACTCAGAAGGATCTTGAATGATGTATCAGATGAAGTTTCAAATTGCAAGCACTTGGTTTCTCAATAAGTTGGCATTGTCCAAGTCCTTTAGCATAAGAATGTTGCCTAAATTCTAAGTCCATTTGTCTAAGATAAAGCCAACGGTCCACACAAAAGTTTTTTAGGGTTTTTGTTGTTATTATGTACATTAATGGTCAAAGACCATACAAACAAGCAAAGCACAAACAAAATATATCACACAATATGGTCCAAGTGGACAAAGTGAAAATTTCATTAACATAAACAATTAGAATGATATGAACAATGACAAATGTATAAAAGCTAGAATTAAATGGCATTAAAGTAAAGAGCTTGAAATTAAAAGTTAGTAGTTAATAGGTTAGAAGTTAGTATTGTTTTGTTTTTCATTTTAAGACATTCTTTGGAGAACACTCAACCCACTTATCACAAGCATGGATCCTTGAACCAAGACATCTTCCAAAGGAAGGAAAAAAGGCCAAGTTTCCACACAATACCATGAAAGAGGGGAGACTTGCAATCTCACTAACTAGAATGCTTATGCCTTTTATGTCACAAATTTAGCGCTATGTTAAGCAATCGTAATTGGACTTATCTAGAAGTCATAACTATTTGAGGCTGGGCAATAGAATTTTTGTGTTAATGCATGTTAGAGACATAGTATAATGGACTATGCTCATTGTCGCTACGCGAAAAATACAGAGTCGCCATCGGTTTTTATTTATTCCAAAGGAAAGGGAAAATATCGAGAAAACCCCAAAGTATGGTCATCGCAACCACGAACAGGTTCGGAAGTCGGTTATGCAAGGGGAAGGTATTAGCACCCCTCACATCCATGGTACTCTATGGGAACCATCTAGGATGTTTGCGCTTACGTGTGTGTTGTTTATCGAATGTTTGCTTGCCAAGGTTTGCGAAGATGGAGGTAGATTTTAAATTAGTGTGCTCGCCAAGGAATGGATCCTCGTGCCTACGTATGCCCACTTGTTGAAGTGAGAAATCAGAGCGTTCGTAGTTCGTGGTTTTGAAATTGTTTGGTTTGTTTTGTTGATTTTATTACCTTGAAGAAGGGTTTTCGATTGTGTCGCCCTAAGGCTCAAACAAAAGGTTTGAATGCGTTGAATTGTTTTTAAATTTTGAAGAAAGTGTTATTGATTTCGGATTGCACTAAAGACTATGGATAAAGGTGAATGCCTCAAACGGTCAAGCCGAACGTCTTGTGTTCGAAGCATTCAGAATGAGTGTAGGAAAGCTCCAGTCTCATCCCTTCTTTATCGCTTAAGGCTCGTGACGTACGATCCTAATCGCCATTTATTGTATTTTTGAATTTGATTTAGAAAAGACCGCTTGACGTTGGATCAAGGGTTTGTTTATTGTTTTTGACTTGAAAAAAAGACCACTTGACGTTGGATCAAGGGTTTGATTATCGATTTTGAATGGGTGAACGTTCCTAAGGCCTAAGGAATATCTAATCAAACAACAAAAGAAAGCGAGTAAATGCGTACATGAGAAAGGGGAGGGGGGTACATGTAAAGTACAAGGGAGGTGCGAAAGTAAATCAAACGGAAATTAATTCTAAAATATAGACTAGTCCTAAAACTAAGGGAGCATGCAAGATCGAACTATTTCTAAGCCTAGGGGTAGAATCGTCATTTCACAGTTATGGTTAATAGTAAATTTCTATTCTTTAAGTAAGTTCTATTTAAAGTCCACTAAATTCTAAACAAAGTTACTATTATTTCTAAGAATACTTCTACTTCTAAAGTTATTCCTAATTCTAGTTAAAATTCTAAAATCGTTATTTAATTCTAAAATATTCTAAATTCTAAAATTATTTCTAATTGTTCTAATATTCTAATTAACTAATTCTAAAATCAATTTTTAATATTTTCACAATTAATCCTAAAATTAATCTCTAATACTACTAACCCAATAACTATTGACTAATCCTAATATAATTTCTAATTAGCTTATAATATTTCTAATCAGAATCCTAATTATCTAATTAAACTAATCATCCTAAATTCCTAATTATTCTAAATCCTAATTAAACTAATTACATGCTAATTGATACCCTAATTAAACCAAAGAAAACTGTTAGAACTCAACAAATCTAGGAAGAAAACCTGAATGGAGAGAGTCCGTGTACAACCTTCACGTAAGCTAAAATTGAACAGGGGAAAAGCACTTATTCAGAGAAGCTCTTGTGACGCGTTTGGATTCTTGGATTCCGGCGCCTTTACATGAGAATTCAATCTCCATGTCTTTCCTCCAATAGGACGATGGATATGTGGGCGAAAGGAACCATGTCGCAGTTGCCTATGAATGTGCGTCATCGATCCCCTTGGCTTCCATCGGCTTCGCGTTCGTAGTTCCGGATTTGTTACGCCGCTTCGACCGAACTCGTGCTCGGTGTGGAGACGATGATGGTGAATCCTTGCCGTTGTTCGCCGAGTCGACTCGCCTCGTCGCGAAATGCAGATGAAGGATGAATAGCTTGAAGATCGACGAGATTCACGGTTGAAACACTGGATTGATTTCGGCCTCGATCGTGCGTTGGCGGATCCTAGCAGTCTTGAGAGTCGCGATTCGTGGCGCAATGGAGCTTCGAAGATGGAAAGCGGAATCGAAGTTGTGGATTCACCGACTCAGGTATTCACCTACTTCTGTTGCAGGTTCCTGGATGAGGTTTTTCTTATCTCTGTTAAGTCATTGTATGGCACGTTTTATACTGTTCCGGATTAAGTCTCAAGAACGGAGCAGATTTGGATCGTGTATTTGAAGGTTTAAGGAATGCCAGATTCGATCGGATTGAAGGTGAGGTTTCGGTTGTGTAAGATTGGAAGGTGAAGGTTTCGGTGAACGGAGATTATGGTTACGGTTACGGATTCGTAGTGGTTGAAGGTTTGGCTATGGAGTTTGGAGTTTGGTGAAGGTGGTTGATGAATTGAGGTTGAAGAAGAAGAATCTGGAAGCGTAGTGAAGGTTGGATGAAAGCTCGGTTGGGAAGAGGAGGTTGAAGTGGTGGTTAACGGTTTTGTGAGTTTGTTACGGTTGTTGAAGGAATTGAAGAGAGGCTTGGTTCAGTTGTTAGAGGTTGAAGAAGATTAGGTGATGGAGGAAGAAGAAGAATCTGGAAGCCGAATTTGAGAGAGGGAAGATTGATTTATATAGAGTTATGGAGAGTGAGATTAGAAGCTTGTTAGGAATCTATTAGATTTGTTCTCTTTCTGTGAAATTATGCAGGTTGTTATTCTGTTATGCAGTGAATTTTGGTTGTATTTAAATGCAGAATTTTGTTGTATTGTAATGCAGAATTTTGTTCATGTAATGCAAAATTTTTGTTGTGCAGAATTTTGTTCATGGCTGGCTCACGTCCCCGGCTTGGCTTGCGGAAGTAGCTCAAGTTTTGTTGTGTTAGCTTGAGCTTTGCACTGGAATTTTGCACGCGTTAACGCTCTTTCACTTGCAGCTGGCTTCGTTTATGGCTTATGTTCTGCACTTCTTTTTGTTTCATTTGCCTTGTATTGTAACTGTAGCTTGTACTGCAGCTTTAGAAGCTTGTAGTTCACCTCCTTATCATTCTTCTTTTTATTACTTAATGGAAAAAAAATGGTTATGGTGAAGGTGAGAAAAACAAAAAAGGGGGGGGGGTTGAATTGTTTGGAAAAATAAGCGCTTTTTCAAAATGAAAATCACACAAGGATTTTATACTGGTTCGCTTATAACACAAAGCTACTCTAGTCCACCCGGCCGAGGTGATTTCGCCTTCAACAAGGACTTAATCCACTAATCTTGAAAGATTGATTACAAACAACGTCTAAGAGAAAGATCTCTTAGTCCTCTCAAGTATACAGACTACACAGAGTCACTTGAGGAAATAAACAAACAATAAATGAAAGATTTATGTAATCTAGAGTGCTTCTAAGAAAGCAAATATTACAGTATTGAGAACAAAGTGATTCACGTTATAAGCAACAGCTTCATGAAGATTTAGTGAGTAAGAGAGTTTTCTTGAATGTTGATGTTTCAGTATAATTTTTCCTTGTATTGTTGTAGTGTACTGAATGTTGATTTGCAGTCCTTTATATAGAGAAGTGAGGTAGTAGTTGAAACTGATGAGTAATGAAATGAACTTACGCCATAACATAAACAACTTCTGCAGGATAACTTTTTCTCCTTGAAATGACTACTTACCACAAGTAGTATCTTCTTTATTGAAATTGGAGATTAACGTCTCTTTCTTAATTAGGAAAACCATTTGCAAATCTTTACTTGACTTTAACGTTACTCTTTCATGATTAGCAATTCCATGCTCAGAGTATTTGTGTTTCTGGAGAATCTTGGAATCTTGCTTCTGATGTTAATCTCTTGTGAGTTCAGATGGATTCTTCAGATAGTGCCAAGAGCTTCTGAAATTAGACAAACCTTTGTTCATAGTCAGAACTACTAGAGCTTACTACTTGTCCAGATGCTTCTGATACTTTGCTGTTTTGCTCAGAGTTAGATTATCTTGAACGTGTTTCCACTTCAGATGCTTCTGATCATATGATAATATGCTTCTGATCTGGTTCTGTATCTGATGACATCATCAGATTTCTTCCTTCTTTCTTTAGAACCCTGCACACTTAGAAACTTTTCGTTAGGGTGCCATTTTTGGTTTCATCCTTTGTTATCATCAAAATCAAGGAATCTGTTGTAGAACAATTTTTGTTCTTACAATCTCCCCCTTTTTGATGATGACAAAACAATCTTAATTAGCAGATGAAACATATAAAATATCAGATCAGATAGACAGAAGCTCCCCCTGAGTTAGTGCTAGGGAGTTCAGAAGTTCTTACCAGAGCTTCTAAGTAAAGAGGTTTCTTGATACCTTCTGCAATTTCTTAAGTCCAGGTTAGATAAAATTATTTTTAAGAAAAATATGTTGCAGAATGCTTAAGGTATTTAGACAATATTTTCATCAGAGCTATTAATGACTTCTCCCCCTTTTTGCCAGAATCAAAAAGACATAGCGAAAATAAATAAATGAAGAGAAAAACATCGTATTCATTGAAAAAGGCAAAGCAACAGAGGCAACAAGAAACAAAACATCAGGAACAAAGAAAACAGAGCAACAAGCAAACAAAAACATTAGGCAAGCAAAAGAAATATCCTAAGTGCCTAGGGGTTCGGAGGCGGAGGCATTCTCTGAAGCAACATAGCAAGCATGTTCTGGATGTTGTCGTTGACAGTATCTTGCTTGTCCATTCTGGCCCGGAGTTCATTCTGATCTTGCTTAAGTTCTTTCAGAGTCTGAAGAACCATAGGGATCACAGAAGAAGACTCCCCCAGAGTCAGAGCCTGCTGTACTTCAGCAGCAGCCTGCGCTTCAGCATCCGCCAGAGCCTTAGCTTCAGCTTCCTTTATCCTTAGGATTCCAGCTTCCCTTGCTCTTTCTTCTTCCAGTCTTCTTGCTTCCTCTTCTGCTTCTCTAGCTAGTTTCTCTTCTTCTAGCCTTCTGGCTTCTTCAGCAGCTTCTCTGGCAAGTCGTTCCTGGAGTCTTTCCTCAGCATCTCTGATGTAGCCATTTCTGACTTGTTCAGAGATGTTCTTCAGCCTAAAAGCCTCAGAGGTCATCCAGCCAATGACTCTGTTCCAGTGTGTCCTTACAGATTTAGGATCATCACTGACTTCAGAGTTAGTGGTCAGAGACTTGACCTTTTGTACTGAAGCCCCTGCTACCAGCATGATGGCTTCCTCAAGGGTAGGTACAGAAAGGTTTGGTTCAGAGGTTTGAGGTGAAGATGTTGGAGGGCTGATATTTAGAGTTAGAGGTTCTGGTTCAGTTTCTGATTCAGGGTGAGGTTCAGATCTTTGGGGTGAAGCGTAAAGAGGGTTTAAGTCTAAAGCTGGAGATTCAGTTTCAACTTCAGGTTCAGGTTCAGGTTCAGCGGAGGTGTTTGGAGGGGTGATATCAGAGGTGTGGAGGTCTTCAGAAGTAATGTTGGTTGTTTGTTTTGGTGGAGGTGAAGTTATTTCAGGTTCTGTTGGTTGTTGTGAAGCGAAGTTTAGAGCATAAATTTGGGCTAGGGTTGGAGAGTTAGGGTCTGAGAGTTCTGGGTCAGAAAAAATGGTGAGGTATGGTGGTGATTCTGGGGCTGTGGAAGATGAAGAGGAGGAAGTGCTTTGGTTCATTTGTTCATGTTCAGAGGGAGGTATGAATGTACGGGCGATATTTAAAACTGGTGAAGGCTGAGAGGTTCTGATGGTTGAAGGTGGGATTTCAGAGGTTGTATAAATGGGTGGTGTTGAGAGAATATTAGAGGAAGGGGTGGAGGAAACCATCGGAGGTACAGAGGTAATGGGAGGAATAGACGTACCAGTATCTGACGAAGTCTTTTTCTGAATCCAGACAGTCGTCGAGGCTGAAGTCAGAGATGTCAACACCATCATCCAGCAGACGCTGAAGATAGATAGCAACAGCATCTCTGGGTTCATTCTTGAAGAACCTGGCAAGGCCATGAGGCATCTTCCTCTGATCTTTCAAAGAATCCCAGGATGTGTCCAGAGTGGGTCTGACTTGAATCTTCTTAATTATCCCCATACTCTTGAGATTTCTGGCATTCAGAGGCTTCCCAGTATCTATTGCCAGATCATCCATTAGTTTGGTCTTTTCCAGATGATCTACCAGTCCATTCTCGATGAAAACATCAGATAGCAATCTTCCCAGAGGGATGTAGGATCTGGGCTTCATATTGTTTCTGGTTTCCTTGACAGAATCTCTTAGGTATCTGAAAAGGAGAGCAGGGAGGCAGATCTTCACACCCTTCTGAATGCAATACAGAATGCATTTCTGATCTGCATTGATGTAGTCAGAGGAGTTAGAGGCTGGACGGTGGTGAATAGTTCCCAGAATGATCTTCAGCCACACTCTGAGGTTCTGATGCAGCTCTTTGTTCTTTGAAGGATTTCCTTCAGTGTTAGGTTTGAAGATTGTTGGATTGATTACATCAGTAATGCGCTTTGACCTAGGAGGGATGTTGTAAATCCTTTTTCCTCCAGCTCTCTCCATGTTCAGTAAAGAGGCAATTGACCCTTCAGTAATTACAATCTTTACCCCCAGAACATAGGAGACGATGAAATGGTCATCTGCATCTGCAAATCTCCAGAACTCCTTGATGAGAAGAGGGTAAACAGGACCATAAAGCCTTTGGAAGTAGTTTTCCCAACCTTGTTTACGAAGTTCTTCAGTGAGATCAACGCCGTTTCTCTTCAAGTTGTCGAAATCTACTAGCGATTCACACAACACGTCCAGTCCTTCAAAAGGGGTTGAAAGGTTAATATGGCGTTCACGGTCAAGAACATGGGGTTCTTTGTAAACAGGGGTGATGGTGACGCCTGTAACCGTTGGAGTTGGAATGCTTGAAGTTTGAGCAGTAGAGCTTGATTCCATTTCTTGAGAGAAGTTAAAGACTTGTTGTTGTTGAGCGTCCATGGTGAAGAAGAAGATGAAGATTGATGAAGATGAAGAGCTTCAGAGAATGCTTGAGAGAGGTTTAGGGTTTTAGAGTGAGTGAGAGTGATAAGTGTGTGAAATGTGAGAAAAGTGTTTATATACTCTAAGTAAAACACATGCAAAACGACACATCAAAATGCGTTAGCACAATTTTCAATTTAGCACGCTTGGGGGAAAAATGATTACAGCTAATTAATGAATGTCTAATCCTAACAGTACGCACACTGCTCAAGGAGATTTCAAACGTTCTGACCTTTGAATTTCTTTTGACAGCTGTCTAGAAGTTCTAGGGTTAGACGCTTAGTGCTCCACGTGTTGATGTATCTGATCTTCAGGAATACCAAAAGATTGATTCCTGGAGATTTCTAACTCAGATATCTTCTTAACTGGTAGAAGTATCAGAGTCAGAGGCAGAAGTACATTTGTTTACATCAGAGTCTCATTTTACATTTTTCAGAGCCATACTTCATTCAGGGCAATTTTTAATGTTCAGATTTTCTAAGATGAAAATAAATCTATCTTCAGCTAGAGGCTTAGTAAAGATATCTGCCCATTGATGTTCTGTATCAATGAACTTCAATGTTATTATCCCTTTCTGAACATAGTCTCTGATAAAATGATGTTTTATTTCAATGTGTTTGGCTCTGGAATGTAGAATGGGATTCTTACTTAAACAAATAGCAGCAGTATTATCACAAAAGATAGGAATGTTACTCTCAAAGATTTGCAGATCTTCTAACTGATGCTTCATCCAGAGCATCTGAGTTGTGCACAGTGACGCTGAGATATATTCTGCTTCTGCAGTTGATAGAGCAATTGTTGATTGTCTTTTGCTAGCCCAGGATATCAGATTGTTTCCCAGAAGCTGGCAATTTCCAGATGTGCTTTTTCGTTCTAATCTATCTCCTGCATAATCTGCATCACAGTAACCAGAAAGTCTATACTCTGATGTTTTCTTATACATCAGGCCCAGGTTAGGAGTTCCTTTCAGATACTTAAGAATTCTCTTAACTGTTGTTAAATGAGATTCTCTAGGATCTGATTGGAATCTGGCACAAAGACAGACGCTAAAGAGAATATCAAGACGAGTAGCAGTCAGATAGAGAAGAGAGCCTATCATACCTCGATAGAGCTTCTGACAAACCTTGTTGCTTACCTCTTCCTTTTCAAGAATGCAAGTTGGGTGCATTGGAGTTTTTGCAGAGTTGCATTCAGTCATGTCAAACTTCTTCAGAACGTCTTTAATGTACTTGCTTTGATGAACGTACGTGACTTCTGGAGTTTGATTAATTTGAATTCCCAGAAAGAACTTTAGTTCTTGCATTAAACTCATTTCAAATTCTGCCTGCATTAACTTAGAAAATTCTTGGCAAACAGAAATATTAGCAGAACCAAAAATAATATCATCAACGTAAATCTGGCATATCATGAGATCATTATTAAGGTTCTTACAGAAGAGTGTGGAATCAACTTTCCCTCTGATAAAATTTTGTTCCAGAAGAAAATTGCTTAAACGTTCATACCAAGCTCTGGGAGCTTGTTTAAGTCCATATAAGGATTTCTTAAGTTTAAAAACATGTTCTGGAAAATTTGAATTTTCAAAACCTGGAGGTTGGTTGACATACACTTCTTCTGATATATAACCATTAAGGAATGCACTCTTGACATCCATTTGATATAATTTGATAGAATGATTAATGGCAAAAGATACAAGAAGACGAATAGATTCTAACCTCGCGACTGGAGCAAAAGTTTCATTATAATCAATACCTTCTTGTTGACTATAACCTTGAGCTACCAGTCGAGCTTTGTTTCTGACGACTTCTCCTTTCTCATTCAGCTTGTTTCTGAATACCCATCCGGTTCCAATGACATGAGTGCCTCTGGGTTTAGGAACGAGATCCCAGACATCATTCTTTGAGAATTGATCTAATTCTTCTTGCATAGCTGCCACCCAGTCGTTATCCTGAAGTGCTTCATCACAAGACATAGTCTCAATCAGAGACACTAGTCCCAGAGGAGTATCTTCAGAAGTCCTGAAGGTAGATCTGGTTCTGACAGGTTCGTCCTTGTTTCCCAGAATCAAATCTTCAGATACATTGACACGACTTTTGACTTTCTTTGGGATTTCTGGAGATTTAATTTCTTCAGAGTTCTGAGTGACAGTTGCTTCTGGAGTTTTATCAGATTCTACAAGAGTGATTTCCAAATCTGCAAACTTTTCAACTAGCTTTGACTTTTCAGGGTCAAGCTTATCATCAAATCTGACATGAATTGATTCTTCCACAATTTTGGTTTCTGTGTTGTATACTCTGTAGCCTTTAGAGCGTTCTGAGTATCCTTACATAATACCTTTCTGTGCTTTGGAATCAAACTTGTTCAGATGTTCTTTAGTATTTAATATAAAGCAAGAACATCCAAAAGGATGAAAATATGAAATGTTTGGTTTTCTTCCTTTACACAGTTCATAGGGAGTCTTTTCTAGAATAGGTCTTATAGAGATTCTATTCTGAATGTAACACGTTGTATTTACAGCTTCTGCCAAAAAGTGCTTTGCTACATTAGTTTCATTGATCATGGTTCTGGCCATCTCTTGGAGTGTCCTATTCTTCCTCTCTACAACTCCATTTTGTTGTGGAGTTCTAGGGCAGGAGAAATCATGGGATATTCCATTAGAATCAAATAATTCTTCAAAGTCTTTGTTTTCAAATTCTCCACCATGATCACTTCTGACTCTAATAATTTTAGAGTCAAATTCTTTTTGCACTTTGGAACAGAAACTTGTGAATACAGAGTGAGACTCACTCTTGTGCTTTAAGAATTTTACCCATGTCCAGCGACTGTAATCATCAACAATGACTAGTCCATACTTCTTTCCATTAACTGATGCTGTTTTCACAGGACCAAATAAGTCAATGTGAAGAAGTTCCAGAGGCTTAGAGGTAGAAACAACATTTTTCTTTTTAAAAGATGTTTTTGAAAATTTTCCTTTCTGACAAGCTTCACACAGAGCATCTGAAGAAAACCTCAGTTTAGGTAGGCCTCTGACTAACTCGAGTTTGTTTAGCTGAGAAAGTTTCCTCATGCTAATGTGGCCCAAGCGTCTATGCCATACCCATTGCTCTTCGTGAACAGACATCAGACATTTAACATTTTGTTCTTTTAAATCAGAAAGATTAATTTTATAAATGTTGTTTTTCCTCTTGCCTGTGAAAAGGACAGAGCCATCGTTCTGATTAATGGCTTTACATGTTTTTTGATTAAAGATTACATCATAACCGTTATCACTTAATTGACTTATGGATAACAAGTTATGCATTAATCCTTCTACATAAAGAACATCAGATATAGAGGGAAGAGTACCATTACCAATAGTTCCGGAGTCTCTGATCCTTCCTTTCTGATCTCCTCCGAAGCCTACAAATCCAGCGTCTTTAAGTTCCAGACTTTGGAACATAGACTTTTTTCCCGTCATGTGTCGCGAGCATCCAGAGTCCAGGTACCATGACTGGTGTCTGAACTTTGCTGCATAGGATATCTGCAACATAGATAATCTTATCTTTCGGTACCCAGAATCTCTTGGGTCCTTTCAGATTAGTTTTCCCAGAGTTTCTTATAACTTTGGGTTTTCTAGCATTTTTAAATTTTTGTTCTTGTGTGTGTGTGTAATGATATGAAAAGGGAGATTTAAGTTGGTCACTGGTAGAAGTTTTATCTTCCTTAGGATCATACCCAATTCCCTTTTTGTTGTTCTGACTTACTCCATAAATCATGGATGCCATAATACTCCTATCTATCCCATTCTTCAGAAATTCTTGAAAGGCTTCTTCATATTTATAAATTATTTTATTTGAAGTTTGTGGTGCTTGAGACAACGCTTCTTCTAGTTCTAAGCTTTTTCTCTTTGCTCCATCTCTTTCTAATGTTAAAGATCTGATTGTATCTTCTTGTGCTAGAATTGTCATCTCAAGTTCACTACATTCTTCAAATTTTGCTTTAAGACAGCCTTTAAAGTTTTTAAATTTTTGTTTTAATTTCTGATATGAGCTAAGAGTTTCTGACAAACAAGATTCTAGATCAGATCGAGAAAGTTCAGAAAATACCTCTTCAGATTCTTCATCTGAGCTACTTCCGGATGTGGTAGCCATAAGTGCCACGTTGGCCTGTTCATCAGAGTCAGATTCTGATGATCCAGATTCACTATCATCCCAGGTAGCCATCAGTCCTTTCTTTGTCCTGAAGGTGTTTTTCTTGAAGCTTTCTTTTCTAGAGTTGTCTTTCTTTAGCTTGGGACATTCATTCCTGTAATGACCTGTTTCTTTACATTCATAACAGGTAATATCTTTGTTAGATTTACCTTTTGAAGTTGATTCTGATCGATCCCCTCTGGGTCTTGGTCTTCTGAAGTTGTTGTTCCTCTTTTTCCAGAGTTGCTTAACTCTTCTGGTTAGTAGGGACAATTCTTCTTCATCATCAGAGTCTTCTGGTTCAGAGTCGTCAGCATCTTCAGCTTCTGCCTGGAGAGCTTTGGTTCTGTCAGGTTTCCGTCTTTCAGATCTGGACTTTAGCGCTACGGACTTGTTCTTTTTCTGAGGCTCATCCTCCTCTAGTTCTATCTCATGGCTTCTGAGAGAACTGACAAGTTCTTCAAGGCTGATATTGTTCAGATCCTTTGACAGCTTTAGAGCAGTAACCATAGGTCTCCATTTCTTTGGCAGACTTCTGACTATCTTCTTGACGTGATCTGCAGTTGTATACCCTTTGTCTAGAACTTTGAGACCTGCAATAAGAGTTTGAAATCTAGAAAACATTGCCTCTATAGCTTCGTCATCTTCCATCTTGAAGGCTTCATATTTCTGGATAAGCGCCAGAGCCTTTGTCTCTTTGACTTGGGAGTTTCCTTCATGTGTCATCTTCAGAGAGTCAAGTATATCTTTGGCTGTTTCTCTGTTGGTGATCTTTTCATATTCGTTGTACGATATGGCATTGAGAAGTATGGTTCTGGCCTTGTGGTGATTTTTGAAGACACGTTTCTGATCTTCTGACATCTTATTTCTGGGAACTTCAGCTCCATTTCCTGAGACTGGAGGTGTGTATCCATCTGTGACAATGTCCCAGAGGTCAGCATCATAACCCAGAAAGAAACTTTCGATTCTATCTTTCCAGTAGTCAAACTTCTCTCCATCAAAAACAGGAGGTTTGGCATTGTAACTATCTCTTTCATTTGAGTGGGCCATAGTTTTTCTCGAACTGGATCTCTCTACACTGTTAAGTGTTTGATTAGAAAATCAATAACAGAGCCGGAGCTCTGATACCAATTGAAGGTGAGAAAAACAAAAAAGGGGGGGGGGGTTTGAATTGTTTGGAAAAATAAGCGCTTTTTCAAAATGAAAATCACACAAGGATTTTATACTGGTTCGCTTATAACACAAAGCTACTCCAGTCCACCCGGCCGAGGTGATTTCGCCTTCAACAAGGACTTAATCCACTAATCTTGAAAGATTGATTACAAACAACGTCTAAGAGAAAGATCTCTTAGTCCTCTCAAGTATACAGACTACACAGAGTCACTTGAGGAAATAAACAAACAATAAATGAAAGATTTATGTAATCTAGAGTGCTTCTAAGAAAGCAAATATTACAGTATTGAGAACAAAGTGATTCACGTTATAAGCAACAGCTTCATGAAGATTTAGTGAGTAAGAGAGTTTTCTTGAATGTTGATGTTTCAGTATAATTTTTCCTTGTATTGTTGTAGTGTACTGAATGTTGATTTGCAGTCCTTTATATAGAGAAGTGAGGTAGTAGTTGAAACTGATGAGTAATGAAATGAACTTACGCCATAACATAAACAGCTTCTGCAGGATAACTTTTTCTCCTTGAAATGACTACTTACCACAAGTAGTATCTTCTTTATTGAAATTGGAGATTAACGTCTCTTTCTTAATTAGGAAAACCATTTGCAAATCTTTACTTGACTTTAACGTTACTCTTTCATGATTAGCAATTCCATGCTCAGAGTATTTGTGTTTCTGGAGAATCTTGGAATCTTGCTTCTGATGTTAATCTCTTGTGAGTTCAGATGGATTCTTCAGATAGTGCCAAGAGCTTCTGAAATTAGACAAACCTTTGTTCAGAGTCAAAACTACTAGAGCTTACTACTTGTCCAGATGCTTCTGATACTTTGCTGTTTTGCTCAGAGTTAGATTATCTTGAACGTGTTTCCACTTCAGATGCTTCTGATCATATGATAATATGCTTCTGATTTGGTTCTGTATCTGATGACATCATCAGATTTCTTCCTTCTTTCTTTAGAACCCTGCACACTTAGAAACTTTTCGTTAGGGTGCCATTTTTGGTTTCATCCTTTGTTATCATCAAAATCAAGGAATCTGTTGTAGAACAATTTTTGTTCTTACATATGGATTATATTGTAATATGGATAATGGATCTGAAAATTAAAATGGTTTATGAATTATTATAAAATGAATTTGGATATGTGGCAAAAATGGTTAAGGATTTAAAAATGGATTAAGAAAAGGTTAATGGATTAATGGGCTTAAGGATGGACAATGCAATGGTAATTGGATTTGGGGTTAAAATGAATTGGATAATGAAAGTGGTTAAATGGATTAAATGAATGAATTTTCTAAATGGATATATAAAAGAAATTGGATTTGGATGAATGGTTAATGGGCCAAACTTATGGGCTTAACAAAAAGAAATGAATGGGCTCAATGCAACCACGATTAAATTTCCAAAACCAATTCAACTTTTCAGTAATCAACTCGGATTTTCCAACTCAACTTGAATTTCCAAAATTAATTCGAAAAAAGTACGAAATGATTTCTAAAACCAAATTTATTTTCAAAGATCAAATCTAACTTCAAAATCAATTCAAACTTCAAACGTTAATTTGAAATTGAAATCAACACGAAGTTATAATTAATCAGAACCATTATTAACATGATGCCAAGAGGCTGCCTGCTTGTGGCGAACCATGCTTATTCAATGAAATGAATGAATGAAGATGGTATGCAGAATGTGCGGGGTTAGTGACCTATAAGATCAGTGTGAAGGGTGGGGCAAATTTCAGGGTATGACAACTGCCCCTATTTAATCTTCTCGGACCTGAATGTATGGATAGCAACGACTTCCAAACAATCAAGGTAGGAGATGATTAAATACTTGAATAATAGGAAATTTGCCCGCCATTAACAAATGGAAAGCAATATGAGGATAGGTCACAAGAAGGTCTCTTCACTGGGATATATGGGAGAACAAACATGTGTTTGCGCAGGGCAACTGCTGGGAATAGGAATGTTACTTGGTACATGGATATGTGAGGGGTTAGATATGCATGACGTATGCAGTATGCTAATGCAAAATGATTGATTATTTTTCGCCTTTCTCTAAGCTTTTTCTTTTTTCTCTCATTCTTTTTTTTTTCATTCTTTTCTTATTTCTTTTCTTCTTTTCTTATTTCTTTTCTTACCTCCCCTATCATGTTTTGGCATGTAACATGTGATCAAGATATTCCCGCAGGATTCTGTGACGGTAAAGGAATCAGGTGTTTGCAAAAGGCAAGTACCTGTGGATAAAAGAATTGAAATAAGATCTCTTGCTAAAGGCAAGCAGCTCAACCGAGAAGTGCCATCTTCTCGCGACAGGTAGCAACGACTCCATAGCAAGAGAAAATGAATCTCCCAAATACAATTAAGATAACAAGGATAGACAGATTTCTCTCACAAAAGGTGATGAGAACTTCTTAACAAAAGGTTAAGAAGTGAATGGGAATGATATGACCTTGTTGGGGGATATGATTTTCTCGTACAACAGGTAACAACGGCTCCTCTGCACACAAAAAAGGGTCTTCCAAACAAAAGGTTAAGAAGAAAGATGGTCGAATTTCTCACATGAAAGGTAGTGAGAACTCCTTAACAAAAGGTTAAGAAGAGAATGGGGTATGAGATTCTCGTACAAAAGGTAACGGGAACTCCTAGACACAAGGTCTGCTGGGGATTCTCACATAAAAGGTAGTGAGAACTTCTTAACAAAAGGTTAAGAAGGCGCATGAAGATGGACATGATCCCTCATACAAAAGGTAATGAGAGCTCCTTAACAAAAGGTTAAGAAGAAAGGTGAAAGGATTTCTCATACAAAAGGTAATGAGAACTTCTTAACAAAAGGCTAAGAAGGCGCATGAAGATGGACGTGATCCCTCATACAAAAGGTAATGAGAGCTCCTTAACAAAAGGTTAAGAAGAAAGGTGAAAGGATTTCTCATACAAAAGGTAGTGAGAAACTTCTTAACAAAAGGTTAAGAAGGCGCATGAAGATGGACGTGATCCCTCATACAAAAGGTAATGAGAGCTCCTTAACAAAAGGTTATGAAGAAAGGTGAAAGGATTTCTCATACAAAAGGTAGTGAGAAACTTCTTAACAAAAGGTTAAGAAGAAGGTTGGAAGGGATTTCTCATACAAAAGGTAATGAGAAACTTCTTAACAGAGGGTTAAGAAGAAAATTGGAAGGGATTTCTCACACAAAAGGTAATGAGAAACTTCTTAACAGAGGGTTAAGAAGAAAATATGGAAGGGATTTCTCATACAAAAGATAGTGAGAAACTTCTTAACAAAAGGTTGAGAAGAAAAATGGAGGGGATTTCTCATACAAAAGGTAGTGAGAAACTTCTTAACAGAGGGTTAAGAAGAAAAATGGAGGGGATTTCTCATACAAAAGGTAGTGAGAAACTTCTTAACAGAGGGTTAAGAAGAAAAATGGAAGGTATTTCTCATACAAAAGGTAATGAGAAACTTCTTAACAGAGGGTTAAGAAGAAAATTGGACGGTATTTCTCATATAAAAGGTAATGAGAAACTTCTTAACAAAAGGTTAAGAAGAAATCGAAAAGGAAAATCTTCCCATACAAGAGATAGTAACGACTTCTTTGTAGGGGGATATTTCCAGGCCAAAAGCAGGGATCACTTACAAAAAGGTAAGCAAGTTCAAGAATAACAATGCTCGAGTGAAAGGCTGAGGAGACTTACGAAAGGTAAGCGGTTGGGGATACCAATCTTTATGCAAAAGGCACAAAGGGGACTCACGAAAGGTAAGCTAGAAGCGGAAGACCTACCATGCAAAAGGCAGGGAATACTTACGAAAGGTAAGTAAAGGACGAAAGGTCACAAATATTTGCACGAGGCAAAACAAAGAGTGGGACAAAACCTGCTAGGTAAAACCTAGACTTAAGAGGATCTGCCAGATAAATCTGGGCTTTGGCACACTCTGACAGGTGGGGAACTTTGCAAATAGGTATGAAAACCTCATATTGTCCCTCAGGCACAACGATGGGGATGAAGTTCTCAAACAATGGCTACCCAAACCCCGGGACTCACCAAACCTACATCAAGTGTTTAAACAAACCGGATGCAAAGATCTGACAAAGGTACCCTACTCGTGCGAAAGGCATCGAGGGGGAGACGTGATTTCATGCACAAAGCAACGAAGTAAACTCACAAAAGGTAAGTTATCTCAATAATCTTCTCCCGACGAAAGGCAAGGAGGACTGACACGCAGCCGAAAAGGACTTACAAAAGGTAAGTGACTGATGAAAGACACCAAAGGGTACTTGCAAAAGGCAACACGAAGAAGAAATATCTCGGGAAAACCTGCGGGGAATACCAATCCAAGGATCCTTGATGATGTTCTCGTTGGGGAGGAAGAACGTATCAACAACTGATTTTTCCTGTTCCTTTTTTATGCTTTCGAGAAAGACTTTTATGCAGTTATGCATGTTTATTTTATATGGCGTAATGCCCCATCTTGATGGAATATGCTACGTCCTTTTGGGGATGCAATGTTATGTAATGCATGATTATTTATGCAATGCTGATGCGTGGTCAGGCCTTTTGTTAGACGGTATGGCAGGAAATGTCTGGAGATTGAGAACATCGGGTACTAGTAACCACTGGGTTTATCAACTAAGATCAGTGTTCTCTGTTGAAAGGTTAGGGGATGTGTTTAGCGTGACTCCCTGACATTCGCCTTGAACTTAGCAGTCTCTTATGCACCATGGATCTTGCTCTGAACAACCTCAAGAGTACAAAGAGTATGTTTCTTCTCTAGTTAGCCATGCCCCAGTATGTTGGGAATCTGCATGTATTGCCCCAATCACCAATTATGAAGCAGCCTTGTCATGATAGCCATCTCGATCGGACCTGCCCCAGTGTCATGGAATTGTATACCTCTGATTAACTATCTCTGAGAGATTGGTTTCTTGGATTCCTGAGGTATCTTTCCCCAATGTAGGTCTTGGAATAAGCTTTTGCCTCTGCTGGCCGATTTCTGAGGGAATGCCCCTGACTAATGTCTTGTAGAGATTTGTCGAATCTCGACGTAACTTCCTTAGATCACTGAATCTTATAGAGATTTATCGACATGATAGCTTCAGATTGACCGAAAATTGAAGTGTCTTGTCTTTTCTTCTCAACGGAGTTCTTTAGACATTCTTCTTCTTGATATAATCACACGGAGTGGCTGATTGCTGCTCAAAGGAGTCTCAGGCTTTCAGCACTCGTTGTGGTTGATCAAAAATAATTTGGCGCTGCTCAACGGAGTCTTAGGCGCTTGGTCTTATGATGCGATCAACTGGAGTGATTTACTCCCTTGACTATCTGATCTTTGGAGAGATTCGCCGAATCTCGACCTAACTATTTCAGACTGACTGAATCTTGCTGAAATTTCTTGACATAACTGCCTCAGATTGATTGAAATATGAAACATCTTGTCCTTTTGCTCAACGAAGTTCTTGAACATTCTGCTCCTTGATGTAATCACATGAGGTAGCTGGTTGCTGCTCAACGGAGTCTCAGGCTCTCAGCACTCATTGTGTTTGATCAAAAAATTGGCGCTGCTCAACGGAGTCTTAGGCGTTTTATCTCACTGAGTACGATCAAATCAAGGCGACGTGTTTCTGCTCGACAGAGTTCTCAGGTGTTCTGTCTTAGGATTCAATCAGTTGAAGTAATTGTCCTCTGCTTAACAAAGCCTTTGGGCATCATTCTCTTCTGGGGGTATCAAGCTTTCCAATGCACGTTCATTATGGGAAATCTCTTGACATCAACTGCTCACTCATGAGTAACGCATGTTCATTTTTAGAAATGGTAATAACAATGTCATGTTTATGCTAGTTTTGAAATCCAAGCATGCTCACTGAAATTATGACATATATGAATGCATCACTAATTGAGAATGTCATATAAATATCAACACATATGAGTAAATTATTGAGGAGTCATTTTTAACACGATCGTTCTAACCATTATACACCTTCGAAATAAACCTTTGCTTCAATTAGGTCTTTTAAGGGTTGTAACGTGGTTTGGTTCACGGTTTTAGAAAGAAAGGATATAAGGCTCGAACCAATCCTAACCCACCCGCTCTTCATGATGTTCTCCAGTCCTACGTTCAGCTAGTTTGGTACAAGCGCTCTTCCTCCAAAAAGGGATTTTGAAGTGAAAGTTAATGAACCCAAGAGGTTTTTGGTGTGGCGGTCATGCACCTTTGTTTGGTTTGTGGCCGCACGAATTTGTTCTTGTTGAGGATTTTCTTTTGATTCCTCTTATGCAGATTTTTTTTTCGATTTCTCTACTTTTGCTTGATTGGTTCAGGTTTACAATCCACAGGGATGCCCTAATTTTTGCCTAAGTCACTCGTTTTCGAATTTTCGACTTAGCGGGCTTTCTTTCTTTTGACTTCTGATTTTTTTCTTTGTTTCTTTTTGCTGAAACAAATCGTGTGACATCTAACCATTGATTTGAATGGGTTGTGATAACCTCGTGCCTCTGTGGGTGAGGGACAACCATTTGAAATTTGGTGGTTTCCGACCTCTTGTGAGGAATAAGATATGGTTGGCCCTCAGATGGGACACTCCTCTTTTGAAGTTTGAGCGCCTGGTCAAACTAACTGACGACTACCCTGCCCCGGTTTGAGATTGAGGGTTTTATATTTTAAGAAAGAAACTCCTACTCCTTGGCTCGAATGGGTTAACTAGGGATTATCTTCCTTATATCACCTGTGTTTGGGATTTGAAACAATGCGTTACATCATCAGCAAGGTTTTATTCAAAAGCGTACGAGCAGTGGATTCGTTTCGTGTTTTTAATTACATCATCCTCCTCCAAAAATCAACATTTGAATATTGACAAGATAAAGTATGAGTGGACACGAATGGATTTATTCAAAACATGCATATTCATTTCAATGTCATTATTATTCAAAACAAACAAGTTTGTTACAAATGACAATCAAGAAAATCACACATGAACATGTTTTAACCAAACTAATTACTGTGGGCACAATTGGCCTTATTCAGATCCTCAGACTGGAATTAATAGGCTGGCAGCAGATATCATGACCATCTTCAAGGAGACCCTTCTCAGACTTTTTCTCATAGGCGCAGACTCTTCAAATCTAACCCAGCTTCCATTTGCACTGATCATGATGTTGTAGATGTGCCCTCTTGTGGAGGCATGTGAGTGTTCACGATATTCAGGCCTTGCGGTGTGAACATAATAGCCCTTGAATCAATAAGTCTTGTACCTTGTACTTGAGGACATTGCAATTCTTGATCGAGTGCCCTGGTGTTCCAGAGTGGTACTCACAATTGACATTCATGTCATAATCTGGAGGAAGAGGTGTTGGAGGGGCCTTAGCTTCCCTTAGCTGCGCCAATGAGCTATTAAGCAATAGAGGTAGAAGTCGACCATACAACATTGGCACTAGATCAAACTGCTTTGGAGGCCTTCTTGGTCCTTGTCTTCTTGGTTGAGCAAAGTTCCATTGCTGATTTGGATACTGGTTCGGAACAGGGTTCCTTTGCCTTGGTCGGAGAACAGGAAATGGCCGCTGATACGGAGCCCTTGGAGGTTCAGGACGTGGATGAAATCCACGAGGATGCTCTTGAGGTGGAAGAGGGTCAGACATGTTCACTGGAGTGGCCACTTCTGGTTCAACAGTTGGCACGGGATTTCCTTCCTTCCTCAACATCGACTGCATGATCTCCATGATCAGACTCATCTGAGTCTTCAGCTGGTTGATTTCAACCTTCATTGCTTCTTGATTTCTTCGTAGTTCTTCCATGGTGATCTGCGACATGCTTATAGTTCAAGACAGATGTCGGGCAATCAACTTTGTGGGAAGTACTTTGTCTGTCAAGAGGCCAAGTGATAGTGAGATTGGTCTCATGAAATGCAGGATGTTTATGTGAACGATGCATGAGTATTATATCTTCTTGTATCATTTATGATGCATGAATGCATGAATGCATGGATGTACGGTTCATAAGCATGGCTTCACAAGTCGCACAACTATGCAGGATCATAGGTTCGAGATATGGATGGAGGATAACACTGATTGCTTTCCAATATGGGGTCTCACCGGTCATAGTCTAAAGTTAGATAGGGACCCCAAAATCATTGATTCATTTGGCTGTTTGACGCTTACGGCAAAAGCTTACCGGTCGTCAACTCCCTCTAATGAGCCTCTTTTGGGTGAGATCTTCGTACCGACCCACGCGAGAAAAGCTTCTCGGGGACCCGTACTATGCGACCATCGACATCGGGTTCTAGACAAGGGTGTCAAAGTCATGGACTTCCTTGACTGTTTGCCGCTTACGACTAAAGCTTGTCGGTCGTCAACTCCATCAAGAAAATCTCTTTTGAGTGAGATCTTCGTACCGACCCACACGAGAAGAGCTTCTCGGGGACCCGTACTACGCGACCATCAATCTTAATAGGCCATAGGTTTAATGTTCTACAAAGGTCCTTAGAGTCATGGATCCAAATGAAGACATTGATCGCTTACGCCAAAAGCTTGATGGTCGTCAACGTCTCCAAAAGAATCTACTCAAAGCGAGGTTCTCGTATCGACCCTTACGAGAAAAGCTTCTCGGTGGCCCATACTACTCAACCTCTCCTATCTCAAGTTTACACTCTAGACTCGGGTAGAGAGTTTTTCCCACAAGGTTACTTGCAATCAGATTTGTATCCATCGATACCATAGAACCATGGAATCAAAATTCAAAGCAAAAGGCGATAAATAAAACAAGCAATATCAAAAGGATAAGCATACACACATGCGAGGAAGCAACCTAGATTAGGCTTGACTTGCTTAGGGAGGCTATTTCCCCAGCAGAGTCGCCAGCTGTCGCTACGCGAAAAATACAGAGTCGCCATCGGTTTTTATTTATTCCAAAGGAAAGGGAAAATATCGAGAAAACCCCAAAGTATGGTCATCGCAACCACGAACAGGTTCGGAAGTCGGTTATGCAAGGGGAAGGTATTAGCACCCCTCACATCCATGGTACTCCATGGGAACCATCTAGGATGTTTGCGCTTACGTGTGTGTTGTTTATCGAATATTTGCTTGCCAAGGTTTGCGGAGATGGAGGTAGATTTTAAATTAGTGTGCTCGCCAAGGAATGGATCCTCGTGCCTACGTATGCCCACTTGTTGAAGTGAGAAATCAGAGCGTTCGTAGTTCGTGGTTTTGAAATTGTTTGGTTTGTTTTGTTGATTTTATTACCTTGAAGAAGGGTTTTCGATTGTGTCGCCCTAAGGCTCAAAAAAAAGGTTTGAATGCGTTGAATTGTTTTTAAATTTTGAAGAAAGTGTTATGGATTTCGGATTGCACTAAAGACTATGGATAAAGGTGAATGCCTCAAACGGTCAAGCCGAACGTCTTGTGTTCGAAGCATTCAGAATGAGTGTAGGAAAGCTCCAGTCTCATCCCTTCTTTATCGCTTAAGGCTCGTGACGTACGATCCTAATCGCCATTTATTGTATTTTTGAATTTGATTTAGAAAAGACCGCTTGACGTTGGATCAAGGGTTTGTTTATTGTTTTTGACTTGAAAAAAAGACCACTTGATGTTGGATCAAGAGTTTGATTGTCGATTTTGAATGGGTGAACGTTCCTAAGGCCTAAGGAGTATCTAATCAAACAACAAAAGAAAGCGAGTAAATGCGTACATGAGAAAGGGGAGGGGGGTACATGTAAAGTACAAGGGAGGTGCGAAAGTAAATCAAACGGAAATTAATTCTAAAATATAGACTAGTCCTAAAACTAAGGGAGCATGCAAGATCGAACTATTTCTAAGCCTAGGGGTAGAATCGTCATTTCACAGTTATGGTTAATAGTAAATTTCTATTCTTTAAGTAAGTTCTATTTAAAGTCCACTAAATTCTAAACAAAGTTACTATTATTTCTAAGAATACTTCTACTTCTAAAGTTATTCCTAATTCTAGTTAAAATTCTAAAATCGTTATTTAATTCTAAAATATTCTAAATTCTAAAATTATTTCTAATTGTTCTAATATTCTAATTAACTAATTCTAAAATCAATTTTTAATATTTTCACAATTAATCCTAAAATTAATCTCTAATACTACTAACCCAATAACTATTGACTAATCCTAATATAATTTCTAATTAGCTTATAATATTTCTAATCAGAATCCTAATTATCTAATTAAACTAATCATCCTAAATTCCTAATTATTCTAAATCCTAATTAAACTAATTACATGCTAATTGATACCCTAATTAAACCAAAGAAAACTGTTAGAACTCAACAAATCTAGGAAGAAAACCTGAATGGAGAGAGTCCGTGTACAACCTTCACGTAAGCTAAAATTGAACAGGGGAAAAGCACTTATTCAGAGAAGCTCTTGTGACGCGTTTGGATTCTTGGATTCCGGCGCCTTTACATGAGAATTCAATCTCCATGTCTTTCCTCCAATAGGACGATGGATATGTGGGCGAAAGGAACCATGTCGCAGTTGCCTATGAATGTGCGTCATCGATCCCCTTGGCTTCCATCGGCTTCGTATTCGTAGTTCCGGATTTGTTACGCCGCTTTGACCGAACTCGTGCTCGGTGTGGAGACGATGATGGTGAATCCTTGCCGTTGTTCGCCGAGTCGACTCGCCTCGTCACGAAATGCAGATGAAGGATGAATAGCTTGAAGATTGACGAGATTCACGGTTGAAACAGTGGATTGA
Source organism: Lathyrus oleraceus (assembly GCF_024323335.1). Lineage (NCBI taxonomy): Eukaryota > Viridiplantae > Streptophyta > Magnoliopsida > Fabales > Fabaceae > Lathyrus > Lathyrus oleraceus. The sequence continues at coordinate 199,757,848 of NC_066583.1, forward strand.
TTTCGGCCTCGATCGTGCGTTGGCGGATCCTAGCAGTCTTGAGAGTCGCGATTCGTGGCGCAATGGAGCTTCGAAGATGGAAAGCGGAATCGAAGCTGTGGATTCACCGACTCAGGTATTCACCTACTTCTGTTGCAGGTTCCTGGATGAGGTTTTTCTTATCTCTGTTAAGTCATTGTATGGCACGTTTTATACTGTTCCAGATTAAGTCTCAAGAACGGAGCAGATTTGGATCGTGTATTTGAAGGTTTAAGGAATGCCAGATTCGATCGGATTGAAGGTGAGGTTTCGGTTGTGTAAGATTGGAAGGTGAAGGTTTCGGTGAACGGAGATTATGGTTACGGTTACGGATTCGTAGTGGTTGAAGGTTTGGCTATGGAGTTTGGAGTTTGGTGAAGGTGGTTGATGAATTGAGGTTGAAGAAGAAGAATCTGGAAGCGTAGTGAAGGTTGGATGAAAGCTCGGTTGGGAAGAGGAGGTTGAAGTGGTGGTTAACGGTTTTGTGAGTTTGTTACGGTTGTTGAAGGAATTGAAGAGAGGTTTGGTTCAGTTGTTAGAGGTTGAAGAAGATTAGGTGATGGAGGAAGAAGAAGAATCTGGAAGCCGAATTTGAGAGAGGGAAGATTGATTTATATAGAGTTATGGAGAGTGAGATTAAAAGCTTGTTAGGAATCTATTAGATTTGTTCTCTTTCTGTGAAATTATGCAGGTTGTTATTCTGTTATGCAGTGAATTTTGGTTGTATTTAAATGCAGAATTTTGTTGTATTGTAATGCAGAATTTTGTTCATGTAATGCAAAATTTTTGTTGTGCAGAATTTTGTTCATGGCTGGCTCACGTCGCCGGCTTGGCTTGCGGAAGTAGCTCAAGTTTTGTTGTGTTAGCTTGAGCTTTGCACTGGAATTTTGCACGCGTTAACGCTCTTTCACTTGCAGCTGGCTTCGTTTATGGCTTATGTTCTGCACTTCTTTTTTGTTTCATTTGCCTTGTATTGTAACTGTAGCTTGTACTGCAGCTTTAGAAGCTTGTAGTTCACCTCCTTATCATTCTTCTTTTTATTACTTAATGGAAAAAAATGGTTATGGATTATATTGTAATATGGATAATGGATCTGAAAATTAAAATGGTTTATGAATTATTATAAAATGAATTTGGATATGTGGCAAAAATGGTTAAGGATTTAAAAATGGATTAAGAAAAGGTTAATGGATTAATGGGCTTAAGGATGGACAATGCAATGGTAATTGGATTTGGGGTTAAAATGAATTGGATAATGAAAGTGGTTAAATGGATTTAATGAATGAATTTTCTAAATGGATATATAAAAGAAATTGGATTTGGATGAATGGTTAATGGGCCAAACTTATGGGCTTAACAAAAAGAAATGAATGGGCTCAATGCAACCACGATTAAATTTCCAAAACCAATTCAACTTTTCAGTAATCAACTCGGATTTTCCAACTCAACTTGAATTTCCAAAATTAATTCGAAAAAAGTACTAAATGATTTCTAAAACCAAATTTTATTTTCAAAGATCAAATCTAACTTCAAAATCAATTCAAACTTCAAACGTTAATTTGAAATTGAAATCAACACGAAGTTATAATTAATCAGAACCATTATTAATATGATGCCAAGAGGCTGCCTGCTTGTGGCGAACCATGCTTATTCAATGAAATGAATGAATGAAGATGGTATGCAGAATGTGCGGGGTTAGTGACCTATAAGATCAGTGTGAAGGGCGGGGCGAATTTCAGGGTATGACACTCATGAAACATACCACACACAAAAAGAATATGCAAAAGGGGTGGTCTAATCTCATCCATACTTATGTTAATTTTTCAATCAACTAGCCTTAGGATCTTGAGACATCATATGCCAAATGAAATGAAGGAATGAAGAAGGGGAATGAGATGAAGTGGGAGGAGAATGGATCAAAACACAAATTGATCAAAGGAGGACTTTTACCAAATTAATATCACCCATTCATTTTGGGAGATGGAATGTACATTCCATAAATCTCCTAAATTCAATGATATTGACTCAACAAAGTCAAATCAACCTTGACCAAGGCCCAACAACAATAGTCAAACATAAACAAGTCATCACAATTGATCAACAAAATTATTTGGCATTTATTCCAATTAAAAATACTAAAATAAGGCATTTAAATTAGATATGGTTTGTTCAATTCCTAAAACCTCATCAAAACACCAAAGAAATGACCATGAGAATTATCATAGGTCAAACAAGGTCAAAGGACCTTGGAGAAAAAATTTCATAATTTTTGGACATTTAAAAGTATTTTTAAACAATTAAAAACAAATGAAAAATCAATTAAATCATGAAAAATATTAATAATGATCCAAAAAATAATTTTAATTCAGAATATGAAAGAGGAATTTTTTTGGTGAAACTCTCATATTTTTTGGATCAATATTAAAATTAATATGAATTAATTAAAATAAAAGGAATGAAAGAAAATTAGAAAATAACCAAAAAACGTGAGCCACTTTATCTCCCTCATTAATTGAGGTGGCAAATCAAGTGGCCACCAGCGTGCGTTCCATTGTGGTCTTGAGTCAATGCGCCACAGGAAATGTAATTATAATGCACGCTCGTGATTAAAACAATTCAAATGAGATCAATGGCTCAGAACCAAGCCAACACATCACCGGCGTCCCAAGGCCGGTCGTCTTCTCCGGCGACCCTGACCGGATTGGTTCACTCATCACCATTAAAAAAAATGAAAAATGAGGACCATAATTAAGTGTAAGCAAGGCTGAAGTCATGTTGGAATGCTAGGCAATTGTGCATGGATGTTTGAAGTTCAATCTTTGCCAAATGATGATACCATGTTCATGCCATGCGCAGCCCTAGTAATTCTTTTCCAAGATGGATGAACTTGGACTTTTTGGAAAGGTTAGGTCAATAGGAACAAATTTCATGTTCAACACTTTTTCATTTGGAGCTTGTATCATGATGAATTTTGAGGTGGAAGTTTGGAAATTTGAACATATCACAAATTTTTCTAAGTGTCAAGCCATATGTCTCAATATTCCACCTTGCTTAACTTTTTATGTGAGCTTCAAATGAGAAACGTGTCTTAATCAAAGTTGTATCTCTATCAAAGACCTTCAAAATGGTCACCAATTTCATGTCATTTGGATTTGAAATGATAGAGTTATGCATTTTTGAAGTTTGGAAAAATCACTTGTTCAAAGGTATAGATCAAAAGTGACCTATAATGTAGCCTCATATCACATGCTCATAAAAGTTGAATTAGCTCTCAATCCAAACATAGAAGTTGAAGTAGACATCTTGAATTTTATTATGCAACTTGGAAATAGTTCATATCATAAAAATTGAGCAAGTTATGGCCTTGGGAAGTTGACTTTCAAATTAGGGTTTAAACAAAATGACCTATAATGTTTCAACATAGAAAATGATTTTCCAAGCAAAACTAGCTCTAGGTCTCAACATGAAAGTTGTTTGGCATGTCAATTAGAGTAAGTTTGTTCTTGGAATCATTTTCATATGGTGAAAAATGTAGGAGATAGGGTCTAGGGAGACCCAGTTTTGATCAGATGAATTCATCTAGTCAACCACCATCAAACAACTTGCCAATCTTTAATTCTCTTGACTTTCTAGGCTCATGGTAGATCATATATGCATAAGATGATGAAATTTGAAGTTTCCCTTGATAAATTTAATCAATTGGTGAGATAGCTTGTTGGAGAAGTTACTCAAGATACCCAGTCAAACTAGGGTTTCCAAGGCATCCTCAAACTCTTGAAGGAAACTTGATCAATATAACATGTAGAAACCATTGGGACTCATATATGATGCTCATAACCATTCTTGTATCAATTCATGGTTGTGCTCTTTGTCACGAGGGGCTCAAACCCTAGATGTGAACTTGATAAATCAATGGAGATAATGCCCTACCTACAAAAGAGTTAGGCAAATGCAAAGACATATTTTTGGTATTTTGGTTAGTAAACTCATAAAATACAAGTATGATACAATCACAAAGTGCTTGGTGATCTCTCCCAAAATAAACCCAATGAAGGAGGGGTAAAGAGGATGCCAAGATATGATCCCAATGCTAATGCTTATGATGAAATTGCATGAGGGATCTTAGGGTCAAAATTGGGGTGTTACAAGTACCATTGAAGAGAGAAGGTAACCCTTCGCCATGCAAGCTACGACCTACCTAGAGCCTCAAATACAACCTTGGATGATGATGCCTCAACAAAGTCTGCAACAATATCTACTTTAGTAGCAACCTCATGCGCTTCATTAATCACAATAAAGGAAGCTTGGAAAGAACTTGGATCTTATACCAAAGTTTTATGATCAATTACAGAAGCCTTTGCTCAGAGGTGCCCTAGCGGAACTACAACCTCAAGACCCCCCTCCTCGTCTATACCCTACAAGTCATGACGAGAATGCCCGATGTGAGTACAAAGTACAAGACCTACATTTGACTTTCGAAGAAGGAGTCCTATTGGTGATCAATCACCCTTTATCTTTATAAGTGGAAGAACATCAAAGATAATGGATCAACAATAAAGCTCATCCCTGGGATCAATAGGGTTTATCAGTTCAACTTGTAATTTCTTTTTTGCTAAGTGTTTTTTTTTGTATTAAAAGTTGTACTCTTTGGGAAATAATTTTCATGAAATGAGCATGCATGTTTTTGAAATCAATCCATTCGTTTACACGCTCTTTCTTATGCCATCATGAAAATAAAAATAAAAAGCAATCAAACCTTTTATTCTCACTTCTCATCTATTAACAAACTTATAAGGAGAATGATGTAAAAAACAATTGAATTTGTTGACGTATGCTTTTCATAGTAAGACCTAGCTGGCGATGTAAGGCATTGTTTCACTCCCCAAACACTGGAGAAATAAGGAGATAATCCATAGTCAACCCCCTCGAGCCTGAAGTCGGTGTTCTTTCTATAAAAAAAACCTTAATCTTAACCAGGGGCAAGGCAGTTTTTCAATTAAGTTAATGATGCATTCTGATCTGAAGAGAATTATTCCATCTAATCACAAGGATAAAAAGTTCAAACACATCTTATTCCTCGCATATATCATCTAACATCGAGGAAGTTGAGAAAGTGCAAAGCTTACAATAGCTAACATGCCAGTCACAACTTTTGAAATCAAAAGCAAAATCACAAGAGTTGTTTAAAAAAAAGCCTGCTAAGTCAAAAAAAGGGAAACAACCAGAATTTTTTTGACTTAGGCAAAAGTTATGGCATTATTTTGTTTAAAAAAAAGTCCGCTAAGTCAAAAACTAAAAAGGACTTGACTTAGGCAAAAGTTAGGGTATCCCAATGGACCAAAAATTCAAAATAATGGTTCCATGCAAAAATAGGGATTAAAAAGAAAGAAAGAAAAACAAAAATAAGCTTGTAAGTGAAAGTAGGTGACTGCCACCTCAAGAATTTCATCAGTGCTTGAATCATTACATCCATCATCATTATCAAAATTCTCTTGCAGACCAAATGCATTCATTGAATTAATTAGATTTAGGAATGAAGATCATCAAGGAGAAGGGGTGGGATAAAATTAAAACTTGAGCCTTATATCTTTTGTTTCGTAAACCGTGAACCAGACCACGTTATAACATTCAAAAGTCCTAATTGAAGCTAGGTTCCTATGAAAGCATACTCAACAAAATCATTGTTAAACTGACTCTGAATGTTTGTTACTAACTATCTTGTTCTATCACATCTTCATTTGTGCCAACCTCATGGCCATATATCATCTGTATATACCATATCAGTTTTTCATAACAATTTTCAATTTCAAAAACTTGCATGAGCATGATGTTAGAATTACTTTTCAAAAAGAACATTTTTCTCACAAATCAATACTTAGCACCACGGGAATATCAACAATGGTCTGATCAGGGGCATACCACTTCGAGACATTACTAACTAGGGGCAAAGAGTCCCAAGATTTGACCCATCGATGTTGAATCACTTCTATGACCCTAGTGATAAGGGGAAGACCTTGCAAAACTCAAATATTGGGGCAGCCTATGTTCATTTCATATCACAACATGGAAAGATCTAGGGTCCTTTTTGGGCAACACCTCTGGATCTTAACTGTCAGGGGCATACCTTGCAAGATTCAAATACTGGAGCAAGTCATATAAAGGTCACAACATCGCGAGATCCAAGTTCATTCTCAAGCATGCCAAGATTTGACACACCTTTGTCAAAAACACCCCATGACCTTAATAACCAAGGACAAGCTCTTTCAATACTCTCATACTAGGGCATACCAACTCAGGGGCACAGTAAGGCCGATCACTCTGAAGGTCACTTAATCAGGGGCATACTTTTCAAGATTCATACACTGGGGCAGTCCATATCAAAGTCATACATAGCATGGTGGGATCCAAGTTTCTTTTCAGGAAACTTTTCTAAGAAAGCCTACAAATAAGCGCAATATCATCCCAAGCTCAATTAATCTGGGGTGGACCGCAACAAGGCTTAATCAAAAGAAACCGCTCCAAAAATTGGTTCATCGGGGGCATATCATTCTAAGGGTCAATTATTTAAGGACGGATCTCTCAAAGGCTAATACTATGGTAGGACATCTCAAGTGCATGGTATGGTTAAACCGCTTCAAATTCATATTGAGGAAAATTTCTTCAAAGACCCAACAAGATAGGGCAACTATGGGATACTGTAGGGACAATCCCTCTCAATACTTTCAAGATGCATGTACAAGCTCTGTCATACATTAACAATCGTCAAGTTTGAAACGAGTATCGGGAAGCCATGCTAGCATGACACCCTACCACCTTTTGACAAAATATCTTGGTTATACGAACAACCTCTCTAAGACTTGACAACTCTGACTCATCACAGGGGCACTTATTGAAACATTCAAATCATTGCCATGTATTAATCATGTCGCTACGCTCTAGCATCAAACCATGCATATCATTTCATTCATCTAGCACATTCCCATAACATGAATCTAACATCTACAAAAGCCCAACCTCACTTGGCACCTACATCTAAAAATCCCAACCTCATTTGGCATTCACCCCAAAAGTACAACTTTGATTGGCATCTCATAAAAGCCCAACCTTGCTTGCCACTCAATACCTACAAATGTCTCAATCTTCAGCGGCACAACCTAAAGACTAATACATTGCATGCATCAATCATCGCATTAATACATCATATCACGCGTAGCATATCCATGAATGTGGAGCATTACGCCATACAAACTTTAGACATGCATACATAACATGCATAACATAACATAGGTTGAGACTCAGGATTCGTCGTGAGAGTCTGGATCAATCCCCAGCTAAACCGGTGATAGATCTCTGTCCAAGCTTCTCCCTAACTCTTTTCTCGCTGTACACCCCAGTGGATCGGTCTTAAGTATAATTCCCCAACAAGTATCCTTGGGACTCATTCTCCAAGCATAAAATAATTAGCAGCAATGTCCCTGGTATGCCCTAATGGTATACAATTCCTTCACCATATTCTTACAGGGATTTCTTAGGACTTTCTCCAGCACTCACGCTCCTTAGGAAACCTCTCCTGGAAGCATATTCCCTAGTAGACAATCATCTTAAGTGACACAATTCTTCCTCAGTAACCATCTCCACTGAGCCTTTTCAATAAAGGACTTTCCCTGCAAACTCACTCATCGTGAATCATTAAAGGAATATATCAATTAGTCTGTCATACTAAATGATCGTTATCAACTACTTAGCGGGTCTTCACCTCTCACATCTCCAGGTTATTAACCTAACCCACACAAGGGTTGCGTTCAATCAAATGCACCAGGGTTTTATCAAAGGGTTACACTGGGGTTTTTCAAGGGGTTCCACCAAGGGTTTCATTAGGGGTTTCATCAAAAGTATAAAGGATTTTCATCAAGGGGTTCTATCAAGGGATTTTACCAAGTGATTTTATCAAAGGAGTTTTACCAAAGGGGTTCAATCAAGGGGTTTTCATCAGATATTATCCACTGAGGGTTCACTGGGGTTTTACCAAGAAGTTTCAACAAAGTGTTATTATCAAGGGGTTTCATCATGGATTTATCAAAGGGTTTTACCAGAATTTTCTATCAGAGGGTTCCGCCAGAATTTTATCAAAGGTTTTTTTTAAAAGGGTTTTATCAAGGGATTTTATCAAAAAAGGTTTATCAGGAATGTCATCGAAAGATTCCATCAAGGGGTTCTGCAAGAATTTCACCAAGGGGTTTCATCCAGAGTGATCCGGGTATCAGTAGAGTACTACCCGATTCCCGTAAAATGATCGGATGATCATGGGAATCGTATGCAAGTTTCACCTAGAAGGGTTATGATTGATTAAAAAGGGTTTCATTAATAGGTTTCATCAAAGGTTCCCTTAATGGTTTCATTAGGGATTTCATCGGATTTTTATCAGAGGGGTTTCATCATGGTCTTATCAAAGGGTTCCACCAGGTTTACACTGTGGGTTTCACCAAGGATTTTATCAGCAGTTTCATCAAAGGATTATATCAAGGAGTTCTATCAGGAGTTTCATCAAGGGGTTCTATCAAGGGATTTCACCAAATTTCTATCAAGAGGTTTCATAAAGGGATTTCATCAAAAGAGTTTTATCAAGGGTTTCATCTAGGAATATCAGGGGTTTCATCAAAGGATTATATCAAGGAGTTCTATCAGGAGTTTCATCAATGGGTTCTATAAAGGGATTTCACCAGATTTCTATCAAGGGGTTTCATAAAGGGATTTCATCAAAAGAATTTTACCAACGGTTTCATATAGGGATTATATCCGAAGTTTCATCAAATGGTTCCATCAAGGAGGTATACCAGAACTTTATCAAGGGGTTTCACGAAAGTATCACCAAAGGGGTCTCAGCCAGAGTGATTGTGGTATCACTAAAGTCCTAACCGACTTCAGGGACATGATCCGACGATCATAGGAATCATAGGCAAGTTTTACCCGTAGAGGATGAAACTGATCATCAGGGATTAATCAAGGGTTCCATCAGGAATTTGTCAAAGGGTTTCATCAGGGTTTTATCATCAAAGGTTCAATCAGAAGTTGTATCAAGGGTTTCATCAAGAGTTTTGCCAAGGATTTTATTAGGAGTTTTATCAGGGGTTCTACCAAGGTTTATCAAATAACGACCAGAGGATCGTCAGAGTCCTACCCAATTTCGGTAACATGATCGGATGATCATAGGAATTGTATGCATATTTTACCCAGATGGGTTGAAATTAATCGCCAGGGTATTATTGGGGTTCCTTCAAAGGTTGGTCTAGATGCCAATAAAGCATCAAGAATTGTTCAATCCTTGCGTATTCTCAGAATCCACTAACTACACGGTCAAAATTAGGGCCCCTCTCTATATTTAATCATCTTCCACCATGAGAAGATGAAGACTCACCGTCATCATCCTCTCAATCTGAAGCTGATTAAATAGGGGCAGCTATCGTACCCCAAATTTTGTCCACCCTTCATATGCTTTTTAGTGCTACTTTATTTTGAATAAAAAATGGAACAATTGGTAGAAAAGTATATGTAAGGAGCTGTAAGAGAGGGGGTGTGAGTTTGAATCCTATATCCCTTGTTTTAGTTTTTTCTCCCTTTTGTTTTTATTTTTATCATATTTTCCATCATATTATTATAAAAATCGTTTTCACTTGTTCTTAAGATTAGTTTAATTCTAATTTTTTATTATCATTTTATTAGTAATTATTAGAAATATATTATTAGTATTATTGTTAGTATATTTTTAAGTGATATATTATTATTATATATTATTATATTATTATTAGTTGTTATTTCTATATAAACAAAGTCACAATCATGACTTTTTTAAATTTTATATTCAATTTTGATTATTATTATTAGGTTTTTTAAAAAAATAATTATTTTTTTATTTATGTATTATTATAAATAAAGAGTCATAAAAAAATAAGTAAAAAGTTTTTATTTCAATTTTAAAGTTATTTTACATTTTTCTATTTTAAGAATTTTTTAAATAATCATTTTAAATTTATTTCACGCATTTTTATCGAAAAGAGACAAAAAAATCACAAATTATAAAATAGATAATTTTTTTTATTTAACTTATTGTCTAAGTCATTTTATTTGAACTTTTTTATTTGATCTTTTCTATTTCTAGTCAAAATCAAAGTCAAAATATTCTCTTATTATTATTATTAATAGTTTATTTTATTATTTAAAATAAATTATTTAACTTTTACTCAAATGTACAAAGTCATGAACCCATGCAGATTCATTGACTTGGGTTTTAAGAAGAAAAAAAAGAAAATCAGGTCAAATTAAATCTTTCTAAAAATAGATAATCTCATTCAATTTTTACCTAATTCTTCCTCTATAAATAGCACACATATTCACACTTTCCAATCATCCACAATCTCCAAATTATCTATCCTAAAATTGTTGTTCTTCTATTCTATCAAGGGAAAAGGAAAAAGATCGGATCAAAATGCAAGGATTATAATTGATGGCGTGAAGAAGGTGAAAAGCTCAAAAGAAATTATTTCGTTTTAACCTCTCAATAATAATTTATGCTTGCTTATATGGATTGAAATTGGTATCAATTTGGTTTTCGTTATATTTGATTTTTGTACATGTTTTGATTAAACTTTTATATAAAAAAATAAAATAAAAAGAACATAACAATTTTCTAATCAAATTTAAAATCATTTTAAGTTGGTATTATAAATCTAATTCCTAAAAGAAAGCAATTATTTTTAAATGAACTTTTAATTCAACTTTTCTAAACCAACTTTTTAAATCAATTTTTTCTAATAAATATCAGAAAGTTAATTATTTTAAGCATATTTTATTTTTTACTAAAATCACAAATCTTTTTTAAAACTATTATTATAAATAACTTTTTTTTAACAAACATTACAAACCTTTTATAACTAAAATCCTGAAATAATTTCTAAATCATTTTTATTTTCTAACAACATTTTTTAAGGTATCATAATAAAAAATGAATACAACCAAAATGTATAATCTATTTCCAATTAACAAAATCCTAATTTGTTTCAAAATTACTAACCAAAGTTAATTTTCAAATCAAATTATAATATATTAAAAATTCTAAAAAAGACAAATAAATATTTAATATTTTTATACATCTAATATTTGTTACTTTGTGGTTAAAATATTTAATTAAAATAGGTTCCAGTTTTAAATCCTTCTTTTAATAAATATATATTTAAGTCATCAAATATTTAATAAATATAAAAAAGAAATATAATTAATTAGGGTATAAGTAATCAAATCATACTTGATTTATTTTCATAAATAAATCAAGTATTATATTTTTTTTGTAATCAATAATGGGGATAATTTTGGGATAAAAAATTAGGGATAAATATGGGATAAAATCCTATGATTTTAAGGGATAAATCAAGAGATATAAATCATGGATAGAAATTAGGATAAGGATAAATCAAGAAATATAAATTGGGGATAGAAATTGGGATAAGGGATATGTCATATAAATATATAATATTTAAGTATTATTATTACTAATTTTTTTTATAATTAATGGGATAATCATTGAATAACTTAGGGATAACATGGGATAAAATCTATAACAATTGTTAGGGATAAAATCAGGGATTAAAGTCAGGGATAAGGGATGCGATCTTTGGGTTTCTAAATCAAACTTTTAATATTTGAATAATGATATAATATCACTAGGGGTCATTTTCTTAAATCAAAGTAATGAGATTTTTTTGCAATCAATCAATGAGGGATAAAATCAAATTCAACATACTTTAAATTGTAAGACCTCTACCCTATTGTATTGAGACATTTTCTCCAAATCAATTACTTCTCCGTCCCCGATGCGTGAGAATTTTCAAGGGATAAAAACAATAAACCAACCAAAAGTTTTTAAGACGAACTACGGGGCTCTGATCCTCCAATAAATTTGAGGGTACGTAGTGTAGCACCTCAAATTTGAACCTCCCATTTGTATACACATTTTCATTGTTAGGTCATTAACATTAACATTGCATTGTCATTGCATAGTCCACTACATGTCATCAGTCAGACTGGTTAGGAGATTCAGCTGTGCAAGGCAACAAGAGCATTGTCCATGAGATCAAAGCCCTAGGGTTGGTACAATGAACTTACATGACCCAAGGATCATTTTGAAGTGATTTGGCCAAGTGTTGAAGGCTCAGAACTCATCAGTCCATGTGCTAATCATCTGAGGCCCACAAAAGTCAACAGAAGTCAACTGCACAGTAAACTATGAATTTGGAGGTGGGAAGTGGTTAGAGATGCCTCATTCATGTTCAAACAAGTCTCATTTGACATCTCAAACATCAACATTGAAGAATTTGAAGTCAGATCAAAACTTTCCAAAAATAGCAGGTGACCTATAATTTGAAATTTCCAAAAATGGAAAGAATTTGGACCAACTTCAACTCAAGATTACATCATCAAGAAAGCTTCAAATGAAATTTTGTCAAACATGAAAGTTGAATATCTTTCTCTCCCATTTCCAAAAAGTCCAAGATCATGGATTTCTCATGTGTGGTTGAGGAGATATGGTCCAATCATGGCAAAGTGTGTTTCAAACTTCAAATGGACATAACTTTCAAGCCAAAACTCCAAAATGAGTGGTTCTTTTTGCATTTTGATCCTTGTAACATGTATTTTCCAAGAATACTATCACTTGACATGTATTTCATTTGCATAGGCATTGGTTCACTCATGAAGATTTTTGGGAAAAATTTCATAAAGTCATTTTAATTGATCATGAGCATACCAAATCATTTCCAAACCTTGCATAAACTCATTTTTAGTGGTTTTGGGCCAAGAACATGTATTGTTCACGTGCATGAAGGTGCATGAAGTAGAAAATTCATTTTTGCACTTACACCTTCCAACTCACTAATCACACTTGCATTTGGCTTAAGTTGTTGTTAAACATGATTAGCATTGAGTATAAAGGCTTAAACCCTAACTGTTTTCACAATTAACAGATTTCAGATCTAGATTTCACAAATTCTCCAAATTTTTCTCTCACTTTTTTTTGCAAAATTCTTCAAACTTAAGCACTTTTCATTGATCCATTCATCATCCTGAGGTATTGTTGAGCACATTTGGACGTGAATTCAAGAGAAATCGTGGTTGTTTGAGCTAGGTTCAAGGTGTGGAGCATCCATGGCAGTTGGAGATTCAGCTGATTTCGTGCATCTTTGAGCTTCATTTTCATCATCATTCATCTCACAGGCATCATAGGAGAAGATTTGAAGCGTGGCAAGGCTTGGAAGCACGTGGTTTCAATTCTGTTCATCAAGAGGTTGGTTTTTCGACCTCCTTAATTTTCCAAATCATTAGGCTAGTTGTATAGATCATTGAGTGGTGATGAATCTGAGCTTTAAATGGAGTGATTTGGTGCCATATTCACAAAGATCCATGCATTTCAATTTCTGATGTTGATTTTTAATTTCTTCGATCCGTGCGTGTGACGTTGTTTTTACATGAATTATTGTTGGATTCTTGATGTATGATGCGTGGCGAGTTGATTGATATGCTCAGTTTTCATTTCTGGAATATTTTGTGAAATCTGGAAATTTCCAGATGAAGATCTTCATGATCTTCATCGTGCTTGCATGAAGATTCATATATATTTCCAGTTTTCCTATGGATTTAGCTGGGAGTTCATGTGGTTTGTGTAACACCCCGATAATAATAAAATAATTATTTGAATTGAGTTAATAATTTAATTATTAATTTAATTAAATAATTGGAAATTTTATTATTATCATTATTTTTTTGAATTATTATTATTTTGGAATAATAATTATTATTTGGAAAATATATATAAGATGGAATTAAGGAAAAAGTCCCATGAGGAGTAAAAACATTTTCACGTGAAAACAGAGAAATCGTGAAAAAGGAAAAGGGCAGAGAAGAGGAGAAAGGAGCTGAAGAGCAAAGGTTGAAGAACGGAAAGGCTTGAAGCTCAAAGATTCGCCGGATTGTTAAGGTAAGGGGGGTTTATCGTCGATTAATGGGTATTTTGGGATAATATGTCATGGGTAGTGATAAGCCGTTAATTTGACCCTAATTGGGATTTGTAAATGTTGAAATGTTGTTGGGTGAACTGTGCTGAAAGTTGAAATTAAATCGGTATTTGTGTGAGTAATGTTTTCCCGATCGTATAGCTGTTTACGGAATCGGAATCGGAGGTCCGGAAGTCCTCCAACGGCGGAATTCTGCATTCTGCCGTGTGTTAGCGCAGGAATTGTTGTTTGGTCTGCGTTAACCGGTTAACCCAGGGTGTTAACCGGTTAACACTGTATTGAAATGTGAAAATATTGAGTTTTGCCTGCGTTAACCGGTTAACCCAGGGCGTTAACCGGTTAACACTGTTGCGTTTTGCCAGAAAGTGAGTTTTGCCTGCGTTAACCGGTTAACCCAGGGCGTTAACCGGTTAACACTGTTGCAGAGTGAAAAATTATTGGTTTTAAATGTGGTGTACCTGTCATACCCCAATTTTGTCCGGGTATGATAAAAAGATTTTAGCATTTCACAACCAGACAGCATGATGCATAAATTCCCATAAGAGGATCTTCACTTGATCAAAATGTCCATAAACCCTAATCATGTTCCATGCCTTCTTAAAGGCCCAAAAATTCCTTCCTTCACAACATTGTGACTTAGTGTTGTAACTTGGGAAGGTGACGCTCAACCTGTTGTACAAAAGTCCTTATTGGTGGATTTTTCTTGATATTAATTGTATAAACCTCATGCTACCACATGTGTACCACGTGATTAGGTCCTTTCGTTTGATTCCGAATACATAATTGAACTAGTCCATTTGTTTTTAAAAAGAAGGGGGGACACATGATCCGTGTTTGCATGTTTTCATTTGGTTTAGAGTATTCAAGATTATTCAGATCCACTTCTTGTCATTGTTATTACCATAAGTACTTGGTCCATAAAATGTCCATTTAGATTATGGTGGTATTGCCCAAATAAAAAGGTACCTTCACTCACACATGACTCACGAGAGACTAAAATTCATCAATACAGTTAAAATCCAAGACTTCTTATTTACAAAAAATTTCATGCGATGCACGTTTGATCCGAGCTACAAATACTATGACCACACACATGAAAGTTTTAAAAAGAAATGAGTTACCAAAAGCCAAAGTCAAGACAATCATGTTACCATCCAAAAGTCTCTTGATATTCCTCCATATTTCACCTTTTGGCCCACTGTAATTCACGGTGGAAGCTATAATAACAATGCAGTGGCAAAATTTACGTGCTAAAATTACGATTACATTCACAAATCAACAAGTATGGCATACAGTTATTCCAATTATGGGCAGTCCGTATATGCCTCGAATTATGAAGTACATACACGGTTGAGCACAGATGAATGACCTACCCTAAGGCACTATGTATTACAAGCAAATGTGATAGGGTGAGAATTGTTCTGAACATGGCGAATGGACATCAAAAGTGAAGGTCTGCAACCTCGCCAACAAGTCCTTAGTCGCGCATAACCGGCAAGCAATGCAGGAAGAATTTGATGCAGAACCACCTGGTTTTCATCAGAATCGCACATGGAAAAACCTGCATACCACAACCACTAGCCGAAATACATCATAACAAACATCCAGCAATGCATCAGCAGCAACAAAGACTCGCAAGAGTCGTGCACAGAGATATCAAACCTGAAAAATCAAGAAAGTTAAAGCCTACAGATTTTGAACTCAATATGAGAATTTGGGAAGGTCAAAACTTGACTGGATTGGCTGAAAGCCCTGCATAGGTTGCCCCGAAGTATTGTCGGGCAAACACTCTGAGAAGGTTGATATTGGGAGTGCTGAAGCGCTTCTGTGTTGCTCTGTTGATTGGTTGCTTTCCAGGGAAATTCATTGGAAACAGTTTTTGAGGCTAATAAGACTGTCAAATTAGATTTCCAAGCAAGGATATGGGAATCAATATCCAAACCTGCATATCACAAATGCATCCTTACAAAAGCACCAACCTACAAAAGTGAAATTCATTTCAGTACCCAAAACAAAAATAATCATTACCATAGCAAAATTTCATTCAAATTCTAACACAACAGCTAACAACATCACATTTCAAGTTAACAGGTTTTTCAGCATATGACTAACCTCATGGTAATAGAATCACGGAGCACAAGCCTACAACCATTGGCCAAAACCGCATCGATACGTGAATATTGTAAACCTGCAGAAGCCAATACTAGCCTACATCAAGCCAAAATATTGCAGACAAATGGTACAAAAAATAGCATGGCAGTATCCCTGTCATGGGGTCATTCACCTCCACTCTATGGATTAATTAAGCTAACTGCAGTGAATGAAACCGATGCGATGTTCCAACCTGCAAAACAACCACAAATTGTAAGAAAGAGCGAAATCAACATAATTTACAGTGGATCCAATCTGGGCATAGGCAACACGTGACCAAATTCCTTTCCCATGATATGGAAACAACCTTGATAACCATTTCAGAAGTGTGATGCACAAGTCATCATGAACCGTTGGTGGGAGATTGAGAAGAGTAAAGCTGCAAAATTCAAACCAGTAAAAAACTTGTCATAAGGATATCATACGTGGTTAAAATAGAACAATTACTGCAGTGAAAAGCAAAAAGAGAGGGTTATTGTAAGTTCACTACAGACAAAACCTTACCATTTGAAGGACCACACCGATTTGAAGCACCACTAACTCTGAGAAATTCTGCTACCTAACGGAATGATTCTCCCACCAATTTGACAGCTCATGAAAGAGAGGAGAGATTGAACCTCGTACAAAAACGCTATAAATAAGGACCTCTAGGGATGAAGTAGGGATCCGAATTTCTGCGCCGTTACTCTGGAGAAATCATTCCAAAACCCTAGTTAAAAAAGCTATGTTTTGAACTTGTTGAGATTTTCACACCGAAGCTCAACAAGCTCGAGCTAGATCCCTGTCAAAACCGAGACAAACCCAAATCATAAAGAAGAACGGAAGAGGAGAGGAAGCGTAGAAGAGGAGGATCCAAAGTTCAGAAGGAAGAAAAGGAGAAGAAATCAAAATACCTCAAGGTCGGTTACATCGCCGGTAAGCTCGTCGGAAAATCCATTTTCCGGCGGGCTTTATATTACTTTCCCCCTTTGTTAATCTGCATATTTCTGTTTGTATATCTTCTTGTTTACCATACCATTGTGAGCTGTTTGCTTGTTGTGGTTGAATCATGAATCTTTAGAGTTTGCTTGCATGTGTTTGAATCTGTAGCACACGAATGTTTGGTTACTCGTTAGATTTAGGTTTAAGGCTTAGATTAGAGTTTTGTTTTGGGGATTTTCATTGAAGGTTCAGGGAAATGACCTTTTATGGTTTAGCATCCACGAGAGGCCGAGTGAAGAAGACGAAACGTGTCGTCCCTTTTGGTTTTTACGCTTTAAGACTGATCCTTCAGCAGTGTTTATTTTTTTGGTTTTATGTTTAATTAATGAGAACAGTTGGCAAATTAATGGATATTAGCGAAGGTTGGCAATTCTCAAGGAGGCACGCGTGCGTTTTTTTTATTTATTATTTGGGAAAGACCAAACGGTCACTCAACCGACGCCCCTCGCTTTCCTCATGCTTCTAGACAGATTGTTAAAATTGGGCTTAAGGCCCACTCTTTTTTTGCTGATTGATTGTTTTTGGTGTAGGAAAGTTGCGGGCCTTAGGGCCAACTCCGAGTCCCTCTTAGTTTAGAACTCTGTTGGGCCTCTATAGTTTGGTGTTTCGGGGCTTCACCCCCTCCTTATTCCTCATACATCCTGATTTATCTTATTCGGTTTAGGTATTATTTTTTATAAAAAAATATTAAAACAACTATGATTAGTTAAAGATAGTAGAAATATTATTTAGTTTGATTATTGATTATTATTTATTTTGATTCATATCTTTGTTTACTTCGTTGGAATATTAATTAAATAGGAGATTAAATATTAGTATTAATAAGTATTTCTTTTCCTAAAATAAGGTCAATCTCGATCTAATACCACATAGGCTTTATCCAGACACATTAACCCTAATTCACCATACTTAAATAATATTCTCTTAAAATTATTTAATAATTTAATTTTGAATGAAAAGGAGAATAGTAAGCTTCCGCTTTACTACCTCTCGACTATTCGAATAATTGGCGTACGCCATATTGCTCGAATTGTCGTCATTTAATTAAAACCTTAAAAAACTCTATAAAATTAAAATCATTTTCCCAATTTAATTATTCTAATATTCTCTTAAAATTATTTAATAATTTAATTTTGAATGAAAAGGAGAATAGTAAGCTTCCGCTTTACTACCTCTCGACTATTCGAATAATTGGCGTACGCCATATTGCTCGAATTGTCGTCATTTAATTAAAACCCTAAAAATTCTATAAAATTAAGATTATTTTCTCAAATTAATTACAAATTCTAAAAACACTATTTAAATTAATCTTGAATGAAAAGGAGATTAGTGAGCATCCGCTTCATTATCTCTCGATTATTCGGATAATTGGCGTACGCCATATTGCTCGAATTTTTGTCATTTAATTAAAACCCCAAAACTCCTTAACTAAAATTACTCCCTCGATTAATTACAAATCCCAAAAGTATTATTTTAAATTAATTTTGAATGAAAAGGAGAATAGTAAGCTTCCGCTTTATTATCTCTCGATTATTCGAATAATTGGCGTACGCCACATTGCTCGAATCTTCGTCATCAAATTAAAACACAATCGAATAAATTCAAAACACCTTCACAAATCAAACTTAATTCCTCGCCCCCGTGCGACCAACAACTTAAAAATTCTTTTCAAAAGAACACTGTTAATCCTTTCTAATGCGCATAACAAACCAATGCTTAAGCCTCCGCCGAGAGTAAACAAGCCAGCGTTTAGCCTTTAGAGCGCGATCTACACAGTTGTTCATTAAAAGACACCAACAAAAAACCGTAGTTGCCCGAACTACGAATGCTCTGATTTCCTTATTACACCATAAGGAATACGTAGGCACGAGATTGCGAGATCTTGGCGAGCACACTAATAAAAAACCTCCCATTCCCCCCTCCTGAGGTCTTCATCCATCCTTATTCAATATTTAATTACTCGAAGAAAGCGAATAACATTAAACTAACATTCAAATAGCAAATTAGACTAAAAGGTTCCCGTTGAGTACAACGGACGTGAGGGGTGCTAATACCTTCCCCTTACGTAATCGACTCCCGAACCCGAATATGGTTGCGACGACCATTATTCTTTTTTTTTAAAGGTTTTATCGATATTTTCCTATTCCTTCATTGGGATAAATAAAGTTCGGTGGCGACTCTGTTCGAACATAAAACTTTTCCGCGACCATCGCGAGGAATCGCATTTTTCGAGGTGCGACAGATGGCGACTCTGCTGGGGACATTGCTCCAAGCAAGAGAGAGTCAAGCCTAACTTAGTCAATTTGCTATATGTTGCCTATGAGGGTAATAGGGATAAATTCCCGCTGTTTTGAGCAGTATATGCAATATTGAAATGTACTAATATTGTGGTTGTTGTTTGGTATAATCTGACATGCTTATGTGATGAAAGATTGATGATGTATAATGATGTACATGATGCTGTGAATGTATATATTATGCATGTATGTGTGAATGGACTGTTGTATGGCTCAGAGTGTGAGCATATGTTTATTCTTGAATTATTGTTGATGTTGCATTGCTAGATGATTAGCATGCATGGCATAGCCTTCGGGGCTGTAGCTAATTCCCATAGTGAGGAATTAGTGAGTGAACCATTGTGGGTTTGTTGTTGATGTTTGCATACTAGATGATTAGTGTGCATAGTCTAGCCTTCGGGGCTGTAGCTAATTCCCATGGTGAGGAATTAGTGAGTGAGTCACTAGGTCTCAAATGAGTGGGACTAGTGAGCTTAGTAGCCGTATCTGGAGGGATCGGTGAGCTTGAACTATATGTTCGAGAATAGTCGGTACCGCATGTGTAGAGTCTCATTGCATAAAAATATGTATGGCGTATAATATGAATGGATGTGTTCCAATATTATACGTGTGTGGTGTTGTTGTTAAGTATGATTTGAGATTATACTGGTATTGTATATTGATGTTGAGTATGATGTTTAAGCCAATGAGCTATTACTGAATGTGTATTGCAATTAGGGTGATTGATGTGTTAATTACTTGGCATTACATGTTGTTTTATAATGCTTATTATATTGATTGAGGAACTCACCCTTACAACTATTTTTCAGGTAACGAGAAATGAGTTGAGTAGAAGCAAATGCTTGGAGTCTATTGTAGTCTCCCTAGTGGGTCATGCTCTGATAGATGTAACATCGGGCGGGAACACTTTGATTATTATTGTTGTTGTGGTTGAACTAAATTACATGTGATGTTACATGTTTTGCATGATTGAGTTGACCTCTATCCGCTGCGTAATTGTGCAAATACTTTATATTTAAATTAACTAAAAGAGCATGATTGTTATATTGTTTAAGTGGTGTGGAATGTTTGTGTGACACCCTTGGTGCACTATTACTCTGATTATATGTTTATTATTTTAATAAGATTTTTGAGGTATTTTAGAAGGGTGTTACATTAGTGGTATCAGAGCATAGTCGGTCGTGTCGAGTCGTAATTATTCTGTTTTCCCTGTACGGGATAGGAGTTGTGTAACCCTATCAGTACTTATTGTTTTAGTTTGTTGGGTTTTCAGAATAGAGATGGCTGGAAGAGGCAGAGATGATGCTGCGATTGCTGAGGCTCTGGGTATGCTGGCTGGAGTACTTGGAGGGAATCCAAATGTTGTAGGAATGGGAGCTGCTCGTCAACTGAGTGAGTTCCAGAAGAACAATCCTCCAATGTTCAAGGGAGCATACGATCCAGATGGTGCTCAGAAGTGGTTGAAGGAGATCGAGAGGATCTTCAGAGTAACTGAGTGTGCTGATAACCAGAAGGTCAGGTTCGGTACACATATGCTGTCAGAGGAAGCTGATGATTGGTGGGTTGCTACCCGCACTGAGTTGGAATCTGCTGGGAATACTGAGATCACTTGGGTTGTGTTCAGGGAAAGGTTCCTGAGAAAGTATTTTCCAGAAGATGTCAGAGGAAAGAAAGAGATAGAGTTTTTGGAATTGAAGCAGGGTAACAGGTCGGTTACTGAGTATGCTGCGAAGTTCACCGAGCTGTCAAAGTACTATACTCCCTATAATGAGGCTGCTGGAGAATTTTCGAAATGTGTGAAGTTTGAGAACGGGTTGCGTCCTGAGATCAAACAAGCTATTGGATATCAGAGGATCAGGGTGTTTTCTGACTTGGTTGACTGTTGCAGAATTTTTGAACAGGATTCCAAGGCTAGAGCAGAGAGCTATCAGCAGAGGGTTGATAGGAAGGGTAAGAATCAGATGGATCGTGGAAAACCGTATGCAGCTGGCAAAGGTTTTCAGAAGCAGAGTGGCATGAAGAGGCCTAGTGGGGGAGACTCTAGTGCTCCTGCTAAGTGTTATAGATGTGGTCGGGCTGGACATCGTGTTCATGAGTGTACCAGTGCTGAGATGAAGTGTTTCAAGTGTGGGAAGGGTGGTCACTTGGCTGCAGAGTGCCGATTGAAGACTGTAACTTGTTTCAACTGTGGAGAGTTGGGTCATATCAGTCCCCAGTGTCCTAAGCCGAAGAAGGAGAATCAGTCAGGAGGCAAGGTTTTTGCTCTATCAGGTTCTGAGACTTCTGCAGATGATCGTTTGATCAGAGGTACGTGTTATATTAATGGCTTTCCTCTTATAGCTATTATTGACACAGGTGCTACTCATTCTTTTATATCTGTGGATTGTGCTGTGAAGCTTAAATTAGAGATATCTGAGATGCGTGGAAGTATGGTGATTGATACTCCTGCAAAGGGTTCAGTGACTACTACTTCGGTTTGTTTGAGTTGTCCTTTGAATATTTTTGGTAGAGATTTTGGGATAGACCTTGTGTGTCTTCCATTAGTGCAGATTGACGTTATCTTGGGTATGAACTGGTTGGTGTTTAACCGAGTTTATATCAACTGTTTTGATAAGACGGTGATATTTCCTGAGACTGAGGAAGGGCAGAGTCTGTTTCTATCAGCCAGGCAGGTGAATGAGGAAGTGGCAGATGGGGCAGAGTTGTTTATGCTGTTGGCAACTTTAGAGGCTAAAGATAAACTAGTGATTCGTGATCTAGCAGTGGTGTGTGATTTTCCTGATGTGTTTCCGGAAGAAGTGAATGAGTTACCGCCAGAGCGTGAAGTTGAGTTCTCGATTGAATTGGTACCTGGTACTAGACCGATATCGATGGCTCCGTACCGTATGTCTACTGTTGAGTTAACTGAATTGAAGAGTCAGTTGGAAGATCTGTTGGATAAGAAGTTTATTCGTCCGAGTGTGTCACCGTGGGGTGCACCAGTGTTGTTGGTTAAGAAGAAAGAAGGTACTATGAGGTTGTGTGTGGACTACAGGCAACTGAATAAAGTGACGATCAAGAATCGGTATCCTTTGCCGAGGATTGATGATTTGATGGATCAGTTGGTTGGTGCGAGTGTGTTCAGCAAGATAGATTTGAGATCTGGGTATCATCAGATACGTGTGAAAACTGAGGATATTCAGAAGACTGCTTTCAGAACGAGGTATGGACATTATGAGTATTCTGTAATGCCTTTTGGTGTGACTAATGCGCCTGGAGTATTTATGGAGTACATGAATAGGATTTTCCATCCGTACTTGGATCAGTTTGTTGTGGTGTTTATCGATGACATTTTGGTGTATTCGAAATCTGAAGAAGAGCATGCTGAGCATTTGAGAGTGGTTTTAGGAGTGCTGCGAGAAAAGCAGTTATTTGCTAAACTGTCTAAGTGTGAATTTTGGTTAGAAGAAGTTAGTTTTCTTGGTCATGTGATTTCAAGAGGTGGTGTTGCTGTTGATCCTTCTAAGATAGAAGCGGTATCTAAGTGGGAAGCTCCGAAGTCTGTTGCTGAGATTCGAAGTTTCCTTGGTTTGGCTGGTTATTATAGGAAGTTCATTGAGGGATTTTCTAAGTTGGCATTACCGTTGACGATGTTGACTAGAAAGGGGCAAGCGTTTGTTTGGGACTCAAAATGTGAAGAAGGTTCCCAAGAGTTAAAGAGAAGGTTGACTACTGCTCCTATTTTGACGTTACCGAGTTCGTCGGAACCATTTGAAGTTTACTGTGATGCTTCATTGTTGGGTTTAGGTGGTGTGTTGATGCAGAATAAGCAGGTTATAGCTTATGCTTCGAGACAGCTGAGAGTTCATGAAAGGAACTATCCGACGCACGATTTAGAGTTGGCAGCTGTAGTGTTTGTTTTGAAGTTGTGGAGGCATTACTTGTATGGATCAAGATTTGAGGTTTTCAGTGACCATAAGAGTTTAAAGTATTTGTTTGATCAGAAAGAGCTGAATATGAGACAGAGGAGATGGTTAGAGTTTCTGAAGGATTATGATTTTGGTTTGAATTACCATCCGGGTAAAGCAAATGTAGTGGCTGATGCATTGAGTCGGAAATCATTACATATGTCTATGTTAATGGTTAAGGAATTGGATTTAATTGAGCAGTTTAGAGACTTGAGTTTGGTGTGTGAGAGTACTCACAACAGTGTTAAATTGGGAATGTTGAAGTTAACGAGTGGTATTCTGGAGGAGATCAGAGAGGGTCAGAAATCCGATATGCTTTTGGTTGATAAGTTGACTTTAGTGAATCAAGGTCGAGGTGGTGAATTCAGAGTTGATGAGAACGGTGTTTTGAAATTTGGTAGTCGGGTGTGTATTCCGAATGTTATTGAGCTTAAGAAGAGTATTCTTGAGGAGGGACATCGTAGTGGCCTAAGTATTCATCCTGGAGCTACGAAGATGTATCATGATTTGAAGAAGTTATTTTGGTGGCCGGGAATGAAAAGAGAAATTGCGAGTTTTGTTTATTCTTGTTTAACTTGTCAGAAGTCAAAGATTGAGCATCAGAAGCCGTCTGGACTAATGCAACCGTTGGCTATTCCAGAGTGGAAGTGGGACAGTATCAGTATGGATTTTGTTTCTGGTTTACCGAGGACAAGTAAGAATTTTGAAGCCATTTGGGTGATCGTGGATAGATTGACGAAGTCGGCTCATTTCATTCCGATCAGAATGGATTATCCGTTAGAGAGATTAGTTGAGTTGTATATTGAGAAGATTGTAAGTTTGCATGGTATTCCGTCTAGGATTGTTTCGGACAGAGATCCTAGATTTACATCGAAGTTCTGGGAAGGTTTGCAGAAGGCTTTGGGAACTAAGCTGAGACTGAGTTCTGCATATCATCCGCAGACTGATGGTCAGACTGAGAGGACGATTCAGTCACTAGAGGATCTTTTGAGAGCTTGTGTTTTGGAAAAGGGAGGTGCTTGGGATTGTTATTTGCCTTTGATTGAGTTCACCTACAACAATAGTTTTCATTCGAGCATTGGTATGGCACCGTTTGAAGCTTTGTATGGTAGGAGATGTCGGACACCTTTATGTTGGTATGAGTCCGGTGAGAGTGTTGTGGTCGGACCGGAGATTGTTCAACAAACTACGGAAAAGATTAAGATGATTCAGGAGAAGATGAGAATTGCTCAGAGTCGTCAGAAGAGTTATCATGACAAGCGGAGGAAGTCACTTGAGTTCCAAGAGGGAGATCATGTGTTTCTTCGCGTCACTCCGATAACTGGTGTTGGTCGAGCTTTGAAGTCGAAGAAGTTGACACCTCGATTTATTGGTCCTTATCAGATTTTGGAGAGGATAGGAGAAGTAGCCTATCGTATCGCCTTACCGCCGTCGCTTGCGAATTTGCATGAAGTTTTTCATGTGTCTCAGTTGAGGAGGTACATTCATGATCCGTCGCATGTAGTCCAAATAGATGATGTACAGGTGAGAGATAACCTGACTGTTGAAACATCACCTATGAGGATCGAGGATCGAGAGTTGAAGCAGTTGCGGGGTAAAGAGATTGCCTTGGTGAAGGTAGCTTGGGGAGGACCAGCAGGTGGCAACGTGACTTGGGAACTGGAGAGTAAGATGAAGGAGTCTTACCCAGAGTTGTTCGCTTGAGGTATGTTTTCGAGGACGAAAACTCTTTTAGTGGGGGAGAGTTGTAACACCCCGATAATAATAAAATAATTATTTGAATTGAGTTAATAATTTAATTATTAATTTAATTAAATAATTGGAAATTTTATTATTATCATTATTTTTTTGAATTATTATTATTTTGGAATAATAATTATTATTTGGAAAATATATATAAGATGGAATTAAGGAAAAAGTCCCATGAGGAGTAAAAACATTTTCACGTGAAAACAGAGAAATCGTGAAAAAGGAAAAGGGCAGAGAAGAGGAGAAAGGAGCTGAAGAGCAAAGGTTGAAGAACGGAAAGGCTTGAAGCTCAAAGATTCGCCGGATTGTTAAGGTAAGGGGGGTTTATCGTCGATTAATGGGTATTTTGGGATAATATGTCATGGGTAGTGATAAGCCGTTAATTTGACCCTAATTGGGATTTGTAAATGTTGAAATGTTGTTGGGTGAACTGTGCTGAAAGTTGAAATTAAATCGGTATTTGTGTGAGTAATGTTTTCCCGATCGTATAGCTGTTTACGGAATCGGAATCGGAGGTCCGGAAGTCCTCCAACGGCGGAATTCTGCATTTTGCCGTGTGTTAGCGCAGGAATTGTTGTTTGGTCTGCGTTAACCGGTTAACCCAGGGTGTTAACCGGTTAACACTGTATTGAAATGTGAAAATATTGAGTTTTGCCTGCGTTAATCGGTTAACCCAGGGCGTTAACCGGTTAACACTGTTGCGTTTTGCCAGAAAGTGAGTTTTGCCTGCGTTAACCGGTTAACCCAGGGCGTTAACCGGTTAACACTGTTGCAGAGTGAAAAATTATTGGTTTTAAATGTGGTGTACCTAATTGAGGGTTGGCCTATGTTGCCTATGGTGTAATAGGGATAAATTCCCGCTGTTTTGAGCAGTATATGCAATATTGAAATGTACTAATATTGTGGTTGTTGTTTGGTATAATCTGACATGCTTATGTGATGAAAGATTGATGATGTATAATGATGTACATGATGCTGTGAATGTATATATTATGCATGTATGTGTGAATGGACTGTTGTATGGCTCAGAGTGTGAGCATATGTTTATTCTTGAATTATTGTTGATGTTGCATTGCTAGATGATTAGCATGCATGGCATAGCCTTCGGGGCTGTAGCTAATTCCCATAGTGAGGAATTAGTGAGTGAACCATTGTGGGTTTGTTGTTGATGTTTGCATACTAGATGATTAATGTGCATAGTCTAGCCTTCGGGGCTGTAGCTAATTCCCATGGTGAGGAATTAGTGAGTGAGTCACTAGGTCTCAAATGAGTGGGACTAGTGAGCTTAGTAGCCGTATCTGGAGGGATCGGTGAGCTTGAACTATATGTTCGAGAATAGTCGGTACCGCATGTGTAGAGTCTCATTGCATAAAAATATGTATGGCGTATAATATGAATGGATGTGTTCCAATATTATACGTGTGTGGTGTTGTTGTTAAGTATGATTTGAGATTATACTGGTATTGTATATTGATGTTGAGTATGATGTTTAAGCCAATGAGCTATTACTGAATGTGTATTGCAATTAGGGTGATTGATGTGTTAATTACTTGGCATTACATGTTGTTTTATAATGCTTATTATATTGATTGAGGAACTCACCCTTACAACTATTTTTCAGGTAACGAGAAATGAGTTGAGTAGAAGCAAATGCTTGGAGTCTATTGTAGTCTCCCTAGTGGGTCATGCTCTGATAGATGTAACATCGGGCGGGAACACTTTGATTATTATTGTTGTTGTGGTTGAACTAAATTACATGTGATGTTACATGTTTTGCATGATTGAGTTGACCTCTATCCGCTGCGTAATTGTGCAAATACTTTATATTTAAATTAACTAAAAGAGCATGATTGTTATATTGTTTAAGTGGTGTGGAATGTTTGTGTGACACCCTTGGTGCACTATTACTCTGATTATATGTTTATTATTTTAATAAGATTTTTGGGGTATTTTAGAAGGGTGTTACAGTTTGCTGCGGATTTTCAAATGCCATGCATAGCGCGCGTTTTAGGGTTGAATGCTGAAACACAGTCGTTTTGGCTGTTAGCGCGCGTTTGGATTCAAAAATGCACACGGTTCGAATCTGGCTGGAGACTTATTTCAAATTGCCATGCATTTTCTCCTTTTCCCTCCTTATTTCACACTTTAGCTCCATTTCATTTTTTTAAATTCTCTCTCAACTTCAAAAAATCATTTAAAATTGAAAATAATCCAAATGACCTCCAATTTTTTGCATTGTGATTCTCATGTTGTCTATTTTTTTGTGATTATTAAAATGCAAGTTGTGCTTGGCTGGATATTTTTTGGTGCTAGAATGTTTGAGTACATGTCCATATTTGACCTTGCCTTGGTTATCATGTTGTGAAATGCTGGTCTTTGATCCAATGCTTCTGAAATTTTGCATGTTGAAACTAGACACATTGCTTGACATTTTGGTGTTGATTTGGTATTTTTATCAATTGTCAATTCTGTTTTATGAATGTGCTAAGTTGGTGTGACAATTTGTGTCACACCTTGTGATGTTCAACTTGAATGATGGGTTTGCCATGCCAAATGATCTCTAATTGCCCTGATTTTTTGTGTGATGCATGTTATAAATGTTGAGATTGATCATGAATTTTGTTGGAATTATTTGAATCATTTATGATTTAATTGAGATTTTTCATTCTGGTTGATCACATTTGAGCTTTGAAATTGCCTTGAACTTCAATTGATCATGAAATGCTTTTGGTTAATGATTTTGATATGGGACCTTTTGAGGTTTGTTCTTGATTGAATGAAGATGATTCATGTTAAATTTCATGTTCTGTTTTGAATGTTTGACCCTCTTTTGACCCTAGGCTTTGACCTAGTGGTTTGGACTCACTGTTTGGACTGTGGATTTCAGGTTAAGAAGCACATGGCCATGGTTGGAGTGGTTCACTCATTTGAGTTGATTAATTGATTAATGTTGGCTAATATTGAGTTGTTTTGTAGGCTTTGAGAACAAGTTGTCTTATGGCTTACACATTGTTGCTTGATGCTTTGTCTATCTGTCTGACTATTAATGACTGTTGTCTGTCTGTTTATTTGAACTATGTACTGATTGGTTTAGATTTTTCACAGGTACCTTAGTTGCTTTGAGTTCTTTTGAACTTGCTTTGCTTTGTTTGGTTGCTTAACCATTGAGGTATAATTCCTTTGACTTCATGTAGTCTGGAAGACCTGTCATGTTATGTGGGCAGGCACCTGTCTGAAGCCCTCCTTAAGAGGCAATGCTTGTGAATGTTTACTTTTGTGCCAAGCAGGTAAAGACCTCTTAAGAGGCAATTGGCAGATAAAAGGGATGTGCAATCCATCCCCTGCTATTCAGTTGAGTCATTCATTCTGCTCACACCATTGTGTTGATGCACTTTGAATCAAAACCCAAGATCCATGTTGTGTCAGTCATATGTGGAGAAGAGTTCCTACAGTCTGGACTCCCACACTTTCATTTGTCTGAAGCTCTCCCAGGCCAGGGATAAGAGCTGTGAGGTCTTACCCTCACTTCCCATTTCATCTGCTTCACCCTAACTCTCAATGTTAGGGTTAAGAGCTAAATACACCCGATTCCAGTTGGCTTGTGTTTCACAGCCTAACCTTGTATGAGCCCAATTGTGTGCATATAGTGTGTGTGCTTGCTTTTTGTGCTTGTATGTATTTGCCTGTGCTGTGTAGGATAGCTTGCTTCCTGTGCAAGTTAGATAGAAACCTTAACATAGGGATCGTATGCATGATAACTTCTAGGCTCGAGTCGTAGTCTCCCTAGTAGTTTGTGTCTCCCTTTGTATCTGGTTAGGTTAGAAGTTCTTTCCCTGTGTAGGGGAACTACGTTGCCCTGATCCTCATACCAGATGAGGTACGTAGGCAGGAGATGAGCTGATCTCTCCGGGCGCCCTTTTTCTTTTTCAGCCCCTTTGTGTGTGTTTGGAGTCTGACGTAAGTCCAACGATTAGCAGTTGGTTTCCTGTGTCTTGTTTGCTTGTCGGAGTCTGACATAAGTCCAGCGATTGGCAGTCGGTTTCCAGTGTGTGTTTGTTGGTTCGGAGTCTGATGTAAGTCCAGCGATTGGCATTCGGTTTCCATGTTTGCCTGTTTGTGTGGAGTCTGACGTAAGTCCAGCGATTGGCAGTCGGTTTCCTGTGTGGTTTTGTTTGGCGTGCGTTAGCCGAGCTACGAGTGCTCTGATTCCTCTCTAGTCAGAGAAGATACGTATGCATAGGATGCGACATCCTAGCGAGCACATTTCCCCCTGTCCCGAACTACGTCGACTCTGATGACTGTGTATGACAGGCTACGTAGGCCCAGGATGCGCTATCCTGTCGAGTCCCGTTTCTTTGTCTTTCTGTGTTTCCTTCCAGCCTTGTGCAGTGTGTGAGCAGTTTCTAGCAACCTTATCCTTTCTTTTGAGCGTGGATCCCGTCGAGTACGATGGATGCGTAGGGGTGCTAATACCTTCCCTTCGCATAACCGACTCCCGATCCCATCTTTCTCTGGTCGCGAGACCACGTCTTTTCCAGGTTTACTTCGAGCGTTTCCTTTCCCTCCTTTGGGATAAATAACGCACGGTGGCGGCTCTGTTGTGTCTTTCTCCCGCCGGTTTTTCGCGTAATGCGACAGCTGGCGACTCTGCTGGGGACTTCCCAAGAAGTTGACCTCTTGCTGGTCCATTTTCCCTAAGCGAGTCTCTCCTAGCGCTCTCTAGGATAGGGTTTGGTTGCTTTTGCTGTTTCATTTATTGCATTCATTTATTTATTGTTTGTATTTATGTTTGTATTCATGTTTGCATTCATCATCTTTTCATCTGTGCTGGCTGTGCTGTGTTTGTCTCTCTGTTGGGGTGGGAGTTACATGAGGTAAAAGGCCCAATACCCAGGCTATGAGTGAACTCTAGGATACCTAGGAATAGAGTGATTCTTGGGAAGCGGGTGGTATTGCGCCACTTAGCGGAACTTGATATCACGAGCAGTTCAGATCCTGATGGGGTATTATCGTTACATACTTCGGGTGTGTATATGATGATATTCTATGAAAGGGTTATGTATCCTGCGTTTCTCTTAACCTTACCCTGACCTAGATTACACCCGTGAGTGGGGAGGGAATGATCATTATTACAGGTACAGTTGGTGACTTGTTGATGACTTGTTGGTGACTTGTGATCC
This sequence comes from Lathyrus oleraceus, assembly GCF_024323335.1. NCBI lineage: Eukaryota > Viridiplantae > Streptophyta > Magnoliopsida > Fabales > Fabaceae > Lathyrus > Lathyrus oleraceus. The sequence continues at coordinate 199,788,231 of NC_066583.1, forward strand.
TGTTGGTGACTTGGTTCTACAGATTGGGTCTCAGATGAATTGTGGGTCTCAGATGATTTTGTGGTTCCGAATTCAAGCCAAAGCTTTGATCCTGTGCTCCGAGATACACAGCCAGCCAGTCTTGTCTGCATCATTTGCATCATAGCATGTTTATTTTCAAAAAAATAATGTAATGAAAAAAGAAATGAAAAAAAAGAAAAAAGAAAAGAAAAGCTAATCTCTTCATGCATATCATTTCTCAGGTTCATTCAGGGGTCTATTCACTGTGAGAGATGGCATCAGTTCCAGAGTTGAAGCGGAAGACTTGTTCTTACAGTTTTCACCGTGAGCCTTTGACGTCTTTGATAGAGTTGAGCAACTTTGTGACCGGCGGTAACCAGAAGATGTTTGCTGATCAGTATGGGGATGTGTTGACACTGTTGAGGATGGTGGTAGATCCAGTGCCGTTGTAGACTCTTCTACAGTTCTATAACCCAGAGCTTCGTTGTTTCACCTTCCAGGATTATCAGCTAGCTCCTACTCTTGAAGAGTACTCCATTCTGCTGAATGTCCCGATCCGGTATCAGGTTCCTTTCTTGGATGTCCCGAAGGAGGTTGATTTCAGAGTTGTTGCCAGAGCTCTTCATCTGAGTATTAAGGAAGTGAGTGACAATTGGAAACCCAGTGGTGATGTGGTGGGGTTGCCTTTGAAGTACTTGTTGAGGAGGGCTAGAGAAGAAGCGAAGAAAGGAAATTGGGAAGCTTTTCATGCTCAGCTAGCTATCATGATTTATGGGATTGTCTTGTTCCCAAGTATGCCTAATTTCGTGGATTTTGCTGCAGTCATTATATTCCTTGGAGGAAACCCAGTTCCTACTTTGTTAGCTGACACTTACTATGCTATTCACAGTAGACATGGTAAGGGTGGAGCTATCAGATGCTGTCTCCCATTGCTACTCAGATGGTTCTTGTCTCTCCTGCCAGTCAGTGGACCTTTTGTGGATGCTCAGAGCACTCATAAGTGGACTCAGAGGATTATGTCTCTTACCTCTTATGATATCAGATGGCAATCTTACCAGATGGATGTGCGTAATGTCATCATGAGTTGTGGAGAGTTTCGTAATGTGCCACTTGTAGGGACTAAGGGTTGCATCAACTACAACCCGGTTCTTTCTCTTCGCCAGTTGGGGTTTGTGATGAATGGAAGACCACTTGATGCTGAGATAGTTGAAAGTGTGTATTTTGAGAAGCGGAATGACCCTGCTAGATTGGAGCAAGTAGGAAGAGCTTGGAAAACCATTGGTGTCAAGGATGGAGCTGTCTTGGGGAAGAAGTTTGCTGTTGCTATGCCTGATTACACTGATTGGGTCAAGAAGAGAGTTGAGACTTTGCTGTTGCCCTATGATAAGATGGAGTCTTTGCAAGTGCAACCACCTTTGATCCTTGCTGAGAGTGTGCCTGCTGAGCAGTACAAGCAAGCCTTGATGGAGAATCGCCGGTTGAAGGAGAAGGAACAAGATACTCAGATGGAGCTTTACAAAGCCAAAGCTGATAAGTTGAACTTGGCTCATCAACTCAAAGGCATGCAGGGTGAGGATGTTGCTAGACTGAAGGGCAAGAAGAGGTCCTATGAGGAGATAGAGGCACTGTTGAATGCAGAACACCGTGAGTGCTTGAGGTTGCAGAGAGCTGAAGCCAATTATCAAAAGAAGATAAGAGACTTGGAGAAGCAACTCAGAGACAAAGACATCCAATTGAAGAAGGAAGTTGACTTGAGACATGCATCAGAGGACCAGCTTGGAGGAGAAGTTGTGGAGCTCAAAAGACAACTGAAGGAGAAGATCACTCCCCTGCCAGAATGTTCAGAATGTGACCTGTTGATAGACCAGTGCCATTACCTGAAGACGCTCATTCCTGGAGGACATCTTTCCTAGCTTGTATCTGTTGTTTATGTTGAGAATCACCTACAGGCTTGTTGGATGGGATTCATTGTGGTACTCTGATCATTGGGATCATTGTCTGAATATTGTTGTATGATTCTTGTTGCTCATATATGTAGATGAGGTTGTTGATGTTTCACCTTGGTGCTCACTATCTTGTGTATGTTGCTTCTTTGTTGTTTGTATTGCAGGTTGCCATTTCTTGAAAGATGAATCAGGCTCTTGAATGCCTGAGAAATGAACATATCATGTGCATCATACGCATCATTAACATCATACACATATCATTTTGCATTACAGGTGTTCTTGCTCAAGACTTCTCACTATGGTTCCTGTGTCAGGCAGGATAGCTGATCAACGTCCGCACCGTTACGCAACCAGATTGAATCAACAGAGGAACATGGACCAGGTTCAAGCAGAATTGGCAGAGATGAGGGCTAATATGGCCCAATTTATGATAATGATGCAAGGGGTCGTTCAAGGGCAAGAGGAGCTGTGTGCCTTAGCCCAGAGACAGGAAGCCGTTCTACCACCCAGTCGTGCTTCACCAGTGGGTGCACCTGTGACCGATAATGCTGCTGTTGTTGCTCCCGTTAACGATTATGCCGTGGGAGATGATTTGAGGGGTATTCGGATTAATGGACAACCTCTTGCTGCAGAGACTGTTAATGCCAGAGCAACTCGTGCTCCCGTGCGCCATCCTGCTCCGCTGGTTGACAGGCAGGAAGACATGTTTACCCTGCTCAGTGAGGATGATGAAGTTGTGGGAAGAACTGACGAACGAGATAGGAAGGTTGATGCCCTAGCTGAAAAGATCAGAGCCATAGAGTGTCAGAACTCTTTGGGTTTTGATGTGACCAACATGGGTTTGGTGGAAGGGTTGAGAATTCCCTACAAGTTCAAGGCGCCGTCCTTTGACAAATACAACAGTACTTCTTGTCCTCGCACCCATGTGCATGCATATTATAGGAAGATCTCTGCTTATACAGATGATGAGAAAATGTGGATGTATTTCTTCCAGGATAGCTTGTCTGGGGCTTCCTTGGATTGGTACATGGAACTGAAGAGTGACTCTATCTGAAGCTGGAGAAATCTGGGTGAGGCCTTCCTGAGGCAATATAAGCATAACATGGACATGGCGCCGAGCCGGACTCAGTTGCAGAGTCTTTGTCAGAAATCAGGTGAAAGCTTCAAGGAGTACGCCCAGAGATGGCGTGAGTTGGCTGCAAGAGTACAACCCCCTATGCTGGAGAGGGAACTGACTGATATGTTCATCGGTACATTACAAGGTGTATTCATGGACCGGATGGGAAGCTGCCCGTTCGGTAGTTTTTCAGATGTTGTAATCTGTGGGGAGAGGACAGAGAGCTTGATTAAAGCTGGGAAGATTCAGGATGCTGGTTCCTCATCTTCAAAGAAGCCGTTTGTTGGGGCACCCCGCAGGAGGGAGGGTGAAACCAATGCTGTGCAACACAAAAGAAGTACAAACAGAGGGCAATATCGCCAGGTTGCTGCCGTAACCATCCCAGCACCTCAACCACGTCAACAGCAACAACAGAGAGTTCAACAACCACCACCACCACAACAACAACAGCAACAACGTTCGTATCAGCCCAGACAGAGGATGCCTGATCGTCGTTTCGACCCGTTGCCGATGACCTATGCTGAGTTGTTGCCTGAACTGCTCAGATTGGGGTTTGTGGAGTTGCGCACTATGGCTCCGTTGACAAAAATACCACCTGGGTATGATGCCAACGTACGTTGTGATTTCCACTCTGGTGCTCCGGGGCACCATATTGAGAACTGCCGGGCTTTTCATCATAAGGTCCAGGACTTAATTGACGCCAAAACTATCAATTTTGCTCCTGTGCCTAATGTTGTGAACAATCCTATGCCTCAGCATGGTGCGCATAGAGTGAACAATTTGGAAGACGGTGAAGCTGAAGACTTGGTGGTCAGTGTTGATGAGATTCAGACTCCGTTGGTTGTTGTGAAGGATCGTTTGTTGAATGGGGGAGTATACCCGGGCTGTGATCAAAACTGTTCAGATTGTGTTCTTTCAGAGAATGGTTGTGTACAGTTGAGGGCTGGTATTCAGAATCTGATTGACGAGGGCTGTTTGCAGTTTGCTCGGGCTGTTAAAGATCGTGGGATGGTGTCAACTGTCACCATTTATTTCAAACCGTCTGAGGGACGTGGCCAGAGGACTGTCAGTGCATCTACAACTAGTGGTACTCCTGTTATCATTTCTGCTCTTGTAACCGTCAGTGCTCCAACTACCATCGTTTCTTCGGGAAGAAGGCCGGTTGAGAACAGTAGGGTTGTGCCGTGGAAGTATGACAACGCTTACCGTAGTAACCGAAGGGCTGGAAGTCAGGTCAGGCCAGTTAATCAGACTCCTGTAACTATTGGGATGCCAGCTAGAACTCCTGTGACTGTGAGTCCTGTTGTGGACAATGTTGGGGGATCAGGAGGTTTTACAAGAAGCGGTCGTCTGTTTGCTCCACAACCGTTGAGGGATAACAATGTCGAGGCTCTCGCCAAGGCTAGAGGTAAACAAGCCGTGGTGGAGGAAGAATCTGCTCAGAAAGAAGCGCCTGAGGGCTCGTTTGAGAAAGACGTGGAGGAGTTCATGAAGATTATTAAGAAGAGTGACTACAAGATTGTAGATCAGCTGAATCAGACTCCGTCCAAGATTTCTATCCTCTCACTGCTGCTTTGCTCTGAGGCACACTGTAATGCCTTGCTGAAAATGTTGAATCTGGCTTACGTGCCTCAAGAGATCTCTGTCAACCAGTTGGAGGGGGTTATTGCTAATGTGAGCACCAGGCATGGTTTGGGGTTCACAGACTTGGATCTGACGCCGGAAGGTCGTAACCATAACAAGGCCCTGCATATTACCATGGAGTGAAAAGGCACAGTATTGTCACATGTGTTGGTGGATATTGGCTCGTCTTTGAATGTGCTGCCTAAGAAGATTCTGGGTAAGATAGATGTTGAAGGGGTTGTCCTTACTCCGAGCGATCTGATTGTTGGTGCTTTTGATGGATCCAAGCGGTCTGTTTTTGGTGAAGTCACATTGCCGGTGAAGATTGGCCCGAAGGTGTTCAGTATTGTCTTCTATGTGATGGATATTCAGCCAGCATATAGTTGCTTATTGGGGCGTCCCTGGATTCACGCAGCTGGGGCAGTTTCGTCAACTCTCCACCAGAAGCTGAAGTACGTTTGGAACGGTCAGATTGTGACTGTGTGCGGTGAAGAAGGTATTCTGGTGAGTCACCTATCCTCTTTCAAGTATGTAGAGGTGGATGGCGAGATCCATGAAACTTTATGCCAGGCATTCGAGACCGTTTCTCTTGAGAGGGTGGCTTTTGCTGAGCAAAAGAAGCCAAGTGCCTCAATTGCATCGTACAAGCAAGCGGTGGAGGTTGTCAACTCTGGTAATTCAGAAGGCTGGGGCAAGATGGTGGATTTGCCTGTCAAAGAAGATAAATTCGGTATTGGTTATCAACCCCTGCAGGCAGAGCAGGATGAGCAGAAAGGGCCGAGTACCTTTACCAGCGCTGGGCTGATGAATCACGGTGATGTCTTTGCAACCAGTAGTGAAGACTGTGACAATGATTGTGATCTAGACAATTGGGTTCGCCCGTGTGCACCAGGGGAGTCGATCAACAACTGGACAACAGAAGATGTGGTCCAAGTTACTCTTCAAACAGAGCAATTTTCTTTTGTTTTTCATTTTGCACAAAACCCTACGTTCTGCCCAAGGCGTAGTGGTTCATTGTAGGGCCTCATCATGTTTTTCAATGATATCATTAATAAATGGCGTTTTGCAAACAATTTTGTGATCCATGTCTTTCTGTTTTTATTTTGCATTTTTCAAAAAAAAATAATAATAAAAATGGCAATGTTTTTGTTTTTGTGACTTTCTTGAACTCTTTTTTCTAAAATAAAGCATTAAACATGCAGAATCGATCTTACGGACTCCACTATGAACAATTCTGTTATGGCTCAGTATGATTTCAATAATCCCATCTACCAAGCTGAAGAGGAGAGTGAGGAAGACTGTGAACTCCCCAAAGAATTGGTCAGATTGTTGAAGCAGGAGGAAAGGGTCATCCAACCTCATCAGGAGGAGTTGGAGATTATTAATCTTGGTACTGAGGACGCCAGAAAAGATATTAGGATCGGGGCTGCTTTGAAGGAAGATGTCAAGAGAAGGTTGATTGAGATGCTGAGAGAATATGTGGAGATATTCGCCTTGTCGTATCAAGATATGCCTGGGTTGGATACTGATATTGTAGTGCATAGGCTACCTCTTAGAGAAGATTGTCCTTCAGTCAAGCAGAAGCTTCGGAGAACTAGTCCTGATATGGATGTTAAGATCAAGGAAGAAGTTCAGAAGAAGTTGGACGCGGGTTTTCTGTCAGTGACAACTTATCCCCCGTGGGTGGCCAACATCGTTCCCGTGCCGAAGAAAGACGGCAAAGTCAGAATGTGTGTCGATTACCGGGATTTGAATAGAGCGAGTCCGAAAGATGATTTCCCATTACCTCACACTGATGTATTGGTTGATAATACGGCTCAATCCTCGGTGTTCTCTTTCATGGATGGATTTTCTGGATATAATCAAATTAAGATGGCGCCAGAAGACATGGAAAAGACGACATTCATTACACCTTGGGGCACATTTTGCTATAAGGTGATGCCATTTGGGCTAAAGAATGCCGGTGCTACCTATCAGAGGGCTATGACGACTCTCTTTCATGACATGATGCACAAAGAAATTGAAGTGTACATGGATGACATGATTGCGAAGTCGCAGACAGAAGAGGAGCACCTGGTTAATTTGCAGAAGTTGTTTGACAGGCTGAAAAAGTTCAAACTGAGGCTGAATCCGAACAAGTGTACGTTTGGTGTGAGATCCGGTAAGCTGTTGGGTTTCATTGTCAGGGAGAAAGGGATTGAGGTTGATCCAGCAAAAGTCAAAGCTATACAAGAGATGCCTGAACCGAAAACTGAAAAGCAGGTTCGTGGGTTTTTAGGGAGATTGAACTACATTGCACGGTTTGTATCTCACCTAACTGCCACGTGTGAACCAATATTCAAATTGCTAAGAAAGAATCAAGCAATCAGGTGGAATGATGATTGTCAGAAAGCTTTTGACAAGATAAAAGAGTATTTGCAAAAACCTCCAATCCTTATACCTCCAGTTCCTGGGAGGCCTCTGATAATGTACCTGTCAGTGACTGAGAACTCGATGGGGTGTGTATTGGGACAGCATGACGAGTCTGGTCGAAAAGAGCATGCCATATACTACTTTAGCAAATAGTTTACCGACTGTGAAATCAAATATTCACAACTTGAGAAAACTTGCTGCGCTTTGGCCTGGGTTGCTCGCCGACTGAGGAAGTATATGTTGAACCATACTACCTTGTTGATTTCTAAGATGGATCCAGTGAAGTACATCTTTGAGAAGCCGACTCTCACCGGACGTGTTGCCCGTTGGCAGATGATCTTAACAGAGTATGATATTCAGTACATGTTGCAGAAGGCCATCAAAGGTAGTATTCTGTCGGACTACCTTGCCGAGCAACCGATTGATGATTATCAGCCGATGATGTTTGAATTCCCTGATGAAGACATCATGTATCTGAAGATGAAAGATTGTGAAGAGCCTCTTGTCAAGGAAGGACCGGATCCTGATGACAAGTGGACACTAATGTTTGATGGGGCTGTGAATGTGAATGGCAACGGTGTTGGGGCAGTGCTTATTAATCCAAAAGGGGCTCATATACCTTTTTCTGCCAGATTGACTTTTGACGTGACCAACAATGAAGCTGAGTATGAGGCTTGCATCATGGGGATAGAAGAAGCCATCGATCTGAGGATCAAAACTCTGGACATATATGGAGATTCCGCTCTAGTGATTAACCAGGTCAATGGAGATTGGAATACTAATCAGCCGCATTTGATTCCTTACAGAGATTACACCAGAAGAATACTGACGTTCTTCAAGAAGGTGAAGTTGTATCATGTCCCCCGGGATGAGAATCAGATGGCTGATGCTTTGGCTACTTTGTCTTCTATGATCAAAGTTCATTGGTGGAATCATGTGCCACATGTTGCGGTGAATCGACTCGAGAGGCCTGCGTATGTGTTTGCAGCCGAGTCTGTTGTTGATGAGAAACCGTGGTACTTTGACATCAAGAATTTCCTCAAGAGCCAGGAGTATCCTGAAGGAGCGTCAAAGAATGATAAGAAAACCCTGAGAAGGCTAGCTGGAAGCTTTTATTTGAATCAGGATGATGTGTTGTACAAGAGAAACTTTGACATGGTTCTGCTCAGATGCGTGGATAGACACGAAGCAGACATGTTGATGCAAGAAGTGCATGAAGGATCTTTTGGTACCCATGCTGGTGGTCATGCAATGTCCAAGAAATTGTTGAGAGCCGGTTATTACTGGATGACTATGGAATCCGATTGTTTCAAATACGCTCGGAAGTGCCATAAATGCCAGATTTATGCTGATAAGGTGCATGTACCACCAAGCCCTCTGAATGTTATGAATTCGCCTTGGCCGTTCGCGATGTGGGGCATTGATATGATTGGGAAGATCGAGCCTACTGCTTCTAATGGACATCGCTTTATCCTGGTTGCGATTGACTACTTCACCAAGTGGGTGGAAGCAGCTTCCTATGCTAATGTTACCAAACAAGTGGTTGCCCGGTTTATCAAGAAGGAAATCATCTGTCGCTATGGGGTTCCTGAGAGAATCATCACTGATAATGGTTCGAATCTTAATAACAAGATGATGAAAGAGCTTTGTAGAGATTTCAAGATTGAACATCACAATTCTTCTCCTTACAGACCGAAGATGAATGGTGCTGTAGAGGCGGCAAACAAGAATATTAAGAAGATTGTGCAGAAGATGGTCGTGACGTACAAGGATTGGCATGAGATGCTGCCTTTCGCTTTGCATGGGTACCGTACTTCAGTACGTACGTCGACCGGGGCAACCCCTTACTCCCTTGTGTATGGTATGGAAGCAGTCCTACCTGTTGAAGTGGAGATTCCTTCTTTGAGAGTCTTGCTGGATGTTAAGCTGGACGAAGCCGAGTGGATTCGAACAAGGTTTAACGAGTTGAGCCTTATCGAAGAGAGACGGTTAGCAGCGGTGTGCCATGGGCAGTTGTATCAGAGAAGGATGAAGAGAGCCTTTGATCAGAAAGTGCGTCCTCAAAGCTATCAGACTGGTGCTTTAGTTTTGAAAAGGATCCTTCCTCCCGGTACAGATAACAGGGGCAAGTGGACTCCTAATTATGAAGGTCCATATGTTTTGAAGAAGGTTTTCTCCGGTGGAGCCTTGATGCTTACAACTATGGATGGTGAAGATTTTCCGTCCCCTGTTAACTCAGATGTAGTCAAAAAATACTTCACATAAATTGACCCGCTGGACAAAAAGAATAAAAAGAGTCCAGGCAAAAAAGGGCATCCCGGCGAACCAAAAAAAGAAAAGGTTCGGGCAAAAATTAGGGATAAAGAATGAAAAGAATTTGTACACCCGATAAGTTGAAAACCCGCAAGGGCGGCTTAGGCAAAAATGGATATCCCGGTGGATTAAAAACCCGAAAGGGCGATCCAGGCAAAAGAGGGATTAAAGCAAAGACTACAGTCTGAGTTATCTGTATTTCATCGCGCTTCGTCGTCTACCATCTCGAAGGATATGATCGGTCCAGTCATTCTTCTCAGAAAGCAAGGAATTTGGGAGAAATTTGATGATCTGTGAGTCATAACAGAATTGGGAAATAGTGGATGCCGTGTTCGCATTGCCATTAGGATGGTTTATTTTTCCTTTTGTGCGCAATTACCTCTTTCTAGGAATTGCTTCCCGATGTATTCGCCTTTTCAGGCCCATTTTCAATCAATAAAAAGTCGTTATTCAGATAAATTGCTCTCTTGTTTTTATTTTATTGTTTTGTTTGCAAAAACGTCTGATTTTTTGATAAACATTGCATATAAAAACATGAAGGCTAGACAATAATGTGCAGAAAGATAAAACATTTGAAAATCATTTTGAATGTTGAGGACACTTGAGCGTATCTTGTCCATGCAATCCCCTGGGGCATGTTTGTCGTGCTGTTTTGCAGGTCATCACCTTGGGATTCCTAGCTGAAGCAGATAAGCCAAGATTGGTTCCTCAGCAGTGTGAGAGGGTGGGGATGTTCCCCAGCAGATGAAACAGGTTCAGGACTTGTCTCCCCAGCATATTCAAGATCAGGAATTCCTCAGCCGGGTTGAGGATGAACCCCCAGCAGGCTTGAGTTGTTGTTTCCCCCAATCAAATCTGAAGTTATCAGAACTATTTTCCCCTGCAGAGGCGCCTGTGGATTGGCAAGATCGAGGTTATTCTACCCCCAGCAGATCTAAGGATTTTCAACTCCCCAGCAGGCCTGGAAGTGGGTGTATCCCCGACTAGTTTGTGTTACTCCCCACCGAGTTGGAAGGTTGTGGCTTCTCCAGCGGAGGTGTCAGTGGAGCATTTTATTTCCCAGCAGTCTGGATTGAAGTACTGCTATCCCCGGCGTGGTCATGAGCACTTTTCCCCGGCAGGGTTGTGGATGTCTATCCCCCCAGCGTGGTCTGGTATATTACTTCCCCAACAGAGTTATGCCTTTCCCCTAGCGGATCTCCCTAGCAGAGGGTTTGTGTTTATGGTTGTCTCCAGCAAGTTCCCCGAGTGGATCAAGTTCGGTGAAAGTTATCTCCAGCAGAGTTTATCCTACCTGTGGATTGGCAGTTCTCCCCAGTAAAGTCGCATTGGTTGTTTCCCTAGCAGAGTCCCCGAGTGGATTGGGTCCGGTGAAGTTTGTTCCCGACGGGATCTATCCTTTCTCCAGCAGAGATGTTATTCTCCAGCATGAGTGAGAAGTTGGTGCTTTTCCCCCGCAGAGCATATTCCTCAGACCGATTATCTCCCCACAGAGTTGGAGAATCATTAAATTTGTGTGCTCGGCAGAGCAATTCAGTTACTCCCCAGTAGGAGTTTTCTATTATTGGCATCTTGCATGTAGTAATCATTGCATCCTCAAATCGCGTAGCATTTCCATTCAATATGGAGCATTACGCCATGGAAAAATTCAAACATATGCATTCATGTGTTAGACCTAATCAGACCGTATCCCCGGCAGAGGCGGATCGTTGTTCAACACCTGTACGACACGTTTGCTACAGTTGCTCTTGACAACATTCAGGATTGATAACTCCCCAGAGAGGTTCATTTCCTCACCCGTCCGTGGAAGGAAAGTTGATTCTCCCCAGTGAGATCCCCAGCAAGTGCTTAGCCTTGCCTTGACGTATTGAAGATGTCGTTCTGGGGATACCAGTAAGTATCGCGTCAGCACCCGTGTGTGTTCTTTCCTTGGTGTCGGTAAACACCATTGTTTCGGTGTCGGTAAACATCGAGTCTCACCCCAGTCATCGGTAAATGTCTGGTCGTCTTTGTTTTGATGTCGGTAAACGTCATCTTTCGATGTGCGTAACATCTACCCTTTCCCCAGGTCATCCGTTGATGTCTGGTCACCTCTCCGTTGGTGTCGATAAACGTTGAGTTTTTCCCAAATCGTCCGTTGCGTTTGGTTGTATTAGCTTTTTCCCCAGTGTTCACCTCTCCGTTGGTGTTGATAAACGTTGAGTTTTTCCAAATCGTCCGTTGACGTATAGTTGTATCCCCTTTCCCCAGTCATTCGTTAATGTCCGGTCACCTCTCCGTTGGTGTCGATAAACGTTGAGTTTTTCCCATTCGTCCGTTGACGTCTGGTTGTATATCTTGTTTCCCAGTCATCGGTAAATGTCTGGTCACCTTTCTTTGATGTCGGTAAACATCATCTTTCGATGTCGGTAAACATCGAGTATTTTCCCCAGTCATCGGTAAATGTCTGGTTGTTCCCCAGCCAAAGATCCCCAGTAGAGTCGTTGGTAAACGTCCTATCTGGTTTCCGGTTGCAAATACCTTTTTCCTTCACCAGTGAAGTGGTCACCTCTCCGTTGGTGTCGATAAACGTCGAGCTTCTCCTGTTCGTCCGTTGACGTCTGGTCGAGTCTTCCCATTCATCCGTTGATGTCTGGTCACCTCTTCGTTGGTGTCGATAAACGTCGAGCTTCTCCCGTTCGTCCGTTGACGTCTGGTCGAGTCTTCCCATTCATCCGTTGATGTCTGGTCACCTCTCCGTTGGTGTCGATAAACGTCGAGCTTCTCCCGTTCGTCCGTTGACGTCTGGTCGAGTCTTTCCCAGTCATTCGTTAATGTCTGGTCACCTCTCCGTTGGTTTCGATAAACGTTGAGTTTTTCCCATTCGTCCGCTGACGTCTGGCTGTATCTTCCCTTTGATAAAAATCAAACGCCCCAGTAAAGTCGTCGGTAAACGTCTGGTCTGGTTACTGTTGCGAATACCCAGTTCATATCCCGCAGAGTGTAAATTTTTACGGTTCTCCGGTATTCAATCCCTGTTTACCTTGAAGGTCTGACAGTCGTTGCTCTCATCCGTTCAGGTTCCCAGTTGATTGAATAGGGGCAGCTGTAGCACCTCAAATTTGCACCTCCCATTTGTATACACATTTTCATTGTTAGGTCATTAACATTAACATTGCATTGTCATTGCATAGTCCACTACATGTCATTAGTCAGACTGGTTAGGAGATTCAGCTGTGCAAGGCAACAAGAGCATTGTCCATGAGATCAAAGCCCTAGGGTTGGTACAATGAACTTACATGACCCAAGGATCATTTTGAAGTGATTTGGCCAAGTGTTGAAGGCTCAGAACTCATCAGTCCATGTGCTAATCATCTGAGGCCCACAAAAGTCAACAGAAGTCAACTGCACAGTAAACTATGAATTTGGAGGTGGGAAGTGGTTAGAGATGCCTCATTCATGTTCAAACAAGTCTCATTTGACATCTCAAACATCAACATTGAAGAATTTGAAGTCAGATCAAAACTTTCCAAAAATAGCAGGTGACCTGTAATTTGAAATTTCCAAAAATGGAAAGAATTTGGACCAACTTCAACTCAAGATTACACCATCAAGAAAGCTTCAAATGAAATTTTGTCAAACATGAAAGTTGAAGATCTTTCTCTCCCATTTCCAAAAAGTCCAAGATCATGGATTTCTCATGTGTGGTTGAGGAGATATGGTCCAATCATGGCAAAGTGTGTTTCAAACTTCAAATGGGCATAACTTTCAAGCCAAAACTCCAAAATGAGTGGTTCTTTTTGCATTTTGATCCTTGTAACATGTATTTTCCAAGCATACCATCACTTGACATGTATTTCATTTGCATAGGCATTGGTTCACTCATGAAGATTTTTGGGAAAAATTTCATAAAGTCATTTTAATTGATCATGAGCATACCAAATCATTTCCAAACCTTGCATAAACTCATTTTTAGTGGTTTTGGGCCAAGAACATGTACTGTTCACGTGCATGAAGGTGCATGAAGTAGAAAATTCATTTTTGCACTTACACCTTCCGACTCACTAATCACACTTGCATTTGGCTTAAGTTGTTGTTAAACATGATTAGCATTGAGTATAAAGGCTTAAACCCTAACTGTTTTCACAATTAATAGATTTCAGATCTAGATTTCACAAATTCTCCAAATTTTTCTCTCACTTTTTTTTGCAAAATTCTTCAAACTTAAGCACTTTTCATTGATCCATTCATCATCCTGAGGTATTGTTGAGCACATTTGGACGTGAATTCAAGAGAAATCGTGGCTGTTTGAGATAGGTTCAAGGTGTGGAGCATCCATGGCAGTTGGAGATTCAGCTGATTTCGTGCATCTTTGAGCTTCATTTTCATCATCATTCATCTCACAAGCATCATATGAGAAGATTTGAAGCGTGGCAAGGCTTGGAAGCACGTGGTTTTAATTCTGTTCATCAAGAGGTTGGTTTTTCGACCTCCTTAATTTTCCAAATCATTAGGCTAGTTGTATAGATCATTGAGTGGTGATGAATTTGAGCTTTAAATGGAGTGATTTGGTGCCATATTCACAAAGATCCATGCATTTCAATTTCTGATGTTGATTTTTAATTTCTTCGATCCGTGCGTGTGACGTTGTTTTTACATGAATTATTGTTGGATTCTTGATGTATGATGCGTGGCGAGTTGATTGATATGCTCAGTTTTCATTTCTGGAATATTTTGTGAAATCTGGAAATTTCCAGATGAAGATCTTCATGATCTTCATCGTGCTTGCATGAAGATTCATATATATTTCCAGTTTTCCTACGGATTTAGCTGGGAGTTCATGTGGTTTGCTGCAGATTTTCAAATGCCATGCATAGCGCGCGTTTTAGGGTTGAATGCTGAAACACAGTCGTTTTGGCTGTTAGCGCGCGTTTGGATTCAAAAATGCACACGGTTCGAATCTGGCTGGAGACTTATTTCAAATTGCCATGCATTTTCTCCTTTTCCCTCCTTATTTCACACTTTAGCTCCATTTCATTTTTTTAAATTCTCTCTCAACTTCAAAAAATCATTTAAAATTGAAAAATAATCCAAATGACCTCCAATTTTTTGCATTGTGATCCTCATGTTGTCTATTTTTTTGTGAGCCCAATTCCACCCGATTCCAGTTGGCTTGTGTTTCACAGCCTAACCTTGTATGAGCCCAATTGTGTGCATACAGTGTGTGTGCTTGCTTTTTGTGCTGTATGTATTTTCCTGTGCTGTGTAGGATAGCTTGCTTCCTGTGCAAGTTAGATAGAAACCTTAACATAGGGATCGTATGCATCATAACTTCTAGGCTCGAGTCGTAGTCTCCCTAGTAGTTTGTGTCTCCCTTTGTATCTGATTAAGTTAGAAGTTCTTTCCCTGTGTAGGGGAACTACGTTGCCCTGATCCTCATACCAGATGAGGTACGTAGGCAGGAGATGAGCTGATCTCTCCGGGCGCCCTTTTTCTTTTTCAGCCCCTTTGTGTGTGTTTGGAGTCTGACGTAAGTCCAGCGATTGGCAGTTGGTTTCCTGTGTCTTGTTTGCTTGTCGGAGTCTGACATAAGTCCAGCGATTGGTAGTCGGTTTCCAGTGTGTGTTTGTTGGTTCAGAGTCTGATGTAAGTCCAGCGATTGGCATTCGGTTTCCATGTTTGCCTGTTTGTGTGGAGTCTGACGTAAGTCCAGCGATTGGCAGTCGGTTTCCTGTGTGGTTTTGTTTGGCGTGCGTTAGCCGAGCTACGAGTGCTCTGATTCCTCTCTAGTCATAGAAGATACGTATGTATAGGATGCGACATCCTAGCGAGCACATTTCCCCCTGTCCCGAACTACGTCGACTCTGATGTCTGTGTATGATAGGCTACGTAGGCCCAGGATGCGCTATCCTGTCGAGTCCCGTTTCTTTGTCTTTCTGTGTTTCCTTCCAGCCTTGTGCAGTGTGTGAGCAGTTTCTAGCAACCTTATCCTTTCTTTTGAGCGTGGATCCCGTCGAGTACGACGGATGCGTAGGGGTGCTAATACCTTCCATTCGCATAACTGACTCCCAATCCCATCTTTCTCTGGTCGCGAGACCATGTCTTTTCCAGGTTTACTTCGAGCGTTTCCTTTCCCTCCTTTGGGATAAATAACGCACGGTGGCGGCTCTGTTGTGTCTTTCTCCCGCCGGTTTTTCGCGTAATGCGACATGTAGGCATAGAGTTGTAAGACTCTAGCGAGTATAATAATCAAAAACATTTATTAGGGATTCCCTTATTAAAATAATAAAATACTTTTGTAAATAAATAAATAATTAAACAATTAATAAATATTAAAGCAAACGTTCCTTAGAAACACACTAACCCTAGAGCTAAAGGAGGATCCCATTGAGTACAATGGAGGTAAGGGGTGCCTAACATCTTCCCCTTACTTAACCGACTCCCGAACCTAGTCTCTCACCCTTAGTCATTAGGTTTTATCATTATTTTCCTGTTCCTTAGGAACAAATAAAGGATGATGGCGACTCTGTCATTTTTCCAGCCACAACAGGTGGTTAAGGGGATATGATGAGATATGATGGAGGTTGATTGGGTAATGAATGATGAGTGGGCCTAAGGTGAGAGAAGATGGAAGGTTATAATTCAAACTCTTTTACTTTCAAAAAATCTGCATTTTTCCCGCAGACCTGCTACGGGTCATAGCCACTGCTATGGGCGCCTGTAGCAGGCTTCTGACTTGCCACCACATTCCAGTATTTGCCTACTACGGGCCGTAGCCGCTGCTACGTGCGCCCGTAGTATGCTTCTGTTTCAAACCAGTTTTTGGAGGTTTTGCCTGCTATGGGCGCCCGTAGTAGGATTCTGTTTCCCTTGTTTCTGATTAAATTCTCCAGAGGTTCTGTTCTGCCTGTTATGGGTCATAACATATGTTAGGGGTGCTCATAGTAGGCCTCTAATACTTCCTCCCGAACTTGTTTTTATCGACTGTGTGATTTTTTAGTCCGAGTACCTTTCTCTGTATCGATTCTTCTTCAATTGCATGTATCTCATTTTGTCTCCCCGTGTTGAAAGACTGTATATCACCTGACCAAGAAACAAAACAAATAACAAAAATGAAAAATCATCAGTAAGTAAAAGTGTGGGTTGCCTCCCATGAAGCACTTCGTTTAACGTCGCATGGCTCGACGATTCACCATACTATCCGTGTATATGAACATTTTCCACCAGGCTACGTCTTTGTCCTTGGTGATAAGGCGTCACCCTCTGCCCATTAAATTTAAAAGTATCCCCAGTTGCCTGATTCTTCAATTCTATTTCCCCATGAGGGAATACTTTGTTCATAATAAATGGCCTTGACCATCTAGACTTCAATTTCCCAGGGAATAGTTTCAACTTGGAATTGAATAAGAGAACCAGTTATCCTTCCCAAAATTCCTTCCGTTGAATCTTTTGATCATGCCATTTTTTTTGTTTGTTCTTTATATAATTTGGCATTCTCGTAAGCTTGATTCCTAAATTCTTCCAACTCATGGAGTTGCAGGATTCTAGAACCTCCCGCTTTGAAAAGATCATAATTCAGAAATTTTGAAGCCCACAGTGCTTTGTGCTCTAACTCTAAAGGCAAATGACAAGCTTTTTCGTAAACTAACTGATATGGGGACATACCTATTAGAGTTTTGTAGGAGGTTCTATATGCCCATAATGCATCATCCAACTTGGTTGCCCAGTCTTTCCTGGAAGAGTTTACGGTATTTTCTAGAATTTGCTTAAGTTGCTTATTAGACACCTCTACTTGTCCACTGGTTTGAGGGTGGTAGGGAGTGGAAATTTTGTGTTTCACATTGTACTTCTTGAGCAGGTTTTCCATGAGGCGATTCAGAAAATGTGTTCCTTCATCGCTTATCAGTGCCCTTGGTGCTCCGAACCTTGCAAAGATGTTAGTTCGTAGAAACTTAACCACCACTTTAGCATCATTTATGGGCAAGGCCAATGCTTCTACCCATTTAGACACATAATCCACTGCTACCAAAATATAAGTTTTTCCAAATGACGATGGAAATGGTCCCATAAAATCTATGCCCCATACATCAAATAGCTCTACTTCCAACATGGGTTTTTGAGGCATTTGATTTCTCTTTGAAATGTTACCTGTCCTCTGACATCTGTCATACTCCCGAACTACATAATGGGTATCCTGTAGAAGCATGCTTCAATCCAAAGAATTTTGATGAAGACAACATGTATCAATGCAAAAAGATAAGAGCTTCAAGAGAATTCAAAGCATCAAGTTAATCAAGCCACATATGCATAGCAACATTTGGTTCAAGCTTCGTTATCAAGCCAACACTTTTGCAAATTTGTTGAATCACTTCTAAGGTATATCTAATTCACTCTTAAATTAGTATACAAGTGTTCAACAATCATGTTTTGCATTTCCATATTTAACCTAACCATTTTTTAACATGTTGAAATGAAAAACACATTTTACTTAAAATATTTTTCTGTGTTTCAACAGTGTTAACCGGTTAACCATATGGGTTAACCGGTTAACGGCCCTGTATTTGAAATTCTGAAGTTAACGTTAGATACGTTAACCGGTTAACCCATTTGGTTAACCGGTTAACACTGTTCGTTTCAGCATTTCTTGGCCTCTTTTCATGAAAAAAATGTTTTCAAATACTTATACCTTTTCACTAATTTTTATGAAGAAAATTATACCTCTTTGAAAAGGTGTTTTGATCAATATAAATTCTGGTTTTTTTAAATGAAAAAATACCTCCTTTCTTGCAAACACTTTCAATTAATCATTCTTATAAAAACTCAGTTTTTTATCAAGTGTCCAAAAAAAACTTTCTTAGAAAAGATATTCTTTGCATTAAACCTTCATATACCTTGATAAGAATACATATCATTTGGTTTGAACACTTGTATACTACATTGAGTGATTGATATCCAAAGGGGAAGATTAATCCAAGTGATTAATATATTCAAGATTCATCATCAACTTTTTAATTAAGTTCAGATTTTTGTATCATACCTTGTTGTCCAGGATTGTTGGAAACAAGTGAAGTGTTGAAGAGGATTGTTCTTCATACACTTGATTACCTATAGGTTAGATAGTAAGCATCACCATTGGTGTGAGTAGGTTGTACAATAATTCTAACTATAGTGAAATCTCTTTCGAGTCGAAAGGGGAGTGGAGTACCTTCAGAGTGTGAAGGGAACCACTATAATTTTCGGTGTCCTTTTACTTTCCGCAATTTATTTTTCAGCACTTAAACGAAAAATAACCAAGAACCGGAAACAAGATCGAAGAAATTTTTTACCACCTAATTCACCCCCCCCCCCCCCCCTCTTAGGCGCATTTACAACTTACAATTGGTATCAGAGCAAGTTACAGGTAACTTGTTCCTAGAGATCCAGCATGGCTTCCGCAAGCATAAACCCGGTTTTCAAAGATGGTGGAAGTAGCAACAAGCCCCCACTCTTCTCCGGAGAGTATTTCAATTTCTGGAAAATCAGAATGAAGGCACATCTTGAGGCCCAAGGAGAAGGTATATGGGAAGCAGTTGAAGAAGGTCCACACAACCCGGTGAATGTGGTGAATGGAGTTGGTACCGCAAAGTTGAAAAACACCTATGACGAAGATGATAGGAAAAAGATTCTGAATGAGAAGAAGGCAATCAACATACTCCAAAGCGCTCTTAGTATGGACGAGTTCTTCCGTATATCTCAATGTAAATCGGCAAAGGAGATTTGGGACACCTTGGTAGAAACACATGAAGGAACCGCCGAAGTGAAGAGATCGAGGCTAAACACTCTAAGTCAAGAATATGAGATGTTTCTGTTGGTGTAAGCCCTAGAGGCCAATACTTTTGGTACTTGTATCAAATAATAAAAGGCTTTTTCTTTATTATGTTTGTTTAATAAAGTCCCTAGAATAGCTAGTCCGTTTAATGTATCAAGTGTGACTTGATCATGAGATCACATTAAACATAAGGACACTATTCTTAAAGTATCCGTAGTCGAGCTTTAGTGTGAAGTGGGATAACATCAAAGCATTAAGACTATTATGTTTGTAGACTGATGATCACATCTCATGGATCATGGATAAAGAGTTATCAAGTCTTAAACATAGGTATGAATATTAGGAGTAATATTTATACCGGATTGACCCGCTATGAGAATACTATATAGAAAGTTATGCAAAGTGTCATAAGTTATTCTCATGGTGATAATAGCGTATACCACTCTTCGACCTGAAACCACTATGGATCCTAGATGTAGAGTCGAGTGCTTTATTGCTGATCCAACGTTATCCGTAACTGGATAACCATAAAGATAGTTGATGGGTACTCCACAAAGCATGCTGAGGGACATGAGTGTCATAGATGGAATTTGCCCATCCTGCGTAACAGGATAAATGTCTATGGGCCCAATATTGAACTGGACAAGGATGACACGGTCTATACCTTGTGTTCAATATAGACATAAGGGCAAAAGGGTAATTATACACATAAGTATTATCACAGAAGGTTTTGTTAGATCACATGAAATTTTCGTGTCTTGGGTAGCAGTGATGTGTTGCTAGATACCGCTCACTGTTTATTATGTTAAATGCGTGATTTAATATAATTGCCAACGTCACGAAAACCTACAGGGTCACACACAAAGGACAGATTGATGAGAGATAGAGTAACTAAGGAATACCGTAAGGTACGGTGCCCTTAAGTGAATTATAGAACATCGTAAGGTACGGCGTACTTGAGTAGAATACGAAATATGGTAAGGTACCATGGGGTTAAGTGATTTTGGGCATATTATAAGATATGGGCCAAAATACACTTAAGTGGGCCTTTTAGCTTGAAGCCCACACAAGTGGTTCTATAAATAGAACCCTTGTGCAGAAGCATTAAATTGCGGTTGCATTATTTTCGTTTTCTCTCTCTCTCTCTCTCTCTCTCTCTCTCTCTCTCACTCAAAGCCTTCATTCGTACCAGCTAGCATTGAGATTGAAGGAATCCGTTCATGTGGACTGAGTAGAGACGTTGTCATCATTCAACGTTCGTGATCGCTTCGTGGATCTGCATCAAAGGTTTTGATCATCACAAGAGATCTGCACCAAAGGTTTCAATCGTCATAAGAGGTAAATATTCTATCACTGATCATGACCATTCGTAAGGATCTCTAAAGGAGAAAATTTTAATTTCCGCTGCATTTTGGATCGCAATTCTCCTTCAGTGGTATCAGAGCCACTTACGAAACCATGAATCGGATAGCTGTTTAATTTCTGTATTAATATGATTAAAAGACAGAATGAATCAATTAATTAAACGGGTAATTAAATTTGGCATCATGAGTGTACGAGTTGGATGATTGATGTTGACTATGCTTCGGAACCGACATTAGTATGGTGAAGCAGTGATACATCAATCGTCCATATGTTACGCAATTGAGACCGATCAACTTATATATGATATAAGTAATCCTAATGCAAAGTACGGTGCATATGATATACTGTTTCTATTTCGTTCATTCAAATACTAAATGGTTGTTTTCCTTTGAGCGATCAATGGTCATTTGCTTCGGAATTCGACATTAGTATGGTGAAGCAATGACCTATTGATCAATCACACTGAATCAACAATCGAGGTGTGTTTGACGGTCTGAAATTGGCGCATTAGGGTTGGTGACGGCGCAAGGGTTGTGCCGTCAAAGAGTTGTGAATTTAGGGCCTTTTGGAACACGTGTGTTGACTGTTTCAAAGTTCTGTTATTTTGGCCGCGTGACGTTCTTCACGAGCTTGTGACGATCGTAACAAGCTGGACGTGACGGTCGTCACGTGCTTTGTGACGGCCGTCACATTCACAAATCCAGAATTCTAGGCGTTTCTGTTTTTGGCCGCGTGACGTTCGTCATGGGCCTGTGACGGTCGTAACAAGCTTGTGACGGTCGTAACATGCTTGTGATGGTCGTCACACTCACAGAGTCAGAGTTCTCGGGGTTTCTGTTTTGTGATTGCGCAAGAGTTGTGTTGATGCAAAACGATGTCTATTTCAAATGAATTGTTCATTAAAATGAATTGTCAAAGAGTTATGCATTAGGGTTAATGACGGCACAAGGGTTGTGTTGTCAAAGAGTTATGCGATTAGGGTTTGACTGCGCAAGAGTTGTGCTTTAAAGTATCAAGTGTTGATGCAAAAAACGACGTCGACAGGGCAGTGGAACACCCGTTCCCGCTGACCGGGCAGCGGACCCCCGGCTAACTCTGCGTAGTGTGATCGGTCGCCGAAATTTAATTTGGTTTTAATTAATTAAAGGAATTAAAAATTAATAATAATAATGTGTTTGTTATTATTGCCTTGTTGTGCTCAGTTATGGCCTTAGTCTTCCTTCATTTTGTTTTGGGTTTTTAAATACGACCTGCGTGTCGTGCCTCTCCTTTTAATCTCTTAGTGTAACTTCTTTTCTCATCTCAATCCCTCGTATGTAAAACAAGTTTCTTCTGTAATGTAATGATATGAAGAAAGAAAAGAATTCAATATCAAAGGAGGACAACCTTGAAGATCTTGCTTGGAGAAGCTTAGATCGTTATTAGGTTAACTTAGGTTCTCTCATTGGCTTAGGAGAACAATTGCGCTAGGGGCCATAATTGTTTCATTATATTTGTTGATGCATGTGTATGTATGTTGATGCATGTGAATATATGTTGATGCATGTGAGAGACGATTTATATGATAAATAAGTCGGTGAGATCAGAACAATTGCAATTCCCTCAAATTAAATATTAAGTTTATGCTTTCCAAGTTTTAACACTCATCAAGACTAGTAATGGATAATGTAGGTTTCGCCTACGCGAGGTGCATGATCTATATATTAGTAAGGTGCGATGGGATAATTGTAATATCCAACTGTTAAAACAATGGGTCAAACTTAACTAAACAAATTATAATAAGATTATATATATGTTTAGAAGCAAGAGTTGAGAATGATCCATATGATGGATTGGAATAAGGAGTTATTCACCCAACTGAAATTTTCGAGAGTTGTATGAGATACAATTGGAAGGAGTTCCTACCTAAATAACCTAGTTTTGTGTAATCCGCCTACGCGGACTTAGAACGAAGTGAAATAAGGATCTCGACCCACTAGAAAATCTTCCAACGGGATTTTCCGAATCAAATGATGAGGGTCATTTGTTTTGAATAAAATAGTGGGAGCATATTTAATTAAAGGCCTAATTAAATATGTTATTGATACTTATATTTTCATTAATTCTTATGTAGATTACCATGACAACAAACACCTCTAACAACATCTTGCGATCAATCCTTGACAAGGAAAAATTGTCTGGGACAAATTTCCTGGATTGGCACCGAAACCTGAGGATTGTCCTCAAACATGATAAAAAGTTGTATGTCTTGGAGAAACCTATTCCTGAAGAGGAACCTCCTAGTTTTGCACCTAAGGCAGAAAGATATGCTTATAAGAAGCATGTTGATGATGCCAATGAAACTGCTTGTCTCATGCTAGCTACCATGAACTCAGAATTGCAAAAGCAACATGAGAACATGGCAGCGTTCGATATGATCGAACACTTGAAGATGCTCTATCAAGAGCAAGCAAGGTATGAGAGGTTTGAAGTTTCAAAAGCCCTTTTTCAAAGCAAGTTAGCTGAGGGAGCCCCTGTAGGTCCCCATGTACTCAAGATGATTGGGTATGTGGAAAACCTTGAGAGATTGGGTTTTCCCCTCGAAAAGAAACTTGCGACTGATTTGATCTTGCAATCGTTGCCAGATAGTTTCAGTCAATTTGTCCTAAATTTCAATATGATTGATATGGACAAATCTCTTCCTGAACTGCTCGCCATGTTAAGAACTGTCGAGCAGAATCTGAAGTCAAAAGGGAAGTCCATTCTGATGATCGGAAATGGAAAGAGACAGAACAAAATGCCCATTAAGCAGGGTGATAAAGGGAAAGGCAAGGAAGTTGCCAAACCCAAACCCACAGTTGTTGCTTTAAAGCCTAGTGGAGGCATAGCAAAAGAAGGCACCTGCTTCCATTGCGGTAAGACCGGACACTGGAAGAGGAACTGCCCAAAGTACCTGGAAGATAAGAAGAATGGAGTAGAGACTTCAACTTCAGGTATTTTTGTTATTAACTTATCTACTTCTGCATCATGGGTATTAGATGCTGGATGCGGTTCTCACATTTGTACAAATGTGCAGGGACTGAAAAGGAGTAGAGATTTGGCAAAAGGTGAAGTTGACCTACGAGTTGGCAATGGAGCAAAAGTTGCTACTTTAGCCGTAGGATCTTATGTATTGACTTTACCTAGTGGTTTTATAATTCAGTTAGAGAACTGTTATTATGTACCTGCAATTAGCAGGAATATTATTTCCATTTCTTGTTTGGACAAGTTTGGTTTTTGATTTATAATAAAGAACAATTGTTGCTCAATTTATTTGAATGATATATTCTATGCTACTGCACAAATGAGCAATGGACTATATGTCCTTGATCTCGAAATGCCTATTAATAACATTAATATTAAAAGGGTGAAACCTAACGAGTTAAAACCAACTAGGTAAGAATATTAAAACTCTTCGATCAGATCGAGGTGGTGAGTATTTAAGCCTAGAGTTTGATGACCATCTGAAAGAGTGTGGGATCCTATCCCAACTTACTCCTCCTGGAACACCCCAATGGAATGGTGTATCTGAGAGAAGAAATCGAACCCTGTTAGACATGGTACGATCCATGATGAGTCACGCCGATCTTCCAAACTCCTTTTGGGGACATGCACTATTGACAACAGCTTACACACTTAACCATGTTCCATCCAAAAAGGTTGAGAAGACACCATATGAGATATGGAGTGGTAAGAAACCACATATGTCTTACATAAAGATTTGGGGTTGCGAGGTTTATGTGAAACGACAAATTTCAACTAAGCTTGAGCCCAAATCTGACAAATGCTTATTTGTGGGGTATCCTAAAGAAACAAAAGGGTATTACTTCTACAATCCTTCTGAGGGCAAAATGTTTGTCGCTCGAACTGGAGTTTTCCTAGAAAAGGATTTTATTTCCAAAGGAACCAGTGGGAGGAAAGTAGAGCTTGAAGAAATTCAAGAATCACAAAGCATCGACACACCTATGGAGGAATTGGAGCAAGAAACACAAGTAGTTGTGTAAGAGCAACCTGCTCAAGTAGAACAAGACCAGCGTAGGTCAGGCAGGATACGTCACCTACCTGAGATATATGGATATCTGATCAAGGTGATATATTGCTCATGGATCAAGATGAGCCTGTGACCTACTCATGGAATCTTCGTTTTGATGAAACAGTAAAACAATATGGATTCATCAAGAATGAAGATGAGCCTTGTGTCTACAAGAAGGTTAGTGGGAGCATGATTGTATTCCTGGTATTATATGTAGATGACATATTACTTATTGGAAACGATATCCCTACCCTGCAACAAGTAAAGTCTTGGGTGGGGAAATGCTTTTCTACGAAGGACCTAGGTGAAGCAGCCCATATATTAGGAATCAAAATCTATAGAGATAGATCATAAAATGCTTGGCCTAAGTCAGAGTACATAGACAAGGTGCTGAGACGCTTTAATATGAATGATTCCAATGGTTATGTGTTTTGCTTAAATGGTGGCGCTGTGAGCTAGAAAAGTTCAAAGCAAAATACAGATGCTGATTCTACAATCGAGGCCGAGTATATTGCTACCTCAAGTGCAGCAAAGGAAGTTGTTTGGATCAAAAAGGGTTCATTACTGAACTTGGCGTGGTTCCTAGCATTGTGGATCCCATTGGTCTCTATTATGATAACAATAGTGCTATCGCACAAGCTAAGGAGCCTAGATCTCACCAACGATCCAAACACATACTTAGGCGTTATCACCTCATTCGAGAGATAATAGATAGGGGAGATGTGAAAATATGCAGAGTACCTAAACTTGACAATATTGCTGGCCCACTGACAAAGCCTCTTGCGCAGCAGAAGCATGATGGCCATACTAGATCTATGGGCATTAGGGGTATGCCTGATTGGCTCTAGTGCTAGTGGGAGAATGTTGGTGTAAGCCCTAGAGGCCAATACTTTTGGTACTTGTATCGAATAATAAAATGCTTTTTCTTTATTATGTTTGTTTAATAAAGTCCCTAGAATAGCTAGTCCGTTTAATGTATCAAGTGTGACTTGATCATGAGATCACATTAAACATAAGGACACTATTCTTAAAGTATCCGTAGTCGAGCTTTAGTGTGAAGTGGGATAACATTAAAGCATTAAGACTATTATGTTTGTAGACTGATGATCACATCTCATGGATCATGGATAAAGAGTTATCAAGTCTTAAACATAGGTATGAATATTAGGAGTAATATTTATACCGGATTGACCCGCTATGAGAATACTATATAGAAAGTTATGCAAAGTGTCATAAGTTATTCTCACGGTGATAATAGCGTATACCACTCTTCGACCTGAAACCACTATGGATCCTAGATGTAGAGTCGAGTGCTTTATTGCTGATCCAACGTTATCCGTAACTGGATAACCATAAAGACAGTTGATGGGTACTCCACAAAGCATGCTGAGGGACATGAGTGTCCTAGATGGAATTTGCCCATCCTGCGTAACAGGATAAATGTCTATGGGCCCAATATTGAACTGGACAAGGATGACACGGTTTATACCTTGTGTTCAATATAGACATAAGGGCAAAAGGGTAATTATACACATAAGTATTATCACAGAAGGTTTTGTCAGATCACATGACATTTTCGTGTCTTGGGTAGCAGTGATGTGTTGCTAGATACCGCTCACTATTTATTATGTTAAATGCGTGATTTAATATAATTGCCAACGTCACGAAAACCTACAGGGTCACACACAAAGGACGGATTGATGAGAGATAGAGTAACTAAGGAATACCGTAAGGTACGGTGCCCTTAAGTGAATTATAGAACATCGTAAGGTACGGTGTACTTGAGTAGAATACGAAATATGGTAAGGTACCATGGGCTTAAGTGATTTTGGGCATATTATAAGATATGGGCCAAAATACACTTAAGTGGGCTTTTTAGCTTGAAGCCCACACAAGTGGTTCTATAAATAGAACCCTTGTGCAGAAGCATTAAATTGCGGTTGCATTATTTTCGTTTTCTCTCTCTCTCTCTCTCTCTCTCTCTCTCACTCAAAGCCTTCATTCGTACCAGCTAGCACTGAGATTGAAGGAATCCGTTCCTGTGGACTGAGTAGAGACGTTGTCATCGTTCAACGTTCGTGATCGCTTCGTGGATTTGCATCAAAGGTTTTGATCATCACAAGAGATCTGCACCAAAGGTTTCAATCGTCATAAGAGGTAAATATTTTATCACTGATCATGACCATTCGTAAGGATCTCTAAAGGAGAAAATTTTAATTTCCGCTGCGTTTTGGATCGCAATTCTCCTTCAGTTTCGCATGCAGCCCGGTGAATCTATAGTTGCCTTACAAAAGAGATTCGTCCATCTAACAAATCACTTGATTGCTCTCGGCAAAACCTTCACCAATGATGATCTCAACCTGAAAGTCCTAAGATCTTTGACAAGAGAATGGCAACCGAAGGTGACCGCTATTTCAGAAAAGAAAAGTCTCTCAACGATGACATCTGCGTCTCTATTTGGCAAACTTCAAGAACACAAATTGGAACTTGGAAGACTCGAGAAGCACGAAAGTCAAGAAAAGAAGTCCAAGGGAATTGCCTTGAAGGTTGATTCAAAAAATGACAAAGATGATGAGACGTCCGAAGATGAGAACTTTATGCTTCTTGTGAAGAAGCTTGGTAAGTTTTTTAATAAAAATAAAAATTCCTCTTATCCTAAAACGAATAAACATTTCAGGAAAAAGGAAGCATCCACATCAATGCAATACGTCACTTGTTATGAATGTGGAAAGCAAGGTCACATAAAGCCGGATTGCCCGAAACTTGCAAAGAAAGGAGGATTCAAAGGCGAGAAGGAATTCAAGAACAAAAAGGCTTGTGCGTCATTGTCATAAACTGAAAAGTTGCTACTAACCTCATCGATTTCTTTATCGGAGTGATGTGAAGCCATAAGAGCCATATTTGCACATTCATCGCTTTCTGACTCCGAAGATGTTATAGATGAACTTTTAAAAGAATGCAAGACGTTGTATAAAAGTATTTCATCCCAAAAGAAACGAATTTCATCTTTAGAAGAAAATAATATTGCTTTGGAAAAATATATTGAAAGTGAAAAACAAAAGTTGATGGATGAAAAACAAAGTCTTGTATGTAAGAATTGTGAGTCTTTATCTTTCCAAATTGTTCAACTTAAAAGAGTTTTAGAAAGATATGAAAAAGGTCAAATTGGCTTGGAGGAAATTCTTAGGCACCAAAAGTATCCTAATGATAAAAGTGGATTAGGATATTCTAAGTTTTCCAAACCAAGCACAAATGATATCATTTTTGTTAAAGCAAGTGAACAAGTTGTTAAAGAGAAAGTAAACAATTCTAAAAGTGTGCATCAAAGTCATAAAAATAAAATGATTGCTAAGAAGAAGAATTATGTTCCTAGATATAGAAGTCATTTTCAACCTACTTGTTTTTATTGTGGAATCAAAGGTCACACACCTAATGCTTGTTATGTGCGAAACATTGGCGTTGCAAAAGGGCATTATGTGTGGGTTAAAAAGGGTACTAACTACCAAGGACCCAAAGCAATTTGGGTACCTAACAAAACTTGATTTTGTTTTGTAGGTATGCTTGAAGACAACTTCGAATCAATGGTATCTTGATAGCGGTTGTTCAAAGCATATGACGGGCGATGTCAACAAATTTTCACATCTATCTTTAAAGGCCAAAGGATATGTTACATACGGTGATGACAATAAAGGAAAGATCCTTGGAGTAGGAACCACTGGTGCACCTCCTTTTACCATCATCGAAGATGTCCTTTATGTTGAAGGCCTAAAGCACAACCTACTTAGCATAAGTCAATTGTGTGACAAAGGGTTCCGAATCAACTTCACAAAGGATGAATGTTTAATAGAACATGAAGTCACCCATGACATTTTGCTAAAAGGTAAAAGGTTTAATAATATTTTTATGACTTCATTTGATGACTCTTCCTTGAAGGTAAAATGCTTAATGACGAACAACAACGAGGCTTGGCTATGGCATAAAAGATTCGCTCACATTCACATGGAGCACATGAACAAGTTGATAAAGCATGATCTAGTTGTTGGTCTTCCAAAGATTAAGTTCATCAAGGATAAGCTATGTGACGCATGTCAAAAGGGAAAGCAAACCAAGACAACTTTCAAATCCAAGAATGTTGTATCTACGTCTAGGCCACTTCAACTCTTGCACATGGATCTCTTCGGTCCATCAAGAACGAAAAGCTTCGGAGGTAATGTTTACGCTTTAGTTACTGTTAATGATTTCTCTAGATATACGTGGACATTGTTTCTAGTGCAGAAAAGTGATGCTTTCAAGGCTTTCAAGAAGTATGCGAAACAAATTCAAAACGAGAAGTCCCTCACAATAACCTCCATAAGAAGTGACCACGGTGGAGAATTCCAAAACACATTCTTTGAAGAATTTTGCGAAGAGCACGGAATTTCCCACAACTTCTCCGCACCACGAACACCACAACAAAACGGTGTCGTAGAAAGAAAGAATAGATCTTTGGTGGAGCTCGCAAGAACAATGCTCAGTGACTCCAACCTTCCTAAATATTTTTGGGCGGACGCAGTTAGCACATCATGTTTTGTAAGCAACTGTGTCAACATTCGGCCGATTCTAAAAAAGACTCCGTATGAGCTATTCAAAGGAAGGAAGCCCAATATATATTTCTTTCACATTTTTGGGTGCAAATGTTTTGTCCTCAACAATGATAAGGACAACCTTGGTAAGTTCGATGAGAAATCTGACGAAGGTATCTTCCCCGGCTACTCCCTATCTAGTAAGGCATTTAGAATTTTCAATAAAAGAACTCTTTCTATTGAAGAATCAATGCATGTATCCTTTGATGAAACTAACCCCTCGAAAGAGGATAACATTATTGTTGATGATGATGATGATATAATAGAGACGTCACAACAACAAAAGGAAGTTCCAAATGATCAACCAATACCACAAGGAGATGACTCACCAATCATTGAAGAACATCATGATCTACCGAAAGAATGGAGAACTCATAGAGATCACCCGATCGATAAAGTTATTGGTGATATTAGCCAAGGCGTTGCAACACGACTAAATCTCAAGGATGCTTGTATTAACATGGCTTTTGTATCTCAAATAGAACCAACCAAAGTCGATGAAGCCTTAGGCGACGATCAATGGATAGTATCAATGCAAGAAGAACTCAACCAATTCAAAAGGAATCAAGTTTGGAGTCTTGTACCAAGACCGGACAACACGCACATCATAGGAACAAGATGGGTGTTCAAGAACAAACTTGATGAGAATGGGATCATAGTTCGTAACAAAGCAAGATTGGTCGCACAAGAATACAACCAAGAGGAAGGAATTGATTTTGATGAGACATTCGCTCCGGTAGCAAGGTTAGAAGCAATTCGATTATTACTTGCTTATGCTTGTTCTATGAATTTTCAATTGTTTCAGATGGATGTCAAAAGCTCTTTCCTGAATGGCTACATCAATGAAGAAGTCTACGTCAAACAACCTCCGGGTTTTGAAGACTTCAAGAATCCTTCACATGTTTATAAGTTGAAGAAAGCACTATATGGCTTAAAGCAAGCACCAAGAGCGTGGTATGACCGCCTCAACAACTTTCTATGTGAAAAGGGATTTGTAAAAGGAAAGGTTGACAAGACTTTATTCATAAAGAAGATCAAGGGTAACACCTTATTGGTTCAAGTCTATGTCGACGACATCATCTTCGGTTCAACGAACAAAGATCTTTGCGAAGAGTTTTCACTTATGATGCAAGGAGAATTAGAGATGTCCATGATGGGAAAATTGAACTATTTTCTTGGACTACAAATCAAGCAAACAAAGGATGGCATCTTCATCAACCAATCCAAGTATTGCAAGGAATTGTTGAAAAGATTCGATATGGGTAGTTGCAAAGTGATGTCCACTCCTATGGGATCCGGAACGTACGTTGATCAAGATGAATCCGGAGTTTCAATAGATATCACAAAATATCGAGGTATGATTGGTTCATTACTATATTTGACGGCAAGCCGTCCTGACATTATGTTTAGTGTATGTTTGTGTGCACACTTTCAAGCAAATCCGAAGGAATCACATCTCACCACCGTGAAGAGGATTATGAAGTATCTCAAAGGAACAACGAACGTCGAACTATGGTATCCAAAAGGTAGTATATGTTCCTTGATTGGTTATTCTGACGCTGATTATGCAGGATGTAAGACCGATAGGAAAAGCACAAGTGGTACTTGTCACATTCTCGGGAATGCACTAGTGTCGTGGGCATGCAAGAAGCAAGCATGTGTCGCACTTAGCACGGCCGAAGCGGAGTACATTGCAGCAGGCAGTTGTTGTGCATAGATTTTATGGCTTAAGCAACAACTTCTTGATTTTGGTGTAGATCTCGGTTGCATTCCTCTTCAATGCGATAACACAAATGCCATCAACATCACAAAGAACAAAGCACATAGATATTCGGCATCATTTCCTTCGAGATCACGTGCTCAACGGAGATGTAGATGTTACGTTCGTGGATACACATAACCAACTTGCCGACATATTCACAAAACCATTGGCTAAAGAGCAATTTTTCAAGATTCAGCGAGAACTTGGTATTCTCAATGAAGGTGACATCTAACCTTTTCTTAAAATTGCTTGTTATGTGTTATAGTAGCTTAAAATATGCTTATTTTCACTTTTGTGTTATATAATGCTAGCACTCTTTTTTCGTCGTTTTTAGTTTTTCTTACTTTCGTATGTCCGAAAATTATCGGTTTCAAAATATTTTTTGATCGAAAATTGCGTATTGATAAGTGCTAATACTTTGTGAATTTTTTTTGTGAAAATCTTTTCCCATTTCTTCAACACAAAGCTGCTGGATGTTTTTAATTTTTTGAAAATTTTAGCCCGTTAACCGGTTAACGCTTCCCAGACAGCATTTCTGCGTTACTTTTTTAAGTACATAATGTTTAAAGTTTTTATTTTTTAAGTTTTGGTATGCGTTTTTATTTATGGTGCATGTGCTTTAATCCTTACCAACACCTCATAACTCCTATTCTTCCTACTTTGACTCACCATAAACACCCTTATCTCATTTCTTTAACTTTCAAACTCCTTGAATATCATTAAAACACCTTTAAACTCCATTCAACTATCTTCATCCATGGCTCCTCCAAGAAAGGGAAAGGCTCATGTGTCAGTGTCAAGCAGTGAAGAGGAAGAGATGCAAATGGAAACAACAAAAAAGAGAAGAATGGATTTCAAGGTCAGGGTCAGACATCTTCTCAAGGGTAAGTATGTGAACCTAAAATCCTTCACACCTCTTACTTTCACCTTCCCTGAGCTGTTGAAAAATCAAGGGATGCATGAGTTTATCACTGATAATGGAAAAATTTACCCTGATTTGGTAAAATCATTTTTGAACCATTTCACTTTGAACCTGAATGATAATGATAAACATATGTTGTTTGCTACTGTGAGAGACTGTGAGATTGAGACAGACCTAGGTATGCTGGCTGCTTCTCTTAGGATTCCATATTCGGGAATTTTTTCTCTGGAAAGGGGTTAACCATGTGGATGGCAAATGGGCTAAATATGACAAAATGGAGTATTATTACTCAATCTGCAGGTTTCCAAGGGTTGTTATTGTTTCGGGTCAGCGTACTTCTCGCACACTCTGTTATGCGAAGAATTTGTCAGTTGATGATCGGATGCTACACTATGTTATCTGTCATGTTTTGTTGCCAAAGGACTCAAATCTTTCTCAAATCAATAACTTAGAGATGCAGGTTATGTTTGCTGTGAAGAACAAGATCAAAGTTAATTGGCTTCCAACTATGTTGTACCATCTCAAACAATAACTCACCCTAAAGACTAGGCTGCCCTATGGTCGTCTTATTTCAAGAATTTTGGAATCTACCGACATGGAAATCGGAAGAGAACCGTTCATTGCAATGACCACAACCGCAAATGAGATCAACGGAGTTACAATCATGAAGAATACCGGCATAGTTCAATGCAACGACGGATCGTATAAATATGTTGACGGGTCCTCTTCATCCAACTTTCCTATCCCAGATGGTGGCATTACCAACGAATTCCTTTATACCACCATTATGAGCCAACACCGTGAAACTACCCGTGCAATCAAAAGCCTCTGTAACCTTGTGTTGAGTTCCCGTAACCTTCCCGAGGATGATGATGAAGGTGACGCCGGTAGTGAAGCGGAAGGAGAGGATAGTGAGGGCGTGTCAGATGAAGATTAAAGCACCATGTCTCTTTGTGTTGTTGTTATGTTTTCTTATGTTTTTTCGTTCTAGTTTATGATTATGTTTATGTTATCGTGTGTGTTTGAATGCTTATACTATATTAATGATTACATAATGCTTGTATGCTTATATGCCTTTTTGCTAAGCTTCTTCCTTTTTGCTAATGCCAAAGGGGGAGAAGACTTGTTTCTCTAATATTCTCTCTATGCAGAATTTTTGTGTTATGCTTCTCATTTAGGGGGAGTTCTTGAACTTAGGGGGAGAATCAAATTAGAGAAACTTCACTATTAAGCATCTCTCTCAAAGTTGGTTGTCATCATCAAAAAGGGGGAGATTGTAGAAGCATGCTTCAATCCAAAGAATTTTGATGAAGACAACCTGTATCAATGCAAAAAGATAGGAGCTTCAAGAGAATTCAAAGCATCAAGTTAATCAAGCCACATATGCATAGCAACATTTGGTTCAAGCTTCATTATCAAGCCAACACTTTTACAAATTTGTTGAATCACTTCTAAGGTATATCTAATTCACTCTTAAATTAGTATACAAGTGTTCAACAATCATGTTTTGCATTTCCATATTTAACCTAACCATTTTTTAACATGTTGAAATGAAAAACACATTTTACTTAAAATATTTTTCTGTGTTTCAACAGTGTTAACCGGTTAACGGTCCTGTATTTGAAATTCTGAAGTTAACGTTAGATGCGTTAACCGGTTAACCCATTTGGTTAACCGGTTAACACTGTTCGTTTCAGCATTTCTTGGCCTCTTTTCATGAAAAAAATGTTTTCAAATACTTATAACTTTTCACTAATTTTTATGAAGAAAATTATACCTCTTTGAAAAGGTGTTTTGATCAATATAAATTCTGGTTTTTTTAAATGAAAAAATACCTCCTTTCTTGCAAACACTTTCAATTAATCATTCTTATAAAAACTCAGATTTTTATCAAGTGTCCAAAAAAAAACTTTCTTAAAAAAGGTATTCTTTGCATTAAACCTTCATATACCTTGATATGAATACATATCATTTGGTTTGAACACTTGTATACTACATTGAGTGATTGATATCCAAAGGGGAAGATTAATCCAAGTGATTAATATATTCAAGATTCATCATCAATTTTTTAATTAAGTTCAGATTTTTGTATCATACCTTGTTGTCCAGGATTGTTGGAAACAAGTGAAGTGTTGAAGAGGATTGTTCTTCACACACTTGATTACCTATAGGTTAGATAGTAAGCATCACCATTGGTGTGAGTAGGCTGTACAATAATTCTAACTATAGTGAAATCTCTTTCGAGTCGAAAGGGGAGTGGAGTACCTTCGGAGTGTGAAGGGAACCACTATAATTTCCGGTGTCCTTTTACTTTCCGTAATTTATTTTTCAGCACTTAAACGAAAAATAACCAAGAACCGGAAACAAGATCGAAGAAATTTTTTACCACCTAATTCACCCCCCCTCTTAGGCGCATTTACAACTTACATATCCTTGAAAAGTGTAGGCCAATATAACCCATATTGGAGGACTTTTGTTATTGTCCCATCTCCACTAAAATGTACTCCATATTCTGAGTCTTGACATGCTTTTAAGACGTCCTGATGTTCTTCCTCCGGGACACATATTCGAACTAGCCCGTCTATCCTCTTCTTGTATAGGAACGGGTCGTCCCACAAATATAACCTGCAATCATGCAAAAACTTTTTCTTTTTGTTACAATCAAAATCCTCAGGGATTACACCACCTACCAAATAGTTCGCATAGTCTGCGAACCGTGGGATACCAGTAACAACCAAGAGGCATTCATCAACAAACTCATCTTTAATAGGATGCTTCTTTTCATTTTCTTCAACCGAGGACATCCGGGATAAGTGATCAGCAACAGTGTTTTCACACCCCTTTTAATCCCGAATTGCTATATCAAACTCCTGAAGAAGTAGGATACATCTCAACAGTTTTGGCTTTGATTTCTGCTTAGCAAACAAATACTTCAAAGCAACATGGTCAGTATAAGAAATTACTTTAGATCCTAACAGGTATGACCTGAACTTGTCCAAAGCATAGACTACAGCTAGCAACTCCTTTTCAGTAGTTGCATAATTTTTCTGAGCAAGATTTAAGACATGACTCGCATAATAAATCACATGTAACAACTTATCTCTTTGTTGTCCTAATACTGCCCCTATCGTAATGTCACTGGCATCACACATGATCTCGAAAGGTAGAGACCAATAGTGGCAATCACTACAGGTGCTGACACCAACTTACTTTTCAATGTTTCAAACACATCGGTACATTCTTTATCAAACACGAACGACTTGTCTTTCACAAGCAAACTAGTCAATGGTTTGGCTATTTTATAGAAATCTTTTATGAACCCGCGATAAAAACCTGCATGTCCCAAGAAACTTCTGATGCCCTTCTCATTCACGGGAGGTAGGAGATTTGATATTTCCTCCACTTTTGCCTTGTCAACTTCTATTCCCATATGGGAAATTTTATGCCTAAGATTATGCCTTCATGCACCATAAAATGACATTTCTCTCAATTGAGAATCAAGTTGGTATGTTGGCATCTTTCTAAAATAAGAGACAAGTTAGTTAAACAGTTATCAAAAGAAGAACCAAAGGCATAAAAATCATCCATGAGCACTTCCATATGCTTTTTAAGCATGTCAGCGAAAATGGATGTCATGTATATTTGAAATGTAGCGGGTGCATTGCACAACCCAAATGACATTCTTCTATAAGCAAAGATACCATAGAGGCATGTGAATGCTGTATTTTCTTAATCTTCAGGAGCTACTGCGATTTGATCATATCCCGAATATCCATCCAGAAAATAATAGTACTCATGACCAACCAACCTTTCCAACATTTTATCAATGAATGGGAGAGGAAAGAGGTATTTTCTCGTTGTAATGTTCAACCGTCTGTAATCTATGCACACTCTCCAGCCAGTGACAGTTCTTGTGGGAATCGACTCACCCATGAGCTATAAGATATAGGGTAAATAAGACCCGCATCTAACAGATTCACAACTTCCTTACGAACCATTTCTTTCATGGCTGGATTAAGTCTCCTTTGTGGTTGGACAACTGGCTTGTGATCATCCTCCATCAATATCTTGTGCATGCAAACTATAGGAGTAATACCCTTCAAATCTTCGATTGCCCATCCAATAGAACTCCTGTGTTTTTTAAGTACTTGGATGAGTTTTGCTTCTTGAAAACTTTTGAGACTAGAATTTATGATAGTTGGGCATTTCTCTTTAGTGTCAAGAAAAACATATTTAAGATGCTCTGGTAGTTGTTTCAACTCCATACCTTTCTTGATTTCTTGCTTTTCTTCTCCTGATTGTGATGGTCTTAAATCCTCCCACTGGTGTGGTTTGGATCTAATCCACTAAGGTTGTTCTTCCATTATGGCTAGCACTTCAGATTTAGTCTCATCTTTCTCTTCATCATTTTCGAAAATTGACAGGATCAAAACCCGTTCCAACGGTAACTGTGGTGTCTTCATTGGACTGCTATGGGCAATCATTTGATTTATTACCTCTATAGTATGATTTGTACCAACATCATCTTTGTATTTCATAGTGTTTCGGACATCAATCTTCAATTCTTCATCATAGACTTTTAGAGTCATTATTCCATCTTCTATATCTATAATACATCCTCCCCTCTCTAGAAATGGTCTGCCTAAAAAGAGAGGAATCTTTTCATCTTCAGGCATTTCAAGAATCACAAAGTCTATCGGGAACACAAATTTGTCTATATTCACCAGAACATCTTCCACCACTCCATAAGGTCGCTTAATTGAGTGATCGACAAACTATAATGTCATTCTAGTATCTTGAACCGTGCCAATTCCCAGTCACCGTTTATGCTATATAATCTGTCACTTATTCGCTAAAAAATCCATGTAACTTGTATTACTGTGTATTAGTTAATGGTCTGTTAGGTCATTTTCCTTCACCGACAATAATTTTATTGTTTCGTCATTTTTAGTGTCATTTCTATTTTTTGTCGCATTTTATGCTTTGGTTGTGTGTCCTTTCTGCATTTCAGGTTCAACAGTAGGGGGAATGTTAGAGGGTTGTTGAAGAAGATAACGGGAGAAAGGTGGTTTGGAATGAAGATGTAGTGAAACGAACCGTAGTCTCTCTCTCTCTCTCTCTCTCTCTCTCTCTCTCTCCCTCTCTCTCTCTAATTTTGAAAAAAATAGATGATGAAAAATAGAACAGTAAAAAAGACATAAGCCTTTCTTCTTCTTTATGTCCATGACCTTTTTCTTCAACAATACTCACTTCTTCCACTTCATTTTTCACCATAACAACACTTAACCACCTTCATTCACCATGCACTCTCACTAGCATCCTCATCTTCATAGCTTCATTCTACTAACATAAAACAACCCCAATAAATCCTCTGTGAAACCTTCATTTCACTACATCTTCATTCCAAACCACCTTTCTCCCGTTATCTTCTTCAACAACCCTCCAACAATCCCCCTACTGTCACATGCAAAACCTCTTTAAATCACCAAAATCCAAACAACTTTCATGTAAAACATACAAAAAGAAACAATCTTCTCTTAATTAAAAAAGAATAACAGTGCTTGGAACACATCCTTCCATTTCAATAAAAGAATAAAAAAGCTCCAAAACAAAAACGAAGACGAAACCATTGCTTTTCATTTTTTTCATTTTTGGTTTACATCATACTACTCTCCACTGCAACTCACCTTTGTACCACATAACCTCATATACACACCCTTTTCTTCATTTTTTCACCCTCACATCAACTACATAAAACCACCTCATTTCTCCTTTTTTCACAAAACTCAACTCAATTTTTATTCACCTTTCCACTTGCATATCACCTTGCTGCTTTCCATTTAATCTCTACACTTTTCCATCAACAAAACTCACCATAACTTTCACTCCACCAACAACATCTCAAAAAAATAGAAGAAACATGAGGAATAGTTTTCGTTGTGAAATTACAACCATAACCACCTTGTAATAATCTACATCATACTCCCTCAATGATTTGTTTTCTTCTCATTGTGAAGACACAACAATAACAACTCAACCTCGCAAACTCCCATCGATCACCTCTTCTCCCATCGTGCAAACCTCTTTTTAACACCCTAACCGCACGAGTAACACGTGACACCATCAATTACCTCCACCTTCATACAACAACTTTACACCATACTCAACTTAACACCATCCATTACCTCCACCTTCATACAACAACTTAACACCATTACCTCAACATTTTATCAACTAAAACAAAAACCCCATAGTTTAAACAAAAGTCAAAACAAAAGATAAAAAGAGGAGTAAATTGCCACTGTGCATAATCCTACGTAAGCCACCACACACTAAAGAATCACACCTCTTGTCGTCGGTGCGCCATCCTAGCGCGCCCCTCCGGCCGCGCACGCTCCAGTCATTGCAACATTCAAGAGATTTTAGGCTTCACGTGACCACCACCATTTCTAGGCTCCGGTCAGTATTTCTTTTTGTACGATTTTATTCATTTGTGTTTCTTTTATTTGTGAACATGAGAAGAAGACGTTTTATTGTTTTTTTGTTTGCAATTTTCTGACGCATGCCAGTACCACATAGGTGGTTTTTTAAATTTGAATTTGGCGTTGTTCCGCCATGCAACACCCTTTTTGTTCAGGCCACATTTGTTTTTACTTTTTATTATTATTATTATTATTATTATTATTATGATGATGATGATGATGATGATGATGATGATGATGATGATGATGATGATGATGGTGATTATGACGATGATGATTTTATTTTATTTTTATTCTTGAAAAAAAAATCAAATTTAAAGTTAGGTTTTTGGTGTCTTTTATATATTTATTTTGGGGCCAATTAAATTTTAATGTTTGAATCCGGCCCAACCATTTATGTACTACATGTGTTTATCTTTTTTTCTTTCTTTGATTAAGTTTATTTGTTTGAATTAGTAATTATTTAATTAGGTAAATTTTTGTCTAATTAGTTATTTTTTAATTTACTTTTAACTATTAGGAGAATTACTTGATATCTTTTTATTTAAGTCAATTTCATGTGTTTAGTCGTTTAATTAGATAGTCTATGTTCATATTGCTCTTGTAAATAATCATATTCAACATCTCACCAACTCAAACTATTTTCAAGTCATTTTCAAACTAATACGAATCAAACCTCGATATGGAGTGATTTTTCTTAAAATTAAACGTAATATTAAAACTTTTTCAAAACAAACACGGAAGAAGAGAACTGTTGGGATCTAGCATTCCGGTGGGAATCCTCAAATGATTGGTCCCGAGCCACGTGTTTTGGATTAACCTTTCATTCTTTTCTTTCGTTCTTAAAACACTTCAATCAACTTGGAAAAATAAGGACCGTCGGGATCAAGCATTTTGGCGTAACTCTTTAAATAATTGATTCTTATCAAGCATTTGTTGTCCATCAAACAATTTTCTCAATTAATCCTTAATGAAAAATGATCGTTGGAATATAGCATTTCGGTGGAACCCCGAATGATTGATCCCGAGGTTTAGGTCTCATTCTCATTAAGCGTTCGTCATTCACCTATAAAATACATCCAACCAATCAAACTTTTTTTCTTGTCGTCGTGCGATCTCAAAAACCTTTTCAAAAATGAAAGATATTTTGTCTTAAGATGATGCAAAGCAATGCTTCATCCACAATTATTGAGTTGAGATAAGTGATATTTTCCCATGAATGTAGATTTGTAAATTCCTTCAATGTGATACAAACGCATATTTCTTACTTATTTTGTGTAAAACAATGTTTTTCATCAATTAATATAAGATAACTTTCGCTAAAATCGACCAACAAACAAACATTTTCTACCCAGAACTACGTATGCCTTGAGTTCTTCATCGCACCTAGAGATACGTAAGAGCAAGACCCCAATCTCGTCGGGCACAATAATAAAAAAACTTTTTGTGACACATTTCTTTTTCTCTTTAGAGTTTTAATAAATCGAAAAAAATCAAATAACATAGGCTAAAATTCAAATCACAAGTTTAACTAAAAGGTTCCCGTTGAGTACAACAGACATGAGGGGTGCTAGTATCTTCCTCTTACGTAATTGACTCCCAAATCCAAATATGGTTGCGAAGATGATCAGTGTATTTTGATGCATATTCTACTACTATTGTACTCACGCAGCTCTATAGTTTATTTTACTATTTTTACTATTTTAGTGTGTTTTTATATTTAACTTTATTTTTGGCTTTATTTTAATTTGTACTTTATTTTCAGCATAAATAGTTATTTGATACCTTGTCACTATGCATATCATAACTTGAGCTACGAAAATCAGATTGATGCATTCTAATAGGCTTTGGAAAATTGAGAGGTTAAGCTAAAAGTTTCATTTTGAAGTAAGAAGCTGATTCAGAGTGAAGAAGGGTCTAATAATTCATTTTAGTTCCAGACTTAAGAAAATACTTAGTTTTTGGGGCAATTTTGTATTTTTTCGGATCGATTGCTATTAGGCCTGAATTCCCTTGCTCTATTTAAACAAATTAGTAATTTTAGGATTAAATTATTCAGCATTCATGAAATAGAGAATAAGGCATACGAATATCATGGAGAGCTAATTCTCAAAGAGTTGATCTGCTGTATTCGAATTCCACTTTGAGGTTTTTATTAATTCCAGTTTAATTTCGATTTCTTTTCAATTTTTCCTATAAACTAATTGCTTAATTTGATTACTTTCGTTTGCTTAATTCGATTGTTTCTGATAGGATATAGTTGATTAAATTTGATTGTTTGTATGATCCTTAACTATAATCACGTTAGCGTAACTTTTTCATTATCGTGTTTGATTAAGTCGCATTTGCTTAACTCGAGTATGCTTAAATCCTTTTGCTTAATTCGAAAATTAGGAACATACATCATATAATACCAATTATGCTTATCAGTGGGTATTGTAATCGAATGAAATCGAATCCGCTAGGAAATTGAAATTATAAGAATCAATGGTAAGTCAGAAATCGATACAGTAAATTAGCTTATTTATCAAAAAAAAATTTACCTTTAATCCTCTTCAATTTAAGTTCTGAACCTTAAAAACCTCATTCTTTTCATTCGTTTGGTTACAACATTCAAGAGTCCTTGTGATACGATATTCGAGTGTCAAACCTGTTTTACTATACTTTTAAACACGTTTTTGACTCGTGTGCGACAACAAATCAAATTGGCGCCGTTGTCGGGAAAATCTTGTAGATTTTAAATTTTTTTATAGTCATAGGTGTTATGTTTCAGCGTTCTTGCGTTATGGCATTTTCACGTTTTAGCATAACAAAATTTATTTTTAAGAAAATTGTCTCAGATTATTTTGATTCTTTGTCGATTCATTAGAAAAAAGTCAAGGATCGAAAGCCTCTATTTAGAGACTGAATAATGGAAGCCGTCCTAAAAATCCGAAAGTCCTTATTTTTCTATTTTTTATGATTTTTTTCTTCTGTTTTGATAGTTTTAGAAAATTCCATAAAAGTTCTCAAAATTCTTAATTCACTTTATTAGATTAATCTTTGTGTTTTTGTATTTTTTTATTTAATTTTAATAATTTTTTTCCGTATTTCAATTGTTTTTACTTAATAGGGACATTGTCGATATTTTCCTATTTGTTGCTGCATTGCTGAATTAGTTATGTGTTTTCTCATTGTCTACAGTTTTTTTTTCTTTTCTATTAAGTTTAACATGACTGACCAAAGAACCCTCAAAGAACTTGTTGCCCATGATGTTAATTATAATGCTTTGTCTATTGAATATCCTGTTGCTGATGTACCTTTCGAATTGAAATCTGGTTTAATACACTTGTTGTCAAGGTTTAATGGTCTTGCAGGTGAGGATCTGCATATGCATCTAAAAGAATTTAAGGTTGTGTTTTCTACACTATTGAAGCCTCAAGGAATTACGGAAGATCATGTCAATCTTAGAGCATTTCCATTCTCACTACAAGGTGTTGCAAAATATTAGTTATATTATCTTGAGCCAAATTCTATTACAAGTAGGAATAATATGAAGAAAATCTTCCTAGAAAGATTTTTCCCTACTTCAAGAGCTTCTTCAATCAGAAAAAAAATATATGGTATTAGACAGGTTGACATGTAATCATTGGCCTAATACTGAGAGAGATTCAAGCAGTTAGTGTCGAGTTGTCATCACCACCAGATTTTTGAACAATTGCTAATACAATACTTTTATGAGGGATTGCTACAAATGGAAAGAAACATTTTAGATGCTGCTAGTGGTGGAGCACTTGTTGATAAGACTTCAGCTACTGCCAAATCCTTGATTGAGAACATGTCACTTAACTTCTAACAGTTCACAACAAGGGATAATTCTATGGTCCAAGCAAAAGGTGTGAATGAGATTCAGGTTTCTTCTTCTAACAAAGCTCTAGAAACCAGAATTGATGAACTTACCTCTTTAGTGAAACAATTGATGTTACCCCTTCCACCACCACTACCATATAACCCTCAACAAGTAACCACCTACTCACCTTTCAAACCTTTACTATAGGAACTTGTTAAGCAAATGATTGTAAATAGTCTTCAATTTCAGTAGCAAACATATTTTAGTATTCAGACTTTGCAAACACAAATTGGATAACTTGTCACTTCAAAGAATGCCATGCAACAAGCTTAAGGATCAAACCAAATACCTGCCCAAATAGTAGTTAATCCAAAAGGGCCTAATGCGAGTGTAATTTCCTTGAGATCCGAAAAAGTTACAGAACCAGCCCTAGGAAAAAATAAAAAAATTGTTAGTGTAACACCTGAAAATAAATCTGAACCTTCTATTGTTATTGAGGCTGGAAAAAAGTATGTATCACCAATCCCTTTCCCACAAAGAGTACTGAAAAATAAGAAGATTGACGAGGAAGAGCATTCTGTTTTTCAAATAGAGTTGCTTTCTGAATTTGTTGATGAAGCTTATTCAGATTTGTTTTCAGCTGATTTTCTAACTTTTTCTAGTTTTTATGATATTTACTCATGTGATGATTGTAATAACACTAACCTTTGTGCTGTTTGTGTTGAGATTGATGTTGCCTTGCAGGGCGACAATGTAAATGAAGTTGTTTATGTAGCTGGAACTCTTGACATCCCGGCTGCCCCAAACATACCGTCAATTGAACAACCATATTCTTTAGAGCCTAAACCACTTCCTGAAGATTTATATTGTCCATCAAAGCTTCAATTTGAGCAGGAATATAAGAAGGGAATTGAATGGACCTTGGCTGACACTCGTGATATTAGCTCATCCATATGTATGCATATGACCTCACTTAAAAATGAAACAAAAGTACTAAGGCAACCCCGTAATCCTTTGATTCTTGATATTGTGAAAAAGGATATCACTTTCATGTGCCCATTCAACACTTTTACTTATCGAAGATACTTCTTTGATCCTAGAATACTAGGCGAAAACACTAATCAGAATTTCAAGGTTAATGGACACTACCCAAAGCTACTCCATGAGAGCCCGACTTTGGAAGAAGAGATTGTAGACGCGCTCTCTTTGGGAAAGGCTGCTTATGCAATCATTTATCCGCCTTGACTCCACGAGTGTGTTCTTTCTTTCTCTCACTCTTATTTTATATTTATATTCTTTAATTGAGGATAATGTATGTTTCAAGTGTGGGGGAGGGAACCATTTACTTTGTTTTATTTCATTCAGTTTCTTTTTTTTGTTTGTTTTCTTACATAAAAAAATACATGTTTCTTTCCTATGGTTTTTGAGTTATAATTATAAGTATTTTCTTTGTTCTCTTGATTAAAGAATTATGGTGTGATGTGATTGATTCTTTTTGTGCATTCTTAGTATGATATGTAGGACTAAACTATAAATTATACATCATTTGTGGTAGATCAATTAACCTTGTGAGATTTTAAGCCTTTTAATGGATAACATTCAAAAATTCATCTCTTTCTTTCTTGTGTGATTTCACTCATGTATGTTAGTCTCTAGAACTTGAATTGACTCTTGTTGAAATTTTTTGTTTACTTATACACATTGATATGATAAATGCAACTTGTTTTTGTTTTGTTTATTTTTTTAGCCATTAGCCAAAAAGCCAACCCTGAATAATATCATCATCCATTGTTTGAAAAACCCCTTGAGCCTATTATCCAATTCTTTGTTTAAAC
Organism: Lathyrus oleraceus; assembly: GCF_024323335.1. Classification (NCBI taxonomy): domain Eukaryota; kingdom Viridiplantae; phylum Streptophyta; class Magnoliopsida; order Fabales; family Fabaceae; genus Lathyrus; species Lathyrus oleraceus. The sequence continues at coordinate 199,832,297 of NC_066583.1, forward strand.
TCATTACAAGTCTGAATGTGAAAAACAATGTTATCACCCATTCATAGGGTTAAAAGAGTCTTGTTTGAAGTTGTGTGGGGTTGAATAATTATAGTTGTGATTTTTCATTCAAAAGTTAAAAGAAAACAAAATATATGTAGAAAAAGAAGAAAAAATATATATAAAAAGTGGAAAAAACAAAGAAGGATGTCATTACATTTTCCTTCTGAAAAAAGAGAGAATAAAAAGATAAAAGAAAAGAAAAATGGAGGAAAAGTTATTGTTTGAAAGTGGATGAATGTAGTTCAACTCCGCAAGTTCTTTCATGTCTCGTTTCTCCCTTTGAATCTTAGCCTAATACCCCTTAAGATTTATTTCACCCATACCCTGACCAAGTTACAACCGAATAAAAGTCCTTTTGATCATTATGTGCATGTAATTTAATTGTGGATGTTAGAGTATTTTCAAGTTTATGCTAATACTTTCTTTCATGATGTGCTTTGAGTGTAAACAGTCTACCTAAACACTTGATAGTTTAGTGAATTTTATCTAGTGAGAATCTTGTTGCTTTTGATGTACTCTTTGATAATTTGTTTTCGTATTTGCTTTGAATGTCACAAAAGAGTTACTTACTAATGTCATTTTCTTGAAACTTAAACTTAGAATTTTTCTTGCACTTTGTATCCTGAGAACCTTTGAAATTGCATGTTTTGTTTTGCTCTTGTTTTCTGTTTTAAGTTTTGAATTTATAATTTTGCTCGGAGTGCAAAATTCCAAGTGTGGGGGAATTTGATCAGTGCATTTAAATGCATATTCTTCTACTATTGTACTTAGACAACTCTATAGTTTATTATACTATTTTCACTATTTTTGTGTGTTTTTATATTTAAGTTTATTTTTGGCTTTATTTTAATTTCGTACTTTATTTTCAGCATAAATAGTTATTTGATATCTTGTTACTATGCATATCATAACTTGAGCTACAATAATCAGATTGGTGCGTTCTAATATACGTTGGAAAGCTGAGAGATTAAGCTAAAAGTTTCGTGTTGAAGTAAGAAGCTGATTCGGAGTGAAGAAGGGTCTAATAATTCGTTTTAGTTCCAGACTTAAGAAAATACTTAGTTTTTGGGGCGATTTTGTATTTTTTCGGATTGGTTGCTATTAGACCCGAATTCCCTTGCTCTATTTAAACAAATTAATAGTTTTAGGATTAAATTATCCAGCATTCATGAAATAGAGAATAGGGCATACGAATATCATGGATAACTAATTCCCAAAGAGTTGATCTGCTGTATTTGAATTCCACTTTGAGGTTTTTATTAATTTCAGTTTAATTTCGATTTCTTTTCAATTCTTCCTATTAACTCGTTTGCTTAATTTGATTACTTTTGTTTGCTTAATTCGATTGTTTCTTATATGATATAATAGATTAAATTTGATTGTTGTATGATCCTTAACTATAATCACGTTAGCGTAGCTTTCTCGTTATCGTGTTTGATTAAGTCGCGTTTGCTTAATTCGCGTCTGCTTAAATCTGTTTGCTTAATTAAGAAATTAGGAACATACATCATATAATACCAATTGCGCTTGTCAGTGGGTATTGTAATCAAATGGGATTCAACCCGTTTGAGAATTGAAATTATAAGAATCGATGATAAGTCAGAAATCGATACAGTAGATTAACTTATTTATCAATTTTGCTTTTACCTTTAATCATCTTCGATTTAAGTTCTGAACCTTAAAAACCCCATTCTTTTCATTCGTTTGGTTATAACATTCAAGAGTCCTTATGATACGACATTCAAGTGTCGCTTCCGTTTTACTACACTTTTAAACTCGTTTTTTACCCATGTGCGACAGCGGAACAGAAGACTAATGTTTTTTTCAAAAGGTTTTGTCGATATTTTCCTATTCCTTCATTGGAATAAATAAAGTTCGTTGGCGACTTTTTTTGAACATTTTTTCCACGAGCGTGCAATAGGCTTCACGAAGGATCATATTTTTCGAGGTATGACATAAGCATATTGACATTCGTCATCACTTTATTAGGGAGCTTGTTGAAGATAAAGTAATAGCTCTTGAACATGTGGCAACTGAAAAACAGATGGCTGACATTTTCACTAAGGCATTAGATGCAGTCCACTTTGAAAAGTTAAAGGGTGCACTAGGTGTCTGAATTTGTGAAAATCAATAGTAGTCAAATTAGGAAGACGTGTAGGAGAGCCCATCTCTCTCTCTCTCTCTTTCTCTCTCTCTCTCTCTCTCTCTCTCTCTCTCTCTCTCTCTCTCTCTCTCTCTCTCTCTCTCTCTCTCTGTTTGTGCAACACGTGAAACTACACTGATTTACCTTGTTTAAAAACCTCATTTTATATGGACCTTCGTTACTAGCAAGAACCACCAAATTATTTTATCTGGCTCTTAGAAAAGTATCTTCTTTTCTCTTCCACGAATGTTTATCTATTTCAAAATGTTAGATAATTCAAAGGATTGATCCTCTAACAAGGGAATTTATATCATGAAGGCTATTGACAAATTACACGAGGCTCAGAAGAAAAAGAACAAGTGAATGGGTTATAACTCTTCTAAAAATGGTGTGGAGAGTCATGCTGGATAATCAAGTGAATCATCTATGTCTGGGAAGACATATGTGACCACCATAAAGTCTGTGAAGAAGAGACCAATTCAAACTCATGAATTTGACTCAAAGGCTGATGAAGACCGGGTAACCTATATGAACTGCAGAGGATGGCTTGAGGAATGAGTCTGAAGACTCTTTATTCCAAGGGTTCATATTTTTTTAAAATATTTTTTTGCCCTTGTCTTTGGGCATGTTTTGTTTACTTGTCCTAGAAATGCAATGACATGATAAGCCTTTCTAAACTGTGTACCAATAATTATCATCATGCTCTAGCATCATGTTAAACATTGGTGATATTGTTTTTTTTACTTACTCATGTTTGTGTGTATATGCTAACACTCTAACCTCTGATTGACTGACTAACTTTCTGAGGAAGATCTTTGCCAAATTGTGGCAAAATAGGGAGTAATGGTATGTAGATGGTAGTTTTACTGACTACTAAGTACTGATTGTGAAGATCTGATATGTTGATCTCTAGTGTGTTTAGTACTTACTTATCTGTCAGTTACTAACTGAGATTTTGTATGCTCGTATGTTGATCATCAGGACCATATGTGAGATGAATTATGTGTGTTAATAGTAGCTTCTAATATTTGACTAGTGACTACTAACATTGTGTACATGCATGACTAACTCATCTTGAATTATTGCATGTCTATTATTTTGGAGCATTCTATGTAGAAAACTCATGATATTGTGTGTGTGTGTGTGTGTGTGTGTGTGTGTGTGTGTGCATGCATGTATATGCGATTGTGTGTGTGTGTGTAACTACCTCATAATTTATTAATTATGCCCTGGGTTTTGTTGCTTCTACTGCTGCCATTGTATGCTCTGATGGTTATTCTACTGTTGTTATTTGTCTAAGTATGTCTTAGATACTAAGTTATTTTTGTGCTTGAAGAGTTGTTTTTCCAAAATTTTACAAATGGGAAGATTGTTGGTTCTTTTGAGATCTGTTGCATTATGCAAAAAAACATGGAATTTTCTCAAGTTGGTTCTGGTGCAAAAGGGACACATGTTGGACAAGATGTTCCAACATGTGAGCTTCAACATCTAGTCTCTTAGAAACAGACAAATGGAAATTTCAATTGGTTTAGATTTCGTCTATCCAAGATTCTCTCCACAATAGAAGATCTATAAGTCAAGGAGAAGAGTTGATTTGGATGTACTGGTGTAACATGCTGAACAGTAGGGCATGTTAGATGTTGTTTAATGCATATTTTTATTGGTTTTTAATCATATTTGATGTTGTTATTTTAGAAATGTTTCGTTGATTTGTTTGACAATTGGAGATGTTCAAATCAAATTTAAATGTGATTAAAATTTGTATTTGAATTAGGACAAATCATATATTTTGTTGGAGAGATTTGAGGAGAAAATCATATCCATCTAATTCGGCTATTTTCTAGACGAATTAAATGCAGATCCACAAAGAGAAAAAGCCTATAAGACATTTCTATATAAGGAGACTCAATTCTCATTGTTTGATAAGAGTTTTGGTGTGCAAGAACTAGGTTCTTTGTGCTAGGGTTTGAGTCTTTTGTTTCTTGTAATCCAAGCTAATGCCATAGCTGGATTAATGTGGAATCTACAGTTGTACACCGCTATGTTTCAGTAACTTGGCATAGTTGGTTTATCTTAATTGAGTTGTAATATTCAACATTGTTCATTGAATTGTAAACACCAATCACAGATTGTGTGATTGAGAAGAAAGTGAGTACGCTATCATATTCCGGGGGAGTTCTTAAATAAAAAGTCAATAGAATTAGGAAAAGGCTTTGAATAATATATGGTTTGTTGATTCTTATAAGACTAAGTGTATTTAAAGTAGTAAATTTCCTTTCTCGAGTAGAGTGCCCCCCATACGTATGTGTGATTTCACCAAACTGGGTTACCTATGTCTTGTGTTATTTTACTACCTTCTATACAGTTTTATTAATGTCTTATTACTGTCATTCTGGTTGAAGAAATTGGAAAATTTTGTCTCAACATCTGGTCTAACATTTGTCTCCTGAGGAACATAATTTCAAAGTTAGCAGTTAATCCTTCTACAAATAATACATCATCAAGACAAGGAAAACATGGACTTACCAGTTCGTCTATGCCTTTTATTCTTCCTATAGCTTCATTACCAAAGTTAACATAACTATTATAGTATGGCTTCAACTCTTTAAAATAGCTTTTTTCACCATTCATGTGCTTTGAGCATCCACTATCAAAATACCAATCCTCTCTTGATGAAACTATAAGAGATGTATGAGCTATAAGACAAGTAACCAATTCCTTGGGTTTCCAAACCTTCTTGGCTTGAATTTTCTTTCCTTTCTTTCTATTACACTTGGCTGACTATAAGACTGAGGATATCCATACATTCTATAGCAAAAAAGTCTTATATGGCCACATCTTCTACAATCGTGACACCTCAAAGATGATTTCTTGTTTCCTTTGTTGTGGGGGTACACATGTTCAGCAGGATCCTGAGACATGTCGTCCTTTATCAGAAACTCAGTTTTATTTTAAGAAGCAACAAACTTCTTAAATGAAAAATTGACCGTTTTGTTCATGAAATTATAGTCAAACCCTATAGCCTTATTTTCCCCAATCTCCAAGATCTCATTTAGCATATCAGAACCACTGTTCAACATACGAATATATTTTGTCATATTGTCAAGTTTGGACTTTAACAATGTGACTTCCTCTTCCAGACATGCGATGGTTGAACCAAAATTCTATTTTTCAAGGAGTATAGCACTTATGGTTTTCTTTTGTTTCTCTTTTCTCAAGCAATATTCCTTCCATTCAGTGAGCAGCTCTCTATATTTTTCAGCAAGTTCTTCTACTGACATCTCTTCATCACTAGACTCACTACAAGAGTCATATTTCCCAGTAGAAGTCATCACTTTATTAGCTATTTCTCATTCACTTTCATCATCAGAATCAATTCAAGTGATTGACAATCCTTTTTCTGGTTCTGTAGAAAAGTAGGACATTCAGATTTAATGTGACAAAATTTTTCACATTCATGACATTGAACTCCTTTGCGTATGTTTAAGGGACTGATGTCTGACTCCTTGTTTGGCACATTTGTCCTTTATCTTTTGTCAAGTTTCTTCAAAGAGTTATTAATTTTTCTCCCAACAAGAGCAATAGCCTCTGAAAAAATTTATCCATCTTGATCTTCATCCTCTTCAGTGTTGGGCACAAAAGTTATACTTTTGTTCTTCTTTTTCGATCTTCTATTTATAGCCATTTCAAAGATTTAAAGAGATCCAATGAGTTCATCAACCTTCAAAGTGATTAAGTATTGAGCTTATTCAATGTAAATCACCTTCATGTCAAACTTCTGAGACAGAGATATGAGGATCTTTCTGACCAACTTTTCTTCTGGCATCTTTTCTTCCAAGGCAAAAGAATTGTTGGCTATAATCGAAGGAATAAATCATTAAGCTAAAAATAAAAAATTAATAAAAAGAAAGACATCACTTTTAAAGAAATAAAAACATAAATTATTGTTGTTGGGATTCGAAGCATGTCCTGAATTATTTTTCCCCTCGATTATATTTAGAAGCCTGGGGAATATGTGATATTTATTTAAAAAATAAATAAAACATGGTGTGCTTTGGCGTTATACCTAGGAGTGGCAAACAAGCATGTCCGCCCCGTTTATGCCCGTCTCGCAAAAGCCCACAAAAAAACCGGACGAACATGGTTGAGGATGTGGGTTTAAAACCTACGTCTGCCCCGCAAAAAATGAAGGCGAGGCGAGGAAAGCCCGCAGGCACTGCACCTTTTAAGTCTAAAAATGCAAAAATTTATGTAAATGCACGCGCTCGTAAAAGCCTGCGAAAAAATGGGGCGGAGCAGGGCACCAAACCCTTGACCCGCTCCAGACTAAAGTACAGACAAAACAGACAATGCCCAATGGGCCTGAGCCATTTTCCATCGCTAATTATACCTCTGTTTTTTGTTGGCTGAGGTGAAAGTTTTGTCATGAAATGTATTATTTGTAGTAGTGAAAATTGCCTCTAGTCTCTGGTATAAATCTATATTTGGATCTAGGATCCTTCCTTCTGTTGCTTTTGCGAAGTTCTCTAGGTAATCAAAGATTTGAGAATTTGACGAATCGTAGTTGAAATAGTGATTATTTGAATCGAGTGCGACAAAAGACACCACTGTTTTGTTTATGAACCATAAATGGATGTAGTTTGAGAACATACGATCTTGAACGAGGTGTTGATCTCCTTTACGGGGACGCAATGTGACTTTGCATGATTAATACTCAAACTCTCAAGTCAGCTCAAGATTCAAAGATGAATATAAGATAAAATGGAGATCAAATAATGCATCTTACCTTTAATATGTGAACTCACTTTTATACTATAGATCATGTAGAGTGAATTTAAGATGAATTAGATCTTAGTCATTTTGAACCTCTTACCAGTCCATATATATATATATATATATATATATATATATATATATATATATATATATATATATATATATATATATATATATATATATATATATATATATATATATTAGTGACTGGATGCAGGATAGAGAAAATCAATATTTATGGTAGATAAAAATAGAAATTCAAATTTCAATTAGGATGTAAATTGGATGTAGAACGGAACTAATCACCTACATAATAAAAAAGAATTTCTCTTTTGGACACCCTCGATGAGAACAAATTCCAAATATTATCAAGATTTCTAATATACATTTTTCACAAGAGATAAATATGGGTTTGACACCTACAAAAGATAATATTTGATTGGACCCACTTAAGATTTCAAATAAAACTCTATGGACCCCATTTTGGTCCCAACATCGAGCCTTTATTATTTCTTGTCTCCACTACTATTCATCATATAAACATAAATGGCGTTTTATTTTCTTTTTTAATGTAATATTTTATCACGACATTTTTGCACACATAGTGGTCCCTTTAACCTATTATTTTTTGTTTCTATTTTCTTGGTTAGATTTTTAATTCTGATGTGACATGTTTTCCCGAAGTGAAGAATTGCAGAAGATGATATTATTATTCTTTTTCCTCTCTTTTGAATTGGGAATTAATTGCAAGCTAATTTTTGAATAAGTTCTTGGGAGGTGTCAACATTGCGTCTAATTTCAGGTAAACACACATCTTTTTGTGACATTTGGTAGGATTTCTTGAAGATTTTCTTAGTGTTGTTTGCGTAATTTTTGGTGCAAAGTATCTAACAATATTGATTAGATTAGGCCATTGTACTAGTAAAAGAAAATTCACAAAAAAAGAAGGTGAAATGTCACAATAATCAACATAGGTTAAAGTATTTTGTTTTGCCTTTTTGATTCAGAATTTGTTTTCGCCAATTTAATGATAATGATTAATTAACTCTGCCTATCTAATTGTGTCTCTTTGTACTACCAAAAAAGTTGTCTCTTTGTACCCAAGATGAACTGTGTCTCTAAATTGTATCTTACAAGTAATTTTCTCAAATTCATTCTTCTTATTTTTTGTAGCAAATTAAACCTTAAATGTGTATGAAATGTTGGTGGGAGTCTCCCTTAACAATCTCCAAAGCAGACCTTCTAGGTTGCATGAAGGACCAAATAAGATCAAAATTTGTTGAAGAGCCAAAAAAAAAAGTATTTTAGGTTATATTTGTGTTTTACAAAATGTTCTACTTCATACTATTATGACAATTTTTTAATCCTGTTTTAATGATAGTATTGACATGGAGATATTGTTTTTCTTTTAATACAGAAAATATCATACTATGCTAATACTATTTCAATCTTTATGGATCAAATCCCGTATTTCATCAATCAATATAAGCAAAAGAGTGTAATTTGTACGACCTTTTGTGGTCTATGAAATAGAAAAAGAGAATATATTTCAAAGATCATGTTTCGATATCCATATCTCGAGCAAGCAATATACACTTTGACCTAGTATCTTCACACTCTCTAAACATTTCCCATATTAACCCTGAATAATGTTAAAATTCATTTTACAAAATCATTGCCAGAATTTCAATTTTTTAAAAATCTATTGTGAATCATAGGATTTATGATCAATAAGTATTAGATTTTATTGATTTTTTTTTTGTTTGTATTGGATTTTTATTTAAAAATCATGTATTTTTATCGTATTTTTTAAAAATTCGATAAAAACACATGTTTTGCATGTATTTTTACTCGATTTTAAAAAATCGACCAAAATGCATATATTTTTCTGGATTTTTTTATAAAAAAATTAGTAAAAATGCATATATTATATTCTGAAATAACCGATAAAAATGCATGCATTTTAATCGAATTTTTCAAAAAAATTCAGAAAAGTGTATGGTTTTTATCGAATTATTCCAAAATATATGGTTAATGTATGCATTTTTTATCGGTTTTTTAAAAAAACGGAAATAGTCATGGTTTTTATCGGACTTTTCAAATAATTCAGTAGGTTACATATTTTTGTTTAATTTTTTCAATAAGGACCAGAGAATCATACGGCACAATTGCTTCTTTGCAACATGATAGAGTTGAAGCTGCTGCAACGAGGGTTCGTGCGAAGGGAGATGACATAGAGGACTCGCATATCCAGGCGAGGAGCATAGCACCGACAAGTTCTCACAGGAGGCAGTTGGCGATCGATCAGTTTCGTGCACCCCGCAGTACTCGGTGTAGATCATTTATAGTTGCTGCTGGATGGAATATAAATCCTAATTATGAGCCTATTACTGAGGAGCAGGTGATAGAGGAGTTTATGTTTAACATGGGTGCTCACTTTCACTTATCTTAGCTACGGGATATGTATGGTGAATTAGTGCAACAATCTATGTACGAAGCAACCATTAGGGTATACATGTTACATCTTATATGTGTTATCTTAGCAGATACGTCTCATTTATATATCCATGTGAAGTACATGTGCCCATTTAATCACCTTGAGCATTGCAGTTGGGCATGAGGGTGTACTGCACTGACTGTTTTATATGTTGCGCTTGGAGAGGCAAGTGTTTCTTAGATGAGACAACTTGTCGGTTATATGAGTCTATTTCAGGTATAACAATTTATTATTTATTATTATTTTAGTTTTTATGACATTTTTTGTTGGTTATATGAGTCTATGTTATTGTGCAGTGCTGGATATACGAGCATTTCCCGTCCATTTGTAAAAGGCGGGTTATTTCTACCACTGCTGGGTCCGAACAAGTCAAGATGAAGGGGCGGGCATGCACATCCGGGAGGTATTATGGAGTATAGGAAAAGAATTGATGCATTGACTGTGTACAATGTCATCTGGACATCCTACACAGGCCATAGAGTGCATCAAGAGTTCGATAACACTTTATTTTTTTTTTCTGTTTATCTGCAATAAGAGACCTTAGTGGCTAGACACTTACTTGAGAGGTGCTTGCGCTAGTTTAGATATGTCCAAGACATCTCACAACCAATCCCTGTTATTCCATCTATGAACATTGATAAATGTTTTTTTTGTCACATTTTGGGTTCTTCTGGTGCCATAATAGATCGTGCAATGGATGTTCAATTCCCTGTGAATTGTGTGGATGGATACTTTGAGTGATGCCTTACTATATCAAACCCTCACATCATCCCACCTAAGCAGCATGAAGATGATGTTGGACCTTCTCATGATGGGGGAGCTTTTAATGATGTGTCACCACCTCCACATGGTGCGGATAACGCTCAACGCCTAAAGATGATAACAATCATTATGGATAACCAGATGATGAGGTTTATACTTTGACATCGCGGGCATAACACTTAGCTTGTGGGGGGCATATTTAGACATTTTTTTATAATATGCGTGGTATTACTAAGACATTTGCACAATACAATTTACTAAATAATATTTTGGCACTTCCATTATTGCATGATGAATATAACTTAGCATTTGACAAACAGTTACATAACTTAGACATGATTACATAACTTAACAAAACAATAATAAATAAGAATAATAAACACTACCAGATAATTTTGGACGTTTCAAAAGCTTGATTATGTCGTCGATAGATCTAGAAATATTCGCATCAAACTTGATCGGTTCCTTAGTTAGACTACGGTGATATGCTCTCCACATAATTTTCAAATCCTCGTCGGTCTTCAACTCAATAAAGTTGTATTTCACGTTTCCATCACTATCAATCCAGTCTAAAAGAACTCAATCTTACTTATCTTTTTGTTCTCAGTGTCGAGCAACATATTATTCAAATTGGATCTGTGAAGGGCGAGACATGTGATGTCCTCCAGGAGCCAAAACTCTGCAAGAGGTTTCACCTCGTAGAAGTACACTTATGCCTTAAACAAAAATTGAGACATTGTAATGTATTTTACTTTACAACACATGACCCGTATTTATACAACTTTGAATTCATTTTGGACCACACAAAATGGTCGATGCAATCAAAATCATACAAAATTATCGGTAAAATCTCAACTCTTCAATTCGCACTACCATATTTTTCACGGATCTACTAAAATCCGGTATCTTAAAAGTGATTTAAAAAAAACAATACCTTTAAACTATCGTAATTTTTACCTTTATTCAAAAAATCTGATAAAGATATGTACTTTAAAAAAAACTGGTATGTAACTCCACATATCGAATTTTTTAAATATCCTGTATATCGAATTTTTTTTATATACACTACCTGATTTTTTGATTTGTACCGAATTTTTTACTTGTTCTAATGGATTTTTCGTCCTGGACTTTTTGATAAATTTTTGACAAGAGTAATATAGGTATTATGAAAATATGTGTGGGAGCCAGGTCAAAGTGTGGGGATGGCAGAATAAAATTTCGCCAATATACCACTCAAAAGGCCCAAATTTATGAAAAGAATGCATTACTAGAAATCACCTTAGAATAAAAACTTATGACAAACATAATATTATGATCTCATGTGATACCACTAAAGGTCGAAGAACAAGTAGAAAAACAATATGCACTCTCAACATTCATTTTGAGTACTCCTAATTTTGGTATACACCAAAGTGTTGAAGTATTATTACCATTTGTTTTATTGTGGCACCATCTATAGATAATACCCACGTGGGGAGCCTTATCGCCTACTAACAAGCTGAATTATACTTGGAAAATCAAATAGTATATATGACTTTGTACTTCCTCTAGGTATATATTGGATATCGTACTTAGATAATTCAATCGGTCAAGATACCATCCTTCTTGCTAGATTTTCCTTCTTCAAGAATTTTCGAATGAGGTAGTTGGTTTTTACCATTTCCTTATGCTCTTGAAAGTAGGGTATGAGTTTTCTTGCAGTTATCACGACTGAACGAGAAAGTATTTCAATCTTATGATATTGGGCCATAATGCCCTTAAGTAAATTACTTGCAAAATAGATAGGTCTTTAGCTTTATTTGTCTCTTGGATGAGCACCAAACTCATTGTCTGGTTACTTGCGAAATAGACAAATCGTTTAGCTTTATTTGTCTCTTAGGCGTGTCAAGATGGGTGACAATGCCAGGTAGACCTTTAAGTTTGAAAAGCCTTCTCGCACTCGCTCGTTTATTCGAACATCTCCCTTTTCTTCAAAGTGGCACAAAAATGAAAAGCTTTTGTCACATACACAAGAAAGGAAACGAGATAGGGAAGTTATACGCCATATTAGTTGTTGAGCCTCTTTAAAGGTGGAAGGGCTCTTCATAACAATGATGGCTTGGAATTTATCTCAGTTCACCTCTATACCCCTATTGGTTAACGTAAAACATAGAAACTTGTCTGTTTGTATGCTAAAGGAGCACTTAACAGGATTTAGGTGCATATTGTAGTTCTTGACTGGCTCCATGATGTCTTCTAGGTTTGTAGTGTGGCTATTCCCTTTTGTTATCTTTATTATCATGTTTGATATAAACCTCTAGGTTGTGTCTTATCTGCTTTGAGAGTACCGTGTCCATGGGTGTTTGATAGGTGGCACGTGTGTTCTTTAGCCAAAAGGGTGTGGCATGTAGTAATAATTGTCATGATTGGACATTAATGTTATCCTTGGCACGTCTACTTGATCCATCTTAATTTGAATTTACCTAAAATAAGCGTCCATGAAAGCCTACATTTTATAGCTTGAGGATCCGTCAATCAAACAATTTATGTTGGGTAAGGGGTTGGATCTTTAGGGCATTCGACATTAAGGTCTACGAAGTCGACAAAAATGCAGAATTTGTTTGAAAAATTCCTCACCTAAAATATTTTTCTTCTCAATAGATTCCGACTCTTTCTTCATAACACAAATCCATTTTGGATCACTTAAAGCCTCTTCTGTTTTACGGGTTCAGATTTGGCCATAAGTGCAAAATAACAAAATCACCATCATCGTTGACTTCGTTGTCTCGGAACAACTCACAATCTTGAAGTCTTTGAGGCAAATCTCTTTGACTTGTTAATATTCTCACTTTCTCTTCAATTCGGGCTTCGACAATGGGCATTTTTGCACTTCCCGTTTCTGCAGAATCTGAATTTTTGAAGTTGTGATTGGTTGCAACTTCAATGTAACCGATTACAGGTTACTACAGCTCCTTGACTTCGTTGACAATGACGTCTTGATTGACCATAACCCTCTTCTTTTCTGCATCAAACAACTTGTAACCACCGGTAGAATGATACCTTATAAGTATCATCATTTCTCCTTTATCATCCAACTTCTTTCTAAGTTGCCCTGGAACATGTCGATGTGCTACGAAACCAAAAACTCTCAAATGGTTCAAATTTGGTTTGAATCCCAACCATGCTTCTTTTGATGTTGCCTTCTCAAGCTTTTTTATTCGACACTTATTCAACAAATAGGCAGTTGTGGATACCGCTTCTCCCCATAACTCTTTCAGAAAGTTCTTCTCCTTTAACATGCTTCTTACCATGTTCATGATTGATCAATTATTCCTTTCATCAACACCGTTTTATTGTGGTATATAAGGTGGTACAATCTCATGTACAATCCCTTCTTGATCTCAAAACCTCTTAAAGTCTTTTGAGACATATTCACGTCCACCATCCATTTTGAGCATTTTAAGTTTGTGACCGCTTTTCCTCTCAACCAAGGACTTGAACTTCTTAAACAATTCAAATACCTTATCCTTTCTCTTGATTATGTATGTCCATAGCTTTTTACTATGATCTTCGATGAATGTGACAAAATATCTATTGCCACCAATGGTATCTACTTGCATCGATCCACACCCCCGAATACACCACCTCAAGGTGATTCTTGGTTCTACAACCTACACCATTGCTGGATTTACTCTTATGTTGCTTCTCTTGCCCATATTTTTCACAAACTTTAGCGGGTATGTTGATCAATGGAAACCCCGTTACCATTCCATTTTTTGTAAGTCTTTGAGATCTCATAAATTGAGATGCCCCATACGATAGTAACATACCCACTATTCTCGAATTGCCGTTGTAGCAAGACTTCTATGCTCCATAACCTTGAAAGGTCTATTGGCAACCATAGGAGCTTTAAAGACCAAAACCTTGTTTGCATACATAACGCGCAACCCCTTGTTTTTCATGTGAATCTTGTAAGCCTTCTCAAGCAATTCGCCAATACTTAGAAGGTTACAATTGATTCTTGTAATGTACAATACATCTTTAATCAAAGAATATCCATCATCCCTTCTCATGATCAAAACATCATCGATCCAATTTGGTCACTAGAGTGGTTACAAGATTGATTTTGGCAAACCAATCATTCCTCCTCGTCATATGAGTATAGCATTCCGAGTCTAAATACCATTCTTTGTTGCACTTGACTCTTTCTCTCACAGTCACCATAAAGTTTTCTTCTGCGTGAAATCGGTTAACGCTTTTATGTAACTGGTTATAGTCTATTTTTGTAGCTTTTATGTAACCGGTTACAATCTATTTTTGCAGCATTCCCAGAAATGATGTTGATATCCCATAGCCTTCCGTGATCATGACCAAGAGAGTATTTTCCTCATCAAACTCTTGTCTTGCGACCTTGGCTTCATCTCTCTTTCAAAATGAACAAACCTTTGACATTTAAAGCAATACTCTTTGCTTTTATCAAACCTCTTCTTTTCACCTTTAAAGTTGCATTGACCACCATTTTTGTTGCAGCTGCTCTCACCCATTTGACAAGTCGAATTCTTGAAATTTTGGGACTCTCTTACACCAAAATTCCAAAAAATCCCTTTACTCATCATGGATCATTTTCCTTTTGATCTCTTATCCTTCTCGTTAAAACGAGCTTGCAAAGTGATCTCTGCCTTTGCCTTATCATTATTTCTCTCCTCCATCCTTTGTTCATGAGCCTCAAGAGGGCTTTGCAACTCCTATTTTCTCATCGTCACAAGATCCTTCGATTCTTCAATCTCTACAACCATGTTGTCAAATCTTGGTGTTAAAGAACGCAAGATTTTTACGACAACATACTGCTCCATGACTGTTTCTCCACATGCCTTCACTTTATTCACTAATCTAGTGATTCTTGTTGTGAAATCATGGATTGTCTCTTTTTCTTCTATTTGAATTAGTTCAAGTTGGCGCTTGTGAGTTTGTAACCTCACCACCTTCGCATTGTAAGCCCTTGTGTGTGCCTTCTCTAAGATTTCCCACACTTGCATTGACGGTTTGGAATCACCAACTTTCTCGAAGTTGTCACCATCCACACATTGATGGATAAAAAATAGAGCCTTGAAATCTTTCTTCTTCTCTTCCTTATGTGTTGCTCGTTGTGCCTCTGTTGCACATCCGACAAGAGAATTCACCCCGTTCTTGATCACTTCAAGAACATCTTGGTAGCCAAACAACACTTTCATTTGTTTGCACCATTTATCATAATTCTTTGCATTAAGGATGTGTAGGTTTGAAGGAATTCTTTCATTGGAGACAAAATTCATGTTGCACACTAGATGTTTGTGGATCAAAATTACACTCTTTATGCCAAATATTGGAACTTGGGATCACAAGATTGGTAAATGATGGAGAAAAATAGAGTGTGGAGAGGGAGAGAGAAAATTGAGGGTGACAATATTTTCATTAGTTAAAGATGAAGATGCCTCCAAGACATTTATACAAGTATTACAAATTGATTGAGACTCAAATGAAATAAGTCAAATAACAAAAAAATTGAAAAACTCGTGCATGTAACTGGTTACACTAAACCTGTAACCGATTACAGCTGACGCAACAATTAAATATCTTTCGGTGGTAATCGGTTACATGCGACGTACGAAAATTTCCTTATTTTTTCAATTCAAAAATGACTTTTTTCTTTTGATATAATCGAGTTTACCACCGTGTTAACAAGTTACAACACTTAAATTATAAAAAATAATTTTTTTTAACAAAAACAAGGAAGAAAAATCAGAATAGGAAAATGATCCTATATATTGACCAGGGGTCACATCCTATAGTATTATTCCGTAAGCGAACTATTAGGCTAAAATAGGTTAAAGTAACGCTATTATCCACTCCTTAATACACACGCAGTGATAAAAATTAAGAGAAAAACAGTTTAATTAGTTAGAAAAGAAGTTTGGTTTAATTAATTAAGTTAGAAAGTGACACCAATATAATAATTAAAATAAAGGATTTTGTCCACACACATAAACCGAATTTCAACACTCTTTCCATCAGCATGATGAAAAAGATATTGAGTTTTTGTTAGTAATCAAATAAAATCCAATTGAAAGGGGAATGAGAGAGAAAGAGGAAGTGGTTGTACCAACGCGGTGGAGAGAATCTAGGGACAAGATCTTGTCACAATAATGAAATGAATTTTCACAAAAACAACCACACATCCATTACACTGTTCCATCACAGTTTTTTCTCTCATGCACCCACTTATACTATTCAAAAGCTACTACCAGATTATTACATTCCACCTCTCTCTTTCTCTCTCTCTCCCAATATATATACATACTTCAATTAAGAGTATTCTTAATTATAAGATTGATATGGAGGTTCTGGATAGCAGAAAACTACAGTTACAACAACCACACAACTTGAAGGAAGAGCAACATTTTCATGTCTTGGCGGTAGATGATAGTGTGATTGATAGGAAGCTTCTAGAGAGACTCCTCAGAGATTCTTCATGCAAAGGTAGGTTGTTACGACGGCCGTCAAAAAGACGTGCAAGGCGGTCTATCACACAGGATCTCACGCTTTTTTATGATTAGTTAATTGTTTCTTTGATTTTTGAAAACAGTTACATGTGTGGATTCTGGAGACAAGGCTTTGAAATATCTTGGACTCAATATTGATGATGTTGATACAAATGATTCTTCTTCCACTGAGGCGATATTGGAATCATCTTCTCCTCCTCCTCCTCTACCATTGCAGCTTCAAGAGGTACTTAATAGTTTTCATTTTCACCTCAATAGTTGAAGTTGTAGCTTATATATATTGGGATTTGGTAACTTGATTTCAAAACTTTTGAGTATTCAATATTCTATTGTTTCCGTACACGAGTTTCTCCTAAAATTACAGGTTCAAGTCTTCAAAAACACGGAATTTTTATGAATTAAGTACTACATGGTAATTAGGAAGGAAAATCTCATCAGAATCCTTATTAAAGGGACTTTCTATTGAATAGCAAGTTACAATTCTCATTCTCCATTCATCTAGGCCACACACATTCATCTCATGGTTTTAAATTGTGGTCGTGATGTGGATGTGGTGGCGGGTGTTGCGATCGCAGACATTACGGTTGGTGCAATGCGTATCTCCGCATCGCAACCTGAATTACCATGATTCATATGATACAATCGCGAAAACTACTTGTTAGCAATATTGCAGGCACAACTGCATGGTAATTGAAAACTATGATTCATTTTATAATGGATCAAAACTTAGTATACTAATTTATTTTCTAGAAAAGTATGAATCAGATAGAAAAATAATAAGATATATCTCTTTATAAAAATGGTACGTTTGTACGGAAATCTTTTAGTATATATTCAACATTGAATTTGTACATGTTTTGTTAATTCATGATGGTATGGGTTGTTTTGAATTGCAGGGAATTGGCAAAGTGAATTTGATCATGACAGATTATTGCATGCCTGGGATGAGTGGCTATGATTTACTTAAAAGAGTCAAGGTCATTATCTTTTACTCCGACACATTCCCTAAATTCACTCTCTTTTTTAACTTCAATAACATGCATGCACATCACACTGAAAAAATGCCAAACATTCCTTTCTCTTTCTCACTAAATACTTACAGTACAATTTTTAGCTAGATTTTGATATAAAAGTAGTTTTTAGAACTAGTTATGATTAATTAAAGTTAAGCATTTTTTAATAGTTTGAAGATTATATTATACCATTAGTTAGACAGTGTAAAATTTGAACAGTACATCCTGCAACTTTCAGTAGAAAGTGTGAAAAAGAAAAAGTTTCAGATTTCAGGATCTATATGTTTTGCTTTTGCTTTTTCTTTTCTTTTATCTTATCTATTTATTCTTCTTCTTTTTTTCTTCTCATTCTTTCTTCTTTTTGACACTGCTTGTAGGGATCTTCTTGGAAAGATGTTCCAGTTGTGATCATGTCTTCAGAAAATGTACCTTCCAGAATTACCATGTATGTTTCTTTTTTCATCATGTTATAGTTTTAGAATTTCTTTCTACCTCTTTATTATCCTTTATTTACATGCTAATGACTCCTTCATGAAAAAGGAAAGAATAAAGTTAAAGTAAATCTTCAAAAGTCACCAAAATCTAATGTTGTTTCATATGTGTGATCAAAATGCATCCAACATTTTGTAACATTATGATTAATAGGTGCTTGGAAGAAGGTGCAGAAGAGTTTCTGTTGAAGCCTCTTCAGATATCAGATTTGCAGAAGCTTCAGCCTTATTTTCCTAAATCTCTTGATAATTCTTCGGATGAACAAGAATCTACTAACAGTACTTCTATAGATTCTTCTGACAATGAAGATGTGATCAACAATAATAACAGTAATGGGATTAGCAAAAGGAAGGCCATGTCTCCTGAGCCTCCGGAGAGATCAAAGCCAAAAATGAAAGGGTTAACGGTGGTGGTGTAAAGAGAAAACAGTACAAAATAAGAGTTGATGATGATGTTGTTGTTGCATATTATTTAGTTTATGGTTATGGTTATAATTTTGGTTTTCTATTAAACTGAAAGAGCTTAATGAATTCGCTGTGCGAGCTACTAGTAGTGCTATTCAATGTTACAAGTTGCAACTACCGTTACTTAAATCCACGCACAAATGTTGAATGATATCGGTTCTAGTCTACATTGCAAAATTTGAATGAGACATGTTTAACAACTTAAGAGGAACAATCAGTTGCTTTTGAGTTTGATAAAGCCAATGCTACGCCCCCACGTGGCCCTCCATCTAGAAAATGTTGGTGATTTTAGTATCATCAATGTATTTTAGTAGTAATGTGATTTATTATAGGCCGATGCAATTATGCGTTAAAGCTTGGAAACAAGTTAGGGATAGTGCGGAGTGCACGCTCGTCGAGCCAACGTATAATTGAATGCGAATAATTGAAACGGGGTTCCAAGGGGCGAAGCCCCTGGCAGGGTGCGGGGCAGCGCCCCGTTCGAAATTTTCTTTTGAACAGTTGAATCCTTTCCCAACCGACGTAACCATTTCTGAACAGTTGCGTCTTTTCGGTTTCTGTTATTGATCTCCTATATAAGGAGTCATTTGGCCTCTGTTTAAAGGATAACGAAACCAAACTTTCTCTCTACATTCCTGAACATTTCTCTTTGCAGAAACAAATTGTTCTTCAAGAATTATCCCCACAAAGATTTCGTGAACCCAGGCAAGAATAGGGACGAAATACTTTGTTCGGAAAGTGTACGAACACGATTCTTCGAAGTTATCCAGGATTATCATACCCGATTGTCTAACAAACGAACAAAGTATTTTCTGATAATCATGGCTGGAGGAAGCACCGTCAAGGAGATGACTACAAACTTCGGAAAATTGGACAAGTTTCAAGGACAAGACTTCAGGCGTTGGCAGAAGAAGATGCATTTCATGTTGACAACGTTGAAGGTGGTGCACGTCCTGTCTACACCGATTCCAGAACTTCTAGAGGAAGACACGGTTGAAAATCTGAGCCGCAGATCAAAATGGGAGAACGACGACTACATATGCAGAGGGCACATTCTTAACGGTATGTCTGATCCCTTATTTGATATTTATCAAAACATAGAATCTGCAAAGGAATTGTGGGACTGTCTCGAATCCAAGTACATGGCAGAGGACTAATCCAGTAAAAGGTTCCTGGTAACCGATTTCAACAATTACAAAATGGTTGAATCGAGGTCTGTCATGGAACAATTCAATGAACTCCTCCGAATTCTTGGACAGTTCACACAACACGGATTGAAGATGGATGAAACAATATCTGTCTCAAGCATCATAGACAAGTTGCCTCCTTCGTGGAAGGATTTCAAACACAATCTGAAGCATGGAAAAGACGAACTGTCTTTGATCCAACTTGGAAGTCACTTGCGCATAGAAGAATCTCTAAGAGCGCAGGAGGATGACAAAGGAAAAGGCAAAGAAATTACTGGACCCTCGGTTAATATGGTCGAAGAGGGTGGTAAGAACGGTAACAACAAAAACAAAGGAAAGAAGCGTGCTTTCAAGAACAATAAGGGCAGTTTCGGTGCTAACAAGAAACCGAAACTAGAATGCTGGAAGTGTGGCAAAACAGGCCACTTCAAGAAGGATTGTCGTTCCGGCAAAAAGCATGATAACGCGAATGCAAGTGGTTCAGGAAAGGGGTCTAAGGACCAATCCGAAAACCAAGGTCAGAAATCAATTCGTGATTTGAATAGTTTGATTAAACATTCGGTTTCACTAAATTCTGAAGCATTCTATGTGCAGGATGATGTTATCGCGTGGTGGATTGATTCTGGCACTACAACACATGTTTGCAAGGATCGTTT
This sequence comes from Lathyrus oleraceus, assembly GCF_024323335.1. Taxonomy (NCBI): domain Eukaryota; kingdom Viridiplantae; phylum Streptophyta; class Magnoliopsida; order Fabales; family Fabaceae; genus Lathyrus; species Lathyrus oleraceus. The sequence goes on from NC_066583.1 coordinate 199,852,847, forward strand.
CTGGTTCAAGACTCTTGTTCCAGTGGAAGATGGTTCTGTCATCTACATGGGAGATGATCACTTCGCTCCCGTTGAAGGCAAAGGAAACGTGGTGCTAGAATTCAGTTCTGGAAAGACTATTACTTTGTTTAATGTTTTGTATGTTCCTAAACTACGTAAGAATTTGATTTCTGGTCCTGTATTAAATAAGCTTGGATACAAGCAAGTGTGTGAATCCGATAAATATGTTTTATCGAAGTCTGGTGTGTTTGTAGGATTTGGATATTATAATAATGGTATGTTTATGATGAATTTGAATGGAGTTCCTAATGATTCTGGTTCTGTATTTATGTCCTCTTCGAATGTTATCAATTCATTGTTATGGCATGCTCGTCTAGGACACGTACATTATAAAAGAATGCATGAAATGTCTAAAGATGATTTAATTCCTGTTTTTGATAAAAATGTAGAAAATTGTAAAACTTGCATGTTAACAAAGATCACTAGGTAACCTTTTAAAAGTATAACAAGGAAATCTGTCATTCTTGAGTTGATACATAGTGATTTATGTGATTTGCATGCTACTCCATCATTAGGACATAAAAAATATTTTGTCACTTTCATAGATGATGCATCTAGATTCTGCTATGTTTATTTGCTGCACGCTAAGGACGAATCCTTAGATAAATTCAAAATTTATAAAACTGAAGTTGAAGTGCAACAGAATGTGTTGATTAAAACATTACGTACAGATAGAGGTGGTGAATATTATGATCCTGTATTTTTCCAATCCGTAGGAATCATTCATGAGACTACGGCACCTTATACACCTCAACAAAATGGTGTGGCTGAAAGGAAAAATAGAGTGCTTAAGGAAATGGTGAATGCCATGTTATCTTACTCTGGTTTGAGTGAAGGGTTTTGGGGAGAAGCTATGTTAACGGCTTGCTATTTGTTAAATAGGGTTCCTAATAAAAGGAACAAGACTACCCCATATGAAATTTGGTTTAAGAAACGACCCAACTTAACATTTCTACGTGTTTGGGGTTGTAGGGCCGTGGTTAGACTCCCGGACCCAAAAAGGAAAACTTTGGGTGAAAAGGGTGTAGCTTGCATCTTTGTTGGATATGCTGAGCACTCCAAGGCCTATAGGTTTTATGTTATAGAACCTAATGACTCGATTTCTATTAACACGATTATAGAATCGAGAGATACCATATTTGATGAGAATTGTTTCTCTTCTATACCTAGACCAAAGGAATCTATACCTAATTCAAATGAATCTCTAAGGGATGATCATTCAAATGATGTGCCAAGTGAGACACTTGAACCCCGTAGGAGCAAAAGAGCTAGAAAACCTAGATCTTATGGATCTGATTTTCAACTATATTTAGTTGAGGGATCAAAGGATCAGATTGACATTCAATACTATTATTGCTATAGTATAGAGGAAGATCCAAGAACGTATGATGAAGCTGTGAAATCTCGAGATTCTGCTTTTTGGAAAGAAGCAATTGACGAAGAGATTGGTTCTATCATGGAAAATAATACTTGGGTATTATCTGATTTACCACCAGGTTGCAAACCATTGGGTTGCAAATGGATATTCAAAAAGAAGATGAAAGTCGATGGTACAATTGACAAGTTTAAAGCTAGATTAGTTATCCAAGGCTTCAGACAAAAGGAAGGGATTGATTATTTCGATACCTATGCTCCTATTGCCCGTATCACTACTATTAGATTGTTGATTGCCTTGGCGGCTATTCATAATCTAGTGATTCATCAAATGGATGTCAAAACAACATTTCTGAATGGTGATTTGGAGGAAGAAGTGTATATGAAGCAACCTGAAGGATTTGTAATGCCTGGTAATGAGCATAAAGTGTGTAAGCTAGTTAAGTCGTTGTATGGGCTGAAACAAGCTCCGAAGCAGTGGCATCAAAAGTTTGATGAGGTTGTTTTGTCTAATGGTTTCATTCTAAACCAAGCTGACAAATGTGTATATAGCAAATTTGATACTTCCGGTAAAGGAGTTTTCATTTGTTTATATGTTGATGACATGTTGATCTTTGGCACCGACCAAAATCAAGTTGATAAAACGAAGAATTTCTTGTCATCAAAGTTCTCCATGAAGGATATGGAAGAAGCGGACGTTATTCTTGGTATTAAGATTAAACGGGAGAATAAGGGGATTGTAATTACGCAATCTCATTACATTGAGAAAATACTCAAGAAGTTCAATTATGAAAGTTGTTCTCCAGTAAGTACTCCCATGGATCCGGGAGAAAAGCTTATGCCAAATACAGGTAAACCTGTGGATCAACTCGAATATTCAAAAGCTATAGGCTCTTTGATGTATGTTATGATTAGCACTAGACCGGATATTGCTTATGCGGTTGGAAAGTTGAGCAGATTTACTAGTAATCCTAGTAGACATCATTGGCATGCGATAACTAGGGTATTCAAGTACTTGAAGGGTACGATGAATTATGGATTGTCATATATGGGATTTCCTTCGGTGTTAGAGGGTTATTCGGATGCTAGTTGGATAAATAATGCTGAAGATTCATCCTCTACAAGTGGATGGGTGTTCTTGCTTGGGGGAGGTGCCATCTCATGGGCTTCCAAGAAGCAAACATGTATAACTGGTTCCACAATGGAATCTGAGTTTGTAGCATTAGCTGCCGGTGGTAAAGAAGCGGAATGGCTAAGGAATTTGGTATATGAGATTCCGATATGGCCTAAACCGATATCACCAATTTCTATCCATTATGATAGTACTGCCATATTGGCTAAAGCTTATAGTCAAATATACAATGGAAAGTCTAGACATTTGGGTGTTAGACATAGTATGATTAGGGAATTAATCATGAATGGGGTGATATCTATTGAGTTTGTTCGGTCGCAACAAAACTTAGCTGACCACTTGACGAAGGGGTTAGCTAGAGACTTAGTGAAGAAGTCGGTAATTGGGATGGGATTAAAGTCCATTTAAATCTATTAGCTATGGTATACCCAATTCCCTTCTAATACAACATTAGAAGCAGAATTCAATGTGGAAAGATCATAGTTAGAGATTGGAGCAACTGTGTTTATCTTCCCAAGGTATGTGCTTAGACCTGCAAGTGATGGCTAGGTTGAATTATATCTTCTTAATGGTTCTTTTGGAAAATTGCAAATGCAGGTGCAAGATTAAAAGAATCACCTATGTGAGCATGAAGTTTTGCCGCTTCAAGAAGCTTGGACTTGGCTTCCTATATGCTTATTCATGGATAAGAACACATGGCTTGTAAAGTGTCAAGTATGAATAGTAGAGTATTGTAAGAAACATATGTGTACTATATCTTCATACACTCAAATGGATTAACGGGTTCAATCGCTATGACACCCCGATTTTCGAGTATTTGGAATGTGTATTTGTACTAAGATGAAAATTCAATCGCAAGACATTTTCATTTATGCATTTGTTTGATCGTTATACTTGTGTGTTATACCCTTGTATATATTATTGTATATACTGAGTAAATCAAGGATTACACTAAAATGAGGGGGATTTGTTGGTGATTTTAGTATCATCAATGTATTTTAGTAGTAATGTGATTTACTATAGGCCGATGCAATTATGCGTTAAAGCTTGGAAACGAGTTAGGGGTAGTGCGGAGTGCACGCTCGTCGAGCCAACGTATAATTGAATGCGAATAATTGAAACGGGGTTCCAAGGGGCGAAGCCCCTGGCGGGGTGCGGGGCAGCGCCCCGTTCGAAATTTTCTTTTGAACAGTTGAATCCTTTCCCAACCGACGTAACCGTTTCTGAACAGTCGCGTCTTTTCGGTTTCTGTTATTGATCTCCTATATAAGGAGTCATTTGGCCTCGGTTTAAAGGATAACGAAACCAAATTTTCTCTCTACATTCCTGAACATTTCTCTTTGCAGAAACAAATTGTTCTTCAAGAATTATCCCCACAAAGATTTCGTGAACCCAGGCAAGAATAGGGTCGAAATACTTTGTTTGGAAAGTGTACGAACACGATTCTTCGAAGTTATCCAGGATTATCATACCCGATTGTCTAACAGAAAATTCTGGATTTAATGATTTTTTGGGCCATTGGGCCTCTAATCCGTCTAGCTTCAACAAATTTTTTGTATTTTGGAATTACTTTATCCATCCTATAGAGTGTTAATTCACCACGGTGAAAAATAAAAAATGTCTATAAATATCAAAAATACATTTTTGAATGCAGTTATAATACATATACCTCAGCACTCCGTGAGTAAATCACCCTATTTTATTCAAATTTAATTCAGAATTACATCTCCAAAGTAAACTTTCTTGATATTTTTCAAACAAGTAGCAAGTTAATTAGATGAGCAATTGTAGGCAATACCAATTTTACTTTTCACATCACAATGTCTAAAAACAACAAGTGAGGTAAATGCAACTATTCTTATAATAAGATAGAGTCATGAAAAAAAAGCGTGTGTGTTGTTTTCTTGCAAAATTTCTTTCTTTCTTTTTTTTCACTATCTTGTTAGTATACGTTGTGATGAGTTATGTTTTATTTAACGTGCTTGTATGTGATTAATTAACCTGAGTTATGCTTTACTTAAAGTGCTTGTATGTGATTAATTAACCTGCTGAAATATTTGCATGTTGATATGACAAGTCATTTTATTCATCATGTATACGAGAATGTTTAATAAATCTAGATTACAAAAGTATATGTCTGGAATCCGGAAGTGCATTTTCAGCTTTTTTTTTTACAAAATGAAGATTGCTTACTTATGAAATGCTGAGGTGTGTGTGTTATGAGTGCATCCGAAGATGCACTTTTGAAATTTGGTAAGGGTATTTTTGGATTTTCAGTAAGTTCGTCCTCACCACATGGGTTGGGAAAAGTAATGCCCTTGGACTTTACATCAATTTCATGTGATTTTAGGTTGGGCTTAAAGAATTGTTTCGTCCAAAGAAAGTCTCCTCCTTGTTTGGACGACACCCCCCATCTCTTGTTATTTTTTCTTCACTTCATGGGGTCATATCTAATTCATTTAATATTGCTTCTCCTCCTCCGGACTTGGTTACTTAGGATTCGTGTATTGACTCTCAAATGGTTCCTTCCTTGCTAGGGAGTGAATTGTCTATCTCTTAGACGAAGGGTGCTTTAGATTCCATTTTGACTGCTTCAACTTCTCAAGTGACAGACTTAGGCATTGAATCTATTCTGGAGCAGATACCGCCTTTGCACATCACCCATAACCATGTAAGAACAAAAATTGTTCTACAACAGATTCCAGGATTTTGATGATAACAAAGGATGAAACCAAAAATGGCACTCTAACGAAAAGTTTCTAAGTGTGCAGGACTCTAAACAAGAAGAAAGGAATCTGATTGCGTCATCAGATTCAGAATCAAATCAGATACAAATTATCAGAAGATCAGAAGCATCTGAAGTAGAAACGCGCTCTAAATTCTAACTCTGAACAAGACAGCATATCAGAATATCAGAAGCATCTGAAGAAGAAGCGCGCTCTAGAAATTCTGACTCTAAGCAACGGTACATCAGAACTCCAGAAATCTTAAGATCATCTGAAGTCAACACTGGAAATCTAAAAGATGAGAACTATCAGAAACTCTGAAGCCACATCTCAAGATCTCAGTCTAACAGAGTAACACAGACTCTGATAATGGATTTCCTTATCCAGAAAGAGTAACGGCAACTTCAACTTCAAATAGAAAGAAACTATTATTGGAAAGAAGTTATTCAGGGAGACAAAGTTGTTTTGGCAAGAAACAACAGAAGTTATGGCATTAATTTCTAATCAAGACAAAAATATCTGCCATCAAATTCAACGGTCCTTTCACCTCTATATAAAGGACAGCAAACTGCATTGAGAGAGACACCTGAACACTCCAAAAATATTCTCTCTCTCTCTCTCAATCTTTCACGAGCTTTTGCTCAGAACGTGAAACATTCTAATTGCTCTTACTGTTGTAATACTTGCTTTATCCCAGAAGCTCTCTAGATTACAAATTCTGTATTTACTTCAAATTGTTTTAATTCCTCAAGTGACTCTGCGCAGTCTGTATACTTGAGAGGACTAAGAGATCTTTCTCTTAGACGTTGGTTGTAATAATCTTTCAAGATTAGTGGATTAAGTCCTTGTTGAAGGCGAAATCACCTTGGCCGGGTGGACTGGAGTAGCTTTGTGTTATAAGCGAACCAGTATAAATTCCTTGTTTGGTCTTTTTTCTGAAAAAGCGCTTATTTTCCAAAAACAATTCAAACCCCCCCTTTCTTGTTTTTCTCACCTTCAATTGGTATCAGAGCTTCGGCTCTGTTATTGATTTTCTAATCAAACACTTAACAGTGTAGAGAGATCCAGAACGAGAAAAACCATGGCCCACACAAATTAAAGAGACAGTTACAATGCTAAGCCTCCTGTCTTTGATGGAGAAAAATTCGACTACTGGAAAGATAGGATTGAGAGCTTCTTTCTAGGCTATGATGCTGATCTCTGGGACATTGTCACAGATGGATACAAACCTCCTGTCACAGAGGATGGGGTTGAAGTTCCCAGAAGTAAGATGTCAGATGATCAGAAGCGAGTTTTCAAAAATCATCACAAGGCCAGAACCATACTTCTCAATGCTATATCTTACAACGAGTATGAAAAGATCACCAACAGAGAAACAACCAAAGACATACTTGACTCTCTGAGGATGACTCATGAAGGAAACTCTCAGGTCAAAGAGACAAAGGCTCTGGCGCTTATCCAGAAATATGAAGCCTTCAAAATGGAGGATGACGAAGCCATAGAGGTAATGTTCTCTAGATTCCAAACTCTTATTGCAGGTCTCAAAGTTCTAGACAAAGGGTACACAACTGCAGACCACGTCAAAAAGATAGTCAGAAGCTTGCCAAAGAAGTGGAGACCCATGGTCACTGCTCTAAAGCTGTCTAAGGATCTGAACAACATCAGTCTGGAAGAGCTTGTCAGTTCCCTCAGAAGCCATGAGATAGAACTAGAGGAAGATGAGCCTCAGAAGAAGAACAAGTCTGTAGCATTAAAGTCCAGATCTGAAAGACGCAAATCTGACAGAACCAAAGCATTCCAGGCCGAAACAGAAGATGCTGATGACTCTGAACAGGAAGATTCTGATGATGAAGAAGAATTGTCCCTCCTAACCAGAAGAGTTAAACAACTCTGGAAAAAGAGGAACAATCACTTCAGGAGACCAAGACCCAGAGGGGATCGATCAGAATCAACGTCTAAAGGTAAAACTAACAAAGATGTCACTTGTTATGAATGTAAAGAAACAGGTCACTAAAGGAACGAATGTCCAAAGTTAAAGAAAGACAGTTCCAGAAAAGAGAGCTTCAAGAAAAATTCCCTCAGAACCAAAAAGGGATTAATGGCTACCTGGGATGATAGCGAGTCTGACTCATCAGAATCTGACTCTGATGAACAGGCCAATGTAGCATTCATGGCTACCACATACAATGACAGTTCAGATGAAGAATCTGAAGAGGTATTTTCTGAACTCTCTCGATCTGATCTAGAATCATGCTTGTCTGAAACTCTTAGCTCATATCAGAAACTAAAACAAAAGTTTAAAGCAATAAAAGGCTGTCTTGAAGAAAAATTTGAAGAATGTGGCAAACTTGAGATGACAATTCTAGAACTAAAAGATGAAAACAGATCTTTAACATTACAAAGAGATGCAGCAAAGAAAAATTGTTTAAAACTGGAAGAAGCGTTATCTCAAGCTCCACAAACTTCAAATACAATAATTTATAAATACGAAAAAGCCTTTCAAAAGTTTCTGAAAAATGGGATAGGAAGGAGTGTAATGGCATCCATGATTTATGGAGTTAGTCAGAACAATAGAAAAGGAATTGGGTATGATCCTAAGGAAGATAAAACTTCTACTAGTGACCAACTTAAATCTCCATTTTCATATCACTATACACACACACAAGAACAAAAATTTGAAAATGCTAGAAAACCCAAAGTGATAAAAAAAACTCTGGGAAAACTAATCAGAAAGGACCCAAGAGACTCTGGGTACCAAAAGATAAGATTGTTTATGTTGCAGATATCCTATGCAGCAAAGTTCAAACACCAGTCATGGTATCTGGACTCTGGATGCTCACGACACATGACGGGAAGAAAGTCTATGTTCCAAAGCCTGGAACTTAAAGACGCTGGATTTGTAGGCGTCGGAGGAGATCAGAAAGGAAGGATCAGAGGCTCCGGAACTATTGGTAATGGTACTCTTCCCTCTATATCTGATGTCCTTTACGTAGAAGGATTAATGCATAATTTGTTATCCATAAGTCAATTAAGTGATAACGGTTATGATGTGATCTTTAATCAAAAAACATGTAAAGCCATAAATCAAAACAATGGTTATGTCCTATTCACAGGCAAGAGGAAAAACAATATTTATAAAATTAATCTTTCTGATTTAAAAGAACAAAATGTGAAATGTATGATGTCTGTTCACGAAGAGCAATGGGTATGACATAGACGCTTGGGCCACATTAGCATGAGGAAACTATCTCAGCTAAATAAACTCGAGTTAGTCAGAGGCCTACCTAAACTGAAGTTCTCTTCAGATGCTCTATGTGAAGCATGTCAGAAAGGAAAATTTTCAAAAACCTCTTTCAAAAAGAAAACTATTGTTACTACCTCTAAGCCTCTGGAACTTCTTCACATAGATTTATTTGGTCCTGTGAAAACAGCATCAGTCAATGGAAAGAAGTACGGACTAGTCATTGTTGATGATTTCAGTCGCTGGACATGGGTGATATTCCTTAAACACAAGAATGAGTCTCACTCTGTATTCACTAGTTTCTGCTCCAAAGTGCAAAAAGAATTTGACTCTAAAATTATCAGAGTCAGAAGTGATCATGGTGGGGAATTCGAAAATAAATCCTTTGAGGAATTATTTGACTCTAATGGAATATCCCATGATTTCTCCTGCCCTAGAACTCCACAACAAAATGGAGTTGTAGAGAGGAAGAATAGGACACTCCAAGAGATGGCCAGAACTATGATCAACGAAACTAATGTGGCTAAGCACTTTTGGGCCGAAGCTGTAAATACATCGTGTTACATTCAGAATAGAATCTCCATAAGACCTATTCTGGAAAAGACTCCCTATGAACTGTGTAAAGGAAGAAAACCAAACATTTCATATTTTCATCCTTTTGGATGTTCTTGCTTTATTTTAAACACTAAAGAACATCTGAACAAGTTTGATTCCAAAGCACAGAAAGGTATTACGTTAGGATACTCAGAACGCTCTAAAGGGTACAGAGTATACAATATAGAAACCAAAATTGTGGAAGAATCAATTCATGTCAGATTTGACGATAAGCTTGACCCTGAAAAGTCAAAGCTAGTTGAAAATTTTGCAGATTTAGAAATCACTCTTGCAGGATCTGACAAAGCTCCAGAAGGCAACCCATCAAAGAACAAGGAACTTCATCAGAATCTCCGGGTGTGGCTCAAAATCATTCTGGGAACTATTCATCATCGCCCATCATCTAACTCATCAGATTACATCAATACAGATCAGAAATACATTCTGTATTGTATCCATAAGGGTCTGAAGTTGTGCCTCCCTGCACTCCTCTTCAAATATCTCAGAGATTCTGTACGGGAAACCAGGAACAACATGAAACCCAAAACCTACATTCCTCTGGGAAGACTCCTCTCAGACGTGCTGATTGAAAATGGTCTTGTGGACCATCTGATTAAACACAAACTCATGGAAGACTTGGCTATAGAAACTGGAAGGCCTCTGAATTCCAGGAATCTGAAGAGCATGGGGATTCTGGAGAAGATTCACGTTAAACCCACTCTAGACACTTCTTGGGAAGCCTTGAAAGATCAGAGGGATATGCCAAATGGTCTATGTAAGTTCTACAAGGATGAACCCAAAGAGGCAATTCTCCACTATCTCCAACGTCTGAAGGATGAAGGAGTGGACATATCAGAATTCAGACTGAGCGATCTTCCAGATTCAGCTCCAGACTTCGTGAGGTTTAAAAGAGTGTCATCTGAGAAGGCATCGAAGGCGAAGAGAGCAAAGCTAGGGGAATCCTCTGAATCAAGACCTCCAGCATCTCTGCAAGAGTCTTCTGGTAAGTCTGCCTCTACTGCTCCCTCTGTACAACAATTTGCTTCTTCTACTTCTCTACCTACACCCATCTACACCACCTCTGAAACTCCTTCTTCCACCTCCAGAACCTCTCAACCCTTACCCAAATTCAACCTTGCCAATACCTCCTTACCCCTATCCGAAGCTGAACAATTAAATCAAACCACTTCCTCATCCTCAGCCCCAGAATCACCTTTCCTCTGACACCGAACCCTTTGACCCCGCTTCTGCCACACTAGCCCAACTTCAGATTCTAAATTGTGATTCACAACAACCACAACAACCTCCACCTGAGCCTGAAATAACCTCACCATCCACAGAACAACCAACCGTCACTCCATCTGAAGTTCAACCCTCTGACCTCAACACCTCTGACATTATCCCTCCAAACACTTCCGCTGAACCTCAAACTCTCAACCTAAGCCCTCCAAACTCTCCACCTCAACCATCTGAACCAGAACATTCCCTGCTAACCCTAGAGGAAGCAATTATGCTATTTGCAGGAGCATCAGTTGAAAAGGTCAAGTCTCTGACCATCAACTCTGGTATCAGTGATGATCCTGACTCTGTTAGGACACACTGGAACAGAGTCATTGGCTGGATGACTTCTGAGGCCTTTAAACTGAACCACATCTCTGAGCAAGTCAGAAACGACTTCATCAGAGACGCTGAGGCAAGACTACAGGAGCGATTGACTAGAGAGGCTGAAGAAAAGGCCAAAAGGGAAGAAGAAGAAAGAGCAAGTCAAGAAGAACTTCAAAGGGTACGGGAAGCTGAAGCCAAAGCTCTAGCTGAGGCTGCTGCTGAAGCTGAAGCAAAGGCTGCTGCCGAAGCTGAAGCTAAAGCCGCTGAAGAATAGACTGCTCTGACTCAGGGGGAGTCCTCCACTTTTGCCCCTCTGGTTCTCAGAACCCTTGAGGAGCTTCAGAAAGAGCAGAAGGAAGTTCGGGCCAGATTGGATCAACAGGACACTGTCAACGCCAACATTCAGAACCTGCTGCACCAACTGCTTCAAAAAATGCCTCCTCCTCCCAACCCTTAGGCACTTAGGATTCTTTGCTTGTTGCTTTGCTTATCCTTGTTTCTGATGTTTCGTTTCTTGTCATTATCTCTGATGTTTTGTTTCTCTTATATATATATATATATATATATATATATATATATATATATATATATATATATATATATATATATATATATATATATATATATATATATATATATATATATATATATATATATATATATATATCTTTTTTCCTGCTTATTATTTTGTTTAAGTCTTTTTGATTCTGACAAAAAGGGGGAGAAATCAAATAGCTCTGATGAAAAATTGCCTAAAACCTTAAGCACTCTGCAAACATACTATTCTCTAAAAATAAATTCATCTAACACTGGACTTAAGAAATTGCAGAAGGTATCGAGAAACTTCATTGCTTGGAAGCTCTGGTAAGAACTTCTGAACTCCCTAGCCTATCTCAGGGGGAGCTCATTTCTATCCGATCTGATAAACTCTATTTTTTCAATGTTTCATCTGTCATTTGAGTTTGTTTTGTCATCATCAAAAAGGGGGAGATTGTAAGAACAAAAATTGTTCTACAACAGATTCTAGGATTTTGATGATAACAAAGGATGAAACCAAAAATGGCACTCTAACGAAAAGTTTCTAAGTGTGCAGGACTCTAAACAAGAAGAAAGGAATCTGATTGCGTCATCAGATTCAGAATCAAATCAGATACAAATTATCAGAAGATCAGAAGCATCTGAAGTAGAAACGCGCTCTAAATTCTGACTCTGAACAAGACAGCATATCAGAATATCAGAAGCATCTGAAGAAGAAGCGCGCTCTAGAAGTTCTGACTCTAAGCAACGGTACATCAGAACTCCAGAAATCTTAAGATCATCTGAAGTCAACACTGGAAATCTAAAAGATGAGAACTATCAGAAACTCTGAAGTCACATCTCAAGATCTCAGTCTAACAGAGTAACGCAGACTCTGATAATGGATTTCCTTATCCAGAAAGAGTAACGGCAACTTCAACTTCAAATAGAAAGAAACTATTATTGGAAAGAAGTTATTCAGGGAGACAAAGTTGTTTTGACAAGAAACAACAGAAGTTATGGCATTAATTTCTAATCAAGACAAAAATATCTGCCATCAAATTCAACGGTCCTTTCACCTCTATATAAAGGACAGCAAACTGCATTGAGAGAGACACCTGAACACTCCAAAAATATTCTCTCTCTCTCAATCTTTCACGAGCTTTTGCTCAGAACGTGAAACATTCTAATTGCTCTTACTGTTGTAATACTTGCTTTATCCCAAAAGCTCTCTAGATTACAAATTCTGTATTTACTTCAAATTGTTTTAATTCCTCAAGTGACTCTGCGCAGTCTGTATACTTGAGAGGACTAAGAGATCTTTCTCTTAGACGTTGGTTGTAATAATCTTTCAAGATTAGTGGATTAAGTCCTTGTTGAAGGCGAAATCACCTTGGCCGGGTGGACTGGAGTAGCTTTGTGTTATAAGCGAACCAGTATAAATTCCTTGTGTGGTCTTTTTTCTGAAAAAGCGCTTATTTTCCAAAAACAATTCAAACCCCCCCTTTCTTGTTTTTCTCACCTTCAAACCAATCATAGGTATTACTAGACCTTTCATTTTTTTTCTTACGCCTTGTGCTTCTATTGACTTATGTTTACAATATAGTGTTCCAAAGCTTGCTTCGGAGAAAGAATTGGATACCCCAGGACTTATCTTGCTTGTTAGTCTTTGAGATACTCTCATTCCTAGTGTTACTCATTTAGAGTGCCCTGTTTTGATTCCTTTTAGGTTTTTTTAGTGTCATAACATCATTGATAATAAAGTGGCTTTGAATTTTATTAAGTTAGATAAGTAGTTGGTTTGTTCCTTTAAGTTGAGAGATGAGGTTGAAGTGGCTAGATTAGTTGGTTTGGAGAAAAGAGATCGCCAGCAAAAAGATGTGCGAATAAATATGAGTCACTCTCGATGTTCAGAGGATCCTTTAATGTTTGTGGTATTTGTAACATAGTTAAATAGTTTAGGGTCAAGAAATTAATTACTGCTAATTTATTAGATTTTGTTATTATCCAAGAAACTAAGCTTAGTGAGGTATCAGCATCTTTGGTTATTTCTTTTTGGGATAATTCTTTTTTTCACTGGAAATTTATTCCTATCATCGGTAATAGTGGCGGTCTTCTCTCTATTTTATGTAGCTCTGAAGGGTCATGTAAGTTCTCCTTTTTAGGGTTAGGGTTTCTTGGTATTTTTCTTGAGTGATGAGTTTCTAAGACCCAATGCTTTGTGGTCAATGTATATTTGAAGTGCTCTCTTACTAAGAAAATAGAGACGTGGAAGGATATTCTTTTGTGTAAAAGGCGTTTAAGGGTGATGTTTGGTGCGTTCTTGGTTATTTTAACTCTGTTTGCTCTGCCTTTGAGAGAATTGGCGCTGGTGGTCGCATTCGGCCTTTTGGATATACTTATTGTATTGAGTTTTCTAATTTCATATCTCTAATGGAACTTATTGATCTTCCCCTATTAGGGAGGAATTTTATTTGGTTTCAATCTAATGGTGGGGTGCAAAGAGGCTAGATATGATTCTTGTGTCTGAGGCCTGGTGTGATGTTTGAGGGACTATGACTTAGTGGGTGCTTTCTAAGGATATTTCATATCATTGTCCCATTATTATTCGCTATGTGAATCAGTTGTGGGGTCCCAAACCCTTTAGTTTCAACAATCATTGGTTGGCTCACAACGATCTCTCTAAGGTGGTTCATTATAGCTAGGCCAATTCTATTTGTAGCGGTTAGAGGGATTTTAATCTTAAAGAGAAACTTAAATCTTGGAAAAAGGTGTTGAAAGTTTGGAATAAGGAACTTTTTGGTAACCTGGTTCATAGAATTTAACCCTTAAGAGAATAGATAAAGGTTTTAGACCTAAAAGTGTATCAAGGTGTCATTAAGAATCTAGACCTTCTAGAGATATTGAAGGCCATTTATGATCTCCGGTTTCTTCTCATAATTAAAGAGTCTCTTTTGTTCGAAAGATATCAAGCTAAATGGTTAAAGGAAGGGGATTCCAATAAGATTTTATTTCATGCAAGTGTTAATCTTTTTCTTGGTATTCTTATAATACAACCTCAATAGCAAGTTGAGTCATCCCACTCTTCTCGGTTATATCCTCACTTTTCTTACCAGTGTCCTCTAACTCTTTCCCACTTTGTAGCGTAACAACATTCAACTTCCTTTTCGGGTTAGGTTCAACATGTCTTGAAAAGGTGTTGGCGGGGTCATATGATATTTTTCTTGTTTTGTGCTACCCGAGAGATTTGGGTATCTATCATCTTATTGTGTTTAACTTATATTGTCAACCTTATATGCTTGTTGTCTGAGAACTTTATAGGTATGGAAATTCTAGTTCTTAAAATCCGTGTTTTACTAGGTTTGGGTAATAAAAAAAATTCATCAACTCAAGGTTGGAATTTATGGGAGGAGGTGCACAATTTCATCAACTCAAGAAGAATTATAGGTACTCGAGTAAGGGTTCCCTCTTTAGGCATTGTTCACAAAATTAGCCATGTCTTGGCTAGGTTCACCCTTGGTAATCATTTGGCATGCAGTACCAATTGACTGGCTACTCCGTAAATCTCACATGTTGGGTGGCAATGGCTACAACGATTATGCTCTTGAATTTTGAAACAAGACATCCACCTTAGAGTTTATATGTTACTAAGCACTAACTTCATATAAACCTCCCTTTTATGGATACTTCTGAGCGGAGGAATGTTCGCTTCCCCATAGGTAATGGTTTCGCGCCATGTCCTATATGAGTGCATATACGTCTTCGATGTCCTTATTCATTAAAGCCCTGTCTGCAGTAACGTCGATGGTCATTATCATATAGTAGAGAATAACATTATAAAATGTATGAACTATTAAATATTTTCAAGTCTGTGGTGGCCTAAGCATCTCCTTAAACCACTCCTAAACCTCATAGAGTGATTCCTCATCGCTCTATTTAAAACTTATGATCTAGTTTCTCAGTTGGGCAGTTTTGCTCAAAGGGAAATAACGACTGAGAAACACAATTTTAAGCTCATTCCATGTCGTAATGGACTTGGTGGGTAAGAATTATAGCCATTCTCTGGCTTTATCCCTCTGGGAAAATGGAAAAAATATCAGCTAGACCACTACTAGGTTAACACCGTTCATTTTTATGGTGTCATGTAATTCAACAAAAATTAACAAGTGTAAATTTGGGTGATCTTTTTGGTGAAACATATAAATTATTCAATTGTAAAATAGACATTGTCATACGGTGAACTGACTTGGGGTATTTTGCTTTTTATCGCAATGTCGCGGATAGCAAGAGTCGCCACCGACTTTTCTTTTATCCAATAAGGAAAGGTGGAAAAGAACAGGAAAGACCTCAATAGATTTTGGGTTCGGGAGGTACATTATACAAAGGGAAGGTATTAGCACCCTTTGTATCCATGGTTATCCATGGGCTCTTAATTGCTGGATCACTTATATTTTTGTCTGAAAAGTGTTGGTGAATTGTTTAAAAATGTTTCGAAAAGAGAGTTTAACTTTGTAATGATTCTCGTATGAATGTATACAAAGTATTTATCTCGTTTGATTTTGAAGAACAGTTTAGAAAGATATAACTTGGTAATGATTCTAGTATGAATGTATACCAAGTGGTGATTTTCTAGGACTTGCAAAGTGTGAGGGGTGGAAAATGTTTTAGGTTATGATCCAGTAATTGAGAGTTATACCTTCCTAAGGTCGTTATGGGCATTTCCTATCCTTATGAGGGTAAAACTGTCCTTACTATTGAGAAGTAAATAGTTTTATCCTTTGGATGTAAAAGGGTCATTGTAGGGTCGTCGATAGGTCATTGAAGGCAACAGTTGTAAGGATACCTTAGCATTCGAAGGGACGATCATCATTTAACCGTAGGCTACACCGAAGGGTCATCGAGGGACAAAATCATATATTCGAAGGCAACATCCGAGGGACTATGATTTATTTTAAAGGGACATGATGATTTAATCCAAGGGTCTTTGCTAAGGGTATCCCCACATTCGCGGGACATGACCGTAATACCGTAATATCGTAAGGCAATAAAGAGAGGTCCAAGATCACATATTTAGAGGCCGTATTTTACAATCGATTAGGTAATTAGGATGAATCTCCACATTAAAATTAATACATTAAAATTAATACATTAAAATTAATACATTAAAATTAATTAGGTAATTTAGGGTGAAACTCCACAAGGGTATCCCACAAATAAAGTGGAAGACCTAGACAGTAATCTTTTCCTGGGAAAGGTGAACCTTTACAAAATTCAGCAAACGGGTTAGAGTACCAAGTCAGGATGCAATCAAGGATTGCACCGCAAAAGAAACCAGAACAGCAGTAGGGTCAGATAAACAATGCATGGCTATGATAAAAACATGACAGGTTAGCAAAGGACAGAACAGAAAAATCAGCGACTGTCCCGGTCGCCGCTGCCTCGCCTAGCGAGGGCTTAGCGAATACTCGTTGCATGCTCGCTTAGCGATGTGCTAGCGAGCGGCTGCGGATTCTGGTTTTGATAACAGCATAATGTCAGCAAGCTTCACACCTTATAGCATCCATTACAGAGATCATGTGGTTAGACATTCAGGTGTTCATGCATACTTAAATTCATATGTAAAACTTAAGATAGTTTCATAAATTCAATCATGATACCATATGCAAATTAAGAACATAAGGTAGTAATAGCAATGCCAACCTGTTTGTAATCGAATTGTAACCTTGAGTTGGCCGATCGGATCGAATTGAGCGGAAGTGACCTTGCTGCCGCCGGCTTTTCCTTCAGGGTTTCCTTTAGGGTTTTCCGTCTGTGAGCGCTAGGGTTTGCTTGCTAGGGTTCTCCTTTCGTCCTCCTTCGTTTTTTTCATTACTGAAGTGCTGGTATTTATAATGCTCTTTTTTTGTGACCTAATGGGCTCAGAGTGAAGCCCAGAATTTTCTGTTATCTGTCAGCTTCGCTAGGCGAGCGTGTAGCGAATGTGTAGCGAACGTTCGCTAGGCGAAGGATTTGCTCGCCTAGCGAGCAGGCCAGTTTGGGCCATTTTCTGGATTGGGCCACTCGTGAGCTGGGCCTTTGTTCCTTTAAGATCAGTGTCATAAAAATGAGTCGGAGTGCCCTGAAAAATGTCTTAAAATATTAATGGGCAAATTTTGGGGTATGACAGCTGCCCCTGTTCAATATTCTTGAACCGAGAGAGTCAGAATGGTATGTACGCCATTCGTGGTCTGGAGGTGGAAGATTATTGAACACTTAGAACGCCCCAAAAATTTGCACTTGTCAATTAGTTAGTCTTGATGGAGATGGGCTTAAAGATGCCATCTAGGAAGTTTGATGATGAGAGCTTCAGAGTGCGTCGTACGTTAGAAGATATCTGAAGTCATGGGTGTCACTGGGTCATACGCCAGACCGTATAGTGAGTCATTCATTAGGCCGTCGACTTCACTGGGAAGTTAGAATGGGTCATACGCCGCTGGGGATAAAGGATCAGAATGGATCGTACGCTAGATCGTATCTGAGTTGCGGAACGAGCCGTCCGTTAGGCTGTATCGTTACTGGGGGTGAAGGATCAGAATGGATCGTATGCTAGATCGTATCTGAGTTGTAGACTGAGCCGTCCGTTAGGCTGTACCTGATGATAAAGGGGGTAGTCATACGCCAGACTACACTTCAGAATGTACCGTACGCTAGGTAGCATTTGAGGGGATGAACCTCCAAGCGGGTCGTAAGCTAGACCGTCTCTGAGTAGCAGAACGAGCCGTCCGTTAGGCTGCATCTGATAATAAAGGGGTAGTCATACGCCAGACTACACTTCAGAAGGTATCGTACGCTAGGTAGCACCCGAGGCCTTGAAGGTCCAAATGGGTCGTATGCTGGACCGTATTGGAGTTGTTGAAGGTCGGAATGGATCGTCCGTTAGATCGTATCTGAGTGGAAGGAGTTATATGTTGGGCTGAATCAGAATGAACCATACGTTAGACTGTATCTGATCGTATTTGTAGATGCTGTATTTGCAATGAATATCTGGGGTGGGCTTAAAGATGCCACCATTAGGAGGATATCAGAGTGCTTATCAGAATGAATGTATTTGAATCTTGAATGTAATCGATAAAGATGTTCGTCTGAATGGATCTTCATTTTGACTGTATCAGGAGGATAATTAACCTGAAAAATAAAGTTAGCTTCATGCCATGTCATGATGCATGAGATGTTTTATGCTTCTGAAACTAAATGCGAACAATGTATGCATGCGTATGTTGTGAAATGATGTAATGAATGAATTATGCATCGGAAAAGTTCTTCCAGGGGACTCTACTGGGGAAAATAAATCACAATCTTCTGGTTGGGAGATACTGGTATCGATGACCCTTTCTTAGCCGGAGATGCTTGATTTCTGTCTGATGGTAGAAATGTTCAACAGAAGCCCGGTTGGGGGTGGAAGAGATGACCCATTTGTCTAGTAATGCCACTCTCTTCTGGGAATGACTGGCCTTGCTGGGGAATAGGATTAGCAACGGATTCATTGGAAAGCATGATTAGACCTTCTCCTCGATCCTGAAGCCTAGTAGTAATCGCTATTTCTATTTTATGCACGCATTTTTGGTAAACATCGATCATATCCAAATGCATATATTAATTTGAATTAAATCAATGGACGTTTATGCAAACAAAACAGAGAAAGTAAAACAAGAGCATTTTTTTTGAAACTAAAATTATATTGATTTCGAAAGAGGGCCTATAAACAGGCAATTTGTGTACAAGGAGACAAAAATCCTAGTAAGAGGAAATTGTCAAGAAAAAAAAGAGAAAGCTATGCCGAAAACGTCCTATTGACTTTAATTCCACTACTGCCATTATGTCTTCAAGCCTCTCATCTCCTGCTGTCGGATAGAAGTGATTAGCTTGTTCAGTCCTTTGAACTTGGATGAAGCTGTCTGAGAACGGGACATAGTCATACGCTTTGATCCCTAATTTTTGCCTAGACCGCCTTTTCAGGTTTTCAATCCACCAGGATACCCCTTTTTGCCCAAGCCGCCTTTTCAGGTTTGCGACTTGTCGGGTGTACATTTTTTTATGTTTATCCCTAAATTTTGCCCGAACCCTTTTGGTTCGCCGGGATGCCCTTACTTTTGCCTAGATACGTCGACCTAGCGGGTCTCTTTTATGCGTAGTATTTTTTGACTATGTCTGCGTTCACGGGATGCGGGAAGTCTTCGCCGTCCATTGTAGCTAGTATCATGGCTCCACCAGAGAATATCTTCTTAACTACAAACGGCCCTTCGTACGTGGGAATCCATTTGCCTCTGGGATCACCTTGTGGTAGAGTGATGCGCTTTACCACCAAGTCGCCAATTTGATACACCTGTCTCTTGACTCTTTTGTTAAATGCCTGGGTCATGCGTTTCTGATATATCTGTCCATGACAAACAGCCGCAAGTCTCTTCTCATCAATCAAGTTTATCTGATCGAGTCGAGTCTGAATCCATTCATCTTCATCTAAGCCCGCCTCTTTCATGATTCTTAGAGAGGGAATTGAACTTCCACTGGTAAAACGGCTTCCATTCCGTAGACTAAAGAGAAAGGAGTTGCTCCTGTCGAAGTGCGTACTGAAGTGCGATAACCGTGAAGAGCAAACGGTAACATCTCATGCCAGTCTTTGTACGTCACCGTCATCTTTTGTATGATCTTCTTGATATTCTTATTAGCAGCTTCTACAGCGCCATTCATCTTTGGTCGGTACGGAGAAGAGTTATGGTGTTTTACGTTGAACTGCGTGCAGAGTTCAGTAATCATCTTGTTGTTCAAATTAGTACCATTGTCGGTGATAATCCTTTCAGGGATACCATACCGACAAATAAGACTATTCTTGATGAACCGTGCCACCACATTCTTGGTGACAGAAGCAAATGAGGCGGCCTCTACCCACTTTGTAAAGTAATCAATAGCGACAAGGATGAAGCGATGTCCATTAGAAGCAGTAGGTTTAATCTCCCCAATCATATCAATGCCCCACATTGCAAAGGGCCAAGGTGCGGTCAACACGTTCAATGGAGCAGGAGGTGCATGTACTTTATCCGCATATATCTGGCACTTGTGACAGGTTCTGGAGTGATGGTGGCAATCAGCTTCCATGGTAGACCAATAATACCCTAATCTCAGAATCTTCTTGGCCATCGTATGTCCACTAGAATGAGTCCCAAAAATACCGTCGTGCATATCTCCCATAATCTTTTCTGCTTCCTTTTTATCCACACAGCGAAGCAAAGTCGAATCGTGGTTACGTTTGTATAATACTCCATTACTCAGAAAGAACTTAGCGGAGAATTTCCTCAGGAATTTTTTGTCATTGATGGATGCCCCTTCAGGGTATTCCTGAGCTTCTAAATATCTTTTTACTTCGTGGAACCAAGGTTTTTCCCGTACCCCCTCAGTGTTAAGTTCATAACAGTATGCCGGTTCATCTAGTCGCTCAATGGTGATCCTGGGAGCTTCATTGTCCCATCTGACTCTGAACATAGATGACATGGTAGCTAATGCGTCTGCCAACTGATTCTCTTCTCGTGGGATATGTTCGAATGTAATCTCTTTAAAGTATGGGATTAATGTCATCACCCGTTCTCGATAAGGGATGAGATTCGGATGCTTAGTGTCCCATTCTCCTTTGATCTGACTGATTACTAATGCTGAGTCTCCGTACACACTCAAAAACTTGACCCGCCGGTCTATAGCAGCCTTGAGTCCCAAAATACATGCTTCATACTCAGCCATATTATTGGTACAATGAAAACATAGTCTAGCGGTGAAAGGCGTATGGTAACCCTCGGGAGAAATGATTACCACACCAACACCATTGCCCAATGCATTAGAAGACCCATCGAAAACCATAGTCCATCGGGATCCTAGTTCGGGTCCTTCATCCGGTCCAGGTTCTTCATAATCAGTAACAAGCATGACATCCTCATCTGGGAACTCAAAATTCATAGATTGGTAATCATCCACTGCTTGATGAGCCAAATGATCGGCTAGTACGCTTCCTTTGATTGCTTTCTGGGTAGTATACTGGATATCGTACTCTATTAGAATCATCTGCCATCTTGCTATTCTTCCGGAGAGAGCGGGTTTCTCAAATATGTATTTGATAGGATCCATCTTAGAAATCAATAAAGTGGTATGATTCAACATGTATTGTCTTAGTCGGCGAGCAGCCCAGGCCAAAGCACAGCAAGTTTTCTCGAGCAGTGAGTATCTTGTTTCACAGTCGGTAAACTTTTTGCTAAGGTAGTATATGGCATGCTCTTTTCGGCCAGACTCGTCATGTTGTCCCAACACACACCCCATTGAATTTTCTAACACGGTCAAGTACATGATTAAAGGTCTTCCTTCAACTGGTGGCATCAGAATGGGAGGTTTTTGAAGATACTCCTTGATTTTGTCGAAAGCTTCTTGACATTCATCATTCCATCTCATCTCTTGATTTTTCCTCAGTAGTTTGAAGAGGGGTTTGCAGGTAGCAGTCAAGTGGGAGATAAATCGGGCAATATAATTCAAACGTCCCAAGAAACCTCTGACCTCTTTATCTGTACGGGGAACTGGCATTTCTTGAATAGCCCTCACCTTAGCCGGGTCAAGCTCAATCCCTTTACCACTGACAATAAAGCCCAAGAGTTTGCCGGATCTTACTCCAAAGGTGCATTTGTTCGGGTTCAACCTCAACTTGTATTTCTTCAACCTCTCGAACAGTTTGTATAAATGATCGAGATGCTCTCCCTCAGTATGAGATCTGGCTATCATGTCATCCACATACACTTCTATTTCATGATGGATCATATCATGGAACAAAACCACCATAGCACGCTGGTACGTTGCCCCTGCATTCTTTAAACCAAATGGCATTACTTTATAACAGAACGTGCCCCATTGCGTCACAAACGTAGTTTTCTCCATGTCCTCAGGCGCCATCTTAATCTGGTTGTAACCTGAGAATCCATCCATGAATGAGAACACCTTGTGTTGAGCGGTGTTATCTACCAGAACATCAATGTGCGGAAGTGGAAAGTCGTCTTTGGGACTCGCTTTATTCAAATCTCTGTAGTCTACACACATTCGCACCTTGCCATCCTTCTTCGGCACTGGTACCACATTAGCAACCCATTGAGGATAAGAAGTAACAGCCAGAAAACCTGCATCAAATTGTTTCATAACCTCGGCTTTGATTTTCTCAGACATTTCAGGACGCATGCGACGAACCTTTTGCTTAACAGGACGACAATCTTCCCTCGTTGGCAGCCGATGTACTACTATATCAGTATCCAGTCCTGGCATGTCGTCATAAGACCAAGCAAAAATCTCTACATAGTCATGTAACATCTGAATCAACCTTCTTTTGACACTGTTTTCCAAGCCTGCTCCTATTTTGACTTCTTTCTTGTCTACTTCGGTACCCAGATTTACAATCTCAACTGACTCCTCGTGCGGCTGTATAGTCCTCTCTTCCTGCAGTAACAGTCTGGCAAGTTCTCCAGGTACTTCACAATCTTCCACACTTCCATCCTCGGCTTGGTAGATCGGATTTTCAAAGTCATAATGAACAGTAGTAGAACTATTGTCAACAGGATCCAGAGTGGGTATGGATCTGCAATTTGTTACGTGAGTGTGTGTAAGAAAACATAGCTTGTTTGGAAGATGACAGAAAAGACAAAGAGCGCAATATTTGAATGCAAAAAGTCCATTGATTTATTGAATATGAATATGCTTATGAAAATGACAAAACCCTTAACAAATTAGCTATTGTGCCCCGGGCATAGACACAACGCTTGGAGAAGTTCAATTGTAAAAAAAACAAAATTTGCAACACTAAAATAGACAATAACAATTACTCCTGACTAAAGGAAATCGGGATAGTGTCTTCAGCCTTCCAATTATTGAGTCCGTCACCAATTGTTGGGAAAATCCAGCTATCCAGGTCGCAATCGCTGTCAGCATCTTCTACAGCATTAATTTGACTCTTGTCAGAGCTGAACCCCAGGCCAAATTTGTCAGACTTGTACGGTACGTCGATCAATTGACCCCAGCCAGTACGACCACCATCTTCAACCACGGCTTGAGCGTCCTTCAGAGAAATCATAGCAGGAGGAGCACGAATAACCTTGGGTACACAGGAAGTTGGCTTAAGGACAGGATTGGTCGGAGGAACTACTTCAAATGACTGACAAGGAGTCTCAATGAATTCACCATCCATCTCGACGTATCTGAAGGTATGCACACTACTGACAATGTACTCCTCCTCTCCACACACGGTGACAATTTTTCCCTTTGTGGGATACCTCAACTTTTGATGGAGAGACGAGGCTACAGCGCCTGCCCCATGAATCCAAGGGCGTCCCAGTAAGCAGGAATAGGCAGGACGAATGTTCATTACATGGAAGGTAGTGTTGAAGACTTGAGGTCCTATCTTGATAGGCAGGACTACTTCGCCATGGACAACACTCTTCGCACCATCGTAAGCACGTACCACAATGTCACTAGGTTTCAGTTCAATGCTTTTACAATCCAGCTTATCCAGCACGGCTGTCGGCAGCACATTCAAGGAAGAGCCATTATCGATCAACACATGAGACAAAGTGATTCCCCTACACTCAATGGAGATATGCAGGGCTTTATTGTGATTCTTTCCTGCTGGTGTCAGATCAGCGTCGGAAAAGCCCAGGCCATTGTCAACAGCCAAGTGAGCAACATAATGTTCGAATGATCGACAGATGTCTCCTGAGGTACATGAGCGGTCTTCAAGAATTTTATCAATGCATTGGCATGAGGTTCAGAAGATAACAGCAAGGATAACATCGAGATCTTAGACGGGGTATGCCCCAACTGTTCTACAACATCAAAATCACTCTTGCGAATGATTTTCAGCACTTCTTCCATTTCTTGTTTGGCAACATCTTCGGGAGTAACTTCGACCGGTGTCTCTGACTGAGAAGGATTGACTGGTTCCTTTCCTCGAGTTTCAAGGACAGGAGGTGAGATTTCTGGAGAGAAGATCCTTCCGCTTCGAGTAATTTTACTAGTCCCAACAATGCCACTAGTATTAGCAGCATTATCCACTTGCTTCACGCCATGGACGTAAACATCACCGCCATAATTCCACGGAATAGCTTTGCTTGAGGAATACGGGATCGGGCCAGGTGCAGTGATGATTAGGGGAGCAACCCTGGGCTCAACAGTAATCTTCACAGGCGCCCTGGTAGCGGTAATCTTCACTGGAACTTTGGACCTAGCAATCACAGATATTTCTTCAATAGGGTTTTCCGCCTTAGGAATCCTTTCGAAGAGAACTGTACGATCGTCCATCAGCCGTTGAATACCATTCTTCAATTTCAAACAGTCCTCGGGCCGGAGTATGCAGAGATTGCAATCTTCAGCACAACCTGGAAATAAACCAGCTTGCAATAAATTCCTCTTTATGATCGGGAGAGGAGATGTTAAGTCCGCCACATTGGAAATGTGAGAATCGTCATCCATAGCATTAACAGTCTTGTCATGGTTAGGCATAGGAGCAGTGATGACATTAGGAGTCTCCGGAGGCTCAAACTCAATTTCTCCAGCTTCGATCATATCCTGAATCTTATTCTTCAATGACCAGCAATCGTTTGTATCATGCCCGGGGCTATCGGAGTGATATGCACACCTGGCATTGGGATTATAACGAGAAGAGGTAGTGTTGGGATTTGTAGGAGGATCTCTAAGGGTGATCAAATTTGCCTTTAGCATTCCCTGCAGTGCCTGTGCCAAGGTCATATTGATCCTGGTGAACTGCCTTCTTGGCCTGTCTTGTTTGGGCTGGAAGTTTTGAGATGGTGGTGCTGCAATCGTAACTGCTCCAATGTCGTGGTCACGGTTTTTCTTGTTACGACCCTTTTGACCGTACACAGCATTTGATTCGTTCCTCCCCTGATAGGACCTTTTGGTGCTTGCAGAGGTAGCCGCCTGTATCTTTCCACTTCGGATGCCGCTTTCAACACGTTCACCTGTTAATATAAGTTCAGTGAAACCTGATGAAGAACTTCCCAGTAGATGGCTGTAGAATGGGCCGGTCAGTGTGCCCATGAACATGTCCACCAATTCTCTGTCAGTCATAGGGGGTTTGACTCTGCCAGCCAAATCTCTCCACTTTTGAGCATATTCTTTAAAGCTTTCTTTAGATCCCATAGTCATATTCTGCAACTGTAGCCGGGTAGGTGCTAGTTCAGAGTTATACTGGTACTGTTTATAGAAAGTTGTTGCTAAATCAGTCCAGGTGCGGATGTCAGAGCTCTCGAGCTGATAATACCATTCCAACTGTGTGCCAGACAGGCTCTCTTGGAAGAAATGGATCCATAGCTTCCTGTCAGTGGTATGCGGCTGAATCTTTCTCACATAAGCTCTCAGATGCATCTGAGGACAAGACGCACCATCGTACTTAGTGAAAGTGGGGATTTTGAATTTGCGAGGAATGGTCACATCGGAGACCAGACCCAAACTTTCGAAATCCAGACCGGGCGCCTTCTGACCCTCCATAGCTAGCATACGTTCTTCCAGCAACTTGTACTTATCATCTCTTGGAGAGTACTGTTCATTTTCATAATCTTCATCGTCATCCTCAGGGTTGGAGAAATCAGCATTCTCTTCCTCTGAATCATTCTCCGCCCCCTCTTCTGGACCATTCGGGATTCCAAACTTGACTCCTGTGGCCTGTCCTTTACGCCTTCTTCCCGGGTTAATGAAACTCACAGCTTTCTTGTCTTTCTTCTTTTCGAGCAAAAGAGCCTTCAGTTCCTCCTGCCCCTTGGATAAGCTTAGCATCATCTCCTTGAATTGAGCATTCTGAGTCTGGAGATCTTTGACAGTTTGTTCGAGATCCATTTTTCTGTTTGTAATGAAGACCGTGAGAACATTGAACTTGTAGAATACCTATTATGCAGTGTTATGTTATGCTATGCAATGTATGAAATGTTTTCAAGGACTTTTGGAATTTAACTTTGCGTAAATCACCAACAAGAGAGACATGTTTATTGCTGATTTCTTTGATCAATGTTCATTACAAAAGGAATAATAATAAAAATACAATGAAAGCTCAAGTCTCCCAGGGGCGACTTCTTTTTGGGCGAAGATACGCATTGAGTCTTCGTTCCTCATTAAGCTGACTGGTAAGTTCTAGCACTTTCTTCCTTTCTGCGACGAACTGAGTCTCGAAAGTATCCCTTTCTTCTCTCAACTGGATCTAGGATCTCTTTAGTTCCTCAACATTGGTAGGCATATCTGGATAAGGAATGATCTGAGGAGCACCTCCTTCAGCTTCAGGTTCGACAATCTGAGGTCCGATTGCAAGATATGGCATGACAAGTTCACGAGCTCTGGCGCGTACCCATC
The DNA here is from genome assembly GCF_024323335.1 of Lathyrus oleraceus. Lineage (NCBI taxonomy): Eukaryota > Viridiplantae > Streptophyta > Magnoliopsida > Fabales > Fabaceae > Lathyrus > Lathyrus oleraceus. The sequence continues at coordinate 199,879,500 of NC_066583.1, forward strand.
TGAGATAAGGTTCCATAGGAATGGAATTTTTCTGTCCTAACGTACCTCTCTTCACCATGCCCCAAGCTCGTACAAATCTTTGACGGAGGCCTTGGGAATCGTTGTCATAGTCGAACATGATGCCTTCGATGATCATTTCATGTGGACCATCTCTTCGAGCACAACCAAACTGTCGCAGAGCTAAAGCAGGATTATAAGTAATACCTCCTCTTATTCCTAGGAGTGGTACATTAGGGAACTCGCCACAACGGTCAATGATGGTAACATTTTCCTTGAACTGAGGACACCAACAGATGTCTGGGTGGGAGAGCGACATTATCCTTTGAGACCATTTCAAATTCTGCTCGTTCTTCAAGACTGATTGAGGAAGGTGCGAAATAAACCACCTAGACAACAAAGGTATGCAGCATATGAGAGTCCCTTGCTTCTTCATGGTACGAGTGTGGAGGGAATGCAAAATGTCTCCCAGCAAGGTAGGTACAGGGTTGTGAGTGAGAAATATCTTAATAGCATTCATGTCTATGAATTGGTCTGGATTAGGGAATAACACCAAGCCATAGATTAGCAACGCCAGGATGTCTTCGAAAGCACGGACATTCATAACTTTTAAGAATTCTCGGGTCTTATTTGTCAGGAATTTGGCAAGTAAACCCTTAACTCCACTCCTTGTTACCCAATTAGCTTCAATGTCGGACTTCGTCATGTGTAAAGCTGCGGCAACTTCTTCAGACTTCGGAACCTTTTCTAAACCACTGAAAGGTATTTGATCAAGGATAGGTATCCCAAGCAGCCTGGAGAATTCTTCCAGTGTAGGTACCAACTGATAATCCGGGAATGTGAAGCAATGATGTTTAGGGTCGAAGAACTGGAATAAAACTCTCATCATATCTTCTTTGAAACCAGTGGTAACCAAATTGAGGAGAGAACCGTGTTTCTTGATGAACTGCGCATGATCGGAAAGTTCTGACACTAAGTTCTTGAGTTGAGGAGCGATTGCTACAAAATTGATCCGGATGGTCTTCCTGGGAGCCATAGCCTTACAAAACAGAGCAAAGTTAAATCCCTAAGTCCTTGAAATGGTTAGTACAATGTTATGATGTCATGATGTTATGATGTTATGAGGTTAAATAAATAACAAGCACAAGCAAGTCACACAACCATCATTCCTAGGTTTTAAGGCTTGCATGAGTTCCATAGGTAAGTACCCTCCCCACTGAAGTTTAGTTGGTTCAACCTGTCCTAGAATAGTAACCGGGTTCTAAAAGGATCTCCAATCATTGACCTTCCTTCAAGTCCACTTCAGTGCAACACCCAGTGGTTGACCGAAGCTTCCCTAAAGTCCAATCTCAAAGAGTGTAGTATCGAGTCTCAACCAACCCCAGTCGGAACCGAAGTCAGTTATCTCACTACTTTCTAATGGCCAGGATGAGTCAATTAGGGTTCTAAAGGTCTGGTTAATGCTTTAATGACACCACGCGGAAGCCAAATTTTTCCTCAAGTGAACATGAGGAACATCAGGACATCCAAAGTGTCACATTAACCGTAGCCATCATTTTAACCATTCCAGTATACGCCGGATAGTCGCGATGATCTATTGCTACTTACCTAAGGTACACTAGATCCGGGTGTAGGATCTTTCACTCAAAAATACCCAAGCAATCCCTTAAAAGTAAATCAGACAATTTGGAATAAGTGATCTTGTTTTTAAGGTAACCTCTCTTTTTAAAGTGTCCCCAGCAGAGTCGCCAGTTCTGTCATACGGTGAACTGACTTGGGGTATTTTGCTTTTTATCGCAATGTCGCGGATAGCAAGAGTCGCCACCGACTTTTCTTTTATCCAATAAGGAAAGGTGGAAAAGAACAGGAAAGACCTCAATAGATTTTGGGTTCGGGAGGTACATTATACAAAGGGAAGGTATTAGCACCCTTTGTATCCATGGTTATCCATGGGCTCTTACTTGTTGGATCACTTATATTTTTGTCTGAAAAGTGTTGGTGAATTGTTTAAAAATGTTTCGAAAAGAGAGTTTAACTTTGTAATGATTCTCGTATGAATGTATACAAAGTATTTATCTCGTTTGATTTTGAAGAACAGTTTAGAAAGATATAACTTGGTAATGATTCTAGTATGAATGTATACCAAGTGGTGATTTTCTAAGACTTGCAAAGTGTGAGGGGTGGAAAATGTTTTAGGTTATGATCCAGTAATTGAGAGTTATACCTTCCTAAGGTCGTTATGGGCATTTCCTATCCTTATGAGGGTAAAACTGTCCTTACTATTGAGAAGTAAGTAGTTTTATCCTTTGGATGTAAAAGGGTCATTGTAGGGTCGTCGATAGGTCATTGAAGGCAACAGTTGTAAGGATACCTTAGCATTCGAAGGGACGATCATCATTTAACCGTAGGCTACACCGAAGGGTCATCGAGGGACAAAATCATATATTCGAAGGCAACATCCGAGGGACTATGATTTATTTTAAAGGGACATGATGATTTAATCGAAGGGTCTTTGCTAAGGGTATCCCCACATTCGCGGGACATGACCGTAATACCGTAATATCGTAAGGCAATAAAGAGAGGTCCAAGATCACATATTTAGAGGCCGTATTTTACAATCGATTAGGTAATTAGGATGAATCTCCACATTAAAATTAATACATTAAAATTAATACATTAAAATTAATTAGGTAATTTAGGGTGAAACTCCACAAGGGTATCCCACAAATAAAGTGGAAGACCTAGACAGTAATCTTTTCTTGGGAAAGGTGAACCTTTACAAAATTCAGCAAACGGGTTAGAGTACCAAGTCAGGATGCAATCAAGGATTGCACCGCAAAAGAAACCAGAACAGCAGTAGGGTCAGATAAACAATGCATGGCTATGATAAAAACATGACAGGTTAGCAAAGGACAGAACAGAAAAATCAGCGACTGTCCCGGTCGCCGCTGCCTCGCCTAGCGAGGGCTTAGCGAATACTCGTTGCATGCTCGCTTAGCGATGTGCTAGCGAGCGGCTGCGGATTCTGGTTTTGATAACAGCATAATGTCAGCAAGCTTCACATCTTATAGCATCCATTACAGAGATTATGTGGTTAGACATTCAGGTGTTCATGCATACTTAAATTCATATGTAAAACTTAAGATAGTTTCATAAATTCAATCATGATACCATATGCAAATTAAGAACATAAGGTAGTAATAGCAATGCCAACCTGTTTGTAATCGAATTGTAACCTTGAGTTGGCCGATCGGATCGAATTGAGCGGAAGTGACCTTGCTGCCGCCGGCTTTTCCTTCAGGGTTTCCTTTAGGGTTTTCCATCTGTGAGTGCTAGGGTTTGCTTGCTAGGGTTCTCCTTTCGTCCTCCTTCGTTTTTTTCATTACTGAAGTGCTGGTATTTATAATGCTCTTTTTTTGTGACCTAATGGGCTCAGAGTGAAGCCCAGAATTTTCTGTTATCTGTCAGTTTCGCTAGGCGAGCGTGTAGCGAATGTGTAGCGAACGTTCGCTAGGCGAAGGATTTGCTCGCCTAGCGAGCAGGCCAGTTTGGACCATTTTCTGGATTGGGCCACTTGTGAGCTGGGCCTTTGTTCCTTTAAGATCAGTGTCATAAAAATGAGTCGGAGTGTCCTGAAAAATGTCTTAAAATATTAATGGGCAAATTTTGGGGTATGACAGACATCAAAAAGGGTTTCAACTCGAAATTGTTTGCCTTAATGTTTAGGGGCATAATACTCGAGTGAGGCTCCTCATTAGTGGGGGTAGCGTAAACTTTTAGGGACTGACTTGAGGCTGCCATCGCTTCCTGATGTTGTTCTCAATTCTTTTTCATGGAAATAAAGTTCGCTTTTGTTTCTCGGTTCAGTGATATTCTCAAGGATTTGGGTTCTTCGCATTCAACCGATAACGAGAAAATTAAAAGTAAATAGAAAAACAAAAAATGATGTCTTAGTTTAGACAATGGAATAAGTGAATTCAATATCAAAAACTATTCTCGGCAATAGTGCCAAAATTTTGACAAACCATAGGCGCATAATTTATATCAAAGTAATGAAATTTTATCATTCCTCATAGGAACATTCAGATTACCAAATTTTATTAATTTAGGGTTTATCTAAAATGATAGTTACTTTTGGTTTTGAGAATTTTTGTTTGATTAATCTTGTTTTATAAAATATGATTTATGATTGTGATTTCTATCCTAGACTTACTCATGCAAGTTCTCAAGTTTACTAATCACGAGAAATAATAGTTTTGTAGAAACGAATAGAAAAAGTTGATAATACATATTTTCGTCATCGTAGTATCACATCTTAAATCAGCGAACTACTCCCTCTGTTTTTTATTAATTGTCATTTTTTGACTTTTTACACATATCAATAAAGCTAATCATTATTGTTACTTTTCAAACAATAATTCTTGTTTTACCTATAATACCCTTAATTATTTATTACATTCATTTTACTTTTTATCTCTCTATAATAATTACTTATGGGTAATTTTGAAAAAATTATAATTAACACTATCTTGAATTTTGCAAGTGACAATTAAAAAGAAACAATTTTTTTTACAAGAAATGGACACTTAAAAAGGAACGGAGGGAGTACCTACTTTTGTATGCGTAGTTCATTCATTCAGGATATATTTAAATTACACTATTATCTATAGGATTTTTCTGAGTTAAATTTGCGACAATTTCATAGTCTCAAATTTTACTATTTAGTCTTCCTATTGTCACGGCGTGAAAAATGTCCGAGCGTACGAACGCTCGAAATAACTACAGGGTCGCCACCGAAGTTTTATTTTTAAAGGGAAATATCGACAAAATCATTGAAGAACGAAAGCATGGTCATTGCAACTAGTTTCAGATTTTGGAGTCGGTTATGTGAGGGGAAGGTATTAGCACCCCTCATATCTGTTTTACTCAACGGAAACCTTCTAATTAGTTTAGGGAATATAGTGCTTAGCTTAGGAATGTTTGCAGTTTTTTTTATTAAAAGATAATTACGAGGGGGGATTTTAGTTTTTTTATTAATGGGTCTGGCGATATGTTGAGTCTCGCTCCTACATATCCCCAGGTATTATAGGGAACTCAAGGCTACATAGTTCTTTGGTATAAAATGTTTGTGTGTTGGTTGTTTTTAGAGAGTAATGTTTAAGTCATTTGAGCAGTTAAACATATGCTTGTATGCTCGCACGATGGAGGCTGAAGCATCTGTTTGTATTTCACGTTGAAATGAATCAAAACACTATTGTTTTATGAAAAAATTGGTTTTAGAATGCACAAGGGTAAAATTATTAATTTGATGAGTTGAGATTGATGTTAAGTCTATTGCGAAGATTATTTGTAGAAGGAAAATAATCGTTCATATGAAGTGTGCGCTAAGTCCTCGATTATTTAAAAAATGGGTGAGTGTGCATTCACTTTATCGCGGCTGGAAAAATGACAGAGTCGCCACCATCCTTTATTCGTTCCTAAGGAACAGGGAAATAATGATAAAACCAAATAGTTAAAGGTGAGAGACTGGGTTCAGGAGTTTGTTAAGTAATGGGAAGGTGCTAGGCACCCCTTACCTCCATTATACTCAATGGGATCCTCCTTCAATTCTAGGGTTAGTGTGCGTTCCTAATGGATTTTCTTAGTTACTAGTTGATTATTCAATTATTTATTTATTTACAGACTTAAATGGAGGAGAGACCCAAAAAATAATTATAATTGTACTCGCTAGAGTTTACAACTCTATGCCTACGTACCTTCGCATTAGGCGAGGGATCAGAGTACCGTATTTCTTCTTGAAAATGTTGGTTGGTTAGTTGTTTTTATCCCTTGAAAACCTCTCACGTATCGGGGATCAGAGTACCGTATTTCTTCTTGAAAATGTTGGTTGAGTTTGAATTGATTTTATCTCTTTATCCCTTGCAAAAAATATTATTTTAATTTATTTAAGAAAATAAATCGAGAATCATAATTATGTCTTAGGCATAACCTTTTATCCCGGTTTTAATCCCCAATTTAACCCTTGAAATCCACCAAGTTTATCCCAAATTGTATCACATGCCTTTGTAACATTTTTATTTTGAAAATATCATTTAATTTAATTAATAAAAAAATATTAAATATGATATAATAATATAATACAAAATAAATCAAATTAAATAAATTAAATTAGATACCATAAGATATATCTCTTATCCCTATTTTGTCCAATTTTTACACCCCTTAAAACCCTAAGAATTAACCCTGATTCTATCCCATATTTCTTGATTTAATTAAACCTAATAGTGATATAACCCTAATTAATTAAAATATTACTATTATAATTAATTAATTACAATTAAATAAATAAATATCATGAATAAATAAATAACAAAAAAAACTAATTTTTATTTTAATTAAATTAATCCTAAATATTTAAATGGATAAATCTTAATTAATAGTTAATTAAGTAATTAACTAACTAAAAAAGATTAATAAAACGAGGGGGTGTCTTTTACATTGGGTTAGCAAATGGACCATTAGGAGGGGGTATTAATAGCAATGGAGAGATGCCCATTGATCTCTTTGAGCCCATCGCGTCCAAAATCCTTCTGGGAGAGTCAACATTAGACTCTCGACCAGAAGTGTCTGATTTGTTGACTCGAGAGTCAACCAGATCGATCCTTGCCCGTTGGATGGGATGACCGGAGAAAGTCATCCATATGGAGGGATGAGATCAAAGTCAAACTATGGTACACCGTGGACCTACCCGCTCGGGATAAGTCAAAGTATGTTCATCGCGTGGCCATCAGGGGGTCACGCGTCTTAGATCCAATAACGGAGGGAGAGGGTATATAAACGCAACCCCCTCACAAACTCTCATATTCATTAATTAAAAATAGGACAATAAATAACTATTCCACATATTTAAAATTCTGACTCCACTCAACTTCAATAGTATCACTATTAACTATCTCTAACTGAGAGAAAAGTTCAGAAAGAACTTTTCCATATAGTATGAGGAAAGTCATTTCCTCCCTAGAGATGATTATCATTTTCTTTAAGAAGATAAAAATGGTAAGAGGAAGATTATCTCTGATGTTCTTGGTAAGGAATAATAAGAGATGCTTGTCATCCCAAGTAAGCGTTTCTAATTGTTTCTCTCTTTGACAGAGATTTGACACTAGAAGTTGATACAAAACTTTTCCAATTGGTAGTAGAGTAGCAGGACTGCTAAGATTATCGTAGTTGCCATAAATTAGGCGAAGGTGATATGAGTATACTTTGTTTAATCTATAATGTTCAACACAGCAATCTTCCTCTTCATAGTTTATTATCTTAGTAATAAGTGACTGAGTAATTGTGATAAGAAAGTCATTAACATATGACTAGATTGACTCAATATCATGACTAGATGGCCCAATGGAGGCATTTAATCAGAACTCTTTAACGAGATTAATGTAGATGGGTACATGAAGAATTTCAAAGTAACCATTTAACTTTTATTTGTGAATAGTTTTCCTTAGATCAAAACCTTTGTCTTTCAAATCATCGAAATCAACAAACTTTTCATTGATAACGAAGAAAATATTTTCATCTAAGGTTGTTGAAGACATTTTTAAATAAAAGAGAAGACTTTGAAACTAGGTTTGAAGACACAAAGAGTTGGAAATGAGACGATGAAACTAGGAATAATGTTTAAATAAAGTGGAGAATAGGAAGTGAAACAATCAGAGAAACTCAAACGCCTCCTTAAAAATCCAAAAGATACGTTATATTTTTTAATATGGATGATCATTGTTATTCTAGTGATATGATTCCAATGCGCGACATGATTTTTTTTATAGAAATAGAAACCACATATTACCTCGGTTTTTAACAAAGCCGAGGGGACGATCAACTTATCATCTCGGTTATTTAAAAAATCTGAGGGGGGGGGGGGGGGGAATTCAGGAACCTTTTTTTTATAATTATAATTTTTTTATAAACTAAATGATATATCCCGTTGGTTTCCTTAATAATCAAGGGATATTATAATCATATTTTACTATAAAAGGACTCGTTAAATAGATTTTATCCTAATCTTAACTTATATGTAGTCGCTCCAAACTCGAACACATCATTATTTTGGGATCCATCTCATAAAATGGTGTTGATGTTGTTGTTGTATTTAGAAGTTTGAAAAGGTTATCTATTATGGATTGCAAGTGTAAAAAACATTTTTTTCAATGTTGTAATAGAAAATTCCTTTAGAAGTTTGATGCATTCAATGGTTGGAACAGATAACTCCTAGAAATTGGATGCATGCAATATTTCGAGCACATAACTTCTTACACCAAAATTATTCTTTTGTTGTATTATTGCTTTTCAATATTCTGTGTAAACGATATAATTTTTTTATTAAAAAAATCATGTTCACCTCGATTTTTAACAAAACTGAGGGGATAACTTAGTGTGATAATTTTAGATATTGATCATCGTCTTTAAACAAATCTCTGTCGTCCATTTCATGATTATCAATGCTCAAGACACTACCACTAATGATCCGCGCGAAACCTAATTTTTTTTATTATTATAAAGGCCTTATGATATCTATAATTGATAAATAAACGTCATGAAGTGCTTGAATTTATCTACATCCTCCACTTTAACTTTTGTCATTAAGAGTTCTCTATGATGGATTGTAAGTGCAGAAAATCATCTGGGTTCAAGATAATTTTCTAACACTTTTTTTTATTTTTTTTACCAAAATAACCCACTTTTTCAAGGAAATTTCCAAAATACCCCTAGTTTCAAAAAAAATCCCAAAATACCCCACTTTTAGCAGGAGTCGCCAATTAAATTGGAGACTCCTCTTAAAACTTGAATGGAGGCGCCAATTGGATTGACTATGGCAATTGCCCTAGCCAATCCAATTGGCGCCCATGTGTAGGTTTTAAGAGGAGTCGCCAATTCAATTGGAGACTCCTCCTAAAATGCATTTTTTTATGTTTTATGGTATAAGTGAAAGATAAATTTGATATAAGACGACTTGATATTAATAAAATTTGGAGTTTACACAAAGAAACCTAAAGGTGATGACCAGGATCACCTAACCGACCTCTGGTCCCACATCCTCTAGCTACCCTAACCCTTGGCCCTAACCCACGTTGACGATTCTGCACCGGTGTTTGATCATCTGAGGGGCCAGAAGCGTCACTACCAACTACAAGAGAAGGTCCGTTGAGGTATTCAGACAAGTCAGCATAGTCTTCAGTATGCATTGATAGTGTACCGCCGTAGCTGAGCTCATGACCCATGCTAGAGAAGTTGGGATATGGTTGACTCATGGATGAGCGACCGGGACGGTTGAAGGGAGACATGGGTGTGAATGATGCGTCTAGGAAAGGTTGGAAAGGTTGTTGGGGTGTTTGGTAGAGATAGGGTTGTTGGATGTTTTGGTTTTGTGATGTTTGGGCTTCTTGGCTACGGTAGGAGGAGGGGCGGTTGGTGTTTTGGCTAAGGCGACTTTGGTAGGGTGATGGGGTGGGTGCGAAGCGATGTTGGGTCTTAGGTTTATGGTCAATTTGTTGGTGGTGGTGTAACACCTCAAAATTTGCCCTCCTCTCTTGGGACTAGTTTAACATATGGCATATCTTTTTTTAGGTCATTAGGCATTGCATATTGCATATCATGTGGTTACATTGTGCAAGTCATATTCCAAGTCTTGATCAGAAGATAAAGAGGTGGATATATGCAAGCTGATGGTTTCATTGGTTGAATGGACTGGATCATTAACTATCTGAGGGTTGGTGATTCAAATTAGGGTTTCTTGATTCTCAAGGAGATTGGTCTATATCTTGGTTGAAATGATACATAATCATCATCATGGTTTTGGTATCACCAGAAGATTCAAGAGATTGATCATACATCTTGAGATTAGGGTTTTGACCATTGGTCAACCCTAATCAGTCTAATCATCTACATTGGGCCAATCAGGGCATAGCAAGGAGATGGGGTCTACAATGGATATGGGGATCATCATGTGACTATATTGAGATTATGGAGGCTAGGGTTTCATCCTTGAGCCATTTCATCAGAGAATTGGGGCTCAACTTGATCAGTGCATTGCCAAATTCATCTATCAATGGAAAAGTCAACTGTGGTCAACTGTGCTTGATTTTATGGATTTGGAGGTGGGAGAGAGTTGGATACACTTCATTCATGTTGAAACAAGTTTCATTTGACATGTCAAAGCTCAAGAATGAAGAAAATAAAGTCAGGACAAAAATTTCCAAAAATAGAAAGTGACTTGTAATGGAAGTTTCCAAAAATGGAAAGTTTTTCACCATAAAATTACATGTCCAAAAAAGCTTCAAATGAAAATTTGTTCAACATGAAAGTTGTAGATCTTGTTCTCACCTTTCCAAAAAGTCCAAGAACTTGAAATTCCCATGTATGGTTGACAAGTTATGGTCCATTCATTTTCCAAAAATGCCTATAATCAAAGTGGCATAACTTTCACATGGAATGTCCAATTTGGGTGATCTTTTTATGAGCAAACCCCATTTCACATGTACTTTCATGGTGTATGGTCCAAATTCATCAAAAATGGTCAATGCAAAAAGTCAAATTTCAAGTGGATTTAAGTGCATTTTTGGAGTGAGATAGTGAAATTGAGATTTACAAGGCCTATGGACATGAGAACCATTCCAACATACTCCAAATACCATTTAGAAGTTGTGTGAACTGTCATGAGCTGTCATAGTGCACAAATTAGAAAGGTCACTTTTGCCCTTGCATTAAGAAATTCATTTTCACTAATCACTTCCAATTTTGTTAATTGAGATTAGCAAATTGGATTAAGGCATTGGTATAAGTTACTAATCATAACAGAAATGCTAATCACAATCACAATTCTCAAGATCCATAACAAACTTTCCCTCCATTTTCTCAAAACTCTCAAAATCTCATCAAGCATTTTTGATCAAAACTTCATCAATTCTTCATCATTTTTGCTGATTCTTCTTGGATTCACTCTCCACAAGCCTCAATCTCCCTCTGTTTTGCTGAATTGGTGCCAAAAACCTCAAGATCGTGGATTGTTCAAGGCTTGCTCATCAATGGTGATTTGATAATTCTTGCATCTGGATCGTGCTGAAGCTAAACTAGCTATTCCATTCATCTTCCTCAACCTTAATCTCCATCTGTTTTTGGCTTTGGCATCGTGAAACATCAAAATCAACATTTGCCATCATCTACAAGGTATTTTTCGAATCTCCTCGTTGCTTCAACTATTACATGGCTTTTGTAGAGCTTGCAACGTAGATGAACATGATGCTCTTAGTTTTTGATTTAGTTAGGTGTAGGATGAGAAATCGTGTTTGGAAGTTTTGTGTTCATATCTTTTTTTGCTCGATCCCGACGTTGTGCTTAGAGTTAGGTTTAATGGAATACATATTCGTAATGTGCATGTTGAGACGGTCACGATGATGTATGACTTGTTGCATTTGGTTGAGATTTGTGTATTTTCAATTTTTCTGGAATGGCGCTTGAGGAAGACGATGAAAGCGCGTTCAAATGTGCTGTTTGATCCATATTTTGCCTCGCTGTGTTTGAATTTCTGTTTACCGCTTCCCAGAACCAATCAAAACGCGCCACTGCATCTATTTGAAACGACGTCGTTTTGGCCAGACGCTTTAATATTACAACTTTGCCATTGTCCTATTTAATTATTATATTATTTCAATTTCTTTTGCAATTTCTTTTTCATTTTGATGCTTGATCTTGTAAAATTCATAGATGACTCATTTCTTATCCGATTTTGGTGAGATTTTTTTCATAATACTCCTTGTGATGTGTAGAATTTAATCATGATTTTTGTAAATTTTTTGCATGTGTAGAAAATTAACTGGCTTAGGGATTGATTCAATGTGTCACATTTGAACATGTTTTGCCAAATCTCTCATGAAATGATGATGCCTTCAAATAAATGAATGAAATTTTTTGTGTTTGTTCTGGACATTTTGATGGTGATTTTCATGTATAGTTTGTGATTTTTGGATACTTGGTGAGGGAGATATGAATTTTTGAATTGAGGTGTGACAATTTGTATCACACCAAGCTTGATGAATTTCATGATTTTATTTGAGATGCTTAGGGACCTTGGATTGAGCCAATTTTTTGCATGATTGAGCATTGATATGTCAAGATTACATGTGAATTTTTCTGGATTCATTGGTTGCATTTTCTAATTGATTGAATATTTTCTTCCCTGTGTGCTCATTTGGTAACTTTGTGTGACACATGTTGGTATTTTGTTTGTGAAATTCTCATAGTGTACTGGATGAGTGTGAAATTTGACATGTGGATTGTAGACACATTACAGGTCATTGTGGTTTTGATCCCATTCATTTATCTTGTTGTGACACTGTTTTGTGATTTTTGGAAGTTGATGTTTGTGTGGATACCATGTGTTGGCTTGTTTGAAATTGTCTGAACTTCTTGATTTTCATTGACCAACTTCCTTTTGTCCAATTGAGCTGAAATTTGACATGCTATGCATTGAATGTGTCCTGTTTAGGTGTGAATTTTTGTGGAATTAGTTGAATTGTTTTGGTATGCTTTTGGTTGAGATAGTTCTGTTTGGTCTTTTGAAGTTGCAAATTGCATGTTTGATGCTAAATTGTGCATAAAATGATAATGGTGAATGATATAAGCATGGGACCAATTGCATTTGCTTCTAATTTGTTTGATTGTGATTGTGGATAATTTTCACTTGCTGTTTAGGATTTTTTATCTCCTTTGGACCCTAGGCTTGGCCTAGTGGTCTAGTTTCTCACATTTGGTTTGGATTTTCAGGTTGAAATGCAAAAGCCTTAAGGAGAATAATGCAAGTTGTAAATTGAGTTTGGTTGCTTGTTGTGAACTAACATTGGTTTTGTGTTATAGGGTTTGATGCTTGAGTTTGAGCTCATGGCTTGCACTTATGTGCATTAACTTGTTTGACTTTTGCTGTTTACTGTTGGTTTGTCTGAGTACTGATGATACTTGATTGATTTCAGGTACATTTAGTTGCTTACAGTTCTTTAAGAACTTGCTTGCTGCTGCTTGGTTTTTAAACCAGTTGAGGTAGAATCTCTATACTTCATGTAGTCTGGAAGACCTGGCTTGTTATTTAGCCAGGCAACTGTCTGAAGTCCTCCTTAAGAGGCGATGTTTGTGATTGTTTACTTTTGTGCCAAGCAGGTAAAGACCTCTATGAGGTAATTGGTGGAACCCAAGGGATATGCAATCTATCCCCCGCTATTCTGTTGAGTCGTCCCTCTGCTCACACCGCTGTGTTGATGCATTGGGACACAAACCCAAGATCTTGTACTTTGTACAGTTGTGTCAGAGTCTTGAGCGTAGAAGGGTCCCTCCATTCTGGACCCACGCTCCTTTGTCTGAAGCTCTCCCTGGCCAGGGATAAGAGCTGTGAAGTCTAATATTCACTCACCTTTCATCAGCTTCACCTTAGCCTCTCAATGGCAAGGTTAAGAGCTAACTCTACCTTGTACAGATGACTTGCCTCGGCAGTCCACCCTTGTTTGAGCCTCACTTGACTGGATATAGTGTGTGCTTTGTGAATATTTGTTTGAAATGTTTGTTTTGATTTGTTGATGCTTGCATGCTTGTTTTTCCTGGTTAGGATTAGCTTGCTGTTGTGCAAGTAGGTAGAAACCATAACATAGGGCAATGATGCATGATAACACTAGGCTCGAGTACAGCTCCCTGGTAGTGTGTCTCCCCTTGGTTTCTGGCTAGAATTTCTTTCCCTTTCAGGGGAACTACATCGCCCTGATCCTCGTTCCAGACGAGGTATGTAGGCAGGAGACCATGCGAGGTCTCTCCGGGCACTTTTTTTTCTTTTTGCGTGTGTTTGCTTGTTATCTTCTTGTGTGTCAGGATATGGATGTAAGCCCAGCGATTGGCTGCCCGTATCTTGATTGTGTTTGTTTGGTTCGGAAGCCGATGTAAGTCCAGCGATTGGCATTCGGGTTCCAGGTTTGCCTGTGGGTGTGTGTGTCTTGTTTGGCGTGCGTGAGCCGAACTACGGGAGCTCTGATTCTCGTTCCAGACGAGATACGTAGGCATAGGATGCGATGTCCTATCGAGCTCTCTTCCTCTTAACCCCACCTGCGTTCCTTGTGTGTGTGTGATGTTTTAGCAACCTTTTCTTTTCTTAGAGCGTGGATCCCGTCGAGTACGACGGACGTGAGGGGTGCTAATACCTTCCCCTTGCGTAACCGACTCCCTTACCCTTTCTCTTTGGTCGCGAGACCATGCTTTTTCCAGGTTTCTCTGAGCGTTTCCTTTCCCTATCTTGGGATAAATAACGCGCAGTGGCGGCTCTGTGTTGTTTTTGTTTTAGCCCGCCGGTTGTTTTTCGCGGATGCGACAGCTGGCGACTCTGCTGGGGATTAACGGATGTTGACCTGTGCTGGTCCATCTTCCCTAAGCGAGTCCTTCCTAGCGTTCTAGGATAGTTTAGGTTGCTTGTTTTGCTTTATTTATTGCATTTATTATTCTAACAGTGTATATATTTGCATAAATATTTGCATGCATCATACTATCGTGTTGCCGTCCTCTATGCAGGTGGTTCCTCTGTTCGGGGTAGGTGTTCTGAGTGGGGCTAAAACCCAGGCCCGAGTATACACCTAGGATTAGTGTGGTCTCACGTTCCTCATTTGCTTTATCAGCATATTGTTGCAACGTGACATGCCACAAGTCGGACGAGGCTCATTTGATAGTGCTTTCCTCTGTGGGGTACTCCATTTTGGTTGAGTTACTTCTTTTGAGCTGTTGACTCTGGTGACCGTTCATTTCCCGGATCTTTGGTTTAAACGATCTTAAGGGAGCTACAATGGCACACCCGAAAGGGCAAACCCATTGAGTATCTCCGCCCGATTGTCGAGACTATTATCCGCCTTAGGGTGACCTGATTAGAATTTACCTGTGAGGGGAGGGTGGTTCTTTCAGATGCATGATCAGATGGTGACTTTGATGGCGACTAATGGTTCCGTGGATCAGAGTCGTATTTTTAAGTCGGATTTATGGCCGTTTATTTCAGAGACGCCAGAGGGCTGTCCGAGTTATTTATCAGTGGGGATCCGTTTATTTCAGGATTCCCCGGGCCGATTCAGAGGTTGTGGTTATCTGTTCAGAGATTGTCAGATGATGATGATGATGTATCTGTCTTCCGTTTATTTCGGAACCCTTGAGGCGGATTTGTGGTTACATTCTCCTTCAGATGGTTGTGATCAGTTCAGTGGTCCAGGCTGTGGTTCAGAGCAACAGATGATCAGATGGCTTGGAGGATGGCAATGCATTGCATTCATTCATCA
Source organism: Lathyrus oleraceus (assembly GCF_024323335.1). Classification (NCBI taxonomy): domain Eukaryota; kingdom Viridiplantae; phylum Streptophyta; class Magnoliopsida; order Fabales; family Fabaceae; genus Lathyrus; species Lathyrus oleraceus. The sequence goes on from NC_066583.1 coordinate 199,894,841, forward strand.
GCATCATTACATTTTGCATTTACCTGCATCTAACACATGTTTACCCATATGCAGGGACATTTTTGATCGAGATCCTGGTTGAGAGATTTCTGCTCAGAGATGAGGACTGGTTTGAAGCATGATGTTGCCTACAGTTTCTTCAACCCCGAGATTGATGAGTTGAGAGATATGATTGCATTAATTACACCCGACCATGTGGGGATGTTCAGAGAGTCATACGGTAGTATCCTGAAGATGGTTTTCAGACTCACTGACAGTGACAGGAGCGCCATTCATACTCTTCTCCAGTTTTATGACCCGGGGCTGAGATGCTTTGTATTTCCGGACTATTTGATGGGGCCTCTGATGGAGGATTATGCTAGCATTCTGGGTATGCAGATCCACGATCAGATTCCTTTCTATGCTATTAGGAGAGAGCCTGACGTCCTTGGGATTTCCCGTGCTCTTTATTTGAGTCCGGAAATGACTAAGGAGGGTTTGAAGGAAAAGGGGAAGTTACCGGGTTTTCATTTGAGTTTCTTGGAGGCTAATGCCAAGGAACATGCTGCTGCGGGTAACTGGAAGACGGTTTGTGCTTTGATTGCTGTAAGCATTTATGGGATTATTCTGTTTCCTAATCAGAAGAGCTTTGTGGACCATAATGCTATCAGATTATTCATGCAGAGAAACCCTATTCCTACTCTGATCGGAGATGTCTATTACTCGGTTCATAACAGAAACGAGAAGCGGCGTGGTGGTTTGATCCGGTGCTGTGCTCAGTTACTCTTCAGGTGGTTTATGGGGTATTTGCCTTCCAGAGGTGCTTTTGCTCATCTTGATCCTTCGGTCAAGTGGTCCTTCAGGTTGATGGGGTTGCGGGCTGATGACATAGCATGGACTCATAATGGTTTGGCTGGACGGAATTTTATATATAGCTGCGGGGATTTTCCCAATGTGCCTCTCATAGGAGTTCAGGGTTGCATTAATTACAACCCAACGCTTCTTAGGAGACATATGGGATTTGCTATGGAGGTTCCTCCCCTTGAGTGTGAGACTCAGGAGTCCTTTTACTTCCCGATTGAGGGCAATCAGGCCAAGTTGATGCAGGTGTCTGGGTCATGGCGTAACATTCAAAGGAAAGGAAAAGTTCCGTTTGGCAAAGTTAACTGTCGGTATTTTCCTTTATTTGATGATTGGTTGCGGAAGAGGATAGAGCTCACACTTCTACCATTTCCAGGAGGTGATCCTCTGTGTCCTATGATTGAGGGTCCGAGTTCTTCTGTCAGTATGGAAGAATTTCTTGAGATGAAGAGGGCTAGAGATCAGTTGCTTGCGGATAAAGCGGAATTGGAGATGAGTGTTGCTCGGATTCAGACGGCTAACCAGGAGATCAAAGTGAAGATGGAAGATCAAGACAAGCGACATGCCCTGGAAGCAAAGCGCTTTGAGATGGATACTGCCTACTATGGGAAGGTCAGTCAAGCCTTAGCGTCTTCAACAAAGGAGCACGACATCACCAAAGAGAGATTGGCTAGAGCTTCAAAGGTCATTGAAGATGAGAAGCGGAGGCAAATCCTCGTGAGAGATCAGAGAGATACCAGAGCCAGAGTCCTTGCTGCAGAGTGGGAAGCGGAGAAAGCGAAGATCATCGCCGAGAGAGATCATTACATTGCTGAGAGAGATCATTACTTCAGGCAGATGAAGATTCATCAGAAAGAGGTGGGGAGATTACATCAGGAGAATACCGAGCTCAGGTTTGCCGCAGAGTTCGCAAGGATGGAAGATGAGATAGGGCCATCTGTGGGACCCTCATTAGGCTAGCTTTCATTTGTATTGGATTACCGTCAGGCTTGTTGACGGAATTCATTTGTTTGTATTTCTTTCCCGATTCTGGAGATTTGTATCTGATTTGATGTATGACTATGGCACTTATTGTGCATTTTGTTATGTGCTGGTTATTTTCATTCAGTGATTGGTCTTCAAGCTTTATTTGCTTTACCGTATGCACTCACACAAGCACACACATGGTTAGGGGTATTTTGCTGAATCATATATCTCTGATCTGTATGATGAAATCAAAGGCTGAATGTCAGAATATTGCTGCCGGGTTATTATTTTGTCTCGATGAATCCAGGATCAAGAGACAAAGTATTCCTCATGTGGATAAACACTGCATTCATGCATGATCATAATAACTTGTGTTCTATTTTGCAGGTATCAATTCTAACGTGCTTGATTGTTTCAGGAATCATTGCTCGTGCTCGCAGAGCTGTACCTTTGCACTCAACACGCCCGCACAGATATTTCACGCGCCGCAACACTCCCAGACTGATGGATCTTCCAAGTACTGATCTCCTCGAGCTGAAGGACAAGATGAATGAGCTGATCAACATCATGCAAGGCTTTGTAGTTGGTCAGAAGGCTCTGGCTGATAAGGTCGAGAAGCTCGAGCGGGCTTCTGCTGCTAATAGTGGTGTGAACCTGGATGGTGTCTCCAACCAGGGGCTGGGATCTCGTGATGGTGGTAAGAGGACAACGGTCGGTATTGTAAATAATGCTGCTGGTTTTGGTGCTGGTGGTCAACCTGGGCCGGGTCAGAACTTGAAAGACAGTCTTTTCCCGCCTTTCTTCGGGGTTGAGGATGACAGAGAAGAAGATAGAGAGGCTGATCAGTTTTCAATGCATAACGAGCCTTTTGGTCAGTATAGTGCTCCACCTCAGAACAAGGAGATTCAGCTGCTGGCTGAGAAAATTAGAGCTCTGGAGAGTTATGCCACTCCTGGGGTGGTTAACATGTCAAATATGGGGCTGGTAGAGGGGATTGTGATCCCGCAAAAGTTTAAAGCGCCCGCATTTGACAGGTATAACGGGAGTTCTTGCCCAGAGACACATCTTCAGGCGTTCGTCCGAAAGATCTCTGCTTACACCATGGACCAAAAGCTGTGGATGTACTTCTTCCAGGACAGCCTGTCTGGAGGCTCACTGGAGTGGTACACCAAGCTCAAGTCCTCAGATATCAAGAACTGGCAAGATCTTGGGGACGCGTTCTTTAAGCAGTATCAGTTCAATGCTGATATGGCCCCGAGTCGTACCCAGCTGCAGGGTATGTCTCAGAAAAATAGTGAGGGGTTTAAAGAATATGCCCAAAGATGGAGGGAGTTGGCTGCCAGAGTGCAACCTCCGCTTGTGGACAGGGAGATGTCTGATCTTTTCATGGGGACCCTGCAGGGGGCATATGCTGAGAGGATGGTTGGATGTCCGGTGACCAACTTTTCTGATATTGTTGTAGCTGGGGAGAGGATAGAGAGTTGGCTGAAGCTCGGAAAGATTCAGGGTAGCGCTTCTTCTTCAGGGTCGAAAAAGCCTTTTGGGAATGGTCAGAGGAAGAAGGAAGGTGATACCAGTGCGGTATATGCGCAAAGGGGACCCAGTAGGGATCGTTACTTCCAGCACACTACTGCGGTAACTATTCCTGCTGAGCATCAACCTGCACCGCAACAGCAACAACCTCAGCAACAAAGACAACCCTTTCAGCAGAGGCCTCAAAGGGTTGGTTATCAGATGAAGGGAAGAGCTATGGACAGGCAGTTTGATAGGCCTCCGGTGACTTATTCCTTCCTGTTCAAAAAGTTGATGGACTTGGGGCTAGTACAGACCAGAACGCTGGCACCTTTGAGACCGGATCAAAGGCCAGCTAACTATGATGAGAACGCAAAATGTGAATTCCATTCGGGTGCTCCCGGACATAATATAGAGAACTGTAAAGCTTTTAAGCACACGGTTCAAGACCTGGTGGATTCGAAGGCCATCAACTTCGCACCATCTCCCAATGTTAATGCTAATCCCATGCCCGCGCATGGTCAAAGGGGGGTTAATGTTGTTTCTGAAGAGAATAGAGTTGGGCTATCTACCGTGGATCAGTTGAAGACTCCTCTAGCTGAAGTCAAGAGGCAGTTGTTATTAAATGGGGTCTACCCGGGTTGTGATATTGATTGTGCTGAGTGCACTGTTGTTCAGAGCGGGTGTTCGTTATTGAGGAAGACTGTTCAGGGTCTGATGGACGAGGGGAGTATCTTGATTGAGAGGGCTGATAAGGGGAAAGATGAGGTCTCCACCATAACAATATACTTTGATCCGGTGGATTTGTCTACTCTTGCTGAAGCGGCTCCAGTTACCATTACGGTACCTGGACCAATTCCGTACGACAAAGAGGATGCCGTGCCTTGGCATTATGGTGGAGAGGTGTATTACAACGGTGAGAAAGTAGAGGATCAGACTGCCAGTGAAACTACCGTGTCAAAGGTGGATAATGCCGGTCCCAGCGGTTTCACTCGCAGTGGAAGATTGTTTGCTCCAGATGCCTTGAGGGGAGGAGAAGGAGAAAAAGAGAAAAAAGAAAAGGCCGAGGCTTTAGCCAGGGCAAAAGGAAAAGCTGTGGTGAATGAGAATACTCCAGTGGTGACACCGGCGCCTGTGGGGTCGGAAGAAAAACTTGATGATGATGCAGAGGAATTTTTAAGAATCATCAAGAAGTCTGAGTACAAATTGGTTGACCATCTGCAGCAGACTCCTTCCAAAATATCAATTCTGTCATTGTTGTTAAGCTCTGAGGGGCATAGGGAGGCTTTGATGAAGATTCTGAAGAAGGCCTATGTTCCTCAGGAGATTACAATAAACCAGTTGGAAACGGTCGTGTCTAACGTGCATGCCAGCCATGGGTTGGGTTTTACAGACATGGATCTAACTGTGGACGGAAGGAATCACAACAGGGCACTACACATTGCTATGGAATGTAAAGGGGTCGTGCTTTCGCATGTGCTGGTTGATACCGGCTCCTCTTTGAATGTGTTGCCGAAGAAGGCTCTGGCGAAGCTTAATTGTGATGGGCTGATTCTGACTCTGACAGATTTGATTGTGCGGGCGTTTGATGGGTCGAAACGGGCCGTGTTTGGAGAGGTTGAGCTGCCAGTGAAGATTGGGCCAGAGGTGTTTAAGTCGACTTTTTATGTCATGGATATTCAGCCGGCATACAGTTGCTTGTTGGGTAGGCCATGGATCCATGCTGCTGGGGCAGTAACTTCGACTTTACACCAGAAGCTGAAGTATATCTGGGAAGGCCAAGTCGTCACTGTGTGCGGAGAAGAGGACATCTTTGTCAGCCACCTGTCCTCATTCAAATACGTGGAGATGGACGGCGAAATCTGGGAAACGCCAAGTCAAGCGTTCGAAACCGTTAAGGTGGAGAATGCTCTTTTTGCCAAAGAGGAGGAAAAACCGTCCATTTCTTCATACAAACAGGCCGCCGAGGTGGTGAAGAATGGAGAGGCTCCTGGTTGGGGAAGAATGATGGATGTCCCTGCGAAGAAAGACCGCTTTGGAGTGGGGTATCAGCCTGGCCGAGGCTCAGGACAAGGCAGAGGACGTCGTACGTCAGTCACATTCACTAGTGCCGGAATGCTGGATCCGGATCACATCTGCATGATGAGTGATGATGCTGATAGCGACTGTGACATGGACCGGTGGATAAAGCCGTGCGCACCAGGGATGGGAGTCCAGAACTGGAAGGCTGAAAAGATCATCCGGGTCACTCTGCTGGAAGAGTAATATTTTTCCTGTTTTCAGTTTATATGCATGAAAGCCATACGTGTTGCCCGACACGTAATGGTTCATTGTAAGGGCTACCTCATGTTTAAATTTGCAAGTTTCGCATCATTAATAAAGGATGTTTTTCAATTAAGAGCGGTGTTCCCTGTTTTTCATTTATTTTTGCAGTTTAAAAATAAAAACAAAATAAAAATGGCAATGTTTTCAGTTTTCTTTAATTTGTTTCACACCGGTTCTAAAGCAATGCATGAATCAACATTCATGCAGATGCGATTATTCTCCGGATCTCATTGATAACAATCCTGTTACACCCTTGTATGACTTCGACAATCCAATCTATCTTGCTGAAGAAGAAGACGAAGAAGATTGTGAACTGCCAGGGGAATTAGCCAGGTTGTTGAAACAAGAGGAGAAGGTGATTCAGCCGCACGAAGAGCCGATTGAGGTTGTGAACTTGGGTACCGACGAGGTCAAGAAAGAGGTGAAAATCGGGGCTGCTTTGGAGGAAAGTGTTAAGAGTAGAATGGTGGCATTGTTGAAAGAGTATGTCGACATCTTTGCCTGGTCTTATCAAGATATGCCAGGGTTGGATACTGATATTGTTGTGCACAAGCTACCGTTGAGAGCAGATTGTCCTCCAGTGAAGCAGAAGTTGCGCAGAACACGACCTGACATGGCAATGAAAATCAAAGAAGAAGTGCAGAAGCAGTGGGATGCTGGTTTCCTTGTTGTCACTAATTATCCGCCATGGGTTGCGAACATTGTGCCAGTCCCGAAGAAAGATGGGAAGGTGAGAATGTGTGTGGACTACCGAGATTTGAACAGAGCTAGTCCGAAGGATGATTTTCCACTACCTCACATCGACGTGTTGGTAGATAATACAGCTCAATTCTCGGTGTTTTCCTTCATGGATGGCTTTTCTGGCTATAATCAAATCAAAATGTCGCCAGATGATATGGAGAAAACAACGTTCATCACACCGTGGGGTACCTTTTGTTACAAGGTGATGCCATTCGGTCTCAAGAACGCCGGTGCTACTTATCAGAGGGCCATGGTGACTTTGTTTCATGATATGACTCATCATGAAATTGAATGCTATGTTGATGACATGATAGCAAAGTCCCAGACAGAAGAAGGGCATTTGGTAGATCTGGCCAAGTTGTTTGACCGGCTGAGACAGTTCAGACTAAGGTTGAATCCGAACAAGTGCACTTTCGGAGTGCGGTCCGGTAAATTGCTGGGGTTCATTGTGAGCGAGAAAGGAATCGAGGTTGATCCTGCAAAAGTAAAAGCAATAAGAGAAATGCCTGAACCGAGAACAGAGAAGGAGGTTCGTGGTTTCTTAGGTAGATTGAACTACATTTCACGGTTCATATCTCATCTAACAGCCACGTGCGAACCAATATTCAAGTTGTTGAGAAAAGATCAAACGGTCAGGTGGAATAATGATTGCCAAGCGGCATTTGAAAATATAAAAGAATATTTGCAGGAACCTCCGATTCTGATGCCTCATGTGGAGGGAAGACCGTTAATTTTGTACCTGACAGTCCTCGAGGGGTCTATGGGGTGTGTATTGGGGCAGCATGACGAGTCTGGTCGAAAAGAGCATGCCATATACTACCTTAGCAAAAAGTTTACCGACTGTGAAACAAGATATTCACTGCTCGAGAAAACTTGTTGTGCTTTGGTCTGGGCTGCTCGCCGACTGAGGCAGTATATGTTGGTTCATACCACTTTGTTGATTTCCAAGATGGATCCAATCAAGTACATTTTTGAAAAGCCAGCATTGACCTGACGGGTTGCAAGATGGCAAATGATTTTGACAGAATATGATATACAGTATACCTCTCAGAAGGCGATCAAGGGGAGTGTATTGTCTGATTACCTCGCCCAGCAACCCATTGATGATTATCAACCGATGAAGTTTGAATTCCCTGATGAGGACATCATGTTTCTCAAATCGAAAGATTGTGAGGAACCGATCCCGGAGGAGGGGCCTGACCCTGAATCCGAATGGATTCTGATGTTTGATGGGGCCGTTAACGTGAATGGAAGCGGTGTTGGTGCTGTTTTGGTTACGCCGAAAGGATCCCATATTCCTTTTGCTGCCCGGCTAACATTTGAGTGCACCAACAACGTGGCTGAATACGAAGCTTGTATATTGGGGATTGAGGAGGCGATTGATTTGAGGATCAAGAACCTTGTAATATATGGAGATTCAACTCTGGTGATAAATCAGGTTAACGGAAAATGGTATACGCATCAGTCTCATTTAGTGCCGTATCGAGATTATACGAGGAGATTGTTGACGTTTTTCACCAAGGTGAAGCTGCATCATGTGCCCAGAGAGGAGAATCCTTTGGCAGATGCTTTGTCTACTCTGGCTGCCTTGATTAAGGTGCAGAGGTGGAATCAGTTCCCCAGTGTGGAAGTAGGTCGTCTGGATAGACCGGCTTATGTGTTTGCTGTTGATACAGCGTCTGATGATGACAAGCCGTGGTATTATGATATCAAGCGCTATCTAGAGACTCAAGAGTATCCTGAGGGAGCGTCTAAGAAGGACCGAAAGACTCTGCGGAGGTTGGCCATGGTGTTTTACCTGAACAAGGATGGGGTTTTGTACAAGAGAAATTTTGATTGGGTCTTGCTCAGATGCGTTGATGATAGAGAAGCAAGCCAATTGATGAAAGAGGTTCATGAAGGGTCGTTCGGTACCCATGCCAGTGGGAATGCAATGGTAAAGAAGCTGCTGAGAGCAGGTTACTATTGGATGACCATGGAGGCCCAATGTTTCAATATCGTACGGAAGTGTCATAAATGCCAGATTTATGCTGATAAGGTGCACGTGCCTCCAAATCCGCTGAGCTTAATGTCGTCTCCATGGCCGTTTGCTATGTGGGGCATTGATATGATTGGGAAGATTGAGCCTACGGCTTCGAATGGGCACAGGTTCATGTTAGTGGCTATTGATTACTTCACCAAGTGGGTAGAAGCAGCCTCTTATACGAACGTGACGAAGCAGGTCGTTGCCAGATTTCTCAAGAGAGACATCATTTGCAGATATGGGGTTCCCGAGAGAATCATTACTGATAATGGTTCTAATCTGAACAATAAGATGATGGCAGAGCTGTGCCGGGAATTCAAGATTGAGCATCATAATTCTTCTCCCTATCGTCCGAAGATGAATGGGGCGGTTGAGGCAGCCAATAAGAATATAAAGAAGATTGTGCAGAAAATGGTGGTAACCTATAAAGACTGGCAGGAGATGTTGCCGTTTGCATTACATGGGTATCGAACGTCGGTGCGTACGTCTACTGGGGCAACTCCTTTCTCATTGGTATACGTAATGGAAGCTGTGTTACCGGTTGAGGTTCAGATTCCCTCTTTGAGAGTCTTGATGGACGTGAAGTTGCAAGAGGCGGAATGGGTAAGGACCCGGTACGAAGAGTTGAGCCTAATTGAGGAAAAGAGGCTGGCAGCTATCTGTCATGGGCAGTTATACCAGCAAAGGATGAAGCGTGCTTTTGACAAGAAGGTGCGACCTCGGGTATATCACGTAGGTGATATGGTGCTGAAAAGGATCCTTCCTCCTCAAAACGATCGAAGGGGCAAATGGACACCTAATTATGAAGGTCCATTCGTGGTCAAGAAGGTCTTCTCTGGCGGAGCCTTGTTGTTGACGACCATGGATGGCGAAGATTTTCCATCCCCTGTGAATGCAGACGCAGTTAAAAAATACTTCGTATAAAGAGACCCGTTGGACGAAAAGAATAAAATAGTCCAGGCAAAAATGGGCATCCCGGCGAACCAAAAAAACAGAAGAAACTGGTTCGGGAAAAAATTAGGGATAAAATGAAAAACTGTACACCCGGCAAGTCGAAAACCTGAAAAGGCGACTTGGGCAAAAAGGGGTATCCCGGTGGACTGAAAACCCGAAAGGGCGGTCCAGGCAAAAGAGGGATTGAAACGAACAACGGCGTCTAGCATGATCGTTTGCGCTTTGGTTAAAACATCATGGATAATACCCGATAGGGATCAATCAGAAACGTCTTATTCAGAAGGCAGAAAGCACGGAGAGTCTGAGGACATATGGGGGGTAACTGAGTTGGAACTCGATGAGATCACGGGTTTCACACTGCCATTAGGATAGATTTTTCCTTTTGTGCGCAATTACCTCTTTTCAGGAATTGCTTCCTTTGTATTGCTCAATTTGAGCCACACAATTTTCAATCAATAAAATGCACATTCAGTCAAATAATTTTGTTTTTGTTTTCATTACCGCTTTGATTGCAAAAACATCCAGATTGTTTGTGATAAAGAATCTTGCATTTTAAGACATACAGGTCCCTTCCAATGCATGCTTATAAGATTGAAAGCTTGAAATCTTATTCGGAAGGTTGAGTGACCCAAGTGTTGAAATCTTGACACGCCTGGGGCACGGTTTTATCTAACGATCTCTTTTGCAGGAACTGTTAGATATTTTCACTCGCTTGCAGGTTGTGATGTGGAAGTTGTTGGCGAAGCAAATCCCTATGGAGTCCAATCAGGGACGAGGGACGGACGAAAGAATATGAAGGGATGACGAGAAGACGTCGAGACGTACGACGATCCTTGATTTTAATCAAGAAGACTCTTCAAAATCGGAAGATTGGGAAGTCTGTAGAAATTCCTCGCAAGGTCCAATCAGGGACGGATGAATGGGTAGAGAAGCGATGAGAATACGTTAAGACGTCCGAGGACCCTTGAAATTAATCAAGAAGACTCTTCAAAATCGGAAGATTGGAAAGTCTGTAGAAATTCCCCATAGTGTCTGATCGGGGACGAATGAATATGAAGGGATGACGAGAAGACGCCAAGAGACGTCCGACGACCCTTGGAATTAATCAAGAAGACTCTTCAAAGTCGGAAAATTGAAAAGTCTGTATAATCCCCAGGAGTTCGCTCTCCGTCGAGCGCGGAGCGATTGGGAATACAAGATGATGGAGCAGAAAAGGTCCAGACGAGTCTGGGAGTTCTCAAAAGTGGAAAGCTGATACGAGATTGGGAGAAGGATACCGTGGTTCGACGAGTCGACGGGTGTTCTGTACCAACTTTTCTCATTTCCCAGCTAAGTCCCCAAGCAGAGTTGTGAGGACTAAATCCCCAGCAGATCCAAGGTTTGTGGATCCCCTAGTTGAGTCAGGATGGTTATCCCCGGCAGGTTTAAAATGGTGTATCCCCAGCAGCCAGGCCTGAAGGTTGCTATTCCCCGAGTGGAGCGGGTTTCAATGAAATATATCTCCAGCAATGTATCCTACGTGTGGATTGGATGGGTTGTCCCCAGCGGAGTAGCATTCGTTTCCCCTAGCAGGGTCAGGATGGTTATCCCCGGCAGGTTTTAGATCGATGCTTCCCCAGTAGCCAGGCCTGGAGGTTGCTGTTTCTCCAGCAAGGCTATTTGTGAGCATTTCCCCAGTGAAGTCGACAGGTATCTATGAGGGTTCCCCAAAGCAGAGTCGGGATTGACATCCCTAGCAAGTCGAAGACTGTTGTATCCCCACAGAGAGCGTTGGTGGCTCTTATCCCCAGCAGTTTCCCGAGCGGATTGGGTGCAAAGGAGGTTCTTCCCCAGCAAGGGTTACCTTTTCCCAGCAGCATCAGTGCTATTCCCGAGCGGGGTGGAGATCGGAGTATTGACGAGTTCCTCAACGGAGTGTCTCGTGCTCCCCAGTAGAATCCCTTGAGGGGGACGCTTTTTATGCACTCATCATGAAAAAATAGCATAGCATATTGCATAGAAAAATAGATCGCGTAGCATTTCCATAATTATGGAGCATTACGCAGAAAAAGTCATGCATCATTGCAAGCATAAGCTAGTCTCGAACCGTGGTTACTGTTTGAGAGGTGATTCTATCCGAAGGTGAAGGTGTTACTCCGAGGAGTTTGAGCATCGTGGTTTTAATCAAAGGTATTCCCCAATAGTGCGATATTGGAGGAAACTTTTCCGTCGGACGTAGATGGAAAGGTGACGCGATCAGTGCGACTCAAGCCGTGGTTACCGCTTGAGGTTCTGGTTTCGCCAAATGGTGAAGATGTTACTCTGAGGAGTTTAGCATCATGATGTCAGATCAGCAATGTTCCTCAGTAGTGCAATACTGGAGGAGATTTTTCCGTCGGACGGAGATGGAAATGAAATCAAAGGATATTACGCGATCAGCGCGATTTTGGGGTTCAAACGGAAAAAAGGAAGTGTTGAGACGTTTTTTGGAGAGTGGGGTTCATATGGAGATTGGAGTTGAAGATTGTATCCGGGATGAGGTCCTCAGGATTATCTTCTGTTCATGTGTCACCTTAGACTTTGGCGGATGCCACTGGAAGTCGTTATGGGTGTCTTCGGATGAAGAGATGCACATGTTACCTTCCTTTTGTGAAGGTGTACCCTCTGATATGTCGCCCTCAGAGTGGTGTTTGGTGTTATTTCCGACGTTGCCAGAGGAATTATCACAAGAAATTGGAGAACGGGGTTCAAACGGAGAAAGGGAAATGTTGCGACATTTTCTGGAGAGCAGGGTCCAAATGGAGAAAAGGAGACACGAGGTGTTTTCTGGAGAATGGGGTTCACAATGGCGATCACAAGTTATCGTCAGGCGAATGGGGTTTAAACTGGAGAATGGGGCCCATTATTTTGGCAAACAGGAGAACGGGGTTCAAATGCAGTGATCGGGGATCATTTGCGCCGAAAGAAAATTTTGGGGTTCAAGAAAATAAAGAAAGAAAGGGGAGATTATCATAAAGATTTCGGGGTTCAAGAAAAGTGAAAGAAAAAAAGATGATAATCCCCAGCGGATGTGGTGTTCAGGCCATGGTTATCCCTGCGTTACCATTTATTTTGGTATCCAGGTCGACGTTGTTGTTTCGGTATTCCGGCCGACTTTTTCCGTACCAGACGGATGTTTCTTCAAGATTGTGTTCTTTGCCGATTCTGACAAGCGTTGTTAATTATTTCCCATCAGAGTGCAAATTGTTCATCTGTTCTTGGTATTCAATCACTCTTCATCCTGGTCATCTGAAAGCCGAGGCTATTCATATCAACAGGTTCACAGTGGATTGAATAGGGGCAGCTGTAACACCTCAAAATTTTCCCTCCTCTCTTGGGACTAGTTTAACATATGGCATATCTTTTTTTAGGTCATTAGGCATTGCATATTGCATATCATGTGGTTACATTATGCAAGTCATATTCCAAGTCTTGATCAGAAGATAAAGAGGTGGATATATGCAAGCTGATGGTTTCATTGGTTGAATGGACTGGATCATTAACTATCTGAGGGTTGGTGATTCAAATTAGGGTTTCTTGATTCTCAAGGAGATTGGTCTATATCTTGGTTGAAATGATACATCATCATCATCATGGTTTTGGTATCACCAGAAGATTCAAGAGATTGATCATACATCTTGAGATTAGGGTTTTGACCATTGGTCAACCCTAATCAGTCTAATCATCTACATTGGGCCAATCAGGGCATAGCAAGGAGATGGGGTCTACAATGGATATGGGGATCATCATGTGACTATATTGAGCTTATGGAGGCTAGGGTTTCATCCTTGAGCCATTTCATCAGAGAATTGGGGCTCAACTTGATCAGTGCATTGCCAAATTCATCTATCAGTGGAAAAGTCAATTGTGGTCAACTGTGCTTGATTTTATGGATTTGGAGGTGGGAGAGAGTTGGATACACTTCATTCATGTTGAAACAAGTTTCATTTGACATGTCAAAGCTCAAGAATGAAGAAAATAAAGTCAGGACAAAAATTTCCAAAAATAGAAAGTGACTTGTAATGGAAGTTTCCAAAAATGGAAAGTTTTTCACCACAAAATTACATGTTCAAAAAAGCTTCAAATGAAAATTTGTCCAACATAAAAGTTGTAGATCTTGTTCTCACCTTTCCAAAAAGTCCAAGAACTTGAAATTCCCATGTATGGTTGACAAGTTATGGTCCATTCATTTTCCAAAAATGCCTATAATCAAAGTGGCATAACTTTCACATGGAATGTCCAATTTGGGTGATCTTTTTATGAGCAAACCCCATTTCACATGTACTTTCATGGTGTATGGTCCAAATTCATCAAAAATGGTCAATGCAAAAAGTCAAATTTCAAGTGGATTTAAGTGCATTTTTGGTGTGAGATAGTGAAATTGAGATTTACAAGGCCTATGGACATGAGAACCATTCCAACATACTCCAAATACCATTTAGAACTTGTGTGAACTGTCATGAGTTGTCATAGTGCACAAATTGGAAAGGTCACTTTTGCCCTTGCATTAAGAAATTCATTTTCACTAATCACTTCCAATTTTGTTAATTGAGATTAGCAAATTGGATTAAGGCATTGGTATAAGTTACTAATCATAACAGAAATGCTAATCACAATCACAATTCTCAAGATCCATAACAAACTTTCCCTCCATTTTCTCAAAACTCTCAAAATCTCATCAAGCATTTTTGATCAAAACTTCATCAATTCTTCATCATTTTTGCTGATTCTTCTTGGATTCACTCTCCACAAGCCTCAATCTCCCTCTGTTTTGCTGAATTGGTGCCAAAAACCTCAAGATCGTGGATTGTTCAAGGCTTGCTCATCAATGGTGATTTGATAATTCTTGCATCTGGATCGTGCTGAAGCTAAACTAGCTATTCCATTCATCTTCCTCAACCTTAATCTCCATCTGTTTTTGGCTTTGGCATCGTGAAACATCAAAATCAACATCTGCCATCATCTACAAGGTATTTTTCGAATCTCCTCGTTGCTTCAACTATTACATGGCTTTTGTAGAGCTTGCAACGTAGATGAACATGATGCTCTTAGTTTTTGATTTAGTTAGGTATAGGATGAGAAATCGTGTTTGGAAGTTTTGTGTTCATATCTTTTTTTGCTCGATCCCGACGCTGTGCTTAGAGTTAGGTTTAATGGAATACATATTCGTAATGTGCATGTTGAGACGGTCACGATGATGTATGACTTGTTGCATTTGGTTGAGATTTGTGTATTTTCAATTTTTCTGGAATGGCGCTTGAGGAAGACGATGAAAGCGCGTTCAAATGTGCTGTTTGATCCATATTTTGCCTCGCTGTGTTTGAATTTCTGTTTACCGCTTCCCAGAACCAATCAAAACGCGCCACTGCATCTATTTGAAACGGCGTCGTTTTGGCCAGACGCTTTAATATTACAACTTTGCCATTGTCCTATTTAATTATTATATTATTTCAATTTCTTTTGCAATTTCTTTTTCATTTTGATGCTTGATCTTGTAAAATTCATAGATGACTCATTTCTTATCCGATTTTGGTGAGATTTTTTTCATAATACTCCTTGTGATGTGTAGAATTTAATCATGATTTTTGTAAAATTTTTGCATGTGTAGAAAATTAACTGGCTTAGGGATTGATTCAATGTGTCACATTTGAACATGTTTTGCCAAATCTCTCATGAAATGATGATGCCTTCAAATAAATGAATGAAATTTTTTGTGTTTGTTCTGGACATTTTGATGGTGATTTTCATGTATAGTTTGTGATTTTTGGATACTTGGTGAGGGAGATATGAATTTTTGAATTGAGGTGTGACAATTTGTATCACACCAAGCTTGATGAATTTCATGATTTTATTTGAGATGCTTAGGGACCTTGGATTGAGCCAATTTTTTGCATGATTGAGCATTGATATGTCAAGATTACATGTGAATTTTGCTGGATTTATTGGTTGCATTTTCTAATTGATTGAATATTTTCTTCCCTGTGTGCTCATTTGGTAACTTTGTGTGACACATGTTGGTATTTTGTTTGTGAAATTCTCATAGTGTACTGGATGAGTGTGAAATTTGACATATGGATTGTAGACACATTACAGGTCATTGTGGTTTTGATCCCATTCATTTATCTTGTTATGACACTGTTTTGTAATTTTTGGAAGTTGATGTTTGTGTGGATACCATGTGTTGGCTTGTTTGAAATTGTCTGAACTTCTTGATTTTCATTGACCAACTTCCTTTTGTCCAATTGAGCTGAAATTTGACATGCTATGCATTGAATGTGTCCTGTTTAGGTGTGAATTTTTGTGGAATTATTTGAATTGTTTTGGTATGCTTTTGGTTGAGATAGTTCTGTTTGGTCTTTTGAAGTTGCAAATTGCATGTTTGATGCTAACATGTGCATAAAATGATAATGGTGAATGATATAAGCATGGGACCAATTGCATTTGCTTCTAATTTGTTTGATTGTGATTGTGGATAATTTTCACTTGCTGTTTAGGATTTTTTATCTCCTTTGGACCCTAGGCTTGGCCTAGTGGTCTAGTTTCTCACATTTGGTTTGGATTTTCAGGTTGAAATGCAAAAGCCTTAAGGAGAATAATGCAAGTTGTAAATTGAGTTTGGTTGCTTGTTGTGAACTAACATTGGTTTTGTGTTATAGGGTTTGATGCTTGAGTTTGAGCTCATGGCTTGCACTTATGTGCATTAACTTGTTTGACTTTTGCTGTTTACTGTTGGTTTGTCTGAGTACTGATGATACTTGATTGATTTCAGGTACATTTAGTTGCTTACAGTTCTTTAAGAACTTGCTTGCTGCTGCTTGGTTTTTAAACCAGTTGAGGTAGAATCTCTATACTTCATGTAGTCTGGAAGACTTGGCTTGTTATTTAGCCAGGCAACTGTCTGAAGTCCTCCTTAAGAGGCGATGTTTGTGATTGTTTACTTTTGTGCCAAGCAGGTAAAGACCTCTATGAGGTAATTGGCGGAACCCAAGGGATATGCAATCTATCCCCCGCTATTCTGTTGAGTCGTCCCTCTGCTCACACCGCTGTGTTGATGCATTGGGACACAAACCCAAGATCTTGTACTTTGTACAGTTGTGTCAGAGTCTTGAGCGTAGAAGGGTCCCTCCATTCTGGACCCACGCTCCTTTGTCTGAAGCTCTCCCTGGCCAGGGATAAGAGCTGTGAAGTCTAATCTTCACTCACCTTTCATCAGCTTCACCTTAGCCTCTCAATGGCAAGGTTAAGAGCTAACTCTACCTTGTACAGATGACTTGCCTCGGCAGTCCACCCTTGTTTGAGCCTCACTTGACTGGATATAGTGTGTGCTTTGTGAATATTTGTTTGAAATGTTTGTTTTGATTTGTTGATGCTTGCATGCTTGTTTTTCCTGGTTAGGATTAGCTTGCTGTTGTGCAAGTAGGTAGAAACCATAACATAGGGCAATGATGCATGATAACACTAGGCTCGAGTACAGCTCCCTGGTAGTGTGTCTCCCCTTGGTTTCTGGCTAGAATTTCTTTCCCTTTCAGGGGAACTACATCGCCCTGATCCTCGTTCCAGACGAGGTATGTAGGCAGGAGACCGTGCGAGGTCTCTCCGGGCACTTTTTTTTCTTTTTGCGTGTGTTTGCTTGTTATCTTCTTGTGTGTCAGGATATGGATGTAAGCCCAGCGATTGGCTGTCCGTATCTTGATTGTGTTTGTTTGGTTCGGAAGCCGATGTAAGTCCAGCGATTGGCATTCGGGTTCCAGGTTTGCCTGTGGGTGTGTGTGTCTTGTTTGGCGTGCGTGAGCCGAACTACGGTAGCTCTGATTCTCGTTCCAGACGAGATACGTAGGCATAGGATGCGATGTCCTATCGAGCTCTCTTCCTCTTAACCCCACCTGCGTTCCTTGTGTGTGTGTGATGTTTTAGCAACCTTTTCTTTTCTTAGAGCGTGGATCCCGTCGAGTACGACGGACGTGAGGGGTGCTAATACCTTCCCCTTGCGTAACCGACTCCCTTACCCTTTCTCTTTGGTCGCGAGACCATGCTTTTTCCAGGTTTCTCTGAGCGTTTCCTTTCCCTATCTTGGGATAAATAACGCGCAGTGGCGGCTCTGTGTTGTTTTTGTTTTAGCCCGCCGGTTGTTTTTCACGGATGCGACAGGTGGTATGGGGTATGCTCTTGGTATTGGGGTTGGGTGAATGGCATGTTTTGGTTGTATGTTTGTGTGTTTATGGAACGGAAAGTTTAACGGATAGGGGGTTGTGAGTAACCGGGCTGAGAATGTTGTTGGGGGGTTAGATGTTGATCCTTCTTGTGTGTAAGTTGCCTGGCGTGGGTCGTATAGGTACATATCTTCGGCGATAAACTGAAAACCAACCGATTTGTACCAAGCCATATAAGTACGACTTGGTTTTACCTCAGTTGGCATGACTACGTCAGTTAAGACATGGTCATGATGGTGCTTCCATTTGCGACACTCCGATCTTGCGAAGCTTTGCCATGGATTGAAGTTCCATTGGTCGTTAACTTTACGCATATGCCATTCTCCTAGGCTAGCTGGGGGATCTGGGATATTCTGGACCATACCGAACTGCAGCTTCACACGACCGGTGTTGTGCATCTCCACAGTTGTGAACCGTATTATCAGTGTGCATGCAGTCCATACGGCTGCGTCTTTAGCGTTGACCTCATGGTCATAATCCAAATTAAGGTATGGACGCCAAATGAACTAAAATGTGAAAGAAGATAGGATTATAATCAATGTAGAAAAAGTTAACAAAATATAACGAAATAATTAAGTTATTTTGCTTACGTCCGTCGGTCGAAGGTGATCCAACAGGCTGCGATACTGAGTAATACAGTGTCTCGGACATCTGTTGTAACTCATACCACGTGCCGACCATCTACACCAAAAAGTCAAAAAAAATAGTTTGAGGTAATAAACTTTAAGGAAGTAAGTAAAGATATAGCAATTTAAACAACTTACTTTTGTGCATATGGAAAAGTGAAAGGGTTGTTATTGACCGGTGCTAGAGACGGTAGTCTTGACCAACCTCATGCTTGTAGCAAAACAGCACATCCAGAAAATGTAGATGTGTCTTTGTGGGAGTTTTTTTCACAAGGAGCTATAGAGATAGGCTAGACAAGCAGATCCCCAACTGTAACTTCCTATTATATCTACATGTCTAAGTAGAGGTAAGTACATAATATGCATGCTAGAACCACTACCTTCGGGAAATAAAAACGATCCAATTAACAACATAATGTAACACCTAGTTTTTATTATTCGAGCATCTTCGGTAGAATGCTCATCTAAGTATAAACTATTATAGTACGACTTAAGGCGTGAGAGTAGTATACCTTGACCTCTAGCATTATCATCTAACAAATCAGTGTCTAAGAGCTCCATGCAAATTGAATTTGCATAGTTGGTCTTACCATTAACAGCCTTACCTTCAATGGGTAGTCCTAAAAGCATGTAGACGTCTTTTAACGTCACGGTGCACTCACCGGTTGGGAACCAAAATGTGTGTGTCTCTGGTCTCCATCTTTCGCATAAGGCTAGAATGAATTTGTTATCTATGGACCAAGACAAAATCTTGCTAATATGACCAAAACCGGCGAGTTCAACATAAGGTTGAATCATCGGGTCCATATGGACATATTCGTGGACCCGAGTTCGGAACCTTGATACATCCTATAAAAGAAAGAATAAAAAACTTGACTAAGTTGGTATGTCAAAATAAAATGGGGTTGGTGCAGATGAAAGATAAAAAGTTAACAAAAGAAAAAACTTACATATGTTGCGATGTTTGCAACCGTTCCTCTATGTGCTTCGCCCATTGTGAGGATAGACATTTTGTCGGGGGGTTGGTGTAGATGAAACTACAAGAAGTTGTTGCAGATGAAATTGTAGAAGAAGTATTGTAGAAGAAGTAGTGTGAGTGATGGTGTGGAAGAAGTGTTGATGGAGTGGATGTATTTATAGGCAAATGGATGGGAGCATGAAAAGTTGTGCTTGCATGGTGTCTCCATTTGAATTGGTGACCATGTACAACCTTTAAGAGGGGTCGCCATTCAAATTGGCGTCTCCATAGGGACATGCATGCAAGACCTAGGTCTGATTGCTTGGTTTCGAGGTCTGAATGCATGGTGTCTCCACTTGAATTGGCGCCCATGTGCAAGGAATAAGTGGAGGCGCCAATCTATTTGGAGTGTGTGTCTGCATGTCTGACATGTGGCTATCTTGTCTCCTGCATGCTGAACAAGTCACTTCTTGATAGCTTGCATGGTTGACACATCATCTCAGAGTATCTTGCATGTCCGACACGTTATTTCGGACTAGCTTGCATGTCTGACACGTCACTCCGAACTAGCTAGCATGTGAGACACTTCACTCATCTACTTAAGTGTCTTACTATCAACATCCAAGACACTTCACTCACATTCATCTGCAGTAAGAAAATAGTTTTCATCTGCACAATGTCATCTTCATCATTATACAGTGTCAACGTTCACTGCAACGGTGAAACATACGAGTCTGAGCTACATGGTTTTTGTTTTCGAAAAACTGATACCATTAGAATCACGATCAAGATAAATGCAACCTTCTTGCATTTGAAAAAAAAGAATACAATCCTTTATAGGATCGGGTATTGTGTCAAAGATCACATATCAAAATCCAATATTTTTTTAGAATGGTCAATGCAAGTATTTCCCCCTTAAGGTACGAGACGATGAAGATGTTGAATACATGTTTGTTAGTCATGAACATTCAGGCTTCAACTGTATTGAGTTGTACATTACTCTTCAACCATGTATATCATCTCAACAGTCTCAACTAACCGGTTAGGATGAATCTGGTGAAGATGATCGACAATGGTCAGATGACGTCAACCCAGAAGCAGAGGCATAAGTGGATGTCGTTGATGAAGAAGAAGAGGAGACCGAGATACAGGTTGATCACATGCTGAACAACGACGATGAAGATGATGATCAACCACCACCAATACCTCCTAGTCATGTCTACAATCCGCCTCAACATATGGCAAATATGGGTCTTCACGATGATGAAACATCCAACAGTGTTTTCTATAATCCATATCCGAGATCAGAAGGCGAATTAAAGGTGGGAGACATGTTTCGTACCAAAGAAGAATGTGTTCTGGCAATCAAAAAATTCCACATGAACAACTCTGCTGACCTTACAGTGAAACGCACTGATTCTAGAAGGTATGTTATCGAATGTCGTAACATGCTTTATAAGTTTCGTTTGGCTGCGTCTTACAAGAAGAAAAACGACTCTTGGGAGATCGCTTCAATAGACCCACCGCACAGTTGCATTGCAACTAACGTTGAACAGGATCACCGTAAACTAAGCGCAACTTTGATATGTCAAGACATTCTGCCGTTGGTTAATAAAGACCCATCAGTGAATGTGAGTATAATTACATCCCATATCAGAACAACGTATAATTATACTCCATCTTACAAGAAAGCCTGGATTGCGAGGACAAAGGCTGTTGAACAGGTTTTCGGCAACTGGGAGGATTCATTCAAGGAATTGCCACGGTTTTTATGGGCACTAAAATCATATGTCCCAGGAACTGTGGCAATTATGGAGACAGTGCCAACGATGATGCCAGACGGAACCTGTGCTACAGGTAATAGAATATTTCACCGTCTCTTTTGGGCATTTGACCCGTGCATCAAAGGTTTCGCATTCTGCAAACCTATTATTCAAATTGATGGCACTTGGTTATACGGAAAATAAAAGGGTACTTTGCTCATGGCGGTTGCACAAGACGGCAACAACAATGTCTTTCCCATTGCCTTTGCTCTTGTTGAAGGTGAAACGGTTGGTGGATGGGGTTTCTTTCTTCGACATCTCAGAACGCATGTGGCTCCACAAGTCAATCTCTGTTTGATTTCTGATAGACATGCTGCCATTGAGAGTGCCTACAACAACCATGACAACGGATGGCATGATCCTCCTTCTACACATGTCTACTGTATCAGACACATTGCGCAAAACTTCATGCGTGCTATAAAAGATAAGAATCTTCGTAAGAAGGTGGTGAATGTTGGGTATGCTTTAACTCAACCGTCATTTCAATATTATCGTGATGAAATTAGACTGTCTAATGAAGACGCAGGGAGATGGATAAATAACATACCAGTAGAGCAGTGGACAAGGGATTTGACAGAGGTTGTCGATGGGGCCACATGACAACAAACATTGTGGAATGCATGAACGGGGTTTTCAAAGGAATTCGAAATATGTCGATAACCGCCTTGGTAAGATCAACCTATTATAGGTTGGCTTCTATGTTCGCAACCAGAGGTGAAAGATGGAGTGCAGTGTTAATGTCCGGGCAAGTATTCAGTGAGTGTTGCATGAAGGTCATGAAAGAGGAAAGCATCAAAGCTAGCACACACGCTGCAACAGTCTTTGAACGTCATAGACAAAATTTCAGCGTCCAGGAAACAATGGGCCACAACAAGGGGAGACCAAATTTAGCCTACGCTGTTAGACTAAACAGAAGTTGGTGCGATTGTGAAAAATTCCAGGCCTTCCGCATACCTTGCTCCCATGTCATAGCAGCATGCGCTTATACTCGTCAAGATGCTTACAATCATTTATCTGATGTGTACAAGGCCAACACCATCATGAGTGTATAACTCAAAGCTTCTCATTACTACCAATGGAGGATTACTGGCCTCCATATGAAGGTGATATTGTTTGGCACAATGATGAGATGCGTAGAAAGAAGAAAGGAAGGCCAAACAGCACACGTATAAGAACAGAGATGGATTCCACAGATAAAATGATAAGATTATGTGGTATCTGTCGTCAACCAGGACACAACAAGAACAACTGTCCCAATCGAGGAGCATCATCTAGGTCTTAAGCTTTTTGTAACATTGTATTTCTGTAACATTCAATCATTATATATCATTAAGTTCTTGTTACAATGAGGTTCACAATAAACATAAGTACAAAACATCTGAAAACATTAATATTTCTAACTGATTACAACAATCAAATTGATGTCGTCTCGACCGAATATCATTTCCCTAGCATCCTTATCAATCTTCATTCGCACCCAACCAAAGATACTGTTAAGTCTCTCAATACTTCTGATTTTTTTCCTTTCTGGTATTTTCCCATCTAACCAACGAACCAGCTCACTCTTCAGTTGATCGAACGTGGTGATGTTCCAAAACAACATCAGCATTTGAGGTTTGTCTCTCGCATAAATCACCTTTCCGTATCGACGACGAACACCAAACATGATAGCCAAATGATTATATGAGATGTGGAACAATTAGTCACACAACACATCTATTTATAAGACAAAAAATGCATTTTAGGAGGAGTCTCCAATTGAATTGACGACTCCTCTTAAAACCTACACATGGGCGCCAATTGGATTGCCTAGGGCACCTGCCCTAGCCAATCCAATTGGCGCCTCCATTCAAGTTTTAAGAGGAGTCGCCAATTCAATTGGAGACTCCTCCTAAAAGTGGGGTATTTTGGGATTTTTTTTAAACCAGGGGTATTTTGGGAATTTTCTTTAAAAAGTGGGTTATTTTTGTAAAAAAAACCCTTTTTTTCTAACCTTTTTTTTTGTTTTATATCAAAAACAAATAACTGCAAGGTGAAGCATTTGATCTTGCCCAAATATCAAGGAGTCGAATATCCAACATATGATCTTCAGAGATAAATTAACTTTCATTTTAATATTTTGTGTAAACAATTTAGTATTCTGGGTAAACATTGTAGTTTGTAAACAAATTATTTTTATTTATTTTCTGTTTAAACAATTTAAAGAATTTCAATTAAAAATAACAATTTATCTTACCCTTCGATTTTATTGTAAATCGAGGTGTATGAGGCAATATTTTTGTAAATAATAAATGCAGATGATGGGTTCAAACCCATTTGCAAATTAATTTACCCCTCGGTGTTTAAAAAACCGAGGTGATAAGTCATTACTTTTCATGACACCCTTTGTTACCTCGGTATTGTAGCTGAGGTAAAATACATTTTGCATCCAACGTTAAAAGCACTTTTTGTATTAGTGGGAGCCAATGATCTTTCCTTTCTGATCACCTCCGAAACCAACAATGCCTTCAGGCTTAAGTTCCAGGCTTTAGAACATATGCCTTCTTTCTGTCAAATGTCGCGAGCATCCAGAGTCCAGGTACCATGATTGGTATCTCAATTGTGCTTCTAGAGATGTCTGCAACATATATCATCTTATCCTTAGGTACCCACAACTTTTTGGGTCTTTATTGGTTAGTCTTCCTAGAGTTTTTGACAAACTTGGGTTTCTGTGCAGGATAATCATACATGTATGCATAGTTGAAATGAGAATGAGCTTTTACTTTAGCCTTAGGCTTTGAAAAGTTTTTACCTTTAGGCTTAACACCATTTTGTTTATCAGAATGGACAAATGGGAATTAAGAGTTTTTGGTTTATCATCTTTTTCAAAAGTAGATTCTTCATCAATATCATAACCAATTCCTCTTATTTCGTTTTTGCTTACGCCATAAATCATTGAAGCCATTACGCTTCTATTTAGGCTTCTAGCAAGAAATTTCTAGAAGGACTTGTCATATTTCATTAGAACATCATCAAAGTTTGTAGAGGCTTCTGAAATATTTTCCTTCTCAAGTTTGGAACTCTTGCTCAGAAGCACAAAGTTATTGTTTTTCAAAATAAAGTTTTCTTCATTTAAACTTGAGAAATCTTTCTTAAGCTTATAGTATGCTTCTGACTCAGATACATGAATCTTTTTCAGATCCTTGTATTTGTTCATAAGCTTCTGATACTTATCCAGAATGTCTGATAAACTAGATTCAAGTTTAGAGCAAGAGAGTTCAATAAATACCTCTTTAGAATTGGACTCAGATTCTGATTGAATATTCTCAGCGGGAGCTTCTATGCATTCCATCAACGCCACATTAGTTTTTTTTTGCCTCAGAGTCATCTTCTTAGGATTATGATTCATCTCAGGTAGCCATCAAACCCTTTTTCTTCCCTCTGAAGTCTTTCTTCTTATGTCTGTCTTTCTTCAGCTTGTAACATTCATTCTTTAAATGATCTGGCTCCTTGCACTCAAAGCATGTGATGTCTTAGTTGGCTCCAACTTTCTTGAATCCAAAAGTAGACTCAGAACAACCACTTATCCTTCTGGAGCCTCTGAACTTGCCTTGTCTTTTCTGCCAAAGTTTATTGATATGTTTGGAAAGAAGTGATAGCTCATATAGAGATAGCTCATATTCTTCTTCAGAATCTTCATCTTCTTCTGTTTGAAGAGCTTTAGTCTTTTCAGACTTTCCCAGAGACTTCAGAGCAACAGATTTTCTCTTTCTCTTGGGCTCATCTTCTTCAAGCTCAATTTCATGACTTCTTAAAGAACTAACAAGTTCTTCAAAAGATGTGTTGTTTAGATCCTTTGATAACTTCAATGCAGTTACCATAGGTCTCCATCTTTTAGGTAGGATTCTGATGATCTTCTTCACAAGATCAGCAGTAGAATACCCTTTGTCCAAAACCTTAAGTCCTTCAATAAGAGTTTGAAAACTTGAGAATATGTTCTCAACAATTTCATCGTCTTCCATCTTGAACGCTTCATAGTTCTGAATCAAGGTAAGTGCCTTGGTTTCTTTGACTTGGGTGTTTCCTTCGTAAGTCATCCTCAGAGAATTAAATATGTATTTTACAGTATCTTTATTGGTGATCTTTTTATACTTAGTGTATGAAATGGGGTTCAACAAGATAGTTCTAGCTTTTTGATGATTTTTATAATCTTTCTTTTGTTGTTTTATCATCACTCTTATTTCTATTTTGTTGCCACTAGAATCTATATGATGTATGTAGCTATCAACTATTGTATCCCATAAATCTACTTCATGACCTAGAAAGAAATTTTTTATTCTATCTTTCCAGTAATCAAGTTTTTCTCCATCAAAATTAAGAGGTTTGGTGTTATAGTGATCTCTATCATTTACTGGAGAAACTTCAGGTGGGCGAGCAGCCATTGTGTTTCACAAACTGGATACTTATCTATTACGGTTAAGTGTTTGATACACAATCAATACTAGAATCGGAGCTCTGATGCCTATTGAATATGGCAAAAAACACAAGAAATGGGGGTTTGAATTGAGTTTCTAAAAATGAATGTTTTTTTAACCCAACACAACAAATAGTAAATAAAGGATAAAAATAAATGAAACAATTATTTTTATCCTGGTTCGATGTTAACTAAGATGCCTCTAGTCCACCCGCCAAGGTGATTTCGCCTTATCAACAAGGACTTAATCCATTATAATCAAACTGATTACAGACACATAAAGACTACTTGTCAATGTCTTCTTGAGTAATTTTGACTATACCCTAGTCACTTAAGGAATACAAACTCAATTAATGAGATTACAAAAAATATATTTACAAGATTGCTTCTAAGAAAGCCAATTACACAAGTTTCAGTACAAAGTATTTATCACACAATAGCGAACAAAAGATATGTGTGTTTTCTTTTCTCTACACAATAATATTTAGTTTAGCAAAAGTGTTGTGTGTAGAACATAGTGAATTAACATCCTCTTCGTTCTTCTAAGTCTCTTATATAGGCAATGAAAATATCTATTGGAGGGTAGAATTGGAATACCAAAATGCAGTTGTAGTCTTGCTTAACGGCTTACAAAATAGGAGCAAAATGGTACAATAGTACAGTCCTTAGCCTACCAAATCAGCGTAGTGGAGGGAATATTTGATCTTGTACTATGTACTATTTTCCTTACGTAAAACATTTTGATCTTATCTTCTAATCTTCAGAGGCTTATGAATGAATATTGTTGAAACATGTTTAGAATGATAAATAGTCTGGTAGAGAGAAACTTCTGAACCTTAGTCTTCAGAGTCTTGACACAATTCCTCAAAACCTGGTCTTCAGAACTTGAGAATGCATAATCTTGAGATCTTGACAAATCTTTAGAGGCTCTTATATCATAGTCACAGTCAGAACTTTTAGCACAAACGTTCATCAGAATCGTTGTCTAAGAGCGTTCCAGAACTTGACCTAATCTTGTAAAGCACTTTTGTATCTCTTTGGGGGCAAAGTGTGTTGAGTCTAGAATCAGATGACGCCACACGCCAAATCTTCAGAATCAGAACATGTTAGCAAAAGCTGCACACTAGATAAAACCATTAGGGTACTAAATTATTCTCTAAAAAATAATGTGTTGTTATCATCAAAACTAAAGGTCAGATGCAGAACCAAATCTTGTTCTTACAGAATGAGGAATCAATATTAGATTTAGGAAGTGATGCAGTTTTGATGTATTTTAGATTGTAATCGATACTTTTTTTGAATTTATTGTCGTCAACGATGTAATCTCGATAGGATTTAATGCATAAGTAATATATGTTCAGCAATGATTGGGTAAATGTCGATTGTTCCTGTTTACAAATTTTATGATTTAGATCTTTTATTTATGTTTACACAATTTTTGGTCCGGGTTCAGGGGTGATTCAAGGTATGCCTATACAGATACACCACATACTAAATTTAAAAAAAATACAACATGACACTTTACGAATGTGCATTAAACACTCATTTTTCGTTAAAAAATAGGGTTTATCCAGATATGCATAAATTCTTGAATAGTGCATCAATTTAATTACATATGTTGACTCATATTTGTTCCAATTGTCTTGTTGTCATGCCATGTTATAAAAAATTAACCTTTTTTTTTATAAATTAACGGAGGAGACCAAATAAGATAATGGAAATGAAGTTAAATGACTGACATGTAACGTTTTTTAATTAAGAGACTAAAGTGGAATATTAAATTAATTTAAAGGACTTGATGACTAATATTAAGTATAATATGAGTCTCGCGTTCATTTTTATGGGAAATCAATGCATCTTCAAACTCTATAGATATTTTTGAATTTTCACCAAAGGTTTGTAAGAATTATAGAGGTGTGGAAAAAATTGCCTAAATTTTTTGGTGTTATGAAACAGAATCCAAGCCTTAGAGCTTCTAAAAAGCTATGTAGAAAACAACTGTAAATGTGATTTTAGAAACGTATCAAACACATCAAAATTTTGTAAAGAAAAATATTAGAGTTAATAATAAAATTAATTATTTGTTCACTTTCATAAAGTAAAATTGAAATTAATATGAATACATATGGTTCACAACTTTTAATGAATGTTGTAAAAGAATATTAAACTATATGTTCAATAAAAAATTTAACTTTAACTCATGATATTCATGACTTGTCACTAGAACAATTTTTTTACCTTGATGTTTATTTATCTAAAGTTATTAGGTCTTTTTCTTTTCAAATTTGATTTTGAAAAAGCTTTCGACTCTGTTTTCTGGGATTATTTATTCAATGTTCCGAGAAGAATGAATTTTGGTCACAAGTGGATGAGTTGGATTAAGGAGTGTGTTTGTTCTTCTTTCTTCTCTGTTAAAATTAAGAAACATACTGGCTCTTTGGAGAGAGAAAGGCATTTGGTTGGGAGGAAGAGTTACCTTAATTAACTCTGCTGAATTCAATCCCTTTGTTGTCCACAGTGACATTATCAAAATCCACATCTTTTTTAACAAATGGAGCAACATTTCCTGTGTTGTATGAGTTACCTTGAGTTAAGTTCAAATAGCATTTAAAAAGTTTTCATAATTGTATTTAATTCAGTGTCTAGCTTGAAAGCGCCAAGCCACTTTCATAAACTGAAACAAAGGTTGTTTACTCAGTTTTACTTTATCTGTCCAAATAACAAACTATATAATTCGTTGTCCAAAGCTTATTTTGTTGCCTTAAAAAACAAAGGTTGTTTACTCAGTTTTACTTTAAGTGTCCAAAGAAAACGATTTATAGACGGTGTCTCTCCTCTCCTAATTTAAATTTTACTCCAATATTAAATTAAGTATCCGGAGTCTAGTTTCCAGTTGGAGCACATCACTTCGTTTTATATATAAAAAACAGAGAGCAGGCATATGTTATTATAACTGTAAACATCATCTAATTTAACTCCGATTGGATTTTACTTAAATAACTGTTCCAGTACTAAATTCCGACAAAACTCATTATTTAGCAATACAGATGAAGAAAACAGAAAAGAGATTGAAAAGCAAAAAAAAGACTGATTGGCACTAAGATTTCCTAACATCTGATTCTGAGATACAAGGGAGTTGTGGAGCCTGCAGGTAACCCTGTTGCTGTATTCTCCCAGAGAAACATCTCATTTTCTGCAAAAAGATTAAAAATATAAATGAGAAGCTTTGAATAGAGTTTCTATGACAGTAGAATTTAGTTGGCAACAAAAAAATTACCCTTCAAAGCTCATCTTTAGGTTGTTCTACTTCTTGCTGAGCAGGAGCTTTTGGCTGTTCAACTTCTTGCTGAGCAGCACCAGTTGTGTCCTTGTTCTTTTGAATGAATTCAATGATGTCTTCCTTTGTCCTACCACCGTCGTATTGTGATACCTTTCCACTTGCTGACCTGAAGTACAAAGTGGGATAACCTTGAACCTCAAAGGTATCGCTTGGGATATCGTTGGCAGTTGCATCCTAGTAAGTGAGGTAAGACACAGAATAAAGTGTCAAAATTTTCAAAATAAAAAATATAAGTAAAGATCCATGGTAGTCTTTTTCTAGACTAATCATCACAGACATAACTTACCAGTTTTGCAATAACAACATCAGGATCACTTTGAAATGAGACAGCAACTTCGTCCAAGATTGGAGCCAATGATTTGCAGTGACCACACCAAGGGGCATAAAACTCAAGCAAAACTGCAAGGTGTATAGTTATGTTAGTAATTATATCGATGTAACTATCAATGATGATCAAGGCAAACAAGTAATTAATACAAGTCAGGAATGAGAGACAATGATGCATGTGAATGTTAATAAATGTCTTAACAGTATCAGAAAGACATGTTATTTACCATGTGTAACTTATATTATACATACTCAAAAGTTTGTAATCATAGCAGGATCAAAGAATACCACAATTTATCGGATAATATGTAGAATAAACCCAAAAAGAAAAGGAAATGTATACCATTCTTCCCAGAGTTGAAAACTATTTCTTGAAGAGTTTCCCCAACTACCACTTTAACAGGTTCGTTGTTAGTCGCAGGGATAGGTTCAGACTTGACAAATGGAGCAACATCTCCATCCTGAAAAGGAAATGTGATGAGATTTAAACTCCCCATGACAACCAACAGCTAAAAATATTGAAATCTTAAACGAAAGAGTATATATAAAATATTATACTGGTAGAAATAAAGGAAGCAAATTAAAGCAGCAAATACAATAAGCTACTAAGGGAACTAAAACCTACCTTGTATGCCTTCAACCAAGCTGCAAGGTGATCTGGTTCCAAATTGGGCTTGAAAAATTTCTTGCCATCAGTATGCTGAATAATAATTAGAGGTACTTGGTCTTCCTTAAGTCCAAAATACTGCCAAGAAAAGTCATTCAATATGTCAAATATCACTATTAAGCAAAGAATAACTTCAAATATTTAAATAATAAACACTTTGATACAAACCTGGAAGGCACCTTGGCTGGACTCAACATCTCCGATAAGAAAGCTAATTCCCTGTTGTTTGTATTGCTCGGCAATTTCACGGTATTTTGCCTTAAAAGCTTCAGTACTTGCAGAAGTGAAGTTGACGAACAACATTGCCTGCCAATTATAAAACCTAATTTAGGTTTCTGGGATACAGGATAATATAGGCAAAAAACAAAGGCAGAGTAAATGTAGCAGTAACAAAAATGATT
This sequence comes from Lathyrus oleraceus, assembly GCF_024323335.1. Taxonomy (NCBI): domain Eukaryota; kingdom Viridiplantae; phylum Streptophyta; class Magnoliopsida; order Fabales; family Fabaceae; genus Lathyrus; species Lathyrus oleraceus. The sequence goes on from NC_066583.1 coordinate 199,925,025, forward strand.
TAAATATTATACCTTTGCATTGGGAGAGTTAAAGTATTTGACAACAAAAGGGTGATTGCTTGGTTCATTGTTGAAGATAGTCACAAGGGGAATACTGGATTCTTCAACAAATTTCACTAAAGCTTCAACATTGAAATCCTACGAGCATGAAACAGTTTTAGACAGCCAAATAATAAAGTAAAATATATAAAATGATACACTTAATCTGCAGAAATCAATAATACCTTGGAGTCAACAAAGAGCTCGTCAAATGGCTTAAATAACCTAACTACAGGGCCGGACACAGATGAATCTCCCCTTGGGAGGTATTTGGCATCCAAGGTGTGAGCAATGTCATAGTCAGCACGCAACTTATCTGCTAATGCAAGGAAGTTATCATACTCCTCCCCAGAGAATTTTGGGAAAACTCCAACCTGAAAATATGATAAAATAAGATTAACTACCATTGTGTACCACTTAAAATAAACCAAACATACAAATGTTTGATACTTACAACAACAATTTTTTTATCACCAATAAAAGCACTGGCTTCATCAGCAGATTTAATTTCTGTTGAAGCAGGTCCATTTTGTTTCTTCAAGTATTCGACAATACCATCAGCTTCGCGGGGACCTTTGTATTCTTGAATGTTTTTTCCACCATTCCTCAAAATCTTAATTGTTGGGAATCCCTTAACTTCATATTCAGACGCAAGTTCCTTGTTCTTCTCCTCATTGGCATCAACTTTAGCCAAAACAATTGGAGTTTCAAGACTGCTCAAGATAGAAGCAGCTTTTTCATACTGCACAAATCAAACATAAAAAAAAAAGCTCAGCATTTGCATTCGGGTAATCATACAACTTGAACATAAAACAAAACCCCAAAATAATTATAGAAAAAAAATATCACCTCTGGGGCAAGCTGCTTACAGTGACCACACCTTGAAAGATAAACAAAATAAAATCAATTTAACTATTAAAAGCAAATGAAATACAATAGTATATACTATACTGTTAAGAATAATTCATCGCTATGACACATTCCATCACCGAAAATCGAAAACATTAACAAAAATCATACATATATAAGCGCATGCAACAAATAAAATATACAAATATAATACCTAAATCAAAGTAAAATAATAGAATCACTCTAAACATGATCAGAATTAAGATCTACAAAAGAGCGAAAGCAAGTAAAACAGATCAGAAAAAAAAACGATGAATCGAATTGCGAAATCGGAATATACCAAGGGGCATAAAACTCGACGACGATGAATTCGTGCTTGGTGACAGTGTCATGGAAATTGGTGTTATCCAATGTGAGGACGGATTCCTTGGCCTCTGATTCCTCAGCGGAGATCTGAGAAGGAAGCAACACAAGAAGAGAGAACAAAAAACCGAAAATCGAAACGATTTTAGCCATTGTAGAAAATATGGTATAAAATTTTATGGATTTAGAATATGCTGAGAATGAAGGGGGTTTATAGTGTTTGAGAGGTAGAAGGAGCACACAGAAAAACACTATGGAAAGATATTTTGGACTTTTCTACACTCAAGTTTTGAACAAATGGCGAATCTCTAGGCTCCACGTTGGTACTATGATTACGTGGCTTAATCCCATAGGATACGTTCATGTCATATGGACGTTTTCAATTTCAATCCTAAGTATTTTTTTCCTTTTGGGTAAGTTTTTTTTGTCAAACTTTTAGAGTAAGTTTTTATTTTTATTTTTATTAATATTAAATGTTAGTCATAACCTTTTTTTTATAACTGATTTAAATAATGTTAAGCTTATAAATTATTTGACCGAAAAATAATATTATGATGAATACTAATATCTTCTATTAAAGACAATTTATTTACAAAAGATAATGTAAAAAGATATTTAAGACTTAAGAGTATAAATAAAAAGTAAATTTCGCCAAATGTCATAATCAACCAATTTTTAATTCAGTTTATTCAAATTAAAAAATATATTTATAAAATAAAATTTATTTTTTACATGATTTTTATAACTATAAAATCTATAAAAAAAACCTATTAATTTATTCATATATATAAATTAAATATTAATCTTAAATAAAATTTTAACTTTAATGCACATAAATTAATAAAAGTCAAAAATAATTATATAATATAATACCATAAACTAATATAGAACTGGTATAAAGAATTTTAAAAAAAAAGTCTAACTTTTTTTATAAATAAAAGAGTTAGAAAATGCAATGTGTAAATTTAATTCAATCATCTTTTGGTAGCATAATTTTTTTTTTAAATAAGAAGATTTATATTGAAAATAATGTGCAAATTTAATTCAGTATTCTTTTGGTAACATCATTTTTTTCCTAAATAATGAGATTCATACTAAAAATAGTGTGAAAATATAATCTTATTTTTCTTTAGTAACATGATTATTTTCAAATAATTTGTTAATTTATAGTATTATTATATTGTATAAATAATTTTGATTTAATTATAATTTTGATCCTCTCATTTTATATGATTCACGGTCCCCTATTTTAAAATACTTTTTTTCCCTTAACTATATCTTTAGATTTAAATTGATACCTTAATTATTTTTCGTGTCAGATTGGTCCTTTAAATTTTTAAAATGTATCATGTTAGTTCTTTTCATTTAATTAATAACATAAAAATTCAAAAATTCAAAAATCAATCGCTAAATTCGTTGTTAATTAGACCAAAAGAACCAACATGACACTTTGAAGAATTAAGAGATCAATCTGACACGAAAAATAATTATCTGACCATTTTGAATCCAAGAGTATAGTTAAGTGACAAAAATGGTATTTTGTCTATTTGATTGTATAAATAATTTTGGTTTAATCATAGTTTTGATTCTCTCATTTTATATGATTCACAAAATTTGTCTCGTGTTTTAAATTTAAACAGTTTTGATTTCCAATTTTAAATTTAAATAATTTTGGTCTCCTACTCATATTTTTGTACTTAAAATTAAATGAGAAGTTATTTTGGTCTCCTACTCATATTTTTGTCTGGATGTTTCTATTTTTTAAATGAGAAGTTATTTGTGAAACATGGCAAATTATTGTATATAAATATACGGTTAAACTTTATAGATAAAAATATAAGTTAAAAAATTAAATCTTATCGATTTTCTATGAAAAACGTAAGAGAGAATCAAAATTGTTTGAATTTAAAATGAGATTAATTGTTATGCACTGTCAGCGTAAAAAGTTTTACACTGTATCAATGATTGTGATTAACTGATAGTGTAAAAAATCTTTACAATTTTCGTGTATATCAATTAAATTCATTTAAAATAGGAGGACTAATTTTGTGAATCAAATAATATTAGGACACCAAAAGTATAATTTAGCCATTAATTTTCTAACTTTTTTTAATTTATTATATTATTATATTATATGATTAATAATAAATAAGTTTAATAAAAATGTATTACAGATAAATGTTGCAATTATAAAATATATAACTTTTTTTTTAAAATTAAATATCAAAAAATCCATGATACATATGATAAAACTACAAACCTCATAGTTTTGAAACATTATGCAAGAAGACTATATTAGTACTAGTAAGTGGCATTTGACTTTTTCATATGAGGATTCATGAAGGAGGTAATCAACCAGTGGCATTTGGTCTATCTCAGAAGTGAGTTCGAAGGATCAAGATAATCAACATAAGGCAGCTGATTATTCTTGAGGAAAGTCTGAGACAAATTACTTTTGAGCAGAAAAGTAGTAAGTTGAAGACAAAAGGAGATGTCTCTCTATTCATCACTTGGAGCTTGTGGTAGGAGTTCTAAGCTATCTATGGAAGATTATCTCTTGTAATGGGATGAGAATGTATGTGTCCCAATTTGTGTCTGGCTCTTTTGGACTAAGCTGTTGACTCAGTGATATCTGAAAATTATCAGATGGTGGGCCTTGTTATGTTGTGAGGATGTCCTAACTAATGTTAGAACATTTTGTGAAGTGGTTTTCTGTTCTGGTTAGAAGAGAGATTGACACAGAGTGTGGATGTGTTCAGCCAAGAGGGTTGAACTGAGGGTGTGCTCTTGAAGACATGAAGATGCGTCTTATGTTTTCCATTCATCAAGTGGTCTGGGTTCTCTTTGAATCAGGAAGTATGTGAAGGTCCAACTTTGGGATGTTGGATATGCCCATGTGTGATCTCCAAGTTTCAAGAGGAGAGTGGGTTGTTCATGACAGGGGGAGTTCTGTCTTTGTGCTGCAAGTAATCATCAAGCTTGTGGTCTATGTGGTCTCAGATAACTGAGTATGGCACCTTGTTAGGATGATGTGGTGTAAGTCAAGGCTGAGTGAGCAGAAGAATGTCTGACCGGATGTCATGACATTGCCCTGGACATTGCTGTTAGTTCCTTCTGAATCTTAAAGTCATTAGGAATTGGATGTGGTGTGTCTAATTCTGATAAATTAGAATAAGCCTGATGGTCACAGTTGTGTGGTACAGGGGGAGTAACCATCTACTGGTGTCTGTGATTTTGGCTTTAGTAGTGCCAGATGTCAAGCCTCTACTGGAGGTATGAAAGTGGTCTTAGGAAATGTTGAATACTGGCAGAATGCAGGGAAAAGCCGCGTGGAATGTTAAGACATCGCGTGCAACGTGTCTGACTGCATATATGGAATAGTCTCCATGCACTGGAACTGCTGTTTTGGAAAAGAAACAGTCAAGAGCTATAAAAGGTATTCAAAGATAGTCTGAGATTTTGTTGGTGATTCTCTGACTGTTTCTCAGCAAATATTAATGAATCTTGACCAAGCATTTATTCCTACCGTTAATTCCTAAGCACGGGCTGGACTATTTAAAGGATGTAATAACCCTCTTCTTCTCACAAGAGAAACACTCCATTCCCTCTGAACCATGGGATATGTCAAGGTGTGGGCAAATTGCGCCTGGATCTGGTTCTGTGAAGGGTTCGTTTGTAAATGTTTAGCTAAAAAGGGGGAGAGAAATAGAGTCCTGAGAATGCACCAAAAGCAAGTTGTGGTTGTGGTAGCAAACAGAAGCTGGCGCAGGCACAAAATCCACCAACTGGGTATACCACTTGTGTCTTGTGATCTGAGTTAAGAAGACAGTTGTGCCTTGTGATCTGAGTTACATTGTCTATGTACTCAGCATTACATACTCTTCAGGAAGCTCTCCTGTTGAGGGGAAGGGTTCTGGTACAACTGATTCTTGTACCTCTACTTTCTCATGTACACCAACTTTGGTGTTTGTGGTGGTGGAGTCAATGACAGAGATGAAGAGCATACCCATATTGGGATGTTTTGTCCAGTGTAATGTTTATTTGTTTTAGCTAAAATTTGTCAAAGGGGGAGATTGTTAATACCTTAGGATTGGCATTAATTTTGTAAAACAAATAATGTAATCATCTTTGTTGTTTTAATATGTTGGGTTGAAGAAGTTCAACATCTGGACCAACATGTCATGTACGATGTCACGACATCATGCCTGTGACATCGTACATGTGTAGAAAACTGAATTAATTAATTCAGTATATATTCTGGGATTAGTAAGGATATTTGGTGAATATCCTAACTCCCATGTGGAGGTCTTAAAGACTCAATCGGAATATATATAGGCTCAAAATAAGGAGATATATATGGAGAGATTTTAGGATTGAAGACCTTGATTGTAGCAGAAAGTTTCTGCTGACTTTGTAACAGCAAAGAACAAGTTTGCTGCGATTTCTGAAGGTCCAAATCCAGTTGGGTGATTAGGTTATAAATAGCATATTGTAACCTAGTTTTTGTAAGCCTCATAGAATGAAAATTTAGAGGTGTGTGTGAGGTAAACCTCCCAACCTGTGGGAAGGTTACCATGTGTTTCTCAATGTTCAAAGCTGAGAGTATTTGTAACTCAAAGCCTGTAGGCATGAGTGATTATGTTCTTGAACGAAGCTGTGAAGCAAGTTCAAGTTGTTTAGCATTACATTGTAATTGTAGTGATAGGAATGGAAACTGGAGGTTTCTATCTAGGAGTTCCTAGGTATAGATTGCATTGGGTAGGGATTAAGTGAAGAGTTGTAAACGGAGGAGTTTAACTCTGAATTAATACTGCTGATAGTGGATCTTCTTCCTGGCTTGGTATGCCCCCAGACGTAGGTGATGTTGCACCGAACTGGGTTAACAATTACCTGTGTTTTTACCTTCTGTACGTTATAATTCTGTCTGTTATAAAATAAGGTAAACATGTAATGCTGTAACAGGTGATGTTCAAATCAATGTTGAGACATCATGCTGATAACTGTGCAGGCTCAACAGAAGTAAGTGATTTGTTTGATCTCTGCTGTGTCTTTGTACCAGATGGACAGAACTGGGTGTTCTTCCATTCTATGGTGATATAGTAGCAGATGTCGTGACTTCTGTGAATGTGTGCATATCAGTACTAGGTTTTAATTTGTATAACTGTCTTGCTGTATTAGTAACAATGTTAGATCAGATGTCATTACTTGGAGTAGAACATCTAAACTCTGACTACACCAGAATTTCAGTCCATCATTGCATATATTTAATCAAAGAATCGGAGCAAACCAAGTGAAAGTCGAACAAATATGAGGAAGAATGACCAAAGAATGAAGGGGAAATAGTTAAGTGTGCAAATTGTGGACTTAGTAAAAATTTGAGTGAAAAAAGAAGCAAAAAAGAGTGAAGTTTTGGAAATAATTATATCCAACATCACGCACACGATATGGCATTAAAAACTGCATCGCGCGCGATGGTCACTTTTTTCAGCCTTTTTCTGACGCGTTCTATTTTAACGCCTTTAAAGGGGGATTTTTTGCACTTTCACAAGTGTTATGATTTGGGGAGATTGAAGCACAAATTAGAAAGTACAATTGGTGATTTTTGGAGCATTTAAAGTCATTGGAGACCATCTCTTCAAGGGACTTCTTATGTTATCTTTGTTTATCAATTATGGTATTTTTACTTACACTATGAGTAGATAAATTCTTCTAGGTTAGGTTGCATTATGATGAACCTGTTTCTCAATTGTTGGATTTTATGTTGATTTGACCACTGTATGAACCTATTGATCTATAACCTTATTCAATTGCTTCTTATTCGTAATGCTTTTTATATTAGATACTCTTTTAATATGATTTTGAGCACATAAAAAATATTGACCATTAGTCTATGTGTTGGACCTAGGGAAATTGTTGTGCTTACAATGGTTGAATAGGGATAGGAGACCCCGATTAGTGGAATAGAGAATTGACGTTCTAGACATCACATAACCTTGCTTATGCTGGTGGACTAGGGATAGAAAGCTTCGAGTAGTGGTTAGTGAGTTATTTCGTGAGGGATCGACTATAACTATTTTGTTAATTCACCGTGATGTTATAATGATTAGATAATTCATACACGACATCAAACATCAACAAGAGAGGAATAAGAGATTTTAAAACACAACCTGACCGCTTTCGTGATATTGTTTACTCGTTTATTTATTTTTCACATTAAAACTCGACTCCCCCCCCCCCCTTACTAGTTTTTATAAATTGCACATATTTTGTCTTGCTTGGAGGCAGTCCATGTGGATTCGATCTTTATTATTACTTTGATATTATCGGTACATTTGTCGAGAAGTCATCAAAGCTCCTAAAGTAGAAGAAGAACAAGTGTTCATGAAATTGTTTTCTCATTCATTGATCATGAAAGCAAAAGAATGGTACCTTGACCAACCAACTCAGACTATGACAAATTGGAATGCACTTGAGGAGATATTTCTTGATAGGTTCTTCCCCCACAACAGATTTATGGAGGCTAAAACAATAATTGTTGTGTTTTCTTAAGGTTTAAGTGAATCACTTTGTGAAACATGGGAGCAATACAAGTCAATGTTGAGAAGATATCCCAACCATGATTTTGATGAGCTTACTCAGATTCACATCTTCCGCAACAGACTTCAACCGCAACCAAAACTTATATTGGATGCAACTACAGGTGGTTCTTTAATGTGAAAGAGTGAAACATTATTGGGTGTGAGTCATGTCCCTCGTAATGTTCTTTATCCACTTAAAGAAATGTGTTAGGTACGATTCATGATTGAACATATGTTGAATTGAAATGTATGGCATGAGTTTTATGTTTAGGACTTGTTTCGTGACCATGGTTTAATTCTAGGATGTCATAAGCATAAATATTATTTGTGCATTCAAAATTTGAACCATGCATTTGTCATCTTTTCTCTAAAATGGATTGATCCTGAGAAATCTTTGATGTTACTCTTGTTTTCTTGCAGGCTTCTAAGACCTTTGTTTGAGGACAAACAAAGTTCTAAGTTGGAGAGAGTTGATAAGTGCCAAATATAGGTGAAATTGTACATGTAAAATTGACACTTATTAGTTTGTTTTATAAGATTCAAGTGTCAAAACACAAACTTTGTTGTAAATAATAGTTTTGGTAATTATGTAAATAGATTTTGCTTAAAGTACTCTAATTCAACTCAATTTGTAGGTATTCATGCATGTACAAGAGTTTTGGTCATCAAATGATAGAAGAAATGCTCACCAATCATCTTCAAAGAAAAGCTTCCCATGCTTGTACTCACGCTGAGCGCAGCTCCAAGCGCCAAGGGCGAGAAAAAAATACAAAGTTTCATACTAAGCATGAAGTGGCAGCGCAAGTGCGTCGTTTCATGGGCTCAACACAAATTGTGGCAGTTTAATTTTCTTGTCTGTTAGCTGCACTGAGCATAACATTCATGGGCTGAGCGCGAATCCACTTTTCAGACCACTATAAATACCTTTCAAAGTGAGAAAATTAGGGATATATCATTTTCTGGAAGAAGAAACACAATAAACATCAGGAAAGGGCGATTCTTGAAGATCAGAAGCTAGATACGCATCAATCATCGGGAAATCACATTTGATGCACGTTCATCTTCATTCTTCCTATTTGTACCAATCTACCATGAATAAATAAATCCATTTCTTGTTGGGATTGGATGTAGTTCACTATAACCGTATATATTTTTATCGATCATGACTTTATATACAATTTATTTATGAATTAATATCGATGTTATGTTTGTTTCACTGTTTAGACATAATCTCTATTTGTTAGCGATATGTGATGATATTGATGAATATCTAGGTTTTGTATAACTCGTCAGTAAACTACTTATTAATTCTGTGGATGAAATCCAATCCCAGCAAACTCTCATATCTTCGAAACTTTATCTATCATTGATATTGCACTAATCCCTGTGAAGACGATACAAACAATACTTACGGTTGATAAAATAACTTTCAATAAAGATATACAAATTAAGAAGAAGGTCAATAAATTTAATAAATTTATTTAAAAAAAATATCAATTATATATTAATATGTGCATGAAATATTATGTTGTCTTGCAGACATAACTTTAATTTTAAAATGCCAAATTGTTTGCCGACATAACTTAAAACTCATTTGCCATTTTTTAGAGGGAATTGATTAATTTATTATTTTTTCTAAATATTTAATTCATAATAAAATATATTAATAAAATTGTAAAAGAAATAAATAATTTTTTTTAATATCGAGTACAACATATTTACAATTGATTGACCGAAAATAAGTTACAATCTTTTTCATGGAATCAACAAATAATACATATTAATATATTGGAAAAAATATAAAATACGGATATGTATAAAAAATATTTAATACATACTAATATATTGAGAACAAAATATGAAAGACAAATAAAATACGGTAGGTATAAAAAATATTTTTAATATATTTAATAATGAACTACAAATAAACAATTAATAAAATAGGATAAAAAAGAAATCTAAATTACTAATTGATTAAAAATACTTAAATGTTTATCCTATATAATATTTATATTTTGTTCCAAACTAAGGAAAAAAATTGAAGAGTTAGAACAAATGAGTAATTATAATTGAACTTGATAAATTTGAACATTAATTCATATTACTTTGTTATATTTTAAATTTAAAAATAATAAAAAATTGTGTTTTTTTATAAAAAGTTGTCTATTCATCAATCATAATTGTCTCGTGTTTTTTTATTAAAATTTATATTTATATTTTTTTTATAAAAAGTTGTTTTAAATATTTTCATGTCATTAAGATTTTATATTTCATTCATGTATGTAAATTTTTATATGATTAATACTTTACTATCATTCATAAATATGATTTTTAGAAATAATATATGAAGTGTCAAATATTTTTAAAAATTGAATAAGGTATAATTTTTTTTGTTAATAAGTATATGAATTCAATAATTAAAAAATATATAAAAAATATTATTTTCAACAAAATCGTAGAAGAGACCGTTGGGTCAATAATTTAAAAATTGATTATAGAAAATAAAAATTCCTAATAAATTAGTAATAGATAGTATTGAGATGATATATCAGCATTGATTCATATAAAAATTGTTGACAAAATTTAAACTAAAACGACTTATAATAAAAAACGGAGCTAGTATTATCCTAACATTTTATGATTTAAAAAATAATAATATTTTTTATAAATTAAAATTTTAATATCATTTATTTATTATATAAGACAACAGTTAAAATGAAAAAAAAGTATCTTTAAATGATATTTTTTGCTGTTATTTATTGGATTTAAAATCATAATAATTTTTATTAGAAAAAGTTAATCCAATTAAATTATATTGTATCATATCGTAATATTATAGATGATTTTTCATCAAATATAAATGCTACCATTTTATGATTTAAAAAATACTAATATTTTTTATAAATTAAAATTTTAATATCATTTACTTATAACATAAAACAACAGTTAGAAAAATTGTCGTTAAATGAGAATTTTTTTTTGTTATTTATTAGATTTAAAATCATACTTAATTGATTGAATCAATATTTATAGAAGCAAAATGATTTTTTATTAGAAAGAGTTAAGCCAATTTAAGTTTGGATGGTTTTCCATATCATATCATAATATCATAGATGATTTTCCATTAATTATATCATTTTTTATAATAAATATCTTTTTATTTTTTCAATTCACAATTAAATTATTTTATATTTATTATTTATTATTTAAACTTTTCTATTTTTTTATTACTCGCATTTTGAATAAGACGTGGCATGTGTAACTAATATATTTTTTTGTTATACAGGTTAATGAAAAAAAGTAAGATAAATATATTTGATAATTGATAGAATAGAAAGTGATACACTATATTTAAAGTTAATATAATATAATTAATGTTTTTATTATCATTGCTTTAGAACATACAAATATAAAAAAAATTGATGTTTTCAAATATATTTCTCACCACCATCTTCATTACTCTTCACATGTAGGGAGAAAAAATTATTACAAAAACTAAAATAAAGGAAATCAAAAACACTTATTATATTCAGGTCTTATCACAGTGATGAAAAGAAGATAGAAATAAGAACGCTACATTGATGAAAGGATAGAAATTCAGTTATAGGGTAATAATAATTTAATAACAACTTTTATGTCAAACTATTGGTTTATAGATGACACAATTCCAAACTCTCTGTTTATTGATGGCACAATGTAATAAAATTTGAAAGTAATCTTTATAGTTACATATCATATCAAAAACATTGCAAGTTTCATCAATCATATTAAAATACCCAAACCATTCAATCCGATGATCGGCACGTATATTTTGTCTTTTTTTTTAAATAATTTTTATAATATTATATATTTTAATGTAAAAAAAATTTACAAAGTTTTTCATAAAAATTTCAAATGAAAATTTGGTTTGAATAGTTATTCTTAAAATGTTATTTTAAGTATTTTATTATTTTATCAAAACTTTTTTGGATATCAAATTTTCAAAAAATCACTTAATTTTTATTAAGATACAACTTTTTGAAAAATTTGTGATTTTGACTATATTTTGATCTTCGATAATGTATATTTATGTTATAGAATTAACAATTCAATCTTTTAATTTATAAAAAACTAGTAAAGGATCCGTGCGTTCGCACGGGTCGCGCAAGTGCAATAATTTATTTTTAAAAAATTAAAATATTATTTTTTTGTTTATATATATGATTATGATGTGTAAAAGCTTCGGGATTCAAAAAGCTAAAAATTTACAATTTATAAAATTATAACGCAGGCCCCCTCTGCAACAAATTATGATGTAGGTTCCACCACTTGGGTAGACCTTAGGATAACACCCCTCCTAAGTGCAATGGAGATCACTCTCCTAGGCCATGGTCCTTCATGATCAACCATCGACCTCATCTAGGTAAGTATGTTGCAAGGATGGTATTCAAGTTCTTTAATAGTCTTTCTTATCTCAATACCTTTCACCTTCTTTCGATGTGGGATTCAACTTTCGATGTGGGATTCACCTTCTTTAAATGGAGTTTAGTACGAAATTACTTATAGGAACATGAAATTAGTTGTATTATGGATTGTAGTTAGGGTAATTAAGTAATTATAGTGGTAATTAACTTTTATATATTAAAAGTAGAAAAGTAGATTGATAAAAATATTTATGATAAAGATCATGGTCATAGAAGAATTCTCTTTGGTTATAAATACGTAATGCTCTTGGTCATTCTTGTTATCTTCATCACATGATTGTGATGTGTAAAAGCTTCAGGATTCAAAGAGCTAAAAATTTACAATTTATAAATTTATATGAGCTAAAAATTTACAATTTATAAAATTATATAAGGAGAAATTATTCCTCAAAATTTGATATTAGAATAAGAGAGGGCCGCGCGAACGCAGGCCCCCACTGCAACAAATTATGATGTAGGTTCCACCACTTGGGTAGACCTTAGGATAACACCCCTCCTAAGTGCAATGGAGATCACTCTCCTAGGCCATGGTCCTTCATGATCAACCATCGACCCCATCTAGGTAAGTATGTTGCAAGGATGGTATTCAAGTTCTTTAATAGTCTTTCTTATCTCAATACCTTTCACCTTCTTTCGATGTGGGATTCAACTTTCGATGTGGGATTCACCTTCTTTAAATAGAGTTTAGTACGAAATTACTTATAGGAACATGAAATTAGCTATATTATGGATTGTAGTTAGGGTAATTAAGTAATTATGGTGGTAATTAACTTTTATATATTAAAAGTAGATAAATTTAGAAAAACTTATAATATTTTGAAAAACATTTTTATAAAATCCATTTTAAAAAATATAAAGAAAAAATCTATTTTTTTAAAGTTAAAACGAACTGACCCCATCATATCAAACAACTATATTTTTGCACCTTTACATTCCAAACAATAAAATGATGGGTTTTTCCTAGAAAAACACATTATCCTCGTAAGGAACAACCTTCTTGTTGCCTTATATACCACACCGAATTTTAAAAGATACCATTCGATCTACATCATAAAAACATAAACTATCAACCTTCAAACAAATTCAATTCAATTCAGATATAAAAATTGAACAAATTGATTGGTAGGATTATAAAGAAAAATTGTAAATTAACTGGGGGCAAATGAAGGAAGTCGAAACAGTGAAGGAGGAGGCAAGGAATATTTGAGAATGAAATCTGAACACAGAAGAAAATGAAAAATAGGGCCACAAATTTTATAGCAATGATGTATTGAAATCACTAAATTGTAGAAATTTCTCAAATCAATAACATTGAAATCATAAACTTTACCTTTGAAGACAAAAAAATCTTAAAGAACGAAACAACCAGTATGCACAACAATCGCAAATGGTATATACAATATGTGAAAGGATCCGTTAGAAATGTATTATGTTTACATTTTGAAAGAAAGTTAGTTGATATAGAACAAGGAGTCTACAAATGAAAAAGAAATGTTATTGATATAAACAAATGAAAAAGAAATGTTATTGATGTAAACATTTGCTATCACAAGGTTTTGCTAAGAAGAAAGAGGCGGATGCAAGTGTTGTGATAGCAAATGTCTATCCTCAAGCTTCCTGTTCCATACTATCCTTATCTGTATATTGCCACTGCTCAATATCAGCAGCCTCCACAAGCTCCAGTTTCTTAGAATCAGCAAGATAACAGAAACCAGAGTCAAGGTCAGCACAAACAGTTTGATAGAAAGCGTCATCATCGTGACCCGATCCTTGTGTCATATGCTCAAATTACTCCCATGTCTTATTCAGCAAGGGCCAATTGTGCCAAAGGAGGTTCCGCCTGCTACGTCCTTGTATCATGCAAAGCATAAGCCTAATGCTTCGTGCGCCTACCATGTCGGGCATATAGGCCATTCTACCGAAGATTGTTGGTCTCTCCAATCAAGAGTACAAGAGTTGATTGATTATAAGGTCTTGTCATTCTCTGAGGCAGGACCCAATGTCATAACTAACTCGTTGTCAAATCATTGTGGACAGATAACAAATACAATTAGTGGTGAAGATTGCTCAGATTCAGTTGCTTCTTCAGAGGAGTATCAAGGCTAGCAATATCATATTGATTAAATCATCTCTCATTTGTAATTTTCTCTTGTTTGTTAATTGTTGTTCATTTGTAAATTTTTTCTGGTTTTCAGATGATAATAATAATGATATAAACGTGCATGTTTTGCTTAAATCCATTCGTGTTCACTCATATTTTATCATATCATTTTTCAAACAAAATCAAAAGAGAATGAGACAATTAAAAGTACGCAAGATCATTGTCTGTATGCTTTTGAATAAGATCGTGTTGATGATGTAAGACATTGTTTAAATCCCTAAATACCAGAGATATAAGGAAGATAATACTTAGTTAACCCTTTTGGGCCTTGTAGTAGGAGTTTCCTTCTTTACACATAAAACCCTCATGGTTAACCAGAGGCAGGGTAGTCTTCAGTTAGTTTGAACTTGCATTCAAATTTCAAAAGGAGAGTATCTCGTCAAGTGATCAATCATATCATATCCCTCTCAAGAGGATGGAATCGCCAACTTAGAATGGTTATCCCTTATCAACAAAAGGAGTGAGATAGCCACAAACCTTGCAATAAATCGAGAAAGCAGAGGTCACATGATTTGCTCAAAAAATAAAAAAAAGATGAAATGAAAAAAAGCAAAAGTAAATAAAAAGCCCGCTAAGTCAAAAGCTTGAGAACAAGTTTGACTTAGGCAAAAGTTAGTCTATCCCGGTGGGCTGCAGACCCAAAGGATTAGCCCAGGCAAAAATAAGGGTAAACAAAACAAAATAATTAGATGATCAATATCAAAATCCTCAGCAAAAGCAAATCTCTGTGACTGCCAACAAAAGTAGAATATGAGTGACTATCGCTCCAAACTCTCAATGGGTTCCTTAACCATTATTGCTGATATCCAAAATCCTTTTCTGAAAGATGGACGCTTGTTTTAAGCTAACTGAAGGTAGGACTGGAGAACATCACAGAGAATGGGTGGGTGTTAGTTGTAATTTTAAGTGTCGGGTTTTTGTTATCGTATCCACAGGGATTGTAAGATATCACCGCCGTTCGATGGTTGTATTAATCTTAGCTTAAGTAACAATAGGGTTTTGGTGTTTGTCACGTTATCTTGCATAAAAAGGTAATACAATGCGGTAAAAGTTATGGTTTGAATATTTGAGAAATATTGCCAAAGTTAGGGTTCAACGATCACTTTGCATGTATTTGTTCGGTCAATAATATTATAAACTCCTTTAGATGATAAATTATTTCACAAAGTCCTCCCAATGTGTTTCTCTCGAACACACATTATGAGTTTTCCCATTTTGATCGATTGTTTATCTCTAACACAACCTATCAAAATGACAACTTTTTGGTTCAACCTTATGGTGAACAAAATCATTCATTACTATCTCTAGCTAACAAACAAGATTGGATGAAAACCTAGGTTAAGAGTTGGTAAACATCTCTTGATCATAAACCAACACAAAGAGTTTTGAATAAGAACAAAGTTTTCATCATATATTCACCATTAAAGAGTTTACACATGAAGATCCTTACATTTACACACAAAGCTAATGATCGTCTACATCTAACCTTGACAAATGGAGGACTTAGCTACTCATTTTCATGGTAGCTTGGTCGGCAAGTTTCGGAAGAAGGTTGATCAACATCCGAGTCGAATAATCGAGATTGGATGGGAATCCACCTTCTTTTTGTAAAAGATGGTTAAGAGATGAAGAGAAATGAAATTTAGGGCACAAAAGCTTCTAAGAACAATGCTGTAAAAATCTGGAAAAAGTACAAAGTATGGAAAAATGAAGTAAAACTAGGTATGGCTCTCAAAAGTGGCACTTGCTACTTATAGAGTTGTACTGGGTTGTCATGCTCGCTAGGCGAGCAGAATGGCTCGCCTAGCGAGGGTCTAATTGAGGCACCAGAGGCACTTGCGCCCAGAGAAACAGCCTATCTCAGACTGTCATGTTCGCCTAGCGAACAAAACCTTCGCCTAGCGAAGGGCACGCTTCAACCCTCGCTCCAGCGAGGTTGAGAGGTTTGGCTACTGGAATGCTCGCTGGGAACTCGCTAGAGCCTCGCCTAGCGAGTGAGTGCTGGTTGCGCTTTTCACCAAGTCTGGAAGCGTTCGCTGGAAGCTCGCCTAGCGAGTTTGGTCATGTTTGCCACTGTAAAATCCTGGAGCATTTCGCTGGAACCTCTCGCCTAGCGAGTGCTTCGCCACAGACCTCGCCTAGCGAGCAGGCTGATGAATGCAAGTTCTCTTTGGTTCCTTTGCCAACTTTCTTGTGTCTTCGTTTTCAATTATTTCATGCCTTCTTCCTGCACAATAACACACAAATCAAAGGTACCAAGATCGTTTATCAATGTATTGCATTTCATCTAAAACAAAGGTGGTTTCGACATTTTAGCAAGGAAATAGAGTGAAAGATGCCCATATATGATAGCTCAAATAAGCACTTTTGGGCATCTAACAACTCTCCCCAACTAGATTCTTGCTTGTCCTCAAGCAAAGTATGCCCCTTGAAGGACAAGAGGATTTGCTTTAAGAAAAAGGTTTCTCCGAAGTTGGATAAAACGGCTCAAACACAAGCGAATCAGCATATACAAGTTTCCAACGGTTCGAACAAAATAATACATAAGAACTAAAACTTAATAGCTATGCGAAATATTTATCTATCTACAACAATATTATTCTGAATGAATCACCCTATCTCTCCTCTTCGAATAAGGAATGAAGAATTTACGCGTTTGCAACCGCGGGAATAATCTCACTCTCTAACAAATAATGAAGAAATCAATTTGATTCATACAATGTCTAACAATTATAAATGGTAATGTGGAAGCACGAAGATCACGAAGGGCTTTTCGGTTGAAGCTTGGTCAGGTTAACAAACAAGGGTCATTTCTAAGGCCATTGAAAACGAAATTGCCGATGCAAAAGAGACATTCACTGTACACATATTCACACATCTCGACTTCGTTCCATTTGTTTCTTATTTGAAACCTTCACAACTCTTATTTCACAACTCAATTTTTATTTTTCACTATTTTTCTTCCAAGCAAGCATTCATTTTCATTCTTTCTATTTTTGTTCTTTTCTTTCACATCATATTTACAAAACAGATGTTTCTTTTCTATATTTTTATTTTCAATGCTTGCTTGGGTTTTCATTTTTTTTCAAGAGTTGTGGTACTTACCGATTCTCCCCAACTTATTGCTTACTCACCCTAAGTGAATGCTCTTACTTTTTACGGCAAAAGAACAATAATCAAGATTTTCCGGGTTGTAAAAAAAAGATTTTTGAAATCTCGCTTTATTTCAAGCTGAGATTCAACTGTTTAAGCTCAAAGGGGTTAACAAATACTCTCTCTGCTCACAGGTAAGTTGTTTTTGGATGTAGTTGTGCTCGATAAAAAACAAGTGCCTTGATCATTTCTAATTGCTTCCACATATTCACAATAATAAAAGACAAAGCATGAATCAAATGAATCAACAAAACTTATTAGAATCCAGCATTTAAGTGTACAATGGAGGTTTCCTCACAATTTGTGGTTTTAAGTTCTAGATGAAACATTCATTCAATTATGTTGCAAAAAGACAATATTCAATTTACCAAAAAGAGTAAAGTTCCTAATGCATTCTAACATTCTAGCCGAAGGTAACCATGTACCTTAGCCTCATTCACTTGTTTATTCTTATCATTGCCATCCAAGCTCGGATGCACCTTCATTGGGTACTTCTTTGAGGAGCAACCAATCTAGAAGGTTTGCCACTTAACCAACCAAAAATTTATTAAACAAACAAAATTAAAAACATAAATAAATAACATTACTGAAAATTTAAATTGTTCATGGGGGACAAAACACCCCAACAGTACAAAACCAAAGTCAAAATACAGAATACGAAAATACAATAGAAATAAACATAAAAATGAAAAATACAAAAACTTAACCCTCTAAGGGCTCAGAATCCTCCTCGCTACCGGCCTCAGAACCGGTAGCCTCATCATCATTATCATCATCATCATCAGCTGCAGCACCTGAAGACGCACCAGCGCCCGCCCCCTCACCATACACAGGCCTGTCCACAGGCCAGTTGGCGTTAAGCAGAAACTGCTCACGCGTAATCAAGGCATGAGCACCACTTCCCTGCAGCTGTAACCGCTGCATAGAGTCGTGCATATCTATCATGGCACGCTGGGTGGCAGCCATCCATTCAAAACTGTAATCACATATAGCTTGCAGGTAGGGATCTGGTCCAGGAGTAGAAGTACCAGGACCATCAGAAGCCCGGGTACTCTCTGCAGCTGCACTGCCTCTGGCATTCTTGGCCCTGCAATATTTGGCCACATACCGGTCATCGATAGGTGGCGGGATCCTTACCTGACCCCGAGACGGTAGTTTCACCTTTGCCTGAATGCACAAACTCATGATCAAGCACGGGAAAGCTAGGGGACAATTCACACGAGCCCCCGACTTTAGCCCGCTTTCGATCACGGACTTAAGCTCATTAGCGATGATCCTCGCCACATCGATCTGGACGTTGGAGAGGATACTGTGAACCAAATGTGCCACTGGGATCGGCACTGTAGACGTGTGGGACTTTGGCTGGATGTTGGTCAGCACCATCAGTAGAATCAGTTGAGCCAAGGGAGTCATGTCCTCCCTATGATACCTCATGGGAACCCCAGATGGGTTCGGCTCAACAGATTTCCCTCTTAATAGCAGGGCGGCAGAAATGGCTTCAACATCCCGGTGAAGCCGTAAATCAGTGTGGTATGTGTCTCTCTCCTCAGCTCCCAGCTGGAGCGGCTCACCAAGGACTCGGTTAATGGCATCCCTATCAAATGCAACTGGACGGCCGGCCACCCTGGATATCCAAGTAAAGGGCTCGTCGTCATCAGGCAGTGTGTTTACATAAAACTCACGCACCGTTGTTATGTCATAATGCTCAAGTGGGGAAATTAACCGATCCCACTTCATAGTGTCAATCAACCCGGCAAATGCTCTGTTTGTGCCTTCGGGGTTGATGAGGAATCGCTTCTCTGGAAGAATTTTCCGTTTCTCCAAAGCAAGGTACCTGGCGGCCTGCTTCGGGCCGACAAACTTATCGGTATCAAACTGGATAGGTACAGAACGGGAAGTGTTTCCTCCCTTCCTCTTCTTTGGATTTCCAGACCTTGATTCCATCTGCAAAATATAAAAGGAAACAACACACACCAAACAGATTAGACAGCAAAACCAAAATGTAAAGAATTGTCATGCTCGCTGCTGCTTCGCCTAGCGAAGTGGCAGCGAACGCTCGCCCCTGGTTCGCCTAGCGAGTGCTAGCGAACCTTACGGGTTTTTGGGTTCTGCAGTATTTTCAGAGAATCTTTCCCAAATCCCACATTCTAATGGTTTCACTTTCAGAACCTCATGATTTATCAATTAAACGAACGTTCTATGCTATTGGGGATTACACATTTACATGCAAAACCTAAAATCCCTAATTGCAAAACCTAAAATCCTACATGCAAACCTAAAATTCCACATGCAAACCTAAAGTTCCACATGCAAAACCTAAAGTTTCCCATACCACAACTCATCCTAATTGACATCCAAATCGGAAATAACAGAGTTCAAACATACAAAAAATGTAGTAGGGCAAACCTTAGTTACACGGATTGATTGAAATGTGAAGTGGAGTAGGGTTTGCAATCTTCCAAGTAGGGATAGAGTGTTAGTGAGAGAGATGAAAATGAGAGAGTGTAGAGAGTGCTCGGTGAAAATTTTCCTCAGCAGAGTTGAAAAACAGAAAAGTTGTGTTTGGGCCAAAATGAGTGCCCTGCTGAGATTTTAATAAGTGCTGTCATGCAGCGCTCGCTGCT
This sequence comes from Lathyrus oleraceus, assembly GCF_024323335.1. Taxonomy (NCBI): domain Eukaryota; kingdom Viridiplantae; phylum Streptophyta; class Magnoliopsida; order Fabales; family Fabaceae; genus Lathyrus; species Lathyrus oleraceus. The sequence goes on from NC_066583.1 coordinate 199,945,255, forward strand.
GCTTCGCCTAGCGAGCAGCTAGCGAATCAGCTCGCTACTGCCTCGCCTAGCGAGCAGCAAGCGAGCATGACAGCAATTGCCTTTTCAAAGGCAGCAGATCAGGTTCATTCAGCTAGGTGTTAGCACTTCGAATCCCATCACAACACACAGAAAAAGCAGTAAATACTTACAATGTTGGGGTGCCTCCCAACAAGCGCTTGTTTAACGTCGGCTAAGCTCGACGGTGTGATGCTCACAGAGGAGCATCCAACGGAATTGCACAGCTCTCGCGATCCACATGACCGCCGAGATAAACTTTCAATCTTTGGCCATTCACGGTCCAACTATCTTTCTTGTCCATGTCTTCAATGACAATAGCCCCGTACTCCTTCACCTCTTTCACCCGAAATGGCCCGGACCATTTTGATTTCAACTTCCCGGGAAACAATTTCAACCTGGAGTTGAACAATAGGACCAATTGTCCGGGCACAAATTCTTTGCTTCGGAGCTTCTTGTCGTGGTACTTTTTTGCCTTTTCTTTGTACAACCAACTTGAGTGATATGCGGCATTGCGCATCTCTTCCAACTCAAGTAGTTGCACCTTCCTTTTGTCACCGGCCAACTCATTTTCAAAATTTAAATATTTCAGGGCCCACAAGGCTTTGTGCTCCAATTCAACCGGCAAATGGCAAGTTTTACCAAACACCAATTGAAAGGGAGTTAGGCCAATTGGAGCTTTAAAGGCGGTACGGTATGCCCATAACGCCTCATCCAATTTTTGGGACCACTCCTTTTTTGAATTAGACACAGTTTTTTCGAGAATTCTCTTAATCTCTCGATTAGAGACCTCCGCTTGCCCATTAGCCTGCGGGTGATACGGAGTTGTCACCCTATGTGATACACCGTAATGTTTTAAAATGTTTTCCAACGGTGCATTACAAAAGTGTGACCCTCCGTCACTTATCAACACTCGGGGGGTTCCGAAACGTGAAAATATGTTTTTCTTCAAAAAATTTATCACCGTTTTCGCGTCCGCCCGAGGTGAGGCAATCGCCTCAACCCACTTAGAAACGTAGTCTACTGCGACAAGCATATACTCGTTCCCATAAGAGGGTGGGAATGGTCCTACAAAATCGATGCCCCAAGAATCGAATACTTCGACTTCTTGGATATTTTGGAGAGGTATCTCATCTCTCTTACCAATTCCACCGCTTCTTTGGCAACTATCACAACTTTGCGCATGGGTGTGTGCGTCTTTGAAAATAGTGGGCCAATAAAATCCCGATTGGAGGATTTTAGTGGCCGTTCTCACCCCATTATAATGCCCGCCGTAAGGCGAGTTGCGACAATGCCAAAGGATGCTCTGCGCTTCATCGCCAGTAACGCATCTCCTTAATAGGTTATCACTACCCAACTTAAACAAGTACGGGTCATCCCAAACATAATACCTGGCATCCGACAAAAACTTCCTTTTTTGGTTCGAAGTTAGGTCGGGAGGCACAAAACCACTCGCCTTGTGGTTCGCAAAGTCTGCAAACCACGGCCTAACTTGAACTTTAAACAGTTTTTCATCAGGAAATTCTTCCCGGATTTCCTTCTCAGACGCTGTAACCTCCACATTCACTAAGCGGGATAAATGATCCGCCACCAAATTTTCCGACCCCTTCTTGTCTTTGATTTCCATATCAAATTCTTGTAACAAGAGGATCCAACGGATGAGCCTTTGCTTCGAATCCGGTTTGGTGAGCAGATATTTAATCGCCGTGTGGTCGGTATACACTACGACTTTAGACCCTATAAGATAAGATCTAAACTTTTCAAGCGCGTACACTATTGCAAGTAGTTCTTTCTCCGTGGTGGCATAGTTTATTTGAGCCTCGTTAAGAACCTTACTTGCATAATGTATCGCATGAAAATTTTTATCTTTTCTTTGGCTAAGTACCGCTCCAACTGCGTAGTCGCTCGCATCACACATTAGTTCAAAATTTTCATTCCAATTGGGAGCGACTATTATTGGAGCGGTAACCAATTTTTCTTTTAAAGTTTCGAAAGCTTGCAAACAATCATCGGTCAAGAGAAATACCTGGTCCTTAGCGAGCAAATTGCTCAAAGGCTTAGCCACCTTTGAGAAGTCCTTGATAAAGCGCCGATAGAACCCGACGTGCCCCAAAAAGCTACGGATGCCCTTCACATTCACCGGAGGAGGTAATTTTTCTATCACTTCAACCTTAGCTCTATCCACTTCAAGCCCCCTTCTAGAGACTTTGTGGCCTAGCACGATCCCCTCGGTCACCATGAAGTGACACTTCTCCCAGTTAAGCACCAAATTGGTCTTCACACATCTTTCCAACACCGTTTTCAAGTTCGCCAAGCATAGACTAAAAGACCCACCAAATACCGAGAAGTCATCCATGAAGACTTCCATTGTTTTCTCTATCAGATCGGCAAAAATGGCTTGCACACATCGTTGGAAAGTCGCCGGTGCATTGCACAGCCCAAAGGGCATTTTTCGGTATGCGAACACTCCAAACGGACACGTGAAAGCCGTCTTCTCATGATCGGCCGAGTCAACCGCAATTTGGTTGTACCCGGAGTAGCCGTCCAAAAAACAATAGTATTGTTGGCCCGAGAGTCTTTTGAGCATTTGATCCATGAATGGGAGTGGAAAATGGTCCTTTCGAGTCGCGGTATTCAACCGCCTATAATCAATACACATTCTCCACCCCGTTGCTACTTTAGTAGGGATCAATTCGTCCTTGTCATTTCGGATTACGGTAATTCCACCCTTCTTCGGAACCACGTGCATAGGACTAACCCACGGACTATCCGAGATCGGGTAAATCATCCCCGCATCCAACAGCTTTACAACTTCCTTTCGAACAACCTCCTTCATGGTAGGATTTAAGCGGCGTTGTGGTTGAGCTACCGGCTTGAAATCCTCTTCCATCAAAATCTTGTGCATACAATAGGAGGGACTAATTCCTTTTAGATCGGAAAGAGTCCAAACCATGGCTTCTTGATTTGTTTTTAGCACGGTGATCAGACGGGCTTCTTCTTCATTTGTCAAAAGGTTGCTTATGATGACCGGCTTTGCCTCGGTCTCATCTAGGAATACATACTTCAAAGTAGAGGGTAGTATTTTCAATTCAATAGGCACTTTTTCGTCCATAACCTCCTTCTTCAAGTCTTCTTCCTCTACTTCCCACGGTTGTAGGTCGTCTAAACTATCAAGTTCCTTTAAGCATTCCTCAAGAGCTAGCTCTTCTTCAACAGTGAAAACCTCCAATGAGTCGTCAAGAGCTAACTCCATAGGAGATATCTCATGAATATGCTTTGAAACTTCCAAAATAGCGTCTTCGATCACATCGATGCGAAAGCTATCATTTCTATCTTTTGAGTGCTTCATTGCTTCGAATAGATCGAATGTTACTTCCTAATTTTGGACTCTCACCTTCATTAAACCGTCATCAACATCTATCATCATTCGCGCGGTCTTCATGAATGGTCGGCCCAAGATGAGCGGAGCATCATCATCTTCCTCCATATTAATAACAATAAAATCGACCGGGAAAAAGAATTTGTCGACTTTAACCAAAACATCTTGGGCTACGCCATGAGGATGGGTTGTCGATTTATCCGCCAATTGCAACGTCATTCGGATGGACTTAATTTCTATGTTGCCAAGCCTCTTAATAATAGACAAAGGTATAAGATTAATGCTCGACCCCAAGTCAATTAGTCCTTTCCCGACATAGATATCGCCAATTTTAATCGGCAAAGTAACTCTTCCCGGATCAACCTCTTTTTTAGGAAGCGTCCTTTGAATAATTGCACTACAGCTCGCATCAAGGACGATGGTCTCCGGTTCCGTATACCTCCGCTTTTTTGTTAGTATGTCCTTCATGAATTTGGCATACTTGGGCATTTGCTCCAAAGCTTCGGCAAACGGAATGTTGATTTGTAGTTGTTTAAAAATATCCATGAACCGGGCGTAATGCCGTTCATTCTCCCTTTTGGACGGGGCATGAGGATAAGGGAGGTTTTGGATTGGAGTAGTGCTCACTACCTCCTTTCCCTTTGCAACTCTAGAACTCCTCCATCTAGGCTTTTTCACTTCCTCCCCCTTTACTTCATCACTCGTATTTTTCTCAATCTCCACACTTTTTTTCTTTTCAACTTCATCATTCTTTTCGTTATTTTCAACTTCTTCCTTTTCACTCCACTCCCCCACTTCACCATCAATATTTTCCTCCACTATTTCCTCCTCCTTTTCTTTCTCATCTCTTTTTTTATTCTCACTACTCAACTCCCTCCCACTTCTCGTCATGATCGCCTTACAATGTGCATTAGGATTTGTTTGCGTGTTTGCCGAAAAGGAAGGACCGGTTTGTTGTTCCGCGAGTTGCTTAGCAAGTTGCCCAACTTGAGTCTCGAGATTTTTTATGGCCGCGTCATTGCTCTTTTGGTTAGCCATTGACATTTGCATGAATTGCGTCAATGTCTCTTCCAATTTAGAAGTTACGACTGGCGGTTGTTGAGGTTGATAAGGATTTTGGGGAGGGTTTTGACGGCTAGAAGAACCACCTCCATAACCTTGGTTATGGTAATAGTTACTCCTAGGTTGGAACCCTTGGTTCCCTTGGTAATGTTGTTGTTGATTTTGAGGGTGCGATTGATAAGGTTGTTGTTGTTGTTGTTGTGGTCTCGGTTGGTAGTCCCTTTGGTTTGCCATGTAGTTTACATCTTCGAATCCCGGAGGTGGACAGAATCCAGTGTCATGCTCACCTTTACAAAGCTCACAACAAGCTATTTGTTTAGCTTTAGACGGTTCTCTCAACTCTTTAATTTGTTGCGTTAAGAGTTCCACTTGTTGTGAGATGAGCTTGTTTTGGGCAAGGATGGCATCGTTCGTCCCTAGCTCAAGCACTCCCGGCTTCTTCAAAGAGTTGCCTCGACTTTGACTCTGAAGATCATTTAGAGCCATTCGATTTATAATGTTTGTAGCTTCTTCGGCAGTTTTTGACAATAAAGAGCCACCCGAGGTAGCATCCAACAACGTCTTGCAATTTGGTTGAAGTCCATTTTTGAAGATATGGATTTGAGTCAATTCATCAAATCCATGCCCTTTACATTTCCGAAGCATGGACTTGAATCTTTCCCACGCTTCATTTAATGATTCATTGATTCCTTGTGAAAACACCGAGATGGCCGTCTTGGACTCCATGAACCGGTTATGGGAGAAGAATCTTTCGATGAATTTCTCTTCTAACACGTTCCAGTCTGTCATGACGGCTGGTGTTTGGTCTAAGTACCAATCTTTTGCTTTGCCGAGCAAAGCGTGGGGAAATAATCTTCTGAATAACGGGAGCTCCTGAGCCTGATCCACTCCGGCCGCCAATGTTATCTCATAAAATTTTGTGAGAAAAGCAAAGGGATCTTCATGGTCCATTCCGGTGAATGGACTTCCATATAATAAATTGAGAGTTCCCGTTTTCATCTCAGCTTGCCTTCCCGTGTGGTTGGCAAACTGAGCGGTGTTTCTTGGACTGTTTATGTATGGAGTAGAAATAGGTGGTGGTGGTGGCTCCATGTTAGGTATGAATGGTGGTGGATTTGTGGTAGAAGAACTTTCTCCTTGCTCTTGACGTTGTCTAGCCTGTTGCCTCCTACGTCTCGTTTTGCTATTGTTCCTCCTTGCGGTTCTTTCGATCTCAGGATCAAAAAGAAGTTCGTCCACAGGGATTTGCCCTCGCATAAAACGTAAGCTGCACACTAAACCAAACAAATTACAAGCACAAGTCAAAAATTCAAAAGCTAAAAATTAAGCAACCATTGCGATGCTCGCAATATCAATTTACAATCCCCGGCAACGGCGCCATTTTGTTAGTTGTAATTTTAAGTGTCGGGTTTTTGTTATCGTATCCACAGGGATTGTAAGATATCACCGCCGTTCGATGGTTGTATTAATCTTAGCTTAAGTAACAACAGGGTTTTGGTGTTTGTCACGTTATCTTGCATAAAAAGGTAATACAATGCGGTAAAAGTTATGGTTTGAATATTTGAGAAATATTGCCAAAGTTAGGGTTCAACGATCACTTTGCATGTATTTGTTCGGTCAACAATATTATAAACTCCTTTAGATGATAAATTATTTCACAAAGTCCTCCCAATGTGTTTCTCTCGAACACACATTGTGAGTTTTCCCATTTTGATCGATTGTTTATCTCTAACACAACCTATCAAAATGACAACTTTTTGGTTCAACCTTATGGTGAACAAAATCATTCATTACTATCTCTAGCTAACAAACAAGATTGGATGAAAACCTAGGTTAAGAGTTGGTAAACATCTCTCGATCATAAACCAACACAAAGAGTTTTGAATAAGAATAAAGTTTTCATCATATATTCACCATTAAAGAGTTTACACATGAAGATCCTTACATTTACACACAAAGCTAATGATCGTCTACATCTAACCTTGACAAATGGAGGACTTAGCTACTCATTTTCATGGTAGCTTGGTCGGCAAGTTTCGGAAGAAGGTTGATTAACATCCGAGTCGAATAATCGAGATTGGATGGGAATCCACCTTCTTTTTGTAAAAGATGGTTAAGAGATGAAGAGAAATGAAATTTAGGGCACAAAAGCTTCTAAGAACAATGCTGTAAAAATCTGGAAAAAGTACAAAGTATGGAAAAATGAAGTAAAACTAGGTATGGCTCTCAAAAGTGGCACTTGCTACTTATAGAGCTGTACTGGGCTGTCATGCTCGCTAGGCGAGCAGAATGGCTCGCCTAGCGAGGGTCTAATTGAGGCACCAGAGGCACCTGCGCCCAGAGAAACAACCTATCTCAGACTGTCATGTTCGCCTAGCGAACAAAACCTTCGCCTAGCGAAGGGCACGCTTCAACCCTCGCTCCAGCGAGGTTGAGAGGTTTGGCTACTGGAATGCTCGCTGGGAACTCGCTAGAGCCTCGCCTAGCGAGTGAGTGCTGACTGCGTTTTTCACCAAGTCTGGAAGCGTTCGCTGCAACGTTCGCTGGAAGCTCGCCTAGCGAGTTTGGTCATGTTTGCCACTGTAAAATCCTGGAGCATTTCGCTGGAACCTCGCTAGCCGCTCGCCTAGCGAGTGCTTCGCCACAGACCTCGCCTAGCGAGCAGGCTGTTGAATGCAAGTTCTCTTTGGTTCCTTTGCCAACTTTCTTGTGTCTTTGTTTTCAATTATTTCATGCCTTCTTCCTGCACAATAACACACAAATCAAAGGTACCAAGATCGTTTATCAATGTATTGCATTTCATCTAAAACAAAGGTGGTTTCGACATTTTAGCAAGGAAATAGAGTGAAAGATGCCCATATATGATAGCTCAAATAAGCACTTTTGGGCATCTAACAGTGGGTTAGAATAGGTTTTGAGCCTTATATTCTTTCTTTTTGAAATCGTGAACCAGACCACATTACAATCCTCAAAAGACCTAATTGAAGCAGGGTCTGTTTCGAAAGCATACTATGGCAAGATTGCGTTAAGTTGACTCCTAAAGATTTACTTGTCATCTGTATTGATACTGATATGAAATTCTAACCAGTGATTCGTTCACTAGATTTCATAATCTTAATGAACACACTTGAGTTTCAAAACTTGCATGAGCATGACATTACGATTATCATTCTTAAAATGAGCATTGTACATTTGAGCAGTCATTTGACATCAAGGAAGATTACACAATGGGAAAGTTGATCAAATTCCTGATATCCCATAGCTCAGATCTCTTCAAGAGTCAATCAATCTGGGGCAACCACGTCGAGATTCTACAAATCTCTCTGAATCAGCCAGATAGGGGAAACGTTACTTCAAGGCTCATATTGGGGCAGGCCACCTCAAGAGCATGAGAAATGAATCACGCCCAAGATGGTTAATCAAGGGAATACATTTTTAAGACGATGGGGCAAGCCAGTTTGAGATACTCAGATGATGGGACTACTCCATAACTGGTAACTGGGGTAGTTGGTGCAGATATTCAGTATATTGGGACAGAGGCAGGCTACGCATGTACAAGCTCTCTCCATGTTTCAAACATAATCCAGAGGTGTTACAATAACTGTTCAACTTTAAGTAAGTGTCAGAGAATCACGTATGGATGATCCCATATCCTAGCCCAAAGTTCCCACCCCCCTCTATATGAACATTTGGCTTAACCATTGCATAAATCATCATCATGTATAAATCATGTCGCTTCACTCATGCATATCATTCATATACCATAACATGAAGCCTTGTATGCAAATCATCAAAATCAAAGCCCAGTATTTTATTGGCATCTTCAAATCTCAAATTTTCCTGATACCTTTTAAAATCGGTCGATTTGACATTTCTTTCAAAATCCAACTTGCTTGGCATCTTTTAAAACCCAATTTGCTTGGTGCCTTTTTCCAATCTTTAGGGTTGATGACCTTTTGTTTCCTACCTTTAGGGTTGATGATCCTTTTTTTTCCAACCTTCGTGGTTGTTGAATCTTTTTCCAACCTTTAGGGTTGATGATCCTTTGTTTCCAACCTTCGTGGTTGTTGAGCTTTTTCTAACCTTTGGGGTTGATAACCATTTTCCGACTTTTAGAGTTGTTGATCTTTTGTTTCCAACCTTCATGGTTGATGAGCATTTTTTCAACCTTCATGGTTGATAACCTCTTTTTCCAACCTTTAGGGTTGATGTTCCTTTGTTGCCATCATTCGTGGTTGTTGAACCTCTTTCCGACCTTCATGGTTGATGGAATTTTTTCAATCTACATGATTGAAGAAATTTCTTCCAATATTCAAGGTTGATGACATTTTCTTTTTCAAAACCTCCGTGTTTGACTTTGTTTCCAGTTTTTGAAATGATGATTCATTTTGAAACCCATTGTCTGTAAGGGTATTCCAGAATTTTCATACTTAAGCTTATGGGCTCCCTGATTAGCATGCATGGCCGCATGTTTCATAAAATGGGAAAAGATACACTACATCATGCATATCATGATCTACATTTGCCATTAACATCCACATAATACATCAATAAATTCCTAGCAGATGAACCTGTAAAAGTCAAACTGCCATCCATATATCCCATTTTATTATTCTCAAACAGGCAAAATTTGACACTTCGATATTTAATCCACTCATACCTTGAATACCTAAAAAGCTCTCACAATTCAACCATCTAGGTCTAAGTAGATTAAATAGGAGCAGATATCATACCCCAAAATTTGCCCTACCTTTTGTAGTTTTTGTCTGGCTTATTTCCAATTGCATGTGCATATTCATCCACCATAGCACATTCATTCACAATTGTATTTTAAAAATAAACATCATTAGTTCAAAGGTTTTCTTAAGGTGGTATTGAAACAACAATATTGGTTGGTTCGTTCCTTATGGATCAAGTCACGTGGTACTCCAATCTGTGGTATACGTTGGTAGTTGTATTGATTTCATTAGGACATTGGATATTAGAGCTACTATGAGCTATCTTGATCTATGATTTATTCGATTCATGGAACAACTGTTCATTCAAGTTAAAGGAATCAGATTCAAGATTTGTTCAAATTTACTCAAGTACAAAACGCAGCTCAAACAGCTGTTACAGTACAAAATGTTCAAAAGGCCAAAATCAACAAGTATATCCGTATTCCACCTCTTGAGTTTCTACAGAACACCCAAGTGTCAGAGTCGTGAATGCCATGCTCCGTGTCATTAACCAACACCAATCCTTGATCAATCCTGCAAAATCACACACAAGAAAAAAGGCCAAGTCATTATGCCTCACACATGAGCCCATGCATCAAAACAAAGGAAAAACCATTTTTATGTGATGGTAATCGATTACCATGTTTTGGGTAATTGATTACCCTGCTTCCAATAGCCAAAAAAACCAGTTTTTTCATGATGGTAATCAATTACCATGTATAGGGTAATCGATTACACCTGGGACAGTATCCAAAATACTGCATTTTTCAACAATAAAGTAGTTTCCTTTGCACTCTAAACCAGTTCCAATGCATACATCAATACACATAACAACTTTCACTCATTTATGCAACAATTAACAATAGCATTCATACATTAAACCAAGTATTCCCAACATTTAAAATCATCAACTTTAAGTTATTCTAACATCCCCCAACTGTCATAACAGTCCCAACTGACATTTAACAGAAAATCTAACAATGTTAACATCACTAACCAACTTGTTCATTTAATCACTTAACCATCACGGCTGCCCTAACTTCCAACTTCCGCCGCCCAAAAAACTGACCGAAATAATTGGAGTTTGCATCTATATAAACTCATCACTCTTATCAAATCAGGGGGTAATGATCAAAATCAGAATCACTCTCAAATTACTGATTGCAAATTCAACTTTTCTCCTCTCACTTCATCTTCTCCAATTCATCTCCCTACACCAAAGCTCAAATCACCATTGGAGCAAGCTTCACATTGAAGTTTGTTATCAATTAAGCTAAACCTCTTGCATTCAACATTATTCCTACATTCATATAATCAACATCAACAACAATAATTCAATTCAAAAAATTTCAGAGTCGATTCTTGAAGAGTAGGAGTTCATAGTAGAAGTATAAGATTAAAGGTTCAAAGTAGCATACCTCTATTTTTCACTTCACCTTCTTCATCTCCAACACTAAATTCCAAGAACAAAGCTTCGTTCTTGCGGGTCGGTGAATTTTCATCCTTGCTTATTTGATGAATTTTGGATTCCACAATATAGCTTATGTAGTGGAGAATCAAAACCCCAAGGTTTGATGGTTTGATTCTCCTCCATCCCCATTTAATTTCAGATTTTGTACATAGGGTTCTTGACTTCAATGGCTCAATTTCCATAATTGATTAACTTTTAGTTAGAATAGATGAGAGATTAGGATATAGGAGGTTGAGAGGAGTAAGAAAATAGTGTTTTTTCTTGATTTCGGCCAACTCCGCCGCCTCCGGTACCGAAGCTCCGGTGGTGGTTCCCTTTTGACATGAAAAATTGAACTTGGTGTGTTGAGATGATCAATTATTATTGCTGAATTTTTCTCTCATTTCCTTTGCAAATTCTGTTGGGCTTAGCCATTAAGCCCAATATTTTTCTTTCCACACCCCTATTTTCTTAGCAACATACTTGCTGAACCCAACTACATTTCTTTGTATTTGAGCTTATTTTATTGGGCTCAAAGCCTTTATTGTTGAATTCTGCACTCTATGTTCAGGTTCTGCACCTCTTTCCAATCCCTTTTTGCCTTATTAATTATGGATAATTAGGAGCTCAATTAGGATTGACATGTTCATAATCTTGTAGAATTTAATTAGGTTTAGATCCGAATTTTAATTAAGATTAATTATTGGAATGATTAATTTTAATTCTAGTTTAATTCCTTAATTGTTTATATGAATTTGACCATTCTAACCCTAGGGTTTTAGTAGTAAAATTCATGTTCCCTTAGGATTAGGAATAAATTTAGATTAACTAACCATTTCAGTCAAGTTAATTTTCATAAATAGTTGATTAATTTGCCTTTAACCTTGGCATGATCCCTTAATTCAGGGATTTAATTTGATTTTTCTAACTTTTATCATAATGGATTAATTCAATAGGGCTTACTATTGTACATAACTCAACTATTATTTTAATCCCATTGATTAGTATTGACCAAAGGCCACTTTGGTCAACCAAATCCTTTTTAATTATGTTGTAAGCCCTAAGCCTATTCAAGTTATCAAAAGACCCTTAATCACTTAATATGGTAAGTTCATTGGGCTCAAGCTATTATGGATATGCTGGATGTCTAGAGCTCAAGACCTCAAGGTTCAAATACAAGATCAAGACTTTAATTCAACATCAATCAAGAATAGCTAGCAAAGTGGTCTACTTCTCAAGCACTGCAAAGGTATCAACACTTGTCGATCATAGTTCAAAGTGTGTGGCACGAGCCTTAAGTAATAAATAAGGAATGAGATTGGAGAACTCCATTAAATCATTCTGAATATATATGGGTACGGGACGCTTGACCCAGTTGCTCATTGTATTCACCTCTATTCATAGACTTTAGCATAATTTGAATTACATGATTGTCAAGTCTTCTTCTACAACAAGTGGCACTACCTCAAGGATCTTATGTCAGCAACTTGTTAATTTTGATTCGAGTTGCGCGCTATGAGCCTTAAAAAACAAAGAATGACGAGAGTGGAGAATTCCTATCCTTGTCTAGAATATCCTTGGGTAGGGGACGCATGACCCAATTGCTTAAGGTATTCACCCTTGTTCATAGACTTTAGTGCAATTTGAATCACTCAATTGACAAGTTTTCTTCTTCAAGCAAGTATGAAGCTTACAACACTTCAATAATGGAGTATCTTTTGCTATTGGCAATACATTCCTCTCCTTGTAAGGTGATAAACCTTGGCACTTGTTCTTTGCCTTGAGATTCATGGACTCTGGCAATTGTTCCTTGCCTTGTAAGGTGTTAAACCTTGGCTATTCAATTCAGTTCTTTGCCTTGAGAGTCATGGACTCTGGCATCAGATTCTCTTTGCCTTGTAAGGTGATAAACCTTGACAATTCAATTCAATTACTCGCCTTTTAAGGTGTTAAACCTTGGCTATTTGATTTAGTTCTTTGCCTTGAGAGTCATGGACTCTGGCATATGTTTCTCTTTGCCTTGAAAGGTGATAAACCATGGTTATTCAATTCCTTGACATCATCAATTATAAACTCTGGTAGTGACTCCTTACCTAGTAGGTTATTAACATTGGCACTCCTTTTTCTACCTATAAGGGTAGTGTACCCTGACAAATCAATCCCATCCCCATTTGTTTTCAGCCGTGGTAGGCTGAACTACGATTGTTCTAATTTTCTCATTGCACGATGAGAATACGTAGGCACGAGGGTTCGATTCCTCCACGAGCATACTTATTTATTATTCTTCCTTCCACCTTAGGGAACCATTAATATCTTTCATGATCCATTATCTACCTTCGATCATAAACCGTTCACCTAATGACGTATTGTTTCTTTGAAACCAAAACACAATTTTCTTTGGGATATCCATATGTACCCTTTTAGGACCATATAGTGACGAATTTGCATTTGTACCTAGAGTTGTTTGGATCGTCCCCAGACATTTAATTCTCCTTTTTCGGCCCAACCATACAGGGATACCATGCCATAGGCCTCTCACTTGTGGATTGTTCCACCTCTATTCTATGGTATAAATTCCATTTCTCTGATGGATTCCAATATACACCATTGCATTTGGTTTCAAATTACGCTTCTTCAGTCACTTGTTATCAAAACTTCAATTTTGTGACTTTGGTCACTTCATTCCATTCATCTCCATGATGCATTCATATACTACCTTCTTTCAATTCATGTGATATACCCTATTCTTTGAGCCAAATACAATATCTATTTGTGCTCCATTTTGTATCTCTTTGTGAACCAAGAGTTTTTTGTACTATGAAACCAAACACTTAATTCCTTTCTTTTCGGTTGCTCCAATACAGTGATACCATACCGTAGGCCTCTCACTTGTTGGTTTGTACTTGTTTACTCTTGGGTTCATATTTTACCCCTTGTTGGAGTTCAAACTGTTGGAGAATTTCCATCCAAGGTGCAGCGGAATTTAAAAATTTCTCCATTTAGTGATCCTTACGAATGGGCATGATCAGTGATAGAATCGTTACCTCTTGTGGCGATTCAAACCTTTGGTGCAGATCTCTGATAATGATCAAAACCTTTGATACAGATCCACAGGGCGATCACGAACGTTAAACGATGACAACGTCTCTACTCAGTCCACACGAACGGATTCCTTCAATCGCAGTGCTAGCTGTTATGAATGAAGGCTTTGAGTGAGAGAGAGATACGAAATTCCAACTCTTCGGTTGTGTTGTCTGTCTCAGTGAGTTGCAATGCTTCTACCCAAGGGGTTCTATTTATAGAACCACTTATGTGGGCTTCAAGCCAAAAAGCCCACTTAAGTGCATTTTGGCTCATATCTCATAATATGCCAAAATCACTTAAGTATTTGGTACCTTACCATATTTCGTATTCTACTTAAGTACACCGTACCTTACGATGTTCCTTAATTATTCTATCTCTCATCAATCCGTCCTTTGTGTGTGACCCTATAGGTTTTCGCGACGTTGGCAATTATATTAAATCACGCATTTAACATAATAAACAGTGAGCGGTATCTAGCAACACATCACTGCTACCCAAGTCACGAAAATGTCATGTGATCTGACAAAACCTCCTGTGATAATAATTATGTGTATAATTACCCCTTTGCCCTTATGTCTATATTGAACACAAGGTATAGACCGTGTCACCCTTGTCCAGTTCAATATTGGGCCCATAGACATTTATCCTGTTACGCAGGATTGGCAAATTCCATCTAGGACACTCATGTCCCTCAGCATGCTTCGTGGAGTACCCATCAACTGTCTTTATGGTTATCCAGTTACGGACAACGTTGGATCAGCAATAAAGCACCCGACTCTACATCTAGGATCCATAGTGGTTTCAGGTCGAAGAGTGGTATACACTATTATCACCATGTGAATAACTTATGACACTTTGCATAACTTTCTATATAGTATTCTCATAGCGGGTCAATCCGGTATAAATATTACTCCTAATATTCATACCTATGTTTAAGACTTGATAACTCTTTATCCATGATCCATGAGATGTGATCATCAGTCTACAAACATAATAGTCTTAATGCTTTAATGTTATCCCACTCCACATTAAAGCTCGACTACGGATACTTTAAGAACAATGCCCTTATGTTTAATGTGTTCTCATGATTAAGTCACACTTAATACATTAAATGGACTATCTATTCTAGGGACTTTATTAATCAACCATAATAAAGAAAATGCCTTTTATTATTAATAAATAATTCGATACAAGTACCAAAAGTATTGGCCTCTAGGGCTTACACCAACAATCTCCCACTAGCACTAGAGCCAATCAGGCATACCCCGTATGCCCATTGATCTAGTATGGCCATCATGCTTCTGCTGCCCAAGAGGCTTTGTCAGTGGGTCGACTATATTGTCAAGTGTAGGTACTTTACATATTTTCGCACAACGCCTAAGTATGTGTTTGGATCGTTGGTGAGATCTAGGCTCCTTAGCTTGTGCGATAACACCATTGTTATCATAATAGAGACCAATGGGATCCACAATGCTAGGGACTATGCCAAGTTTATTGATCCAAACAGCTTCCTTTGCTGCACTTAAGGCAGCAATATACTCGGCCTCAGTTGTAGAATCAGCAACTGCATCTTGCGTTGAACTTTTCAAGCTCACAGTGCCACCATTTAAGCAAAACACATAACCAGATTGGAATCATTCATATTAAAGCGTCTCAGCACTTTGTCTATGTATGTACTCTGACTTAAGCAGTTTTGTGATCTATCTATATAGATTATGATTCCTAATATATAGGCTGCTTCACCTAGGTCCTTCATAGAAAAGCATTTCCCCAACCAAGACTTTACTTGTTGCAGGGTAGGGATATCGATTCCAATGAGTAATATGTCATCTATATATAATACCAGGAATACGATCATGCTCCCACTAACCTTCTTGTAGACATAAGGCTCATCTTCGTTCTTGATGAATCCATACAGTTTTACTGTTTCATCAGAACGAAGATTCCATGAGTAGGTCATAGGCTCATCTTGATCCATGAGTAATACATCACCTTGATCAGATATCCATATATCTCAGGTAGGTGACGTATCATGCCTGACCTACGCTGGTCTTGTTCTACTTGAGTAGGTTGCTCTTACACAACTACTTGTGTTTCCTGCTCTAATTCCTCCATAGGTGTATCGATACTTTATGATTCTTGAATTTCTTCAAGTTCTACTTTCCTCCCACTGATTCCTTTGGAAATAAAATCCCTTTCTAGGAAAACTCAAGTTCGAGCGACAAACATTTTGCCCTCAGAAGGATTGTAGAAGTACCATCCTCTTGTTTCTTTAGGATACCCCACAAATAAGAATTTGTCAGATTTGGGCTCAAGCTTAGTTGAAATTTGTCGTTTCACATAAACTTCGCAACCCCAAATCTTCATGTAAGACATATGTGGTTTCTTACCACTCCATATCTCATATGGTGTCTTTTCAACCTTTTGGATGGAACACGGTTAAGTGTGTAAGCTGATGTCAATGGTGTATGTCCTTAAAAGGGGTTTGGAAGATTGGTGTGACTCATCATGGATCGGACCATGTCCAACAGGGTTCGATTTCTTCTCTCAGATACACCCTTCCATTGGGATGTGCCAGGAGGAGTAAGTTGGGATAGGATCCCACACTCTTTCAGATGGTCATCAAACTCTAGGATTAAATACTCACCACTTCGATCTGATCGAAGAGTTTTAATATTCTTACCTAGTTGGTTTTAACTCGTTAGGTTTCACCCTTTTGTATTAATGTTATTAATAGGCATTTCAAGATCAAGGACATATAGTCCATTGTTCATTTGTGCAGTAGCATAGAATATATCATTCAAATAAATTGAGCAACAATTGTTCTTTATTATAAATGAAAAACCAAACTTGTCCAAACAAGCAATGGAAATAATATTCCTGCTAATTGCAGGTACATAATAACAGTTCTCTAACTGAATTATTAAACCACTAGGTAAAGTCAATACAAAAGTTCCTACGGCTAAAGCAGCAACCTTTGCTCCATAGCCAACTCGTAGGTCGACTTTACCTTTTGCCAAATCTCTACTCCTTTTTAGTTCCTGCACATTTGTACAAATGTGAGAACTGCATCCAGTATCTAATACCCATGATGCATAAGTAGATAAATTAATAACAAAAATACCTGAAGTTGAAGTCTCTACTCCATTCTTCTTATCTTCCAGGTACTTTGGGCAGTTCCTCTTCCAGTGTCCGGTCTTACCGCAATGGAAGCAGGTGCCTTCTTTTGCTATGCCTCCACTAGGCTTCAAAGCAGCAGTGGGTCTGGGATTGGCAACTTCCTTTCCCTTCCCCTTATCACTCTGCTTAGTGGGCCTTTTGTTCTGTCTTTTTCCATTTCCGATCATCAGAATGGACTTCCCTTTTGACTTCAGACTCTGCTCGGCAGTTCTTAACATGGCGAGCAGTTCAGGAAGAGATTTGTCCATATCAATCATATTGAAATTTAGGACAAATTGACTGAAACTATCTGGCAACGATTGCAAGATCAAATCAGTTGCAAGTTCCTTTTCGAGGGGAAAACTCAATCTCTCAAGGTTTTCCACATACCCAATCATCTTGAGTACATGGGGACCTACAGGGGCTCCCTCAGCTAACTTGCTTCGGAAAAGGGCTTTTGAAACTTCAAACCTCTCATGCCTTGCTTGCTCTTGATAGAGCAACTTCAGGTGTTCGATCATATCGAACGCTGACATGTTCTCATGTTGCTTTTGCAATTCTGAGTTCATGGTAGCCAGCATGAAACAAGCAGTTTCATTGGCATCATCGACATGCTTCTTATAAGCATCTCTTTCTGCCTTATGTGCAGAACTAGGAGGTTCCTCTTCAGGAACAGGTGTCTCCAAGACATACAGCTTTTTATCATGTTTGAGGACAATCCTCAGGTTTCGGTGCCAATCCAAAAAATTTGTCGCAGACAATTTTTCCTTATCAAGGATTGATCGCAGGATGTTGTTAGAGGTGTTTGCTGTCATGGTAATCTACATAAGGATTAATGAAAATATAAGTATCATTGACATATTCAATTAGGCCTTTAATTAAATATGCTCCCACTATTTTACTCAAAACAAATGACCCTCATCATTTGATTCGGAAAATCCCGTTGGAAGATTTTCTAGTGGATCGAGATCCATATTTCACTTCGTTCTAAGTCCGCGTAGGCGGATTACACAAAACTAGGTTATTTAGGTAGGAACTCCTTCCAATTGTATCTCATACAACTCTCGAAAATTTCAGTTGGGTGAATAACTCCTTATTCCAATCCATCATATGGATTATTCCCAACTCTTGCTTCTAAACATATATAAGAAAATTATAATCAAGTTTGACTCATCGTTTTAGCAGTTGGATATTACAATTATCCCATCGCATCTTAACTAATACAAAACATGCACCTCGCGTAGGCGAAACCTACATTATTCGATACCAGTCTTGATGAGTGCTAAAACTTGGAAAGCAAACATATATAATATTCTCATAATTTGTTTAGTTAAGTTTGACCCATTGTTTTAACAGTTGGATATTACAATTATCCCATCGCACCTTACTAATATATAGATCATGCACCTCGCGTAGGCGAAACCTACATTATCCATTACTAGTCTTGATGAGTGTTAAAACTTGGAAAGCATAAACTTAATATTTAATTTGAGGGAATTGCAATTTTTCTGATCTCACCGGCTTGTTTATCATATAAACCGTCTCTCATATGCATCAACATACATTCACATGCATCAACATACATACATACATAATGAAACAGTTATGGCCCCTAGCGCAATTGTTCTCCCAAGCCAATGAGAGAACCTAAGCTAACCTACAACGATCTAAGCTTCTCCAAGCAAGATCTTCAAGGTTGTCCTCCTTTGGCACCGACTTCTTTGCTTTCTTCATATCATTATATTACATGAAAGAAACTCGTTTTACATACGAGGGAGTGAGATGAGAAAAGAAGTTACATTTGGGAGATTAAGAGAGAGGCACGACACGCAGGTCGTATTTTAAAAACCCAAAACAAAACAAAGGAAAACTAAGGCCATAACCGATCACCACAAGACAATAATAAACACTTTATTATTATTATTATTAATTCCTTTAATTAACTAAAATCAAATTAAATTTCGACGACCGATCACACTATGCAGAGTTAGCCGGGGGTCCGCTGCCCGGACAGGGGTCAAGGGGGCAGCGCCCCTGCTCGAAAATTTTAATGAACAATTCATTTAAAATTGACGTCGTTTTTCGTATCAACACTTGATACTTCAAAGCACTTTTTCTAGCTGAACGGGTGAATTTTTCCTTGCGTTAACCGGTTAACCATATGTGTTAACCGGTTAACACTGTTTGAAAACTTTTAGAAAATTCTTTTCTGCCTTGCGTTAACCGGTTAACCATATGCGTTAACCGGTTAACACTGTTTGAAAATGTCTTGGAAAACTGTTTTCCGCCTTGTGTTAACCGGTTAACCAAATGCGTTAACCGGTTAACACTGTTTGAAAATCTCAAAAAATTTATTTCGCATTGCGTTAACCGGTTAACCATATGCGTTAACCGGTTAACACTGTTCCAAAAATGTTTAGAAGGATGTATTCAGTTTCTCGTTAACCGGTTAACCCTATGCGTTAACCGGTTAACACTGTTCGAAAAAGTGTTTAGAAAGCACAACTCTTGTGCAGTCAAACCCCAATCGCATAACTCTCTGACAACACAACCCTTGTGCCGTCACTAACCCTGATGCACCAATTTCAGACCGTCAAACACATCTCGATTGTTAATTCAGTATGATTGATCAACACGTCATTGCTTCACCATACTAATGTCGGATCAAGAAGCAAACGACCATTGATCGCTCAAAGGAAAACAATCATTAAGGGTTTGAATGAACGAAACGAGAACACTATATCATATATAATGTATTTTGCATCAGGATTACATATATCACATATATGTAACTTGATCGATCTCAATTTAACCTTTGATTCATTCTGTCATTAATAATATTATTACAGAACAAAAACAGTTATCAGATTCATGGTTTCGTAAGTGGCTCTGATACCACTGTTGGAGAATTGCCATCCAAGGCGCAGCGGAATTTAAAAATTTCTCCATTTAGTGATCCTTACGAATGGGCATGATCAGTGATAGAATCGTTACCTCTTGTGGCGATTCAAACCTTTGGTGCAGATCTCTGATAATGATCAAAACCTTTGATACAGATCCACGGGGCGATCACGAAGGTTGAACGGTGACAACGTCTCTACTCAGTCCACACGAACGGATTCCTTCAATCGCAGTGCTAGCTGTTATGAATGAAGGCTTTGAGTGAGAGAGAGATACGAAATTCCAACTCTTCAATTGTGTTGTCTGTCTCAGTTAGTTAAAATGCTTCTACCCAAGGGGTTCTATTTATAAAACCACTTATGTGGGCTTCAAGCCAAAAAGCCCACTTAAGTGCATTTTGGCCCATATCTCATAATATGCCAAAATCACTTAAGTATTTAGTACCTTACCATATTTCGTATTCTACTTAAGTACACCGTATCTTACGATGTTCCTTAATTATTCTATCTCTCATCAATCCGTCCTTTGTGTGTGACCCTATAGGTTTTCGCGACGTTGGCAATTATATTAAATCACGCATTTAACATAATAAACAGTGAGCGGTATCTAGCAACACATCACTACTACCAAAGTCACGAAAATGTCATGTGATCTGACAAAACCTCCTGTGATAATAATTATGTGTATAATTACCCCTTTGCCCTTATGTCTATATTGAACACAAGGTATAGACCGTGTCACCCTTGTCCAGTTCAATATTGGGCCCATAGACATTTATCCTGTTACGCAGGATTGACAAATTTCATCTAGGACACTCATGTCCCTCAGCATGCTTCGTGGAGTACCCATCAACTGTCTTTATGGTTATCCAGTTACGGACAATGTTGGATCAGCAATAAAGCACTCGACTCTACATCTAGGATCCATAGTGGTTTCAGGTCGAAGAGTGGTATACACTATTATCACCATGAGAATAACTTATGACACTTTGCATAACTTTCTATATAGTATTCTCATAACGGGTCAATCCGGTATAAATATTACTCCTAATATTCATACCTATGTTTAAGACTTGATAACTCTTTATCCATGATCCATGAGATGTGATCATCAGTCTACAAACATAATAGTCTTAATGCTTTAATGTTATCCCACTTCACATTAAAGCTCGACTACGGATACTTTAAGAACAATGCCCTTATGTTTAATGTGTTCTCATGATTAAGTCACACTTAATACATTAAACGGACTATCTATTCTAGGGACTTTATTAATCAACCATAATAAAGAAAATGCCTTTTATTATTAATAAATAATTCGATACAAGTACCAAAAGTATTGGCCTCTAGGGCTTACACCAACACAAACAACACAATCCTTTGGTTTAGACCATACCTTGATCACAACTTCTTTCACCTCCCATCAATAGTTCTTTGAACTACGGAGCTTTGAATTACTCATTTCACTATGAGGATACGTAGGCATGAGGGCCCCAATCCTCACCGAGCACTTTATCTATTTCTTTTCCTATTTCCATTCTTTGCGAGTAATCTTTAGATATAACTACTCATTCGAGCAAGAACAATCAAAATGGTTCCCATGGAGTACCATGGATGTTATGAGTGTTCATACCTTCCCCTTGCAAAACCGACTTCCTTACCCAACATATGTCTTTCCGTTAGGTTTTATTGATGTTTTCCCTTTCCTTCAGGAATAAATAAAATTTGGTGGAGACTCTGTTGTATGTTCGAGCGTGTAATGTGTTAGGGTATATTTCCGCTAACTTTAGCTGGCAACTCAGTTGGGGATGCTTCGTTGCTTGGAGTACTTCCTAGTCTCTAAAAGGAGTCGAGCCTAGTTTTAATTTATTTCTTAGCTTGCTTAGGGTGTTTATCTTTGCGCTTTACTCACTTTATCATTATATTCATTTGCTTTATATTATGGATATCTATATATGTTGTTGTTGGGTTTGGGTTGATACTACATGAGCGAAGCTCTATACCCGAGCTTAGTATATATACAAGATAGATTCATGGATAGTCGTGTACACCTGTGTTTCACACGTTGGGTTGTCACGAGAGCCATACCCAGACTAGATTCACTTGGAAGTACTTTTGTTCTGTGAGCATTCACTACGACAGGGTATTTTCATTTCGAGAGTCGATGACTTTGGGAGACCTTCTAAGGACCACCTTGGAGCATATTCCATACATGTGAGGGGGATATGGGTTTTTCTGCAGGAAACCATAGACTCTACATACCTTTATTCTCATGGACGTCGGACCTTTGATCTTGCATCGGTCAGTAGGCGTAGATTATCCGAATTGTTTTATGTCGTTAACATACATTATTGCATATCATTATTGCATTGTTGTATACATGCCGAAGTTTTGACCCTGGATTATTATGCCATCAATGCTTTGAATCTATGGATGTTGCTTAATTATTTGCATTTCATCCCCAACATATGCATCCATGCATTTGTATCTCATGATCATTAACCAGAAAAAGCTTACCTTATCCTTTCTCCAGTCAGAAACACGATGACTCTTTGACACCAGTACTTCATAAGAGCTAACAAGTCCATAATAATGGTAGATATGGAACAAGAGAATGCTACCTATAGGGAAACCTTGGCTCAGTTCCAAGGCAAAATAGACACCTTCCAAGGTAACATGAACACCATATTGTAGTACATTCAAGCTCAAAAGGCCACTACCTCTCATGTTACTGCTGTAACACCCCAAAATTTGCCCTCCTCATTCATGCATTCACTTTTTAGGTCATTTAGCATTTCATACCACATTGCATCATGTCAATCGGAATTAACTCCAAGAAGCTCGGACATCATCCAGGACACTTTGTGGGTTCTACTTAGACGATCAGTCAACACAAGGAAAAGGCTTGAGGTACTACCAACCGGGCCAGATAGGGCCTATTCACCGTGCAAATCGCCAGGCTGGAAGAAGCAAGAATCTGCTGCTGAGCTGTCATGCTCGCTAGGCGAGAAGACGCTTCGCCTAGCGAAGAGCACTGTCATGCTCGCTGGGCGAGCAGATCCTTCGCTAGGCGAAGGGCGCGCATTTCAGAAAAATATCAGAAAGCTTTGGGCTTGAGCTGACCTCATTTGAGCCCACTACCCACGAAAATCAGTCTATAAATACTGAAGTTTCAGTAGAGGAAAACACACTTGGAGTTACACTGGGAGATTCACTGGAGAAAGATTTTGAGAGAAGGAAACCTAGGAACTACTCTGCAGCGACCTTCAGGCAGCCCTGAGAAGTTCACTCCGCCTCACGCAAACCCTAACGTTACCTTGCCGATCCAGCCGTGTCGTTCAATTCCAATCGGTCTCTCATCAGGTATGCCTTTGTTCCTCTTACTTTACGCCTTGAATCTGAATATTATGAATGTATGAGGTAACATCAGGTTTTGCCCACGGGTTTATATTTGTGTATGAATATGTGAATAATGCCTTGAATGTTTAACGATTTCGTTTCTGAGATGAATGCCATAGGGCCTGGAATCCTTAACATCAGACTGTTATCAATGAGAAACCCGAAACCCGCAGGCGCTCGCTAGCCGCTTCGCTAGGCGAGCACGCAGCGAAGCTTCGCTAAGCCTTCGCTAGACGATGCAGTCGCGAATATAACAGCGTTCGCTCTTTTTGTTCTGTTCTGTTCTAACCTGTCTTTGTGTTGCCATGGCATTGTTTTCCTTGGATTTCATCTTGTTTGTCTAACCTTTCTGTTGAGTTTTCGTGAGGGCTCACGCACTCTTGCAGGGATACCATGCGGAGGTTTATTCTGATTACTCGTATTGACTGATTTTCTTTGATGGTCTAGCTGGAGAGATCTCAGGGTTGCTAATCCTTTAATTGCTGTAACTTCGGATTTTTATCCGTGTGGTAATTTTTTCCCTTTCTCGTACTTTATCGCTTACTTAGATGGAAGACCTCGATAGGAGGCAATGTTTGAGCCCCTTGGTGGCCTTTTACTTTAAGATACATGTTTTGTGTGGTGTGATCGTTTCCCCATAGGACACGAGGCTTTGGATAGTCTCCCGTTTGCATGCCAATTAAGGTAGCACTGTTCCTTCGCTTAGGACTTCCTTTTTGCATGCGCGTTCCTACAACACAAAGAAACCCTAAAACCCAAAGCAACACGTTTACTCCTTCTACTACAGGCGAGTAAGTCTCCAAAGGTCGAGCATCCGGTAGATTGCGTAGTAACGTTGTTCGTCCAAAACCCAATCCATAACCCCGTAGTTAGCCGAACTACGGCTTGCTCTGATTCTCATTCCAGATGAGATACGTAGGCATAAGACGCGATGTCTTAGCGAGCACACATCCCCCCAACCCATAAGTCGGCCGAGCTACGAAGACTCTGATTCTCACATTCAGATGAGATACGTATGCAGTGGATGCGACATCCGCGCGAGTCATTTCTCTTAACCTTTTTTTAGTAAATAAACACATTAGGTAAACTCACACCCTTTAGACAAGAACCACAAAAGTGGATCCCGTAGAGTACTACGGATGCGTAGGGGTGCTAATACCTTCCCTTCGCATAACCGACTCCCGAACCCAAGATTTGGTTGCGAGACCCCGTCTTGTCCTTTCCTTTTTCAGGTTTACTTCGAGCGTTTCCTTTCCCTCCTTTGGGATGAATAACGCACGGTGGCGACTCTTCTGTCATTTTCTTTCGCCGGTTGTTTTTTCGCGCACTGTATTTTTCAGGTTGCGACAACTGCTGTAGTTACTGATGTCATTGTTGTCACCACTTTTGTTGATATTGTAGCGGACACTGTGATTCAACCTGTGGTGAGCCAGCCGATCTGTCAGTCGGGTCCTAGCAGGCATAATGCTGCCTATCCCTAGGTTTTGCCTCCGAACTTTACTCCCCAAGCTACTAATGGGAGTGCTTTCGTGCCATATCAACTGTTTGTTGTACATCCTGCCAACGGGAATTCTGTCGCCCATCCTTGGGGCATGACCCCTCACTCTCCTCAGATGGTTAATGTTGACAACCGTGAGATTAACCTAGAACAAGCTCTTCAAAATTCTGCGCCAATGATTGTTGAAACCCCTGATGATAAGAAGCTGAGTATAGAGGTCTTATCCTTCACTTTCGTCTTCCTCCTCGAGCTACTCAACCTACGGTTCAGAATTTGAATCAAGGTATTCAGATACCTCCTCCTTCTCCTGGGGCATCTTCAGCTGTTGCACCTACATTTGTGTATCTTGGAGAACCTTATGCTCCATATCAGGGTCAGTATGGTCATGATGTTGGTCAGATGGTGAATCCGGGATTGATGTATCCTTAAGGGTTCCCCAGTTTACTTCTCCTCCAGTCATTGCTCATCCAACTTCTCAGGATGTTCAACTTCTCAATCATCAAGTTAATCCTCAGACTGCTAATAAGATTGCTTTTGGTTTAGATCAGAATAGAAAAGCAAACTATCGATTGCTAGATGAGAGAATCATGGCCATTTAAGGTTTCTCTACTTATGGTATGGATGCTAAGGAATTATGCCTAGTTCCTAATGTGGTGCTTCCACCTAAGTTCAAAGCACCATACCTACCAAAATACAAGGGTTTAAGTTGTCCAAGAAGTCATGTCATCATGTATTGTAGAAAGATGGCATCCTACATTGATAATGATGAGCTTCTTATCCATTGCTTCTAATACAGCTTACCTGTGTCATCCTTAGATTGGTATATGAACTTAGAACGCAGTAAAATCAGATCTTGGAAGGACTTGTCTGAAGCCTTTCTGAAGCAATACAAATATAACCTGGACATGGCTCCCACTAGGTTACAACTGCAAAATCAAGCCTGCAAAAGCAGCGAGACATTCAAAGAATATGCTCAGAGATGGCGTGAGATGGCTTATAGAGTTAGACCTGCACTGACAAATGCTAAATTGGTCGATATCTTCATGAGCACACTCCAAGGCTTGTACTATGAGAAGATGGTTGGTAGTTCACCATCTAACCTTGCCGACATAGTAACCATTGGAGAACATATTGAGAATGGGATGAAAACTGGAAAGATTGCTAGTGTTAATAGCCAGACAGTAGCCAAGAAATCTCTGGGTTTTTCTAAGAAGAAAGAGGTCGAGGCAAGTGTTGTGATAGAAAATGTCTACCCTCAAGTTCAAACATCTATGGCTCCTGTGTCATACTACCCTTATCCGTACATTGCCGTTGCTCAGTATCAGCAACTTGCATACCAACCTCAGTATCAACAGTCTCCACAGGCTCCAGTTTCTCAAAATCAACAAGATAATATAAACCATAGTCAAGGTCAGCACAAACGGTTTGATAGAAAGCGTCTTCATCGTGATCCTATCCTTGTGTCATATGCTCAATTACTCCCATATCTTATTCAACAAGGGACAATTGTGCCAAAGGAGACTTCTCCTGCTACGTTCCCGTATCATGCAAAGCACAATCCTAATGCTGATCACCACTTGCTTGTTCACTGGGTCGAACAACTTATATCCTCCAGTCGAATGATATCCTATCAAGATCATTTGACTCGACTTGTCATCAAGTTTTCTTCTTAACTGATCTGACACATGTGTATATGTTATAGATCCAAACATCTTCAGATGACTTAACCTAGGCTTGACACCAAACCAACATTCTTCTGGCGTGATTCCTTCTAACTTCTTCGTCAGATATCTGTTCAGGATATATGTTGCAACCGACATAACTTCTCCTCATAATTCTTTGGGTAGATGTTTTCCTTTCGACATACTTATCACCATACTTATGATGGTTCTATTCTTCCTTTATGCGACTCCATTTTGATGTGGAGTGTAGGGTGGCAACATTGCATGCACAATCCCTTCTTTCACACATAATGCGTCGAAGTCTTTCGACACATATTCTCCACCACCATCAGTCCTCATAATCTTGAGCTTTCAACCGCTTTGTCTTTCGACCATAGATTTAAACTTGGCAAATACCTCGATCATTTCACTTTTCTTCTTGATCATGTAAGCCCACAATTTTCAACAAAAATCATCTATGAATGTAACAAATTATCTGTTACCTCCAATCAAATATACCTGGATAGGACCACATACATCAGAGTATATGACTTCAAGAATTGCCTTCGACCTGCTTCCTGCATCCTTACTGAAGTTGTTCTTGTGATGTTTCGCTTGCACACATTCTTCACACACTTCATTTGGAATGTCGATTTCTGGTAATCCTGAAACCATATTTCTTCTCTTCAAATCTCTGATGTCTTTGAAATTTAGATGGCCAAGTCTATAATGCCATATCCATTCATCTCTTCTAGCTGTTTTTGCAAGGCACTTATGCTCCATCACATTAAACTTAATCTTGAAGGTTCTATTCTGAGGCATTGGAGCCTTCAAGATCAACCTTCCATTTGAGTCTTGAACTCTCATCATCTTGTCTTTGATTGAAACCTTGTATTTCTTTTCGACTAACTGTCATATGCTGAGCAAATTTCTCTTCATGCATGGCATGTACAACACATTTATAATTACTGACCTCTTGCCATTTTTCCTCATAATCAGAACATCACCAACACCTTCAGCTGCCAGAGCATTGTCATTTGCAAATTTCACCATGTTCTTCATTGAGGGCTTTATGTTGACAAACCAATCTTTCCTTCCAAACATGTGTGATGAGCATCCTGATTCCAAGTACCACTGATCCTTGAACCTCTCTTCATCTCTCATTATAACCATTAGC
Source organism: Lathyrus oleraceus (assembly GCF_024323335.1). NCBI lineage: Eukaryota > Viridiplantae > Streptophyta > Magnoliopsida > Fabales > Fabaceae > Lathyrus > Lathyrus oleraceus. The sequence continues at coordinate 199,972,778 of NC_066583.1, forward strand.
AACATATCTTCTTCTTCATGTTTCACCAACTTTGCATTAGTTTCTTGATTCTTCTGCTTTTTTGGATAATCACTAGAATAATGACCATGCTTCTGACAATTATAACACTGAATGTGATTCTTGTCTGGCTTTCGACCACCACCTCTTCCTCTACCTTCAGTACCACCTCTTTGGTTGCCTTGGTTCTAGGGTTTTCTCTTATTCGATCAGTTGATTTATTGTAGTCTCCTTTGCCTTTGTTGCCATTCCAGATTCCTTTGCCTTTCCTTTCTTTTGTTGATTGTGCCTGCAAAGCCACACAACTCTTTGACTTTCCTGCAACTCTTTCAACCATTCTTTGTTCATGAGATTCAAGCGTCCCTTGAAGCTCTTCCTTTGTCAGTTTTGACAAATCTTTCGACTCTTCTATGGCTATTACCATGTGGTCGAACTTTGGAGCCAACGACCTCAAGATCTTTCCAACAACAGATCTTGATGTAAACACTTCTCCATATACCTTAATTTGATTCACCAGTTTGTAATATTAGTGAAGAAATCAATTATGCTTTCATTGTCTTTTATCTGAAGCAATTCATATGTCATTTTATGAGTTTGTAATCTCACATATTTCACCTTCTTTGCGCCTCCAAACGACTTCTCCAGAATTTCCTATGCTTCTTTCACTGACTCTACATCACTAACCTTTTCAAAGTTATCTGGATCAACACATTAATGTATTATAAAGAGAGCTTTATAATATTTCTTTTTCAATTCTTTATGTGCAAGCCTTTCTTGATTCGTCGCGTTTTCTGCAAGCGTTGTTATTCATTCCTTTATAAGATCCCAAAGATCTTGATAATAGAACACAACCTTCATCTGCTGGCACCAATTCTCATAGTTATTATTTTTGAGAATCGGAAGATTTGCTAGAAAATGACCGTTTGGATGATTCATTGCCATCGTGATTTTCTTTCCACGAAACTTTCAAACCGGAGCTCTAGGTACCAGATATTGGAAATCCACCACAATCTATGGAGAATTTCTATCAATCTTGATGAACAAGATTGTTATCAACCATAAAATGACAATGAAAAGAAAAAAACGATTGAGAACGAAAGAAAAGAACGTTGGAGAAGAAGAAGAAGAAAAATTTATGCAGAGTTTTCTCTGTGCCCACAACCCGTGAAAAACTTCTTTATTCACTTTGGAACTTTAAAATTCTATGAATACAATGCTATGAGTTCATAATAATAATAAAGATTACTTCATCTATTTATAAATTTATGTTAGCTTACTTTCTAAGCCAATACTAAAATAGACATAAGTCGAAATCATGTGTGAAGCAACATGCTTCGACACTTTGACGACACAAGAAATTACAATTCAACACATATATGGAGATGATTGATAGATTTGTAATATGGAGGACATATTGCAGAAAACTATCATGATAAAGGTAACTTTAAATTATATATTAATGTGTCTTATATGTAGTACCAATTATATGTGATGGAGACTTCCATCGGTTTCTTTTTCTATTGTGTGTTGTATTCCCCATATAGGAACTCATCAATAGTACAAATGTGACTTATAGATGGTTTGATATTTGATGCAAGGTTTATGGATGGATATTGAAACCTGTGTGTAGCATTGTACTACAAAGGCTCAGTTTGATAAAATCATAAGTCATTGAACAAATTTCAGTTTATCGAGGAAAGCTTAATAGGTGTTTGAACAACTGTAATGGTGTAGACACAATGCAAAATGTCATCTGTTATATGCCAATTTTGTGTAAATACTTTGTACAATTTTAAAGCATGTATCATTGTAGCATTTGTTTATTCTTGTTGTCCTTTAACCTAAACAAATATTCACAGCCTCGGTTTAGTAATTAGATCACTCAAAAATATATTAGAGATATTCACAACCTCCTTAAATTTGTAAAAAACTTTCACCATCCAAAAATAATTTAATTTTAATAATGACAATCATAAGATGATATCTTTTTGGCTAATTGCTTGAGATATAATGATTAATGCATTACAATATACTATATTCATAGCCTAATATAATTATTTACTGAATTGATAGTGTATTCTTAAATTTGGACATTTTTTAGATGAAAAAATTATGTATAAGTTTTCTAATTGGCTGTGTCGTAATCAATTCCTAAATTTAAAATTGAGTGTTTTTATATTTTATTATTTGTTTTGAAACAAATCCATCACTTATCTAGAATTAGTGCTTTTGTATTATTTTATTGATAAGATTTTAATTGAACTATATAATTTTGTTTTTCATTCTAGCAAAAAAAAAATCATATACATAACTTTGAAATGTATCAAAAAAAATATGGAATAAAAGAATAAAGCAAAAAATGCATAACTTTGGCTTGTTATATTTAATCAATCATTGGAATCAATATATATATATATATATATATATATATATATATATATATATATATATATATATATATATATATATATATATATATATATATATATATATATATATATATATATATATATATATATATATAATGACGTTTTGAAAAAAATTACATTCAATTAATATAATTTATTGTTTCAGTTATGCTATAATCAATAATAGAGAATGTAAATAATAAATAAATTTATAATCAATATACAGGTTTGATTATTTTGTAAACAAAATAAATTAAATTTTACTGTATATGAAAATGAATAAAATTTTATAAGTTTTTGAAAATTACACAAACGGTAGAGTTATAATTTTGATTGCAGGATAAATATTTATATTAATTAGTAAAAAAATTAGGTTTCAAATTTTTTAATATACACTAATTATAGAGTTAAAAATTAAATTATATATAACTATTGATAATAAATAGCGAGTAATGATGCATTAATTGTACACTCATATATAATATTTTTATATTATTATATATAATTAATAGTGAGAAATTAAACTTTAAAACTTTTTAATATGACACCGATGATAGAGTAAAAATTTGAATGATATATAATCATTGACAATAAATAATGAGAAATTGAGTTTCATTTATTTTGTTTATGATTTAAAACATTTTTTACATTTGTAGATTTAACAATAAAAAAATAACTCAATAGATATTATTTGATATTTTTTTATTGAGTTAATATTTGAATTGATAAATAATTCTTGAGGATAAATAGTTAGATATAAGGATATAATTTTTTTTTAATATTATACTAACTGAAGAGTTATAATTTTCATTTCTAAATAAATATTTAAATAAAATGGTTAAAAATACAGTTTCAAAAATCTTATGAGAAAATGAGTGATGCATTGACGGTGTAAATTTATTTTAGACTGTCAACCAATGACGATCATGCATCCCGTCAAATCAGACTGAAAATTTTAAACTGTCTGAATGACATGACAAAATGATTTATTCATATTGAATGTTTTTTATGACAAAATAATTTATTCCTATTGAATGTTTTTTACACTGACAGAGTATCATCATTAAATCCAAATTTAATATGCATTAACTATTGAGTTAGAAATTTAATTTTATATAATTAGTAATTTTACATTAATATTTCATTTTTTTTATGTCATAGATAACTAATAGTTAGAAATAAAATTTAAAACTTTTTAATATGAGATTACCAATAGAGTAAGAATTTGAATGGGTAGATAATGAATGAAAATAAATAGTGAGAAATTGAGATTTTTTTTTAATACGAAGATTTAGAATTTAGATGGATAGATAATTACTTTTATCCAATAATGAAAAAAAAAATGTTTGAAATTTTTATGTCACTAATTATATAGTAAAGAAATGGATTTGTAAATAATAGTTGATACTAAACATTGAGAAGTAGAATTTTAATTTTTTAATAATTTACTTCAAATGTATTAATATATTTTCTTTTGTATTATTATTTTTAAGTTATATTTTTTTCCTAGTATTCAACTTATTAAAAATCAGATTGGAGATCGAATCGGTAAAATTTACGGTTTAAGGTTTAATTGGTTCAATCGGTTAATCCTACGGTCAAATCTTTATTAAATAAACTAATAATATGAAACTAAATTTTATAGATATGTCACATATAATCATAGGTTCACAACTTAATAAAATAAATATTTCAAAAATATATTACAAAATTAATACAACAATATCGATAATACATATTCTATACCTCATTTCAACCTTCATTTAAGAATAATTTGACCAAATTATAGAATTATAATAAAATAAATTAAACTAATTCAAACTAATATTAAAATAATAGAATATAATAACTAAAATAAAGTTCAAATAATTAAGAATAAATAAATTAAATAAGATAGAATACTAAAAATAAATAATACATTATACTTCATTAAATAACAAAAAAAACGAATTTGAGTTGAACTACGACGAACAAGTCTTAATTGACAACAACAAATAATATTGATTTGAACGATAATCAATATTATGTTAGATATCACTATATTTAAAAGAGACGGCGTGATGCTGATAGAGTGTAGTTGAAAGAAAAACTATAATGCATTGACAAAATTTAGAAGTTTGTATGGTTGTAAATAAAACATATAATTCTTTTTTGCGATATTGACATATTAAAATTTAAAAAAAAATAGTTAATTTGATGCATTTTTTTGAATCACACAATTTTACAAAATCGGCTCCGATTCTTTGGTTCAGATGATTTTTGACGATTCAATCCAATTTTTCGATTTTGATCTACTAACGATTTTGAAAGGTTGACTCAACCGATTTTGACTCAGATTTTATTTATTTACAAATATTATATTAGTTAAAATTGATTAGAGAGTGAGGATTAAAATTGATTGCAAATATTATATTATATTAGTTTTTTCAACTGGATTATATATTTATTCAACAAAATAAATAAACAATTTTTCATGATAATTGTTTTTTTAATTTTATTTATCAACAAAATAAATTTATCAATAAACATTTATATAGAAAAATAAACATTTTCTTCTAACTTATAAAAAACCAATCTTTATCTTAATGTTTATCACAATTTTTATCATACTGGTCCCATAAATAAATTAAATACACTATATATACAACATAATATTCTATATTGATAACACATATTATATAGAAATTAATTGTTATACACGGTAAAGTTTTACACTGTCAATGCATCACAATCATCCGTTTGTATTATTTTTTAAATGTTTAAAATAAAAGTCAAACCTTTCAATTAAATTCTATTACATATTGACAACTACTTATCCAAATATTCATTGAGTGAATAAAATTTTAATAAATTTTGTTTTTTTATATCGTGAAAATTATTTGAAATAGAAAAAATGAAACTGTTGATACAATTATTGTTATAAACTATGACAACTTTACTATTGATTCAAATATTTTTATAAATGTTGTCAAAACAAAAATAATATTTATATACGATAAAAAAATACGTTATTGATTCAAATATTTTTATATATGGGAACAAGTTTACTATTGATTCAAATATTTTTTAAATAATGTCAAAACTAAATTAATATTTATACACGGAAAAAATACATTGTTGATTAAAATATTTTTATATACGGGAACAATACTATTGTTATAAATGGAAATAATTTTACTACTGATTCAAATATTGAATAATAAAAATGTATAGACCAATTTTTTCAAATATTTGAAAAAAACTAAGGGAGCTTAAGTATTAAAAAAAATTGAGCAGATATTTAAAATTGTATTATCTCATATAAAATGATTGACTTATTTTTTTTTAAAATTAAAATAATTGATTTATCTAATACAAGTTTCAATAGTTTTTATTTTTAATCATATTATTTTTGATATTTTTGTTTATCTTTCATATATATATATATATATATATATATATATATATATATATATATATATATATATATATATATATATTACTATTTCAACTTAAATTTACTATCATTCTTAATTTTTTTATCAACTTCATATTTTTATGTCAGTCTACAAACAAATGCACGCCCAAAATTATATTCCACAAAAAAACGTACGCCGTGCATAGACACGAGTTTGTTACTAGTTGATTTTAGAAATAATCATATGAAAAATTATGTTGTTTCTGAAACTCATCTTACACTGATTAATAATTTTCTAGCATTATGTAACTCATCATTCATGTCATGTTGTTTTATTGTTAAAATCTTTCCAATACTTCTAGTTTTAGTTCAACTTTCTTTCATATTTGTTAATATTTTAAAGCATCAAATTTTATACTTTCAAGAATGTATTAGTAGAAAAGGAAGTGTTGAATAAATAACTTGAAACATTAGAGAAATTTTAACCATAAAACAACGTGAGATAAATGATGAGTTGCAAGATACTTCAAAATCACTAATCAATGTAAGATGTTCTTCAAGTATAACACAATTATTCATATAATTATTTTTCTAATTAATTCTGAAAAGTTATATATTAATTATAAGGTTTAGTGAAATAAGTAATCCACATTAGATTTAATAAACTCATAATTATTTTACCCCTCGATTTAATAAGATAACCGAGGTGAAAATATGGTATATTCGTGGTTGAATTGGCAAAATCGAAGGGACATGCGTTTTCGCCATTTTAGAATTCTAAAAAGGTCTCCATGGGGATCGAACCCATGACCTTCACACATACCCATCGATTTATTTAAAATTGAGAGGTAAAGTATGCACTTTTTATGATGTCCTTTGTTACCTCGCTTCTTTAACCGAGGTTATATGCATTTCGTGTCTAAGGTTAAATATGTTTTTTGTAGTAGTGTATGGATCATAATTGGATGAAAGTTGATGAATTATGTCCGGTGTATGAGAAATGATTTCTTGAACTCCTTGAATTCGCCGAACAAAAACTTCCCGACAATAATGATGTACTTTATTGTCCTTGTGTTAATTGCGGGAATATCAAAAAATGGTAAAAGGAAAAAATATTACATCACCTATGCTGTGATGGAATGTGTCAACATTATACAACATGGAAGGGACATGGAGAAGTTGATAAACATCAAATTACATCGTTACAAATGGATGAAGTTGATGAAGATATGGATGATCGATTAGAAGATATGATTCATGATATTGGAGAATCATCTTACATGAAAGCCTCTACTTATGATACTTTATGTAGTGATAAGGATGAACATTTATATAAGGAGTGCACAAATTTTACACGATTGTCTGTGTTGCTAAAATTGTTTAGTCTGAAGACAAAAAATAAGTGGTTAGATAAAAGTTTCATAAAATTGCTTGATTTGTTGAAAAAAATGCTACCAAAAGATAACAACTTGCCGAATCGTTGTTATGAGGATAAAAAGATATTTTGTCCAATGGATTTGGAGTATATCAAAATACATGCACGCCCTAATGATTACATATTATACAGGAAAGAGTATGAAAATTTGGATCAATATTCAAAATATACTGAGTTGCGCTACGAGTTGAAGGACAACAACGATGATGGCAATGACAATGTTAGGAAGAAGTGTAACACCCTTCTAAAATACCCCAATAATTAATTAAAACAACAAAATATGAATCAGAGTAGATATGCAATTTCAGGGTGTCACACTTCACACTTCACACCAATCACCAATTAACTTGTCATGCTCATTTATTAATCAAAATAAAACATTGCACAATTCGCAGCGGATAGAAATCTAACAACATTCGAACCATGTAACACATTACATGTAAAATTGTTCAACAACCAACAATGAAAACAAAGTAAAACATCCCGTCCCGATGTTACATATACCAGAGCATGACTCACTAAGGAACTACACTAGACTCCAAGCACTAGCTTCTACTCAATCACTGCTCGTTACCTGAAACATAGTTGTAAGGGTGAGTTCCTCAATCGATATAATAAGCATTATAAAATATCATGTAATGCTAAGTAAATTAACACATTCATCACCCTAATCATATCACACATTCAACAACGGCAACATCAACTCATAATCATACTCAACACAAACACAAACACAAAACACACGTATAATATTGGAATACATCCATTCATATTATACGCCATACATACATTATGAAATGAGACTCCATGCATGCGGTACCGACTATTCGTGAACACATAGTTCAACCTCACCGATCAAACCCAGATACGGCTACCAAGCTCACTAGTCCCACTCATTTGAGACCTAGTGACTCACTCACTAATTCCTCACCATGGGAATTAGCTACCACCATAAAGGCCATGCTATGCACGCTAAATCACCTAGCATGCAAACATCAACAACAATCCACAATGGACATATGCTCACACTCTAAGCCATAAACAACTCACTAATTCCTCACCATGGGAATTAGCTACCACCATAAAGGCCATGTTATGCACGCTAAATCACCTAGCATGCAAACATCAACAACAATCCACAATGGACATATGCTCACACTCTAAGCCATAAACAGTCCATCCACAATTGCATACATAATAGATATATTCATAGCATTATGCATACCATCATACATCATCAGCATATTTATCACAGAATCATATCATGTCATGCCAAATAATAAATCACAGTATTAGCACACTCTACTAATACCTATACTGCTCAAAACAACGGGAAATGATCCCTACTATATCATACATCAGCTAAATTACATCACTCAGCTGAAACGACCAAAACTGCACAACAACAGCTCAGAAAATCAAACTTTTGCCCATACACGTATGCCTCATGCCCATACACATAATTTAATTCCCAAAACGTACACAATATTTAAATATCAATTTTCCACTTTTCAAACAGTGTTAACCGGTTAACGCCCTGGGTTAATCGGTTAACGCAAAACAGAATGCGCTTCCTGGCAAATTTTAACAGTGTTAACCGGTTAACACCCTGGGTTAACCGGTTAACGCAAGACAAAATTTAATTTTTAATTTTCATAACAGTGTTAACCGGTTAACACCCTGGGTTAACCGGTTAACGCAAGACAGAAAGCTGTTCCTGCGCTAACACGAAACAGAAAGCAGATTTCCTCGCATTTTTCGCCGTTGGAGGACTTCCGGACCTCCGATTCCGATTCCGTAAAAAGCTACACTTCCAGGAAATTACAACTCATCCAAATACAGATCTATTCACGGTTTTAACGTAATTTATTCATCACAATCTCAAAGGTATTTCTCAAAACCTAATTAGAGTCGATCAATGGCTTATTACTACCCATTACATGTTAACCCATAATACCCATTAAACGACGATAAACCCCCCTTACCTGAGTTAATCCGGCAATTGATTCTTTGACCTTCAACAATCGTGAATTCTCCTCTTGAGCCCTAGCCTCTTCTTCTCCCTTTCTCAGTTTCTTCTCTTTTGCCCTTTTTCCACTTTTCAGTCGCTTCTCTGTTTTCACGTGAAAAACCCTTTTTCTAAATGGGACTCTTTACCGAGTCCAACAATCGTTCCAATTCCAACTTTATAATTCCAATAATAATAATCCAATAATATTCCAATTATTTAATTAAATTAATAAATATACTAATAATAATATATGAAGGGTTTATCTTTTATTTTGAAAAATAATACCCTCTCATTCATATTATCATCATAATATACTATTAAACTTAAATTAAATAATTATCATATTTTATCGGGGTGTTACAACTCTCCCCCACTAAAAGAGTTTTCGTCCTCGAAAACATACCTCAAGCGAATAACTCTGGATAAGACTCCTTCATCTGACTCTCAAGTTCCCAAGTCACATTACCACCTGCTGGTCCTCCCCAAGCTACCTTTACCAAAGCAATCTCTTTACCCCGCAACTGCTTCAACTCTCGATCCTCGATCCTCATAGGTGATGTTTCAACAGTCAGGTTATCTCTCACCTGTACATCATCTACTTGGACCACATGCGATGGATCAGGAATGTACCCCATCAACTGAGACACATGAAAAACCTCATGCAAATTCGCAAGTGACGGCGGTAAAGCGATACGATAGGCTACCTCCCCTATCCTCTCCAAAATCTGATAAGGACCAATAAATCGAGGTGTCAACTTCTTCGACTTCAAAGCTCGACCAACCCCAGTTATCGGAGTAACACGAAGAAACACATGATCTCCCTCTTGAAACTCAAGTGACTTCCTCCTCTTGTCGTGATAACTCTTCTGACGACTCTGAGCAATCCTCATCTTCTCCTGAATCATCTTAATCTTTTCCGTAGTTTGTTGAACAATCTCCGGTCCAACCACAGCGCTCTCACCGGACTCATACCAACATAAAGGTGTCCGACATCTCCTACCATACAAAGCTTCAAACGGTGCCATACCAATGCTCGAATGAAAACTATTGTTGTAGGTAAACTCAATCAAAGGTAAATAACAATCCCAAGCACCTCCCTTTTCCAAAACACAAGCCCTCAAAAGATCCTCCAGTGACTGAATCGTCCTCTCAGTCTGACCATCAGTCTGCGGATGATATGCAGAACTCAATCTCAGCTTAGTTCCCAAAGCCCTCTGCAAACCTTCCCAGAACTTCGATGTAAATCTAGGATCTCTGTCCGAAACAATACTCGACGGAATACCATGCAAACTTACAATTTTCTCAATATACAACTCAGCTAATCTCTCTAACGGATAATCCATTCTGATCGGAATGAAATGAGCCGATTTTGTCAATCTGTCAACAATCACCCAAATAGCTTCAAAATTCTTAATTGTCCTCGGTAAACCAGAAACAAAATCCATACTGATACTATCCCACTTCCACTCTAGAATAGCCAACGGTTGCATTAGCCCAGACGGCTTCTGATGCTCAATCTTTGACTTCTGACAAGTCAAACAAGAATAAACAAAACTCGCAATTTCTCTTTTCATTCCCGGCCACCAAAATAACTTTTTCAAATCATGATACATCTTCGTAGCCCCAGGATGAATACTCAGGCCACTACGATGTCCTTCCTCAAGAATACTCTTCTTAAGTTCGGTAACATCCGGAATACACACCCGATTACCAAATTTCAAAACACCATTCTCATCAACTCTGAATTCACCACCTTGACCTTGATTCACTAGAGTCGACTTATCAACCAAAAGCACATCAGATTTCTGACCCTCTCTAATCTCATCCAGAATACCACTCGTTGACTTCAACATTCCCAATTTAACACTATTGTGAGTACTCTCACACACCAAACTCAAGTCTCTAAACTGCTCAATTAAATCCAATTCCTTAACCATTAACATAGACATATGCAATGATTTCCGACTCAATGCATCAGCCACTACGTTTTCTTTACCCGGATGGTAATTCAAACCAAAGTCATAATCCTTCAGAAACTCTAACCATCTCCTCTGTCTCATATTCAGCTCTTTCTGATCAAACAAATACTTTAAACTTTTATGGTCACTGAAAACCTCAAATCTTGACCCGTACAAGTAATGCCTCCATAACTTCAGAACAAATACCACAGCTGCCAACTCTAAATCGTGTGTCGGATAGTTCCTCTCATGAACCTTCAGTTGTCTCGAAGCATAAGCTACAACCTGCTTATTCTGCATCAAAACACCACCCAAACCCAACAATGAAGCATCACAGTAAACCTCAAATGGTTCCGACGGACTTGGTAATATCAGAATAGGAGCAGTAGTTAACCTTCTCTTTAACTCTTGGAAACCTTCTTCACATTTTGAGTCCCAAAAAAACGCTTGCCCCTTTCTAGTCAACATCGTCAACGGTAACGCCAACTTGGAAAATCCCTCAATGAATTTCCTATAATAACCTGCAAGTCCAAGAAAACTCCTTATCTCAGAAACTGATTTCGGAGCTTCCCACTTAGATACCGCTTCTATCTTAGAAGGATCAACAGCAACACCACCTCTTGAAACCACATGACCAAGAAAACTAACCTCTTCTAACCAAAATTCACACTTGGACAGTTTAGCAAATAACTTCTTTTCTCGTAGAACTCCTAAAACCACTCTCAAATGTTCAGCATGCTCTTCTTCGGATTTCGAATACACCAAAATATCGTCAATAAACACCACAACAAACTTGTCTAGGTACGGATGGAAAATCCTATTCATATACTCCATAAATACCCCAGGCGCATTAGTCACACCAAAAGGCATTACAGAATACTCATAATGTCCATACCTTGTTCTGAAAGCAGTCTTCTGAATATCCTCAGTTTTCACACGTATCTGATGATACCCCGATCTCAAATCTATTTTGCTGAACACACTCGCACCAACCAACTGATCCATCAAATCATCAATCCTCGGCAAAGGATACCGATTCTTGATCGTCACTTTATTCAGTTGCCTGTAGTCCACACACAACCTCATAGTACCTTCTTTCTTCTTAACCAATAACACTGGTGCGCCTCACGGTGACACACTCGGACGAATAAATTTCTTATCCAACAGATCTTCCAGCTGACTTTTCAATTCAGTTAACTCAACAACAGACATACGGTACGGGGCCATCGATATCGGCCTAGTACCAGGTACCAAATCAATCGAGAACTCAACTTCACGCTCTGGCGGTAATTCATTCACTTCTTCAGGAAACACATCAGGAAAATCACACACCACGGTTAGATCGCAAATCACCAGTTTATCTTTAGCCTCCAAAGTCGCTAACAGCATAAACAACTCTGCCCCATCTGCTACTGCCTCATCATAGGGAGTGTAATACTTCGACAGCTCTGTGAACTTAGCAGCATACTCAGTAACATACCGGTTGCCCTGCTTCAATTCTAAGAACTCTATCTCTTTCTTTCCTCTGACATCCTCTGGAAAGTACTTCCTCAGGAATCTCTCTCTGAACACCGCCCAAGTGATCTCAGCACTCCCAGCAGCTTCCAACTCAGTGCGGGCAGCAACCCACCAATTATCTGCTTCCTCTGACAGCATATGCGTACCGAACCTGACCTTCTGGTTATCGGCACACTCAGTTACTCGGAAGATCCTCTCGATCTCCTTCAACCACTTCTGAGCACCATCTGGATCGTATGCTCCCTTGAACATTGGAGGATTGTTCTTCTGGAACTCACTCAGTTGACAAGCAGCTCCTAATCCCACAACATTCAGATTCCCTCCAAGTACTCCAGCTAGCATACCCAGAGCCTCAGCAATCGCAGCATCGTCTCTACCTCTACCAGCCATCTCTATTCTGAGGACCCAACAAGCTAAAACAATAAGTACTGATAGGGTTACACAACACCTATCACATACAGGGAACAGAATAATTACGACTCGACTCGACCGACTATGATCTGATACCACTAATGTAACACCCTTCTAAAATACCCCAATAATTAATTAAAACAACAAAATATGAATCAGAGTAGATATGCAATTTCAGGGTGTCACACTTGACACTTCACACCAATCACCTATTAACTTGTCATGCTCATTTATTAATCAAAATAAAACATTGCACAATTCGCAGCGGATAGAAATCTAACAACATTCGAACCATGTAACACATTACATGTAAAATTGTTCAACAACCAACAATGAAAACAAAGTAAAACATCCCGTCCCGATGTTACATATACCAGAGCATGACTCACTAAGGAACTACACTAGACTCCAAGCACTAGCTTCTACTCAATCACTGCTCGTTACCTGAAACATAGTTGTAAGGGTGAGTTCCTCAATCGATATAATAAGCATTATAAAATATCATGTAATGCTAAGTAAATTAACACATTCATCACCCTAATCATATCACACATTCAGCAACGGCAATATCAACTCATAATCATACTCAACACAAACACAAACACAAAACACACGTATAATATTGGAATACATCCATTCATATTATACGCCATACATACATTATGAAATGAGACTCCATGCATGCGGTACCGACTATTCGTGAACACATAGTTCAACCTCACCGATCAAACCCAGATACGGCTACCAAGCTCACTAGTCCCACTCATTTGAGACCTAGTGACTCACTCACTAATTCCTCACCATGGGAATTAGCTACCACCATAAAGGCCATGCTATGCACGCTAAATCACCTAGCATGCAAACATCAACAACAATCCACAATGGACATATGCTCACACTCTAAGCCATAAACAACTCACTAATTCCTCACCATGGGAATTAGCTACCACCATAAAGGCCATGTTATGCACGCTAAATCACCTAGCATGCAAACATCAACAACAATCCACAATGGACATATGCTCACACTCTAAGCCATAAACAGTCCATCCACAATTGCATACATAATAGATATATTCACAGCATTATGCATACCATCATACATCATCAGCATATTTATCACAGAATCATATCATGTCATGCCAAATAATAAATCACAGTATTAGCACACTCTACTAATACCTATACTGCTCAAAACAACGGGAAATGATCCCTACTATATCATACATCAGCTAAATTACATCACTCAGCTGAAACGACCAAAACTGCACAACAACAGCTCAGAAAATCAAACTTCTGCCCATACACGTATGCCTCATGCCCATACACATAATTTAATTCCCAAAACGTACACAATATTTAAATATCAATTTTCCACTTTTCAAACAGTGTTAACCGGTTAACGCCCTGGGTTAATCGGTTAACGCAAAACAGAATGCGCTTCCTGGCAAATTTTAACAGTGTTAACCGGTTAACACCCTGGGTTAACCGGTTAACGCAAGACAGAATTTAATTTTTAATTTTCATAACAGTGTTAACCGGTTAACACCCTGGGTTAACCGGTTAACGCAAGACAGAAAGCTGTTCCTGCGCTAACACGAAACAGAAAGCAGATTTCCTCGCATTTTTCGCCGTTGGAGGACTTCCGGACCTCCGATTCCGATTCCGTAAAAAGCTACACTTCCAGGAAATTACAACTCATCCAAATACAGATCTATTCACGGTTTTAACGTAATTTATTCATCACAATCTCAAAGGTATTTCTCAAAACCTAATTAGAGTCGATCAATGGCTTATTACTACCCATTACATGTTAACCCATAATATCCATTAAACGACGATAAACCCCCCTTACCTGAGTTAATCCGGCAATTGATTCTTTGACCTTCAACAATCGTGAATTCTCCTCTTGAGCCCTAGCCTCTTCTTCTCCCTTTCTCAGTTTATTCTCTTTTTGCCCTTTTTCCACTTTTCAGTCGCTTCTCTGTTTTCACATGAAAAACCCTTTTTCTAAATGGGACTCTTTACCGAGTCCAACAATCGTTCCAATTCCAACTTTATAATTCCAATAATAATAATCCAATAATATTCCAATTATTTAATTAAATTAATAAATATACTAATAATAATATATATGAAGGGTTTATCTTTTATTTTGAAAAATAATACCCTCTCATTCATATTATCATCATAATATACTATTAAACTTAAATTAAATAATTATCATATTTTATCGGGGTGTTACAACTCTCCCCCACTAAAAGAGTTTTCGTCCTCGAAAACATACCTCAAGCGAATAACTCTGGATAAGACTCCTTCATCTGACTCTGAAGTTCCCAAGTCACATTACCACCTGCTGGTCCTCCCCAAGCTACCTTTACCAAAGCAATCTCTTTACCCCGCAACTGCTTCAACTCTCGATCCTCGATCCTCATAGGTGATGTTTCAACAGTCAGGTTATCTCTCACCTGTACATCATCTACTTGGACCACATGCGATGGATCAGGAATGTACCCCATCAACTGAGACACATGAAAAACCTCATGCAAATTCGCAAGTGACGGCGGTAAAGCGATACGATAGGCTACCTCCCCTATCCTCTCCAAAATCTGATAAGGACCAATAAATCGAGGTGTCAACTTCTTCGACTTCAAAGCTCGACCAACCCCAGTTATCGGAGTAACACGAAGAAACACATGATCTCCCTCTTGAAACTCAAGTGACTTCCTCCTCTTGTCGTGATAACTCTTCTGACGACTCTGAGCAATCCTCATCTTCTCCTGAATCATCTTAATCTTTTCCGTAGTTTGTTGAACAATCTCCGGTCCAACCACAACGCTCTCACCGGACTCATACCAACATAAAGGTGTCCGACATCTCCTACCATACAAAGCTTCAAACGGTGCCATACCAATGCTCGAATGAAAACTATTGTTGTAGGTAAACTCAATCAAAGGTAAATAACAATCCCAAGCACCTCCCTTTTCCAAAACACAAGCCCTCAAAAGATCCTCCAGTGACTGAATCGTCCTCTCAGTCTGACCATCAGTCTGCGGATGATATGCAGAACTCAATCTCAGCTTAGTTCCCAAAGCCCTCTGCAAACCTTCCCAGAACTTCGATGTAAATCTAGGATCTCTGTCCGAAACAATACTCGACGGAATACCATGCAAACTTACAATTTTCTCAATATACAACTCAGCTAATCTCTCTAACGGATAATCCATTCTGATCGGAATGAAATGAGCCGATTTTGTCAATCTGTCAACAATCACCCAAATAGCTTCAAAATTCTTAATTGTCCTCGGTAAACCAGAAACAAAATCCATACTGATACTATCCCACTTCCACTCTGGAATAGCCAACGGTTGCATTAGCCCAGACGGCTTCTGATGCTCAATCTTTGACTTCTGACAAGTCAAACAAGAATAAACAAAACTCGCAATTTCTCTTTTCATTCCCGGCCACCAAAATAACTTTTTCAAATCATGATACATCTTCGTAGCCCCAGGATGAATACTCAGGCCACTACGATGTCCTTCCTCAAGAATACTCTTCTTAAGTTCGGTAACATCCGGAATACACACCCGATTACCAAATTTCAAAACACCATTCTCATCAACTCTGAATTCACCACCTTGACCTTGATTCACTAGAGTCGACTTATCAACCAAAAGCACATCGGATTTCTGACCCTCTCTAATCTCATCCAGAATACCACTCGTTGACTTCAACATTCCCAATTTAACACTATTGTGAGTACTCTCACACACCAAACTCAAGTCTCTAAACTGCTCAATTAAATCCAATTCCTTAACCATTAACATAGACATATGCAATGATTTCTGACTCAATGCATCAGCCACTACGTTTTCTTTACCCGGATGGTAATTCAAACCAAAGTCATAATCCTTCAGAAACTCTAACCATCTCCTTTGTCTCATATTCAGCTCTTTCTGATCAAACAAATACTTTAAACTTTTATGGTCACTGAAAACCTCAAATCTTGACCCGTACAAGTAATGCCTCCATAACTTCAGAACAAATACCACAGCTGCCAACTCTAAATCGTGTGTCGGATAGTTCCTCTCATGAACCTTCAGTTGTCTCGAAGCATAAGCTACAACCTGCTTATTCTGCATCAAAACACCACCCAAACCCAACAATGAAGCATCACAGTAAACCTCAAATGGTTCCGACGGACTTGGTAATATCAGAATAAGAGCAGTAGTTAACCTTCTCTTTAACTCTTGGAAACCTTCTTCACATTTTGAGTCCCAAACAAACGCTTGCCCCTTTCTAGTCAACATCGTCAACGGTAACGCCAACTTGGAAAATCCCTCAATGAATTTCCTATAATAACCTGCAAGTCCAAGAAAACTCCTTATCTCAGAAACTGACTTCGGAGCTTCCCACTTAGATACCGCTTCTATCTTAGAAGGATCAACAACAACACCACCTCTTGAAACCACATGACCAAGAAAACTAACCTCTTCTAACCAAAATTCACACTTGGACAGTTTAGCAAATAACTTCTTTTCTCGTAGAACTCCTAAAACCACTCTCAAATGTTCAGCATGCTCTTCTTCGGATTTCGAATACACCAAAATATCGTCAATAAACACCACAACAAACTTGTCTAGGTACGGATGGAAAATCCTATTCATATACTCTATAAATACCCCAGGCGCATTAGTCACACCAAAAGGCATTACAGAATACTCATAATGTCCATACCTTGTTCTGAAAGCAGTCTTCTGAATATCCTCAGTTTTCACACGTATCTGATGATACCCCGATCTCAAATCTATTTTGCTGAACACACTCGCACCAACCAACTGATCCATCAAATCATCAATCCTCGGCAAAGGATACCGATTCTTGATCGTCACTTTATTCAGTTGCCTGTAGTCCACACACAACCTCATAGTACCTTCTTTCTTCTTAACCAATAACACTGGTGCGCCCCACGGTGACACACTCGGACGAATAAATTTCTTATCCAACAGATCTTCCAGCTGACTCTTCAATTCAGTTAACTCAACAGCAGACATACGGTACGGAGCCATCGATATCGGCCTAGTACCAGGTACCAAATCAATCGAGAACTCAACTTCACGCTCTGGCGGTAATTCATTCACTTCTTCAGGAAACACATCAGGAAAATCACACACCACGGCTAGATCGCAAATCACCAGTTTATCTTTAGCCTCCAAAGTCGCTAACAGCATAAACAACTCTGCCCCATCTGCTACTGCCTCATCATAGGGAGTGTAATACTTCGACAGCTCTGTGAACTTAGCAGCATACTCAGTAACAGACCGGTTGCCCTGCTTCAATTCTAAGAACTCTATCTCTTTCTTTCCTCTGACATCCTCTGGAAAGTACTTCCTCAGGAATCTCTCTCTGAACACCGCCCAAGTGATCTCAGCACTCCCAGCAGCTTCCAACTCAGTGCGGGCAGCAACCCACCAATCATCTGCTTCCTCTGACAGCATATGCGTACCGAACCTGACCTTCTGGTTATCGGCACACTCAGTTACTCGGAAGATCCTCTCGATCTCCTTCAACCACTTCTGAGCACCATCTGGATCGTATGCTCCCTTGAACATTGGAGGATTGTTCTTCTGGAACTCACTCAGTTGACGAGCAACTCCTAATCCCACAACATTCGGATTCCCTCTAAGTACTCCAGCTAGCATACCCAGAGCCTCAACAATCGCAGCATCGTCTCTACCTCTACCAGCCATCTCTATTCTGAGGACCCAACAAGCTAAAACAATAAGTACTGATAGGGTTACACAACACCTATCACATACAGGGAACAGAATAATTACGACTCGACTCGACCGACTATGATCTGATACCACTAATGTAACACCCTTCTAAAATACCCCAATAATTAATTAAAACAACAAAATATGAATCAGAGTAGATATGCAATTTCAGGGTGTCACACTTGACACTTCACACCAATCACCAATTAACTTGTCATGCTCATTTATTAATCAAAATAAAACATTGCACAATTCGCAGCGGATAGAAATCTAACAACATTCGAACCATGTAACACATTACATGTAAAATTGTTCAACAACCAACAATGAAAACAAAGTAAAACATCCCGTCCCGATGTTACATATACCAGAGCATGACTCACTAAGGAACTACACTAGACTCCAAGCACTAGCTTCTACTCAATCACTGCTCGTTACCTGAAACATAGTTGTAAGGGTGAGTTCCTCAATCGATATAATAAGCATTATAAAATATCATGTAATGCTAAGTAAATTAACACATTCATCACCCTAATCATATCACACATTCAACAACGGCAACATCAACTCATAATCATACTCAACACAAACACAAACACAAAACACACGTATAATATTGGAATACATCCATTCATATTATACGCCATACATACATTATGAAATGAGACTCCATGCATGCGGTACCGACTATTCGTGAACACATAGTTCAACCTCACCGATCAAACCCAGATACGGCTACCAAGCTCACTAGTCCCACTCATTTGAGACCTAGTGACTCACTCACTAATTCCTCACCATGGGAATTAGCTACCACCATAAAGGCCATGCTATGCACGCTAAATCACCTAGCATGCAAACATCAACAACAATCCACAATGGACATATGCTCACACTCTAAGCCATAAACAACTCACTAATTCCTCACCATGGGAATTAGCTACCACCATAAAGGCCATGTTATGCACGCTAAATCACCTAGCATGCAAACATCAACAACAATCCACAATGGACATATGCTCACACTCTAAGCCATAAACAGTCCATCCACAATTGCATACATAATAGATATATTCACAGCATTATGCATACCATCATACATCATCAGCATATTTATCACAGAATCATATCATGTCATGCCAAATAATAAATCACAGTATTAGCACACTCTACTAATACCTATACTGCTCAAAACAACGGGAAATGATCCCTACTATATCATACATCAGCTAAATTACATCACTCAGCTGAAACGACCAAAACTGCACAACAACAGCTCAGAAAATCAAACTTCTGCCCATACACGTATGCCTCATGCCCATACACATAATTAATTCCCAAAACGTACACAATATTTAAATATCAATTTTCCACTTTTCAAACAGTGTTAACCGGTTAACGCCCTGGGTTAATCGGTTAACGCAAAACAGAATGCGCTTCCTGGCAAATTTTAACAATGTTAACCGGTTAACACCCTGGGTTAACCGGTTAACGCAAGACAGAATTTAATTTTTAATTTTCATAACAGTGTTAACCGGTTAACACCCTGGGTTAACCGGTTAACGCAAGACAGAAAGCTGTTCCTGCGCTAACACGAAACAGAAAGCAGATTTCCTCGCATTTTTCGCCGTTGGAGGACTTCCGGACCTCCGATTCCGATTCCGTAAAAAGCTACACTTCCAGGAAATTACAACTCATCCAAATACAGATCTATTCACGGTTTTAACGTAATTTATTCATCACAATCTCAAAGGTATTTCTCAAAACCTAATTAGAGTCGATCAATGGCTTATTACTACCCATTACATGTTAACCCATAATACCCATTAAACGACGATAAACCCCCCTACCTGAGTTAATCCGGCAATGATTCTTTGACCTTCAACAATCGTGAATTCTCCTCTTGAGCCCTAGCCTCTTCTTCTCCCTTTCTCAGTTTCTTCTCTTTTTGCCCTTTTTCCACTTTTCAGTCGCTTCTCTGTTTTCACGTGAAAAACCCTTTTTCTAAATGGGACTCTTTACCGAGTCCAACAATCGTTCCAATTCCAACTTTATAATTCCAATAATAATAATCCAATAATATTCCAATTATTTAATTAAATTAATAAATATACTAATAATAATATATATGAAGGGTTTATCTTTTATTTTGAAAAATAATACCCTCTCATTCATATTATCATCATAATATACTATTAAACTTAAATTAAATAATTATCATATTTTATCGGGGTGTTATAACTCTCCCCCACTAAAAGAGTTTTCGTCCTCGAAAACATACCTCAAGCGAATAACTCTGGATAAGACTCCTTCATCTGACTCTCAAGTTCCCAAGTCACATTACCACCTGCTGGTCCTCCCCAAGCTACCTTTACCAAAGCAATCTCTTTACCCCGCAACTGCTTCAACTCTCGATCCTCGATCCTCATAGGTGATGTTTCAACAGTCAGGTTATCTCTCACCTGTACATCATCTACTTGGACCACATGCGATGGATCAGGAATGTACCCCATCAACTGAGACACATGAAAAACCTCATGCAAATTCGCAAGTGACGGCGGTAAAGCGATACGATAGGCTACCTCCCCTATCCTCTCCAAAATCTGATAAGGACCAATAAATCGAGGTGTCAACTTCTTCGACTTCAAAGCTCGACCAACCCCAGTTATCGGAGTAACACGAAGAAACACATGATCTCCCTCTTGAAACTCAAGTGACTTCCTCCTCTTGTCGTGATAACTCTTCTGACGACTCTGAGCAATCCTCATCTTCTCCTGAATCATCTTAATCTTTTCCGTAGTTTGTTGAACAATCTCCGGTCCAACCACAGCGCTCTCACCGGACTCATACCAACATAAAGGTGTCCGACATCTCCTACCATACAAAGCTTCAAACGGTGCCATACCAATGCTCGAATGAAAACTATTGTTGTAGGTAAACTCAATCAAAGGTAAATAACAATCCCAAGCACCTCCCTTTTCCAAAACACAAGCCCTCAAAAGATCCTCCAGTGACTGAATCGTCCTCTCAGTCTGACCATCAGTCTGCGGATGATATGCAGAACTCAATCTCAGCTTAGTTCCCAAAGCCCTCTGCAAACCTTCCCAGAACTTCGATGTAAATCTAGGATCTCTGTCCGAAACAATACTCGACGGAATACCATGCAAACTTACAATTTTCTCAATATACAACTCAGCTAATCTCTCTAACGGATAATCCATTCTGATCGGAATGAAATGAGCCGATTTTGTCAATCTGTCAACAATCACCCAAATAGCTTCAAAATTCTTAATTGTCCTCGGTAAACCAGAAACAAAATCCATACTGATACTATCCCACTTCCACTCTAGAATAGCCAACGGTTGCATTAGCCCAGACGGCTTCTGATGCTCAATCTTTGACTTCTGACAAGTCAAACAAGAATAAACAAAACTCGCAATTTCTCTTTTCATTCCCGGCCACCAAAATAACTTTTTCAAATCATGATACATCTTCGTAGCCCCAGGATGAATACTCAGGCCACTACGATGTCCTTCCTCAAGAATACTCTTCTTAAGTTCGGTAACATCCGGAATACACACCCGATTACCAAATTTCAAAACACCATTCTCATCAACTCTGAATTCACCACCTTGACCTTGATTCACTAGAGTCGACTTATCAACCAAAAGCACATCGGATTTCTGACCCTCTCTAATCTCATCCAGAATACCACTCGTTGACTTCAACATTCCCAATTTAACACTATTGTGAGTACTCTCACACACCAAACTCAAGTCTCTAAACTGCTCAATTAAATCCAATTCCTTAACCATTAACATAGACATATGCAATGATTTCTGACTCAATGCATCAGCCACTACGTTTTCTTTACCCGGATGGTAATTCAAACCAAAGTCATAATCCTTCAGAAACTCTAACCATCTCCTTTGTCTCATATTCAGCTCTTTCTGATCAAACAAATACTTTAAACTTTTATGGTCACTGAAAACCTCAAATCTTGACCCGTACAAGTAATGCCTCCATAACTTCAGAACAAATACCACAGCTGCCAACTCTAAATCGTGTGTCGGATAGTTCCTCTCATGAACCTTCAGTTGTCTCGAAGCATAAGCTACAACCTGCTTATTCTGCATCAAAACACCACCCAAACCCAACAATGAAGCATCACAGTAAACCTCAAATGGTTCCGACGGACTTGGTAATATCAGAATAAGAGCAGTAGTTAACCTTCTCTTTAACTCTTGGAAACCTTCTTCACATTTTGAGTCCCAAACAAACGCTTGCCCCTTTCTAGTCAACATCGTCAACGGTAACGCCAACTTGGAAAATCCCTCAATGAATTTCCTATAATAACCTGCAAGTCCAAGAAAACTCCTTATCTCAGAAACTGACTTCGGAGCTTCCCACTTAGATACCGCTTCTATCTTAGAAGGATCAACAACAACACCACCTCTTGAAACCACATGACCAAGAAAACTAACCTCTTCTAACCAAAATTCACACTTGGACAGTTTAGCAAATAACTTCTTTTCTCGTAGAACTCCTAAAACCACTCTCAAATGTTCAGCATGCTCTTCTTCGGATTTCGAATACACCAAAATATCGTCAATAAACACCACAACAAACTTGTCTAGGTACGGATGGAAAATCCTATTCATATACTCTATAAATACCCCAGGCGCATTAGTCACACCAAAAGGCATTACAGAATACTCATAATGTCCATACCTTGTTCTGAAAGCAGTCTTCTGAATATCCTCAGTTTTCACACGTATCTGATGATACCCCGATCTCAAATCTATTTTGCTGAACACACTCGCACCAACCAACTGATCCATCAAATCATCAATCCTCGGCAAAGGATACCGATTCTTGATCGTCACTTTATTCAGTTGCCTGTAGTCCACACACAACCTCATAGTACCTTCTTTCTTCTTAACCAATAACACTGGTGCGCCCCACGGTGACACACTCGGACGAATAAATTTCTTATCCAACAGATCTTCCAGCTGACTCTTCAATTCAGTTAACTCAACAGCAGACATACGGTACGGAGCCATCGATATCGGCCTAGTACCAGGTACCAAATCAATCGAGAACTCAACTTCACGCTCTGGCGGTAATTCATTCACTTCTTCAGGAAACACATCAGGAAAATCACACACCACGGCTAGATCGCAAATCACCAGTTTATCTTTAGCCTCCAAAGTCGCTAACAGCATAAACAACTCTGCCCCATCTGCTACTGCCTCATCATAGGGAGTGTAATACTTCGACAGCTCTGTGAACTTAGCAGCATACTCAGTAACATACCGGTTGCCCTGCTTCAATTCTAAGAACTCTATCTCTTTCTTTCCTCTGACATCCTCTGGAAAGTACTTCCTCAGGAATCTCTCTCTGAACACCGCCCAAGTGATCTCAGCACTCCCAGCAGCTTCCAACTCAGTGCGGGCAGCAACCCACCAATCATCTGCTTCCTCTGACAGCATATGCGTACCGAACCTGACCTTCTGGTTATCGGCACACTCAGTTACTCGGAAGATCCTCTCGATCTCCTTCAACCACTTCTGAGCACCATCTGGATCGTATGCTCCCTTGAACATTGGAGGATTGTTCTTCTGGAACTCACTCAGTTGACGAGCAACTCCTAATCCCACAACATTCGGATTCCCTCTAAGTACTCCAGCTAGCATACCCAGAGCCTCAACAATCGCAGCATCGTCTCTACCTCTACCAGCCATCTCTATTCTGAGGACCCAACAAGCTAAAACAATAAGTACTGATAGGGTTACACAACACCTATCACATACAGGGAACAGAATAATTACGACTCGACTCGACCGACTATGATCTGATACCACTAATGTAACACCCTTCTAAAATACCCCAATAATTAATTAAAACAACAAAATATGAATCAGAGTAGATATGCAATTTCAGGGTGTCACACTTGACACTTCACACCAATCACCAATTAACTTGTCATGCTCATTTATTAATCAAAATAAAACATTGCACAATTCGCAGCGGATAGAAATCTAACAACATTCGAACCATGTAACACATTACATGTAAAATTGTTCAACAACCAACAATGAAAACAAAGTAAAACATCCCGTCCCGATGTTACATATACCAGAGCATGACTCACTAAGGAACTACACTAGACTCCAAGCACTAGCTTCTACTCAATCACTGCTCGTTACCTGAAACATAGTTGTAAGGGTGAGTTCCTCAATCGATATAATAAGCATTATAAAATATCATGTAATGCTAAGTAAATTAACACATTCATCACCCTAATCATATCACACATTCAACAACGGCAACATCAACTCATAATCATACTCAACACAAACACAAACACAAAACACACGTATAATATTGGAATACATCCATTCATATTATACGCCATACATACATTATGAAATGAGACTCCATGCATGCGGTACCGACTATTCGTGAACACATAGTTCAACCTCACCGATCAAACCCAGATACGGCTACCAAGCTCACTAGTCCCACTCATTTGAGACCTAGTGACTCACTCACTAATTCCTCACCATGGGAATTAGCTACCACCATAAAGGCCATGCTATGCACGCTAAATCACCTAGCATGCAAACATCAACAACAATCCACAATGGACATATGCTCACACTCTAAGCCATAAACAACTCACTAATTCCTCACCATGGGAATTAGCTACCACCATAAAGGCCATGTTATGCACGCTAAATCACCTAGCATGCAAACATCAACAACAATCCACAATGGACATATGCTCACACTCTAAGCCATAAACAGTCCATCCACAATTGCATACATAATAGATATATTCACAGCATTATGCATACCATCATACATCATCAGCATATTTATCACAGAATCATATCATGTCATGCCAAATAATAAATCACAGTATTAGCACACTCTACTAATACCTATACTGCTCAAAACAACGGGAAATGATCCCTACTATATCATACATCAGCTAAATTACATCACTCAGCTGAAACGACCAAAACTGCACAACAACAGCTCAGAAAATCAAACTTCTGCCCATACACGTATGCCTCATGCCCATACACATAATTTAATTCCCAAAACGTACACAATATTTAAATATCAATTTTCCACTTTTCAAACAGTGTTAACCGGTTAACGCCCTGGGTTAATCGGTTAACGCAAAACAGAATGCGCTTCCTGGCAAATTTTAACAATGTTAACCGGTTAACACCCTGGGTTAACCGGTTAACGCAAGACAGAATTTAATTTTTAATTTTCATAACAGTGTTAACCGGTTAACACCCTGGGTTAACCGGTTAACGCAAGACAGAAAGCTGTTCCTGCGCTAACACGAAACAGAAAGCAGATTTCCTCGCATTTTTCGCCGTTGGAGGACTTCCGGACCTCCGATTCCGATTCCGTAAAAAGCTACACTTCCAGGAAATTACAACTCATCCAAATACAGATCTATTCACGGTTTTAACGTAATTTATTCATCACAATCTCAAAGGTATTTCTCAAAACCTAATTATAGTCGATCAATGGCTTATTACTACCCATTACATGTTAACCCATAATACCCATTAAACGACGATAAACCCCCCTTACCTGAGTTAATCCGGCAATTGATTCTTTGACCTTCAACAATCGTGAATTCTCCTCTTGAGCCCTAGCCTCTTCTTCTCCCTTTCTCAGTTTCTTCTCTTTTTGCCCTTTTTCCACTTTTCAGTCGCTTCTCTGTTTTCACGTGAAAAACCCTTTTTCTAAATGGGACTCTTTACCGATTCCAACAATCGTTCCAATTCCAACTTTATAATTCCAATAATAATAATCCAATAATATTCCAATTATTTAATTAAATTAATAAATATACTAATAATAATATATATGAAGGGTTTATCTTTTATTTTGAAAAATAATACCCTCTCATTCATATTATCATCATAATATACTATTAAACTTAAATTAAATAATTATCATATTTTATCGGGGTGTTACAAGAAGCGTCTTCTTTCTAAAGTATTATGGTGCTTGTCAAAAATTTCAAGGTTCAAGAGACTTTTTGCTAATGCGAATGACAGAAAGAATATTAGATGACATGCATATGCAAAAAAATATGATGGAAACATTTATCAAGTAGTTGATTCTTTGCAATGGAAGAAAATTAATTTGTTATTTCCGGATTTTGGCCTTGAGTCAAGAAACCTTAGGCTTGGGCTTTCCACGGATGGAATGAAACCCTTTGGTAATCTAAGTGCTAACCATTCTCCATGGCCAGTTATTCTCACGATTTACAACTTATCTCCTTGGTTGAGCATGAAGCACAAGTATATGTTGTTAAGTGTGATGATTTTTGGACCAAAATGACCTAGAAACGACATATATATTTATCTAAGTCTATTAATTGAAGATTTAAGACTTTTGTGGGAGGAATGAGTTGACGTTGACGATGCATATTCTGATGAAAAGTTTAAGAAGCACGTAATGTTATTTTGCACAACCAACGACTTTCCTACATATGATAATTTAGATGGATACATTGTCAAAGGATATAAAGTTTGTCCTATATGTGAATCTAATACTTGTTTTCACCAACTTGAGTTTGGAAAAACTACCATTTACCTTGGGCATCTGAAATTTCTAAAACCCAATCATCCTTATCGTAGATTGCATAAGCCTTTTAACTGAGAGCATGAGTTTGAAATCGCTCATAAACCTTTAACTGACGATGAAATTTATCAACGACAAGAACACCTTAATATTTTATTTGGAAAAAATAAAAAAGTTCTCATCGAAATAAATATTTGGAAAAAGAGATCGGTGTTCTTTGATCTTCCATATTGGTCCAGCCTCGACGTAAGACATTGTCTTGATGTGATGCATATGGAGAGAAATGTGTGTGATAGTTTGATAGGAATATTTCTAAACATTTCAGGCAAGACTAAAGATAATAAAAATTCACATTTAGATATGATGGAGATGGGTATACGACAACAATTGGCTCCAGAAGATAGAGGAAAAAGAACTTATTTTCCTCTAGCATGTCACACTCTATCTAAAAAGGAAAAGAAAAGTTTTTGCGAGTGTTTACATGGTATCAAAGCTCCTCAAGGTTACTCATAAAACATAGAGAAACTTGTATCAATTAAAGATATCAAGTTAATAGGCTTAAAATCTCATGATTGTGAGGGCTTAATGCAACAAATTCTACCAGTGGCTATCTGTGATATCCTTCCAAAAAATGTAAGAGTATCTATAACCAGATTGTGCTTACTCTTCAATGATATATGTAATAAAGTTCTTGATTTCAAAAAATTAGAAGAATTTGAAGATGAGGTTGTTGGTGTAAGCCCTAAAGGCCAATATTTTTGGTACTTGTATCGAATTATTTATTAATAATAAAAGACTTTTTCTTTATTATGTTTGTTTAATAAAGTCCCTAGAATAGCTAGTCCGTTTAATGTATCAAGTATGACTTAATCATGAGATCACATTAAACATAAGGACACTATTCTTAAAGTATAAGTAGTCGAGCTTTATTGTGAAGTGGGATAACATTAAAGCATGAAGACTATTATGTTTATAGACTGATGATCACATCTCATGGATCATGGATAAGGAGTTATCAAGTCTTAAACATAGGTATGAATATTAAGAGTAATATTTATACTGGATTGACCCGCTATGAGAATACTATATAGAATGTTATGCAAAGTGTCATAAGTTATTCTCATGGTGATAATGGTGTATACCACCCTTTGACCTGAAACCACTATGGACCCTAGATGTAGAGTTGAGTGCCTTATTGCTGATCAAACATTGTCCGTAACTGGATGACCATAAAGACAATTGATGGGTACTCCACGAAGCATACTAAGGGACATGAGTGACCTAGATGGAATTTGCCCATCCTGCGTAACAGGATAAATGTCTATGGACCCAATATTGAACTAGACAAGGATGACACAGTCTATGCCTTGTGTTCAATATAGACATAAGGGCAAAAGGGTAATTGTATACATAAATATTATCACAGAAGGATTTGTCAGATCACATGACATTTTCGTGTCTTGGGTAGCAGTGATGTGTTGCTAGATACCGCTCACGGTTTATTATGTTAAATACGTGATTTAATATAATTGCCAATGCTGCAAAAACCTATAGGGTCACACACAAAGGACGGATTGATGAGAGATAGAGTAATTAAGGAATACCGTAATGTACGGTGCCCTTAAGTGAATTATAGAACATCGTAAGGTACGGTGTACTTAAGTAGAATACGAAATATGATAAGGTACCACACGCTTAAGTGATTTTGGCATATTATAAGCTAGACATAAGCACATATAAGCATATTTAATTTCAATTATTATAAACTTATAATATATCATTCTATATATTAATTATATTATTTTATTACGACATGTCTATAATAATGTATTAAAAAAACTAATGCATATATAAGATAGTAAAATAATAAAATTTAATATATTTTTATTAATATTTAAATATTGATTAGATTTTATTACAATTTTAATTTCCTTATTTTAATTAATTCATTGAATTAGTTTTCATATTTCAAATTCAAACTATTTTGATCTATTCTCACATTTTTACACTTAAAATTACGATGTGTTTATTATATATATATATATATATATATATATATATATATATATATATATATATATATATATATATATATATATATATATATAATCATAAGGTCCCATTTATTAGTAAGATCTTTTTCAAAATCTGTGGCTAACACGTGAAAACATTGTATATGTTTAATCTGGCTTTTTAAGCCAACCACAAACCCCACGCCATGGTTCAGAGTTGTGACTCAATTCCCTCAGCAACAACAATAAAATCTGGAAGCATGATTCAATTTCCTCAACAATAATAAGAAGATTGGAAGCATGACTCTTATTAGAAGAGAAATTGTAAGATCCAGATCTGTAAATTCCTAAATCTGTAAATCAGTTTTTGTTCAACTTCTTTGTTTTATGCTTTGAAAATTGAAACTAAAAAAATAGCTTAAAATAATAAATAAATTCTTGTTTTTCCGCATGTCTCCACACCTGCCCAGAAACTGCACAGATAATTTTGAATTTGATTATTTATAGTAACCAATTTAAAGATGTTTGATTATCATCAATTTTGATAATTTATTTTTTCTTCTTATTTTTTCTCAGTCTTTTTTTTCACAAGTTTTAATGATATTTCAGTTGATTTTAAGAAAATGCGTCATTAATATATTTTCTAAATCATGGTCATAAAATTTTATGAACTATGTTTATAAATTTACATTTATAGAAACTCATTACAAAATTAGCTAATAATAATAAGTATACACGAAAAAAATAATAAAATAATAAAATATTTATAAATTCAATACTCTATATTACTATATTAATATATTATGATAATAACTTTTATGTAAATATTTTTTATAATTAGATGAACATATAAAAACATTATTACTTTTATTATTTACAAATTTCATATAAAAAAGACAACTAATTTCAATGTTTATATATTACAATTAAAAAGATATATACTAGTAGTAACTGAAAATAAAATTTAAAAAATATGTTTATCATTTTAAATTAAAAATTTCTTAAGCCTATTGTTGTGACCCAAACAAGTTTATATTTTAGATTTAGCCAATGAAAAAGATTAGTTTAGTTGTGCAACTACACATGGTCCCAACTCCAATAACTTACATCTATCTTCTTCTAGACTCCCACCCTATACAATAACAGATTCAAGCTAAGCTTATGCAAAGCTGCTTCCAAACACAATCGATTTAAATTCAGTAGAATCCAAATACAAGCCAAAGTTGCTTCCAAATCTCAAGTTATAAGCCAAGCTTATGTATAATATGGAATAATGAAAAAAGAACAAAGATTTCATGATATGTACAATATTTAACCAGCCAAACTCTTGCAATTACAATCACAAAAATTCCCAATTTGAGAAATAGCTTGAATACACAAAAGAGAGGAATGTGACCTATTAGAGTGAATTCTAACTATTTAAAGTATAATTTTATGCTGTTAAGTTTTAATGAAAACTCAAAAGTTTAATTTATATTTTTTTTTCTTGCAGATCTATTTTAGTCTTAGTTATAATTTATCTTTGACGTTTTCATTGAGAATCAATGCTTACCAAACCTACAATTTATGAAGCAAATCAAAATTTAGAAAATAAATTGAAAATCATGCATCCCAAAATGGATAATCAACAATATATATGTTAGACATGACTCAATAAAGTTCACAACAACCCACTAATATCCACACAACATCATCTTATTTAAGTATACTACCAACACTCTATTTCCCCTTGCTATGGACTTGTTATAACCGACTATGTTTGGGAGTTATGAACCATTAAAATTATTATTTTAAGTAGATCAACTTTTAGAAAACAAGTTTTGAGATTACCACCCTAAGTTATTCTTAATTATTTTATTTCTAGTCTCAACGTCTAAAATTAGAAATAAAATAGAAATTCAAAGAACAATTTCTATCTCTCAAAGTAGTTGGTCTCGTTAAGTTCATTGAAGCTAAGTTAAAGGATAATAAAATCAAGTTTCAAAAACCTTTCTCTAACTCTTTCAATCGCATAAACCCCGTCTCACAAAACATATCAATCCACAAATCCCAAAAAGCTTAATTTTTCAACCCCCTGTTGGTGCAAAGGTAGAATAAATGGAAATATTCTATTAAGAATGACGGCTACAAAACATGATAAAAATTACAATGATTGTCACCCTATTTATAAGCTAAAACTAGGGTTACTAGAATAGGATAAAATACTAAAATACCCTCTAACAAACTTAGGGGCTAAGAAAATAGTAAAACTAATAAATATGAATTACTTCTAATATCATCCCTTAATTCATATTCCATCAAAACTTGTAACACCAATTCCATCCCTTAATCTGAGAAATTGATCAGTCTTGATAGCTTTCGTCAGAACATCTGCCAACTGTTTCTGAGTGCTGCAGTGTACAACTTCTAACACTCCCCTCTGAACTTGATGTCTCAGAAAATGATACTTGGTCTCAATGTGCTTGCTTCTCCCATGCAACACTGGGTTTCTGGCAAGATTGATTGCAGACTTGTTATCAATCATCAGCTTCAGAGGTTTGTTTACTTCAATCTTCAGATCCTGCAATAGATTCAGAATCCACACAGCTTGGCATGCAGTAACAGCACCTGCAATGTATTCAGCTTCACAAGTTGACAACGCCACAACAGGTTGCTTCTTGGAACACCAAGAAATGGGACCTCCCAGAAATTTGAATAAGTACCCAGACGTACTTCTTCTGTCAACTCTGTCTCCATACCAATCAGAATCTGAATAACTCAGAAGTTCTGACTCCTCCTTTCTTCCAGAAGGAAATAATACTCCATACTTCAGAGTTCCCTTGATATACCTCAGAATCCTGACAGCAGCTTGGTAATGGGACCACTTAGGTTTACTCATGAACCTACTAACCATCCCAACTGAATAGCAAATATCAGGTCTGGTATTGCACAAATACCTCAGAGAACCAACCAACTGTTTGAAGGTTGTAGCGTCCACATCCTTTCCATCAGAGTCAGAATCCAGTTTCTGATTTGTATCAGAAGGTGTGACAGCAATCTTACAATTCTTCAGTTCAAATCTCTTCAGAAGTTCTAATTCATACTTGAGTTGATGCAAAATAATACCTTTCTCAGAGTATCTGAACTCCATCCCTAGAAAGTATGTCATTTTGCCTAGATCAGTCATTTCGAATTCATTCATCAGAACTTTCTTGAACTTGGCTATCTCCTGTTCAGAACTTCCAGTCAGCAGTATATCATCAACATATAAACATACCAGAGTCATATTTCCTTCAGAAGTATGCTGAACATAGACACCGTACTCCATCTCACATTTCTGAAAGCCTTGCTTCTTGAAAAAGGAATCAATCTTCTGATTCCAAGCTCTGGGCGCTTGTTTCAATCCATATAGAGCTTTGTATAATCTGTACACCATCCCTTCCTGATTCTTTCTCACAAATCCAGGAGGTTGTGACACGTAAACTTCTTCTTCTAACTGACCGT
The DNA here is from genome assembly GCF_024323335.1 of Lathyrus oleraceus. Taxonomy (NCBI): domain Eukaryota; kingdom Viridiplantae; phylum Streptophyta; class Magnoliopsida; order Fabales; family Fabaceae; genus Lathyrus; species Lathyrus oleraceus. Next base: position 200,005,804 of record NC_066583.1, read on the forward strand.
TCAGAAATGCAGATTTTACATCTAAATGCATCAGAGGCCAATTCCTGTTAGCAGCTATTGCAATCACCATTCTGATTGTTTCATGTCTTGCTACAGGTGCAAACACTTCAGAGTAATCCAGCCCAGGTTTCTGTAGAAATCCTCTGGCTACCAACCTTGCTTTATGTTTGCCAATTGAACCATCTGGCTTTAACTTCTGCTTGAAAACCCATCTGACGCTGATGGCTTTCTTGTCTTTTGGAAGTTCTGTCAGCTTCCAAGTCTTGTTTCTCTCTATAGCATCAAGTTCTTCTTTCATGGCCTTCAGCCAGAGCTTCTGCTTAAGAGCCTCTTCTGTACTTATGGGTTCAGAGTCTACTAACATGGCACACTGAATAACTTCTCCTTCAGAGTCTACTTCAGTGTCTTGCAGCATGTCAAATTCTGCATATCTTCTGGGGATGTTTCTGATTCTTTGTGGTCTCTGAACTTGTTCAGAGTCTTGAGCTTCAGAGTTTCTAGCTTTAGATGGTTGACTTCCTCCAGAGTTTTGACCATCTTCAGGGGCTGGCATATTTCCAGAGTCTGAATTGCCACCAGAATCTGGATTACCATCAGAGTCTGGGTCATCAGAGTCTGGATCATCAGAGTCACCTTCATCTTCTGAGTCTTCTCCAGAGTCAGAATCACTATCAGAGTCAGAATCAATGACAGAGTTTACTCCAACTTCAGAAATTCTTAACTCTGACCTTTCTTCAGAAGTTCTAACATCAGAATCAGATTGAGACTTATCCCAATTCCAAAGTTCTGATTCCTTCACAATCACATCTCTGCTGAATTCAATTTTGTTGGTTTCTGGACAATAGAGCTTGTATGCACCTGTACTGTGGTACCCTATCAGAATCATCACTTTACTTCTATCATCCAGCTTCTGTCTTCTGGCTTCTGGAACATGTTTATAGCAAACAGAACCAAACACCTTCAGATGACTAACACTTTGCTTATCTCCAGTCCACTTATGTATTGGAACTATTTCCTTCAACTTCTTCGTAGGACATCGGTTGAGTACATACGTTGCAGTGGCAACAGCTTCTCCCCAGAGCTTCTGAGGAAGTTTCTTCTCCTTTAGCATGCTTCTCACCATATCAAGCAAAGTGCGGTTTCTTCTTTCAGCAAGACCATTGTGTTGAGGGGTATAAGGAGCAGTAACCTCATGCTCAATTCCATTCTCCTCACAGAACTTCTGGAACTCTTTGGAGTTATACTCACCTCCACCGTCAGTTCTAAGAATCTTCAACTTCTGACCACTCTGATTCTCAGCCTTCATTCTGAACTTCTTGAATTCATCAAACACCTCGTGTTTAAACTTAATAAGGGATACCCATGTCATTCTTGTGAATTCATCAACAAATAACACAAAGTATTTATTCCCTCCAATCGATGCTACTGGAAATGGACCACACACATCAGAATGTACAACTCCCAAGGCATGTTTTGCTCTTGGAGCAGTTTCTGACGCAAATGGCAATCGTGGTTGTTTTCCTTCCATGCAAACTTTGCATGACTTTTCAGGCTTCTTAATTGCAGGAATTCCATGTACCAACTTCTTTGAATTCAGATGTTTTAAGCTTCTGAAAATCGAATGACCAAATCTTCTGTGCCACAGCTCACTCTCCTTCTCAGCACTTGTTGCACTAAGACATTCTGAGTCTGCAGTTCTGACATTCACCTTGAATGTTCTATTCCTTCCCTGTTCTGACTCCATAATCAACTTCTGATTGCAGTCATACAGCTTCAGAAGATTGTCCTTCATGGTAACTGAAAAACCTTTCTCAATTAATTGTCCCACACTCATCAGATTGCTTCTGATGCCAGGTACATACCACACGTTCTGAATCAATGCTGTTTTCCCATTGTTCAGAATCACTCTGACATTTCCCATACCTTCTGCATTAAGATATTTGTCATCAGCACATCTGATCTTTGTCCTCCTTTCAGAGTCAAAGTCAACCAGCCATTTCTTGTTTCCAGTAAGATGATTTGAACAGCCAGTGTCCATATACCACCAGTCTATCAGATCCATATCATCAGATTCAGAGGCCATCAATAACACAGATTCGTCATCAGAACTTCTGGCTATATTTGCTTCTTCTGATTTTCTCTCCTTGTTTGACCAACAGTCTCTAGCAAAGTGACCAAACTTCTTACAACAGTAACATTGGATCTTCTTCTTGTCATACTTCTCTTTTCCCTTATGAGCATTCTTTTGTCTATCAGAGGTTGAGCTTTCTGACTTCTGACCACCATCAGATCTTCTCCTGGCTTCTGACTGCTTCTGATACCTCCTATCAGAAGTTGCTTTCAGAGCCTGCTGCTCTACTTCCCTTTCAGAAGTTCTTTCAGTCAAACGCAACTCTTGCGCTTCTAGACTGCTCTGCAGCTCTTCAATTCTCATGGTGCTCAGATCTTTGGAATGTTCTATTGCTACCACAATGTAATCAAATTGAGAGTTAAGGGATCTCAATACCTTCTTCATGATTGTTTCTTCATGTTGAGATTCTCATATTGCTTTCTCAAGGACTGAAGCTTCACCTTCTTCACTGATGCGTCACCACCATAACATCTAACCAGTGTGTCCCACGCAGCCTTTGCTGTCATTGAATCAGCAATCTTCTCAAACACATTTACATCAACACATTGATGAATGAAGAACAATGCTTTCTGATCCTTCTTCCTTACTTCCTTCTGCGCGTTTTTCTGTTCATCCGTCGCATCTGCCGCTACCGGAACATAACCATCAGTGACAAGATCTAGAACATCTTGAGCACCGAACAGTACATGCATTTAGAATGAACTCCGGGCCAGAATGGACAAGCAAGATACTGTCAACGACAACATCCAGAACATGCTTGCTATGTTGCTTCAGAGAATGCCTCCGCCTCCGAACCCTTAGGCACTTAAGATTTATTTTTTTTCTGCGTGCCTGTTGTTTTTTATTTTCTCTGAATCTGATGTTTTTCTAGCTTCTGTTGCCTTTGTGCTTCTATCTATGAATTCCAGTTTTTCTCTTTACTTATTTTCTACTATGTCTTTTTGATTCTGACAAAAAGGGGGAGAAGTTATTAATAGCTCTGATGAAAACATTGTCTAATACCTTAAGCATTCTGCAACATATTTTTTTCTTAAAAATAAAATTTATCTAACCTGGACTTAAGAAATTGCAGAAAGTTTCAGAAACCTCTGTACTTAAGAAACTCTGGTAAGAACTTATGAACTCCCTAGCATTATCTCAGGGGGAGCTCTTGTCTATCTGATCTGATATTTTATATGTTTCATCTGCTAATTAAGATTGTTTTGTCATCATCAAAAAGGGGGAGATTGTAAGAACAAAAATTGTTCTACAACAGATTCCTTGATTTTGATGATAACAAAGGATGAAACCAAAAATGACACCCTAACGAAAAGTTTCTAAGTGTGCAGGATTCTAAAGAAAGAAGGAAGAAATCTGATGATGTCATCAGATACAAAACAAGATCAGATACAAAATATCAAATGATCAGAAGCATCTGAAGTGGAAACAATGTCAAGAAGTTCTAACTCTGAGCAAAACATCAAAGTATCAGAAGCATCTGGACAAGTAGTAAGCTCTAGAAGTTTTGACTCTGAACAAAGTTTTGTCTAACCTCAGAAGCTCTTGGCACTATCTGAAGAATCCATCAGAACTCACAAGAGATTAAACATCAGAAGCAAGATTCCAAGATTCTCCAGATACACAAATACTCTGAGCATGGAATTGCTAATCATGAAAGAGTAACGTTTAAGTCAAGAAAAGATTTGCAAATGGATTTCCTAATTGAGAAAGAGACGTTAATCTCCAATCTCAATAAAGAAAATACTACTTGTGGTAAGTAGTCATTTCAAGAAGAAAAAGTCATCCTGCAGAAGCTATTTATGTGATGGCGTAACTTCATCTCAATATCCACCAGTTTCAACTACTACCTCACTGATCTATATAAAGGATTGCAAATCAACATTCAGCAACACTACACGTACAAGGAAAAATCTTACTGAAACATCAACACAAGAAAACCTTCTTCTCTCTAAGATCTTCACGAAGCTTTTGCTTATAACGTGAAAAACTCTTGTTCTTAATACTGTAATATTTGCTTTCTTAGAAGCACTCTAGATTACATAAATCTTTCATTTATTGTTTGTTGATTTCCTCAAGTGACTTAGTGTAGTCTGTAAACTTGAGAGGACTAAGAGATTTTTCTCTTAGGCGTTGTTTGTAATCTTTCAAGATTAGTGGATTAAGTCCTTGTTGAAGGCGAAATCACCTTGGCCGGGTGGACTGGAGTAGCTTTGTGTTATAAGCGAACCAGTATAAAATCCTTGTGTGATTTTCATTTTGAAAAGCGCTTATTTTTCCAAACAATTCAAACCCCCCCTTTCTTGTTTTTCTCACCTTCAATTGGTATCAGAGCTCTGGCTCTGTTATTGATTTTCTAATCAAACACTTAACCGTATAGAGAGATCCAGTACGAGAAAAACAATGGCCCACTCAAATGAAAGAGATTCTTACAATGCCAAGCCTCCTGTTTTTGATGGAGAGAAATTTGACTACTGGAAAGATAGAATCGAAAGTTTCTTTCTGGGTTATGATGCTGACCTCTGGGACATTGTCACAGATGGATACACACCTCCAGTCTTAAATGGAGCTGAAGTTCCCAGAAGTAAGATGTCAGAAGATCAGAAACGTGTCTTCAAAAATCACCACAAGGCCAGAACAATACTTCTAAATGCTATATCATACAACGAATATGAAAAGATCACCAACAGAGAGACAGCCAAAGATATACTTGACTCTCTGAAGATGACCCATGAAGGAAACTCCCAAGTCAAGGAGACGAAGGCTCTGGCGCTTATCCAGAAATATGAAGCCTTCAAAATGGAAGATGATGAAGCTATAGAAGCTATGTTTTCCAGATTTCAAACTCTTATTGCAGGTCTTAAAGTGCTAGACAAAGGATACACAACTGCAGATCATGTTAAGAAGATAGTCAGATGTCTGCCAAAGAAATGGAGACCTATGGTTACTGCTCTGAAGCTGTCAAAGGATCTGAACAATATCAGCCTTGAAGAACTTGTTAGTTCTCTTAGAAGCCATGAGATAGAACTAGAGGAGGATGAGCCTCAGAAAAAGAACAAGTCCGTAGCGCTAAAGTCCAGATCTGAAAGACGGAAACCTGACAGAACCAAAGCTCTCCAGGCAGAAACTGAAGATACTGACGACTCTGAACCTGAAGACTCTGATGATGAAGAAGAGTTGTCCCTACTAACCAGAAGAGTTAAGCAACTCTGGAAAAAGAGGAACAACAACTTCAGAAGACCAAGACCCAGAGGGGATCGATCAGAGTCAACTTCAAAAGGTAAAGCTAACAAAGATATTACCTGTTATGAATGTAAAGAAACAGGTCATTACAGAAATGAATGCCCCAAGTTGAAGAAAGACAACCCTAGAAAAGAAAGCTTCAAGAAAAACACTTTCAGAACAAAGAAAGGACTGATGGCTACCTGGGATGATAGTGAATCTGGATCATCAGAATCTGACTCTGATGAACAGGCCAACGTAGCACTTATGGCTACCATATCCAGCAGCTCAGATGAAGAATCTGAAGAGGTATTTTCTGAACTTTCTCGATCTGACTTAGAATCATATTTGTCAGAAACTCTTACCTCTTACCAGAAATTAAAACAAAAGTTTAAAAATATTAAAGGCTGTCTTAAAGCAAAATTTGAAGAGTGTAGTGAACTTGAGATAACAATTCTATCACAAGAAGATACAATCAAATCTTTAATGTTAGAAAGAGATGAAGCAAAAACAAAAAGCTCAGAATTAGAAGAAGCGTTGTCTCAAGCACCACAAACTTCAAATAAAATTATTTATAAATATGAAGAAGCCTTTCAAGAATTTCTGAAGAATGGGATAGATAGGAGTATTATGGCATCCATGATTTATGGAGTAAGTCAGAACAATAAAAGGGGAATTGGGTATGATCCTAAGGAAGATAAAACTTCTACAAGTGATCAAATTAAATCTCCTTTTTCATATCACTACACACACACACAAGAACACAAATTTAAAAATGCTAGAAGACCCAAAGTTATAAGAAACTCTGGGAAAACTAATCTAAAAGGACCCAAGAGATTCTGGGTACCGAAAGATAAGATTATCTATATTGCAGATATCCTATGCAGCAAAGTTCAGACACCAGTCATGGTACCTGGACTCTGGATGCTCGCGACACATGACGGGAAGAAAGTCTATGTTCCAAAGTCTGGAACTTAAAGACGCTGGATTTGTAGGTTTCGGAGGAGATCAGAAAGGAAGGATCAGAGGCTCCGGAACTATTGGTAATGGTACTCTTCCCTCTATATCTGATGTTCTTTATGTAGAAGGATTAATGCATAACTTGTTATCCATAAGTCAATTAAGTGATAACGGTTATGATGTAATCTTCAATCAAAAAACATGTAAAGCCATTAATCAGAACGATGGCTCTGTCCTTTTCACAGGCAAGAGGAAAAACAACATTTACAAAATAAATCTTTCTGATTTAAAAGATCAAAATGTTAAATGTCTAATGTCAGTTCACGAAGAGCAATGGGTATGGCATAGACGCTTGGGCCACATTAGCATGAGGAAACTTTCTCAGCTAACTAAACTCGAGTTAGTCAGAGGCCTACCTAAACTGAAGTTTTCTTCAGATGCTCTGTGTGAAGCTTGTCAGAAAGGAAAATTTTCAAAAACATCTTTTAAAAAGAAAAATGTTGTTTCTACCTCTAAGCCTCTGGAACTTCTTCACATTGACTTATTTGGTCCTGTGAAAACAGCATCAGTTAATGGAAAGAAGTATGGACTAGTCATTGTTGATGATTACAGTCGCTGGACATGGGTAAAATTCCTAAAGCACAAGAGTGAGTCTCACTCTGTATTCACAAGTTTCTGTTCCAAAGTGCAAAAAGAATTTGACTCTAAAATTATTAGAGTCAGAAGTGATCATGGTGGAGAATTTGAAAACAAAGATTTTGAAGAATTATTTGATTCTAATGGAATATCCCATGATTTCTCCTGCCCTAGAACTCCACAACAAAATGGAGTTGTAGAGAGGAAGAATAGGACACTCCAAGAGATGGCCAGAACCATGATCAATGAAACAAATGTAGCAAAGCACTTTTGGGCAGAAGCTGTAAATACAGCGTGTTACATTCAGAATAGAATCTCTATAAGACCTATTCTGGAAAAGACTCCCTATGAATTGTGTAAAGGAAGAAAACCAAACATTTCATATTTTCATCCTTTTGGATGCTCTTGTTTTATCTTAAACACTAAAGAACATCTGAACAAGTTTGATTCCAAAGCACAGAAAGGTATTATGTTAGGATACTCAGAACGCTCTAAAGGCTACAGAGTATACAACACAGAAACCAAAATTATGGAAGAATCAATTCATGTCATATTTGATGATAAGCTTGACCCTGAAAAGTCAAAGCTAGTTGAAAAGTTTGCAGATTTGGAAATCACTCTTGTAGAGTCTGATAAAACTCCAGAAGCAACTGTCACTCAGAACTCTGAAGAAATAAAATCTCCAGAAATCCCAAAGAAAGTCAAAAGTCGTATTAATGTATCTGAAGATTTGATTCTGGGAAACAAGAACGAACCTGTCAGAACCAGATCTACCTTCAGAACCTCTGAAGATATTCCTCTGGGACTAGTGTCTCTGATTGAGCCTACGTCTTGTGATGAAGCACTTCAGGATAACGACTGGGTGGCAGCTATGCAAGAAGAATTGGATCAATTCTCAAAGAATGATGTCTGGGATCTCGTTCCTAAACCCAGAGGCACTCACGTCATTGGAACCAGATGGGTTTTCAGAAACAAGCTGAACGAGAAAGGAGAAGTTGTCAGGAACAAGGCTCGACTGGTAGCTCAAGGTTACAGTCAACAAGAAGGTATTGACTATAATGAAACCTTTGCTCCAGTCGCGAGGTTAGAATCTATTCGTCTTCTTGTATCTTTTGCTATTAATCATTCTATTAAATTATATCAAATGGATGTCAAGAGTGCATTTCTTAATGGTTATATATCAGAAGAAGTGTATGTCAACCAACCTCCAGGATTTGAAAACTCAAATTTTCCAGAACATGTTTTTAAACTTAAGAAATCTTTATATGGACTTAAACAAGCTCCCAGAGCTTGGTATGAACGATTAAGCAATTTTCTTCTGGAACAAAATTTTATCAGAGGGAAAGTTGATTCTACACTCTTCTGTAAAAACCTTAATAATGATCTCATGATATGCCAAATTTATGTTGATGATATTATTTTTGGTTCTGCTAATATCTCTGTTTGCCAAGAATTTTCTAAGTTAATGCAGGCAGAATTTGAAATGAGTTTAATGCAAGAATTAAAGTTCTTTCTGGGAATTCAAATTAATCAAACTCCAGAAGTCACGTACGTTCATCAAAGCAAGTACATTAAAGACGTTCTGAAGAAGTTTGACATGACTGAATGCAACTCTGCAAAAACTCCCATGCACCCAACTTGCATTCTGGAGAAGGAAGAGGTAAGCAACAAGGTTTGTCAGAAGCTCTATCGAGGTATGATAGGCTCTCTCCTCTATCTGACTGCTACTCGTCCTGATATTCTTTTTAGTGTCTGTCTTTGTGCCAGATTCCAATCAGATCCTAGAGAATCTCATTTAACAGCAGTTAAGAGAATTCTTAAGTATCTGAAAGGAACTCCTAACCTGGGCCTGATGTATGAGAAAACATCAGAGTATAGACTCTCGGGTTATTGTGATGCAGATTATGCAGGAGATAGAATAGAACGAAAAAGCACATCTGGGAATTGCCAGCTTCTGGGAAACAATCTAATCTCCTGGGCTAGCAAAAGACAGTCAACTATTGCTCTATCAACTGCAGAAGCAGAATACATCTCAGCGTCACTGTGCACAACTCAGATGCTCTGGATGAAGCATCAGCTAGAAGATCTACAAATCTTTGAGAGTAACATTCCTATCTTTTGTGATAATACTGCTGCTATTTGTTTAAGTAAGAATCCCATTCTACATTCCAGAGCCAAACACATAGAAATAAAACATCATTTTATCAGAGACTATGTTCAGAAAGGGATAGTAACATTGAAGTTCATTGATACAGAACATCAATGGGCAGATATCTTTACTAAGCCTCTAGCTGAAGATAGATTTCTTTTTATCTTAGAACATCTGAACATTAAAAATTGCCCTGAGTGAAATATGGCTCTGAAAATGTAAAATGTGACTCTGATGTAGACAAATGTACTTCTGCCTCTGACTCTGATACTTCTACCAAGTTAAGAAGATATCTGAGTTAGAAATCTTCAGAAACCAATCCTTTGGTATTCCTGAAGATCAGATACATCAACACGTGGAGCACCAAGCGTCTAACCCTAGAACTTCTAGACAACTGTCAAAAGAAATCAAAGGTCAGAACGTTTGAAATCTCCTAGAGCAGTGTGCGTACTGTTGGGATTAGACATTCATTTATTAGCTGTAATCATTTTTCCCCCCAAACGTGCTATTTTGATTTTTGTGCTAACGCTGGAATGTGTGTCGTTTTGCATGTTTTACTTAGAGTATATAAACATTTTTCTCACATTTCACACACTTATCACTCTCACTCACTCTAAAACCCTAAACCCTTCTCTCAAGCATTCTCTGCAAGTTCTTCATCTTCATCTTCTTCTTCACCATGGACGCTCAACAACAGCAAGTCTTTAACTTCTCTCAAGAAACGGAATCAACTTCTACTGCTCAAACCTCAAACACTCAAACTCCAACGGTTACAGGCGTCACCGTCACTCCTGTTTACAAAGAACCCCACGTTCTTGATCGTGAACGCCATATCAACCTTTCAACTCCTTTTGAAGGTTTGGATGTGTTGTGCGAATCGCTTGTTGATTTCGAAAACTTGAAGAGGAATGGCGTTGATCTAACTGGAGAACTTCGTCAACAAGGGTGGGAAAACTATTTCCAAAGACTTTATGGTCCTATTTACCCACTTCTTGTCAAGGAGTTCTGGAGACATGCTGATGCAGATGACAACTTCATCGTCTCATATGTTCTGGGGGTGAAGATTGTTATTACTGAAGGGTCTATTGCCTCCTTGTTGAACATGGAGCGAAGTGGAGGAAAAAGGATTTACAACATCCCTCCTAGGTCAAAGCGCATTACAGATGTGATAAACCCAACAATCTTCAAACCCAACGTTGAAGGAAACCCCTCTAAGAACAAGGAGCTGCACCAGAACCTCAAAGTGTGGCTGAAGATTATTCTGGGAACAATTCACCATCGTTCAGCCTCTAACTCTTCTGATTACATCAATGCAGACCAGAAATGCATTCTGTACTGTATTCAGAAGGGTGTGAAGATCTGCCTCCCTGCTCTCCTCTTCAGATATCTGAGAGATTCGGTCAGAGAAACCAGAAACAATATGAAGCCCAGATCCTACATTCCTCTGGGAAGATTGCTATCTGACGTCTTCATTGAGCATGGACTGGTAGACGAGCTGGAAAAGACCAAGCTGATGGATGATCTGGCAATAGATGTGGGGAAGCCTCTGAATGCCAGAAACCTCAAGAGTATGGGAATTATCAAGAAAATTCAAGTCAGGCCAACTCTGGATACATCCTGGGATAGTTTGAAAGATCAGAGGAAGATGCCTCATGGCCTTGCCAGATTCTTCAAGAATGAACCCAGAGACGCTGTTGCTATCTATCTTCATCGTCTGCTGGAAGAAGGTGTTGACGTCTCTGATTTCAGCCTCGACGACTGTCTGGACTCTGAAGAAGACTTCGTCAGATACAAGAGAGGTCTGTCTGAAAAGAAGGTAGCATCTCAGGCAAAGAAGGCCAGACTCGGAGAAACTTCTGGAAGCAAATCTTCAGCTCCTCTGAATATCTCTACTGGTAAGTCTGTTCCTCCTGTTACCTCTAATTCTCTGATTGCTTCTTCTAACCCTCTCTCTTCACAACCTATTTATACCACCTCTGATATTTCACCCTCAATCACCAGAACCTCCCAACCTACCCCAGTTCTAAATATAGCCCGTACATTCATACCTCCCTCTGAACCTAAACTAACCCACCAAAGCACTTCATCTTCATCATCCTCAGCAGCAGAATCACCCCCATATGTTTCCCTCTCATCTGACCCAGAATTTTCTGATCCTGATTCCCCAACCATAGCCACAATTTATGCTCATAGACTTGCTTCACAACAAACACAACCACAATCTGAAGCAACTTCACCTCCACCACAACAAACAACCACCATACCTTCTGAAAACCAACCCTCTGACCATCCCACTTCTGATATCAACCCACCAAACATCTCCGCTGAACCAGAACCAGAATCTGAACCTTTAGATTTAAACCCTCTTTATGCTTCACCCCAAACATCTGAACTTCAACCAGAAGCAGAATCTGAACCTCAACCTGAGTCAGAATCTGCACCTCAAACCTTAAATCTCAGCCCTCCAAACTCTCCACCTCATACCTCTGAACCAGAACCTGAACCTGAACTTTCTAAGCCTACCCTTAAGGAAGCCATCTTGATGATTGCAGAGGCTTCAGTTCAAAAGGTCGATTCTCTGGTCTCTAACTCTGAAATCAGTGATGATCCTGAATCTGTAAGGACACACTGGAACAGAGTCATTGGCTGGATGACATCTGAGGCCTTTAGACTGAAGGGCATCTCTGAACAAGTCAGAAATGGCTACATCAGAGATGCTGAGGCAAGACTCCAGGAGAGACTTGCCAGAGAAGCTGAAGCCAGAAGGCTTGAGGAAGAGAGAATTGCCAGAGAAGCAGAAGAAGCAAGAAGGATAGAAGAAGAAAGACTTGCTAAGGAAGCTGAAATCCTAAGGCAAAAGGAAGCTGAAGCAAAGGCTCTGGCAGATGCAGAAGCTCAAGTTGCTGCTGAAGCTGAAGCTCAGAAGGCTCTGACTCTGGGGGAGTCCTCTTCTGTGATTCCTACGGTTCTTCAGACTCTGAAAGAGCTCAAGCAAGATCAGAATGAACTCCGGGCCAGAATGGACAAGCAAGATACTGTCAACGACAACATCCAGAACATGCTTGCTATGTTGCTTCAGAGAATGCCTCCGCCTCCGAACCCTTAGGCACTTAGGATTTATTTTTTTTCTGCGTGCCTGTTGTTTTTTATTTTCTCTGAATCTGATGTTTTTCTAGCTTCTGTTGCCTTTGTGCTTCTATCTATGAATTCCAGATTTTCTCTTTACTTATTTTCTACTATGTCTTTTTGATTCTGACAAAAAGGGGGAGAAGTTATTAATAGCTCTGATGAAAACATTGTCTAATACCTTAAGCATTCTGCAACATATTTTTTTCTTAAAAATAAAATTTATCTAACCTGGACTTAAGAAATTGCAGAAAGTTTCAGAAACCTCTGTACTTAAGAAACTCTGGTAAGAACTTATGAACTCCCTAGCATTATCTCAGGGGGAGCTCTTGTCTATCTGATCTGATATTTTATATGTTTCATCTGCTAATTAAGATTGTTTTGTCATCATCAAAAAGGGGGAGATTGTAAGAACAAAAATTGTTCTACAACAGATTCCTTGATTTTGATGATAACAAAGGATGAAACCAAAAATGACACCCTAACGAAAAGTTTCTAAGTGTGCAGGATTCTAAAGAAAGAAGGAAGAAATCTGATGATGTCATCAGATACAAAACAAGATCAGATACAAAATATCAAATGATCAGAAGCATCTGAAGTGGAAACAATGTCAAGAAGTTCTAACTCTGAGCAAAACATCAAAGTATCAGAAGCATCTGGACAAGTAGTAAGCTCTAGAAGTTTTGACTCTGAACAAAGTTTTGTCTAACCTCAGAAGCTCTTGGCACTATCTGAAGAATCCATCAGAACTCACAAGAGATTAAACATCAGAAGCAAGATTCCAAGATTCTCCAGATACACAAATACTCTGAGCATGGAATTGCTAATCATGAAAGAGTAACGTTTAAGTCAAGAAAAGATTTGCAAATGGATTTCCTAATTGAGAAAGAGACGTTAATCTCCAATCTCAATAAAGAAAATACTACTTGTGGTAAGTAGTCATTTCAAGAAGAAAAAGTCATCCTGCAGAAGTTATTTATGTGATGGCGTAACTTCATCTCAATATCCACCAGTTTCAACTACTACCTCACTGATCTATATAAAGGATTGCAAATCAACATTCAGCAACACTACACGTACAAGGAAAAATCTTACTGAAACATCAACACAAGAAAACCTTCTTCTCTCTAAGATCTTCACGAAGCTTTTGCTTATAACGTGAAAAACTCTTGTTCTTAATACTGTAATATTTGCTTTCTTAGAAGCACTCTAGATTACATAAATCTTTCATTTATTGTTTGTTGATTTCCTCAAGTGACTTAGTGTAGTCTGTAAACTTGAGAGGACTAAGAGATTTTTCTCTTAGGCGTTGTTTGTAATCTTTCAAGATTAGTGGATTAAGTCCTTGTTGAAGGCGAAATCACCTTGGCCGGGTGGACTGGAGTAGCTTTGTGTTATAAGCGAACCAGTATAAAATCCTTGTGTGATTTTCATTTTGAAAAGCGCTTATTTTTCCAAACAATTCAAACCCCCCTTTCTTGTTTTTCTCACCTTCAACAAGACCTCACGTTCACTCGTGTTTCCCGTGTTTCCCAATGAATCCGAACCGGAGCTCTGATACCAATTGTTGGTGCAAAGGTAGAATAAATGGAAATATTCTATTAAGAATGACGGCTACAAAACATGATAAAAATTACAATGATTGTCACCCTATTTATAAGCTAAAACTAGGGTTACTAGAATAGGATAAAATACTAAAATACCCTCTAACAAACTTAGGGGCTAAGAAAATAGTAAAACTAATAAATATGAATTACTTCTAATACCCCCCACTCCAATCCCTAATCCCCCATACAAGAGTCAAGTGGCCAAGATATTTGTTATAACGGTGATACAAAGTTTGTCTAGACATATATATGTGTCTATTATTTTATTACTATTTTTGAATGACGCATTCACACAACTAGATGAAGAAGTGACATTTTGGAAGTCTTAGAGGTTGACTATACCAATACTTATTTTTAACTCCGGCCTCAGGCTTTAACTAGAAATTTTCTTCCCCTAAACACTCAAATTTCAAGGACAAATTGATGGTCTTCTAGTGGTTGTTCTTATTGACAACACATACAATATTTTGCAACTATGTATTTCACAAACTTTGAGCTTAAATGCTACACTCATTCCCCACATCTCTGTTATGTATTGTAATGGTTCTCATTTACAATGTCAAAGAATTTGTAACAATTCTAAAATTACATTACATGACAAAAATTTGACCTCGTCATTCTACTTGTTGCCCATTAGAGGCGCTGATGTTGTTTTTGGCATAACTTGACTATATACTTTGGATCTAATACATGCATATTTATCGATTTCTTTCATCTTTTATTTTCCACAATGACACTAAAATAACCCTTAAGGGTGATTCTAAATCATATATCCCAATCAAATCACATATCACCAACTATGTGAGCTCATCCATACAAATGTAATTGCCTCCATACACCTTATGACTTTTCAAAGTATAGACTTTTAACCCACTAACCTTGAGCCTAATATCCTAGCCAAGAGAGCCTAACCTCTAACCTTCAATTAGAAATTACTACACTTCTCAATAACCATCCAACTATTTTTCAAAGTCCCCATCGTCTTCCACCCTCTAGACCACATGATCACTATACTTCTCTTTTACCAAACAAATCACCCATCAATGTAAAACTCCATCACTATGCTCAATCTCAAAAGGAGACCTTGACCTCCATTATACAAGATATGTTGAATGAGGGCACTAGTAACAATCCATTTCCTCCCCAATCCCACTAGTAAAAATAAGAGACTTTCAGATTTTGTGTAGACTACAAAGCTCTAAATGCTATTAAAATAAAATACCAATTTTCCACCCGCATCATTGGCGAATTTCTAGATGAATTATGTATTGCATCAATTTTTCCAAGACAAATTTATGTTCAAGCTATCATCAAATTAGGGTTGCATTAGTACATACACGCAAGACAACTTTTCAAACTTTTGACGAACTCTATGAGTTTCTGGTTATGCCATTCGGGCTTACAAATGCACATTCCCCTTTCCAATCCGCTATGAATGACTTATGACACCTATGCTTGTGATAGTTTGTCTTAGTATTTTTACATAATATTCTATTTTACGGTACCAATTTGAGTTACCATTTAGTTATTTACATATTGTCTTTGACTTATTAGAATAACACAATTTTGTTGGAAAATTATCTAAATGTGTTTGGATGATGAATTTTAATGAGGAAAAATAACTTTTTAAGGAAATTTAAAATAACTTAACCAAAATTTATTGTTTGGATAAAAATTGAGAATTGCTAAAATGATAGAAATCTATAAAGTATGTTGTCCAAAATAAATTTAAGAATGTCAAATGACACTTAAACGTAAAGAATTTGAAATTCCTCTCTCACTCTATACAACGTGAGTGTCAAATTATTTATTATTAATCTTATAAATTTTGCAAGTTGGTCCTCATATTTAAAAAATTCATACTGATTCTAAAAATTTTGTAAATTAGTCCTCAATAATTTTCAAATTTTACATGTCGGTCCTTTTAAATGTTTGAACTTATAAATTGGTCCCTATTTATCAGTTTTAAAATTTGACACAACTTTTAAAATATATAAAAATGATCCAATTTTTTTGCAATGAATCATGTTAATAATCTAACTAAACAAAAAAGTTAAAAATAAATGAATTTCATTTGAATAATTTAAATTGCTTAGAATTCTAAATTCCTTAAAATTTCCAATTATCTCGTTCAAACACATCATAAGTGTGTTTTTCCAATTGGTAATGTTAATTATTTAGGTAATGTGATTTTTGTTAGGAGTGTTGTCCTATATTCAAATAAGGTGTATGCTATTTTAAATCATCCCGAACCTCGTTCCTTCACGACACTCTGGAGATTTTTAAGACTCGCCAAATTTTATAAATACTTTTGTGTCACCATACCACATTCACCTTTCCTCTAAAAAAGTTGTTGCTTTTATTAATTTTGCTTGGAATACAAAGGCTACTCTATCCTATATAGAATTGAGAAAGAAAATGACTGCCATGTCGGTGTTGGCTTTGCCTTTTTTTCTCAAAAATATTATTTATTGAGACAAATGCATCTGGTGTTGGTGTTTGAGTGGTTTGTTGAAGTGCAATTTCTTGTGTTGAAGCTGGTTACTCGACAGAAGCAAGGAAGTGTCGAATCACCTAGTGTGCTGAGTTGTATTTGTGTGTCGAAGTGTCGAAGCATGTTGCTTCAGACATGATTTCGACTTAGGCCTATTTTTAGTAGTGTTAACTATTTTGGGCTTGTATAGTTTGGGCTTTGACTTAGGGAGAAAGTTAACCTAAATCTATAAATAGAGGGAACAACCCTTATTTTTGTATGAAGAGAAGAAATAACTCATAACATTGTACTCATAGAATTTTGCAGTTGCAAAGTGAATAAAGAAGTTTTCCACAGGTTGTGGACAGAGAGAAAACTCTGCAAAAAATATTCTTCTTCTTCTTCTCCAATGTTCTTTTCTTTCCTTCTCAATTGTTATTTTCTTTTCATTGTCATTGCGTGGGTAATAACAATCTTGTTCATCAAGATTGATAAAAATTCTCCATAGGTTGTGGTGGATTTCCAACATCTGGTATCAAGAGCTCAGATTTGAGCGATTCGTGGGAAGAAAATCACGATGTCAATGAATCATCCAAACATACATTTTCTAGCGACTCTTCCAATTCTCAAGAACAATAATTATGAGAATTTGTGCAAGCAGATGAAGGTTGTGTTCTGTTATCAAGATCTTTGGGATCTTGTGAAGGAAGGAGTAACAACGCTTGCAGAAAACGCGAAGGATCAAGAAAAAGATGCATATAAAGAATTGAAAAAGAAAGATTATAAAGCTCTCTTTATAATCCATCAATGTGTTGATTCAGATAACTTTGAAAAGGTTAGTGATGTAGAGTCAGTGAAAGAAGCATGGGAAATTCTAGAGAAGTCATTTGGAGGCGCGGAGAAGGTGAAAGATGTGAGGTTACAAACTCACAAAAGAACGTAGAATTGCTTCAGATGGAAGATAATGAAAGTATAACTGATTTCTTCACTAAGGTTACGAAACTGGTGAATCAAATCAAGGTATATGGAGAAGTGTTGACATCAAGATCTGTTGTTGGAAAGATCTTGAGGTCGTTGGCTCCAAAGTTCGACCACTTGGTAGTAGCCATAGAAGAGTCAAAAGATTTGTCAAAACTAACAAAGGAAGAGCTTCAAGGGATGCTTGAATCTCAAGAACAAAGAATGGCTGAAAGAGCTGCAGGAAAGTCGAAGAGTGATATGGATTTGCAAGCGCAATCAATAAAAGAAAGGAAAGTCAAAGGAAGTTGGAATGGAAACAAAGGCATAGGAGGCTACAACAATTCGACTGGTCGAAATCAGGAAGAAGGAAACTGGTCGAATAAGAGAAAACCCTAGAACCAAGGAAACCAAAGGGGTGGTGTTGCAGGTAGACGAAAAGGTGGTGGTCAAAAGCCAGACAAGAGTCACATTCAGTGTTACAATTGTCAGAAGCATGGTCACTATTCTAATGATTGTCCAGAAAAGCATAATAATCAAGAAACTTATGCAAAGCTGGCGAAACAAGAAGAAGAAAAGATGTTGTTAATGGTTACAACGAGAGATGAAAAAAGATTCAAGGACAAGTGGTACTTGGACTCAGGATGCTCATCACACATGTCTAGAAGGAAAGATTGGTTTGTCAACATAAATCCCTCAATGAAGAACATGTTGAAATTTGAAAATGAAAATACTCTAGCAGCTGAAGGTGTTGGTGATGTCATGATTATGAGGAAAGATGGCAAAAGGTCAGTCATTTCAAATGTGTTGTACATACCAGGCATGAAGAGCAATTTTCTCAGCATATGGCAGTTAGTCGAAAAGAACTACAAGGTGTTGATCGAAGACAAGATGATGAGAGTTCTCGACTCAAATGGAAGGTTGATCTTGAAGGCTTCAATGTCTTAGAATAAAACCTTCAAGATTGAGCTTAATGTGATGAAGCATAAGTGTCTTGCAACAACAGCCAGTAGAGATGAATGAATATAGCATTATAGACTTGGCCATATCAATTTCAAATACATCATAGATTTGAAAAGAATAAATATGGTTTCAGGATTACCAGAAATCGACATGCCAAACGAAGTGTGTGAAGAATGTGTGCAGGAGAAGCAACACAATAACAACTTCAATAAGGATGTAGGAAGCAGGTCAAAGGCAATTCTTGAAGTCATATACTCTAATGTATGTGGCCTTATCCAGGTGGATTTGATTGGAGGTAACAAATACTTTGTTACATTCATAGATGATTTCAGTCGAAAACTGTGGGCTTGCCTGATCAAGAAGAAAAGTGAATTGATCGAGGTATTTGCCAAGTTTAAATGTATGTTCAAAAGACAAAGTGGTCGAAAGCTCAAGATTTTGAGGACTAATGATGGTGGAGAATATGTGTTTAAATACTTCGACGCATTATGTGTGAAAGAAGGGATCATGCATGAGGTGGTGCCACATATGACCCACAATGGGGGAATGAAACCATACAATACAAAATATAAAGTAAATGGAAATTAACAAGTTACAATCCAAGCATCATGCCTAAAACAATCAAGTGGCATGGTGTCCTCAAATAGTACAAGGCAAATGATGATTAAAGATCATGATGGATTGGATCCATACTTGAATTGAACTTGAAATCTCAATGGTCATGTAATCATACAAACACATGGAGTTAGCATGAAATAAAACAAATCAAAATGATGCATCGAATGGAAACATACTTAATGGCATTTTATTAATTCATATGGAAATGAATCAATATGGAAAAATAATGAAGAATGTATTCAACTATTATTCCTGCATAAAAGAATTATTAAAGTGCAAAAATAATTCATTCATGCCACAATATTTCATGCTTGCAATCAAGAGTGAAAGAATTAATTTCTTATGACTTTTCAATTGAAAATTAAAGTCTCAAGTAGATATCTATCCTAGTCATTTTTCATATGCATTATTCATGAGCTAACATGGCATGGAAATGAATTAAATAGAGAATTAATTCAATTAAACGTCAAAAGATAAAATATGTTAATTAACCACAAAGCATGAATTTATTATAAATTTACATGAATTAACACATGCATGTTCATGAATTAAAAACATAGTAAGAATTGACAAAGAAATGGTAAAAATCCAAAAAATAGAGTAAAAACAATTAAATTTGTAGGGATGCATAACCTAGGGGTGTGCATACTAGAAATGGAGGCTTTGGGTCCAACAGAAAAGGTACAACCACAAAGATTTGTTAATGGGTTCAACATGGATAGCATCTAGCAAAACATGAGTGTGGAAAGCAAAATATTGGGCTTAATGGCCTAAGCCCGGTAGAATTTGCAAGAAAATGAAGCAAAAATTTAGCTGAATCAACTTTGTCTTCTCTCACCTTCCTCCTCATGCTTTCCTCCATTAATGGTCTCTTGAAGGTAAAAGTGAAAATCCAATTTTTGCTCAAAAGTCATGAAACAAAAGAGTTTTATGTTAAATTTTCTAAGGGTTTTAATATTCTAGTATTAATTCTAAGCTAATGTTATGAATGGTATTTGATTTTGGTTGTTGAAATTCAAGAAAAGTGCTTATTGTGAGTTTATGTTAAAATTGGGGTTTTAGTGTAAAAAATTGATTTTTTAAATAAGTTGCTTCATATTATATGTTTGTATCAATGCTAATACAATGCTTAATTCACTTATATGTAAAAAACTATGTTAGAAACTCCTATGTTGATTTTTCTTTGCTACTTGAATATGGTTTTATAGATATAACAAAAAGTGCTTATTAAATAAGATGTTTTGGATAGGAGGATAAATTAAGGTTCTACCACATACATTCAACAAGAATCATTCACTCAAGCATTCATGATAATGAAAAGAAAGAGATGAAGAATTTCCGACGAAGCAGAGGTTTGCTCCGGTTAGAAGTTGTTTGTGGACAACGCGTCCAAGATAAACGAAAAACTTTGAGAGGTAAGCTCCTACACTTCCATTAATTCCCAAGCTTGAATGTAGAATTTGATGAATGGTGCATGAATCTTGATGATTGAAATTGATGAATTCTTGATGATGAATTTTCTTGATATGTTGACAGTTGTTGAAACTTTGATGATTATACTTGGAATTGAATGGTGAATTGTTGAATATTGTTGAAACTTTGATGATTATGCTTGAAATTAAATGGTGAATTGTTGAATGATTGTGGCTAAATTCCACCAACTTAGAACTTCAATATGAAGTTCTAAAATGGTGATGAATATGAACTTTTGTGAGGGTTAGGAAATGAAGAGAATGATGAGAGATGGTGAGAGAAATGGAAAAATGGTGAGAAAGTGTTAAAGTGGTTAAAATGGTTCAAAGTGGTTAACCCAAAAATTGGGAAGAATAACATGTTTACATAGTTTTTGTGAATGTTTGAGAACCTTTGGGTTATGATCCAAGTAAAGCTTTTAGCAATGGTTGAAAATTGAAAGTTAGAAATTGTGTTAGTTTGGTAGTTAGAGAAGTTAGGGGTAATTAGGGAAATGAATGATTTGTGGAGAAATAGGTAGTTAGGATAGTTAGAGACCAATGGTGTGGAATTTAGCAAATGTACCAAGTTAGGGGGTAAAGTAAATGGTCATTTGGTTAGAATTTGAAATTGACTTGAATTTACTTTAATTTTACTTTGGATATTTGCCACTTTGGCTTGAATCTTGTGTTGAAAATAAATACTTTTGAGTGGTGTAAATTAATGGATCAAAAATCGAATATTTTTTTGCATGAAATGACTTTAATTTTCCAAGTGCAGAATTTTTCAAGTGCAGATTTTTTCTTAGTGTAGAATTGTTCTCATGACTTTTTGATGAATTTTGAATGATTTCAATCCATGATATTGATGATCAATTTCATGTATCTTATTCTTTGCAGTAAAGTGAGCATTGGGGTGGGAGAATGGGCTCGAGACTGCATTGGAAAGTGAAGATACAATCATGAGAATGGGGCTTCATGGAAGATGAAAACAAAATTTTCTAAGTGCAGAATTTTCCAACTGCAAAATTTTCCTCATGACTTTTTGATGAATTTTTGATAATTTCAATCCATGATATTGATGATCAATTTGGTGTATCTTCTTCTTTGCAGCAAAGTGAGAATTGGGGTGACATAATGGGCTCGAGAAGGCATCGGAAAGTGAAGATAAAGCCATGGGAATGAAGCTTCATGGAAGGAAAAATTATTGGAACTTACATCATGTACTATGTAACATAACCATGAAATTCTTGATTATTGATGAAGAATGATGATTCTTTTGATTAAATGCTTATAGGGTAGGTCTAGAAAAATTTAGGGGTCAAACTCGAGTCGATGATCAAAAGTTGATAAAAAATCAACAGTTGGCCAAAAAGTCAATTTTACCAAATTGATAGAATTTTTTATCCTCTTTTCTTGTAATCTATTTTTTCAATTTGTATTTCAAGTAATAAGGATTGTACCATGAATTTCCATGAATGAATGAAGTATTATTTGAACTTCCAACTTTGACTTTCTTCCTTAAGTTCAAGCAATTGAATCAAATAACAAACTTCTCACTCCTTGTGACAACAATGAATCTCAATTAAAAAGATGTTTGACACCACCAGTGATATGAGAAACAAACCCGAAAAATCACCAAATAATACTTGTCTCGAAAATCCACTTAAACGGATTACATCCACTATTACTGAACTTTGACCTAATGATTGTGCTATGCAAAATATGATGAATGGTATGCTAAATGTATGATCCAATTGAAAGAATTGAGAATCATGTATGCAGATGATTTTAATGTAAGCCAGACAAAATAAAAATAAATAGGAAATTTTTTGAGATATCACAGTAATTACTAACCACATATATAGCTAGTAATAATCACATATGCAATTAGCAATAATCAGATGTGTAGTATTCACATTCCAACCACCTTAATTATAATTAACTTTTAACTTCTAAAACCGAATTACAACATAATATAGGTTATATAAGAGAATAAATGAGCAAATACATTAAAAATTTGATTTTTACAACATGATTTAAATAACATTAAAATGATTTTTAACACGGTTCAAATCATGCAATACAGGAAAACTGAAATTTTAGTGTGATTTTAATTAACATATTATGTGAAACAAATCACCAATGCCATATAATTTTCCAAGTGTAGTTTGAGCTCGTGTAGTTTGAGCTCATGATTCAAATAAACGTAACATGATTCAAACAATCAAATTCAGAGAGAAATGAT
This sequence comes from Lathyrus oleraceus, assembly GCF_024323335.1. Lineage (NCBI taxonomy): Eukaryota > Viridiplantae > Streptophyta > Magnoliopsida > Fabales > Fabaceae > Lathyrus > Lathyrus oleraceus. Next base: position 200,028,342 of record NC_066583.1, read on the forward strand.
GAACTCTAATTTCTTTTATGATGATTCAAACCATTGAGGAGCATAACTCAAATCATGTATACCAGTAGTTAATCTCAAGCTAAATGTCTATGAATAGAAATGATTTTCTTACAAACCATTAAGACTTAGCTTACTTATTTCTAGGTATTTTGTGGCATGAATTTTTATCAGTGAAGGGAATGACCATGTTAAATAACCATCTCCTGATTTCATTTGAGTGCACATGTTGATCCATCCCACCATGATTATACAATTCATAAAGGGGCAAATTGTGTTTTTTTTTTTCTCATTCCAGATTCCAAGTTTCACGTTTTCTTTATGAAAGAAGATACAATCATGCCCTACTTACTAGTCAATTGAAATCTAATCATAAACTAACAACAGTACTAACTAGTATGAGTATTCTACACTCAACAAAGGTTTAGGCATTATTTATACATGAATACATATCCCTTTTCGTAGCCACAAACACCAAAAATATTTTAGTATAGTTTAATGAAGGGAATGAAGAAAGAACATACACATTATGATAAATAGAAAGAGAAGCAATCAAACAAAACAAATATATATATATATATATATATATATATATATAATATATATATATATATATATATATATATATATATATATATATATATATATATATATCAAACAAAACAATCAATAAAAAGAGAAGTAATAATTAAAGAGAAGGATCATCCGATAAAAAAATTAAATCAAATGAAATCAGTCGATCAAAACAGAACTAAAATCCAAAGGGTTGGTCTAGTGGTGGAGGTTTGAGTGTGTTTCTCTCAAAGTCTCATATTTGAATTCTTGTATTGGATCAAGTTATAAAATTTTTTGTTTTAACTTTAAACGGGACCCTTATTAATAAATGATAGAATTTGTCCTCTTGAATTAGTCGATCACAAAATTATATACCAAAATTTCAAAAAAAAAAAAATTAAACCGAAATCAAACCGATCAAACAAATTCAAACCAAAGTGATCCAAACCAAATTAAACATAAAGAAACCAATTATAACCAACAAGGAGAAGAACAAACAAAACCAAAAAAAAATCCAACTCACAACAAAGAGAGACCCAAATGAATGATATACATAAACAATACCATAGTCAACAATGACATAATCAACTGAAATGCATATATGATCAAATCTTAACCTTCACACATATAAAGTGGAAGATGATATACCAAGAACAATTTTGCGAATTAAATAAAAGGTTTTCTTTTTCTCTTCAATAGAACCAACTATCAAAATCAAAACAAAGACATTTCCAAAATTTTGAAAACTCAATAGAGATAACTAAGTGAAGAAAGGAGAATGAAGATAAAATTTCAATAATATATCATAACTTATCAAGTTAAAATAAAATATATAATAAAACATAACTAGACTGAACTGGCCTTCCCTCAATTTAAAAAAAAAAATCAATTATATATTATCTAACAAAATCAACACATAATTGCAAATATCACATATAATTGAGTTAAACAGTGTAAGTGTGAACTGAATACATACCATGTATGTTTGATGACCTTACAGCCCAGATTCATCTTTTCTTTAAAAAATTGATTATTTTTATTTTGTCTCTGAGATTCTTGAAACTCTTCCTCTCAACTATCAAGAAGATACTTTTATACATATTTCCCCATCCAATCTGATCTTAATAAAACGGTTTATATATAGCATGCCTAATCGTTCTAGTGGCAAAATTTCTTGGAATAAACTTAATACACATTAGCTACAAGCAATATGGAAAGCGGAAACATATTCAATCAAGATTAGCCAATGATTTGCATCCGACCGGTTAAGTTTCAAATAGTTTTGCATCAGATCTGTTAAGTTTCTTGCTAATTTAACTTGGCCATTTTACCTGAATAGCGATGAGTAGGATCAGGAGAAAGGAGCAATAGTGAAAAGAAATCAAAACTGCAGGAAAGTAAAGCATATTTCAATTCACTACATCATTCTTGAACTTCCATTAGAATCTCTTGCTTCCTACTGCTAAGATTCTATTCCTAGGCATATTAAACCGCATATATATACAATCACCTACAACCAATCAACCAATAAATGAATTATTCTGTACACAATTTCAACTAATTGTAGATTGGGTGTTACAGGTCTGAATTCAAGATAACCATGTCCTGACATTTATACACCCAAGGCCATAGTTGCTGAAACTTATAATCTAATCCAAAACCTCTTCAGGGAGTTTTAAGAGGTTCTTTCCTACATCAACAAGATTAACTCTAGCTGCAAAATTGGTAGTTAGTTCTAAATCTTCCATGTTCCCTCCAAACTCCCCCAATCAATCCACACACACACTACTATGAGGCCGCGGTGTTTTGAAGTCTGACTTGCTCATGAGCTTTCACCACCTCTGACGTGAAACTTTCTAATGTCTTAAAAATGGGAATCAAACCAGTTTGTAAACTATTCGAAGCTGCATCGCGAACAAGCCTAATGGCTTCTTTATGTCTGGCCCTCTCTTCATGCAGTCTCTTCTTCATAGAATCTAAATCCACCTTTAGATCATCTAGTGGTGAAACACCACTATCAGAAGTGAACTTCGACAATTTAGTCTTTCCTGAAAGTTCGCAATGCTTCTGTTTTGAGCTTCCCATTTCGGTGCGCAAAGCTTTAAGTTGTTTTTCAAAATCCTCGGTGAGATACTCCGCCCTGATTTTCCTCCTTTGTTCTTCATCTTGCCTCTCCCATAGCTCATGCAGTTTTTGAGCAAACTCGCCCATAGCTTCCGCCACCTCTTTTTCTGAAATTCTATTCATTGCTTGCTGCCAATCGTTGCAGATTATGAAAGCTGGTGGAGCTCCTATCCTACTTGGAGAGAAAGGGACAACACCATCGGCTGTTTCTTCAGGTTCATCATGAAGGCACCTTATGAGCCACCCATTCAAGTTTTCAACATAAGATTTTTGGGTCCCAACCCAATTGTTGAACTGAGTGCACCACTTCAAAAGCTCCCTTTCAAGTTCCATAATGGCTTTCAAGCCTTCATCTCTTTGCAAACCTGTGTTTAACTTGAGAGATTGAGTTTTACTCTCCATGATAACCTGGAACTGCTTCTGGTGGCATTGGAACATGAATTTCCACATTCTTATCAATCTGCTGACAAACAATATATTTCATTACACTTATGAACTTAGGAACAACATAATATTAAAAAACATGGCCTTTTACTGTACTTTTTTTATCAGAATTTTAAACATGTATCAGAAACTTTGACGCACAGTAGAGGATTATTAACATAGAAAATAAGTAAAGCAATTTGATACCCGGTAATTAATGCCGCAAGCTGAGGCTCCAATTCCTCGTCCCTCAATTTATGTATCCTGACTGATATTTTTTCAACACTTCTGATGCAAATGTTTATTTTTGTCAGCAACTTTCTTATTGATGTCTCGGTAGCATCTAGTTTGGTAGATTCAGCTCCTCGATCATCCAATGCTTTCAATCTCTTGCACTGTTTCTCGTAAATGGCTCTTAACCTCTCTTCATCCTGAGAACATTGTAAACATACAAATAAGCACAATTTGAAAGAACAATACAATATTTACTTAAGTCATTTATTACTACAAGCAGTTTTTCATAGAAGATAATGCTGATTATGCAGGACCTATTGGTCATCAAACAGTACAAACTATTGAATTATGAAATTCAAATTCTCCTCTCCAACAACAAAAATGTGTGAAAGGGAAACTACATAATAAGAATTTAAGAAGAATCCATCCCCTAAAAGAAGGATACACAGCAAATCAGTTTAGATGAATATAAAATTATCAATAGCTCCAACCATTTCAAATTTCATGAGCAACATTTAACTAATTCCAAAGCAGTCATATTCACACCTTAACTTCCTTGTACAATTTCTTTTCCCATGCATAAAGTTTCTCCAATGTAGATGAAAGGTTGATCGGATTTGAGATTAACTCTTTCTCAGGCTCTCCACAGTATGCTTTTGCCAATTTCATTGTCCTAGAAGAAAAATGTATCGGTGGCCCAGATGGAGGATGTGAAGGTGGCCCAGAAGGTGCTAGCATCTGCAAGATCCTTGATAAGATAACTGCATAAAACACATAGCAAGACATTAAACCCTCTCCTACTAATATCATGTACAAAAAGCCATTGTCCATAACATGCATAACTCATGCTTATTCTAGCACAATCTATAAGTACCACAATGAAATCAAAACCCAAAACAACTCAAAGGATAAAAGCATTGATACCTCTAAATGCAGCAACCCTTGACTGATAAGGTGGTTTGCAAGCCTCGAGAAGAAACGCAACCTCTTTTCCATGATTAGAAGCAGTCTCAAACTCATCTCTAATTTCTCTAACAACCTCTTTAAGATCCCTAGTTCCATGTGGAGACAAAGCGGTTAAGCTACTCAAAATAGAACCCTCGCCATCAATCTCCACAGTGGTAACAGTTGCAGCTTCATCACCCTCAATCTCAAAACTCACACCCTTCTTTCTAGGAGACCCTTTAGAAACAACACTATCAGGACTCTTTTTTTCAATAGAAGAACTGGAACCACCACTACTTTCGCTAGTATGAAACCGCACTGTTTTCGAACTTCCCTCACTACTACTCACCTGTTGCATTGGCACTTCTTTCGAATTCGAAGTTCCTTCACCAAAATCTCTACCTTTATCAATCTCTTCCTTTTCCTCTTTCTCCTCCACTTTCTTCTTCTTCTCGTAACTAGCCTCCTTCACCTCCTTCACCTCCACCGTTTCCTGTTCGGTTTCATCTTCTAGTTCAGGAATCCCTTCCCTCTCCCTCACATCTTTCGAATCAGGACTACTCGCACTCGACGCTAACCCTAACCCTGATCTGTAATTTCCATAACCTGAATAACCATTATCAACAGCCTCAAAAAAATTCAGAAAATCCCAAGTGGAGACTCGTGGGGGCGAAGGTGGAGCAGGAGGCGGAGGAGGTGGAGTCGGAGAAGACGAAGGCCCCGCCGGAAAACCATAATAACCACCAGCATTCCCGTTCATACCAGCATAACCATAACCATAAGGAGAACCAGTCCATTGTCCTGATTCTGCCACGCGATTCTCTGGTTCTTGATAGATCATAGATTTTCCACGAGGTGCAGATTTCTTCATATAATATGCATAATTATTAACCCCTGGTTGAGTTTGAGTCCAATCTTGTTGATACGGATACGGATACGGAAATGGATAGTTATACCCGTTCGAAGATGAAGGTTGCTCTGGTTCGGGTTCGGGTCCAGGTTCGTATTGAGGCTCGGGTGTTCGATGATCATGAATATGATCTGGAGAAGGAGAACTTACCTCGGATCCAGAAGAAAGATGCAAGTGAGAACCAGAACCATCGTGGGAAGGTGAAGAAGACGAAATGTGATGGCTACTACCATCTTTTGATTTACCTTCATGTGAAGGCAATGTGAGAACAGGGGAAGAAAACGAAGATGAAGAAGAAGTAGAAGTTGTCGGAAGAAAGAGATCCCGATCGGAGAATTTCCGAAGAGCTTCGCCGATATCTTTGAGGGATTGCATATAAGCGACATGCGCGACGGCTAGAGCGTAGCGTTGATCGGAGGCGTTTTTGAGAAACTGTTTTCTTTCTCGGCAAAGAGTTACCACGGGGAACTCCTCCACCTTGGAGCCCCCGCAGCCCATGTTTTACTACCAACGAGATCACGAATGCTGTTGTTGAAGAAGAGTGGTTTGCGGTGGTTCATGGTTATGAGGACGGTGAATGCACCGGAAAACGAAGCATAATGAATGAAGAGAACGGAATAATGATATTTCAACGAGGGTAATAGTGGAATAATAATAAAAGTGAAGTATGGGAAAATGTGTTTTCTGTGTTGTTGTGCTGCTGCATTCTAATTTTTGTCAAATAAAGTAGTCTGTGATTTTGGGATGAAGAGAAGACGCGTGAAAATTAGTGAAATGAGGAAAAAGTAGAAAGTGAAATCTGGCCGTTGATTATGGACGGTGGTAGATTAATGATTATAGGTTATAGATCGTTCATGCATTGGAATCGATTGGGGAATAATGAATGAGAAGAATTCAGAAGAGAAAGAAACAGTCAAGGGTTCATTCACTTCAGAGTTCAGAGAGTGAGTGACTGAGTGTGTGAGAGAGATTTGGAATTGAGAATTAAGAAAAGGAAATGCATAGAGATTGGTGATTAAAAAATGATGAAAATTGACATAGAGATTGGTGATGGTGGTGTTGTTTTGCGACAGAAAATTGATGGAGATTCTCAGAGAATAGTGCAAGTTGCGAACCCGCCATCGGCAACGGCACCCTTTTAAGCATCATTTATTATTATTAGCACTATCTCGTCATAACTCATTGTTTTTAATTTTTAGGCATTAAAGTAAATGTGTGTTTGGGTTAATTTGAGTGCATTTACGGCTGCAGTTACTTCGGCGAACAACATATCAGATTCATTCCCACGCGTTCATTACTCTTCCAGTTTTTACGTCACTGCTAACAGATGCTTGTACTAGTTGTACATCTTCTTATCTCAGAAAATATTGAATTCTTCATATTGTTACCCTAGTTGTACTTGTACGTATTTTTTTAAAAAATTAATGAAATTAATTACATATTTATATTTATACTTCAAAATTAAAATACTCTCTTGTGTAATTTTTTTTAAAACAACTTAGAGAATGCACCTTTCAATATACATATATGGCATGAAATCACACATATAATTTACAAATTAATCGGGGTGGACAAACGGGTATCACCCTATTCGAACCCGCAAATCTCGTATAAAATAAAGGGAAACGGATGGGTTGGATCGGCTGAATGGATATAACGGATGGTCAAACTAGTTGATGCTGGGTTAACTTGAGGCGGTTTGGATGATTGAACTAGGCTCATATATATCTGAACTCGTCCACAAGTATTATTATTCTTTTTTTATTAGTCATATATTGTGTTTTTACCAAAACTATTTCATTTATTATGTTTGTTGTGAAAATGATGCCGAAATTATAAAGTACAATTGATTTCTTTATCGGTAAGAAATCCACAAGGATAGAAAAGAAAACAATAAGAACACAATGAAATTGATTTTAAACTGATATTTTTTACTTTCTCTTTGAAACAAGATTATAAGTGTTACAGAATAACAAATAATTTCTCTCACCCTAATTAGGATTTGCGTTATAAGAAAAGTAACCTATTAAACTAATGAGCTTTTACACACAGGCTCATTACACAAGCTAACTTAGAGAACAGACTAACTTAAACAATTGAGCATAACAAACAGGTCAAATTCGACATACTAACAATCCTAGCATACTTTGACTACATCATGTGAACAAACTTCAACAACATGCTAAGGTCCTGTCGAATTGTCGAACCAAGAAGCTACCATTCGACCAAACTAGAGTTCGACTCAATATCTCACAATGTTATTAATAATTTGAGACATGGGTTTTCTATTCTCTCTCTAACACAACAAACCATATTCATAGTCACTTTAGTGTCGCCTCCTCAATATCTCATCCTCTTTCATTTTGTTTATCTTCTTCCTTTCTTATGTTTTCTTCACACTTTTAACTCTATTTTTTATCTGTCTAACCTATGTTCAAGATGTTCAAGCACTCGTTCATTAATTTAGTTCCTTTGTACTGTTTAAATTTTACTTCCCTTCATCTGCAAGTGGTAATATCCATGGATGTTTTATTCACCGTATTAAAATTGTTTTGATTGCTATCCACAACACAGATATGAACGAGATTGGTTCTTCAATCTTTTTTAGATGATCTCCTTTTGACACTAATTCTATATGAGAATATAAGTGTTTTTTATTTTTGCTTTTGAGTAGATCTTTTGTATTTTATTTTGAATTTGATAGTTTTTCTGTTGTATCAAATTTTTTAGTTTGTTATGTATTTCAGCTTAAATTTTAGTATCAAGTGATTATTCCTACCTTCAACTTTTCACAGTTTCATGGATTTATTGACTGACTTTTTAAATCAATATTTTTAACTGAAACTGTAGAACCCACCCGACCACCTACAAAAACTGCAAAATCGTAACTCGTTCAAACTTAATCCTTTTACGGATGAAATTGGGTTGTCTTTTTCTAATTGTGAGTTTTATATTATTTGAATTTTGGGCCCGAATCCGACCATATCCGGTCATTTGTCCACCCCTACTCATAATAGAATGAGTAAGTAATTTTTAAAATATGAGTAGTATATGTTATCCTTAGTTAAATCAAACTAGAATATGACTAGTTCGAATTTTGTAAAATGTTTATGTTTGAAGGGAGCTTAATGATTTCGCGTGGCAGGGTTGTTCTAAATAATGAATTAAGTGGTGTAGTGTTATATGTGTGAAGGTTTCAAACAAGGGTAACTTATTAGTTTTCGCCTAGAGTGATGTCGCTGAGCAAGTCATAAACACCACAAAAGTTATGTACCTACTAAGACCTTTGAGTATCCCTACTCTTGCAGGAGTAACATGCACATCTGTACTTTTTTTCTAGTACAGTTGCGTCCGCTGTGGAGCCCCATTGAAACTAGCATAAAATATACTTTTTTCATCACAATCACCTTACTCATTGTTACCCTTCACTGTTACACCTAGAGTCATCTCAAACAATTTGGAGGCATAATTCTAATATTTAAAATTAAACCCTAATAAAATATATTTTTTTTAAAACTATCTTTGATTTAAATAATAAATAACTTTAAAAATATAAAAAATAATAAATGAAATTAAAAATTGTAAAATATGATGAAAATCAAGAATGACAATCGTGTGTAAACCAATGTTAGGTTCATATATCCAAAGATCCACCATGTTCGTTGGTATCACTCGTATAGCAATTAGATTAAGCTCAATTGTGACAATAAATATACGTCCACATACGAATGTAGGTGCTCATTAAGAGATTCCTCCAAAAATTGGGTGAGGGCTATGTACGGAAAATTGGGTTGTGTGATGTTTTCACTGCAGAAATGTGGACGACTTTTATGAAATAGAGTTAGCTTGACAAAAGAGAAATATAAATTTAGTGATTGAGAGTGACTTTAAAGATATAATAGATATGGTTAACGAAGTGATTGGGAGGACTACAACTTCTCAATCTTAGTCTGTAAAATAAGAAAGATGGATTAAAAGGCTGGCATGTCAAGCTCAACCATTATTGACGTGAAGGAAATCGTTGTGTAGATTGATTAGTCGACTACATCCTTAATTTAAATAGTTGAGAACTTTTCATTCTTCTAAATCCCATGTATGATGAACTGAACATTTTGTTAGCAAATGATATCTCTAACGCTTTATCCGTAGACTTGTTATAATTTCTTTTTACTTTTTTTTTCTTTGGTTCTTTAGGCCTTTTTTAAAATTAAATTTTTTATTTAAGTTGTTATAGTAACATTAAAGAAGTTAAACTAAAAATAAAAACAGTTATAAAATCTTATAAATACTATGTTATTCTAAAATATGTCAGATTGTTCAAAACATTTTTTCAAAATTGTTCTTGCTAAAAACATTAAAAGGTTAACCTCCCTGATGCTAGCCATAGAAGATCGTAAATATTTGGTTAGTGTATCTGTGATTGAAATAGAGTTTATAGCCACAATTGTTGATGGTCCAAAGTTCGTAGTAGGTTTGCTCTTTTTTCTGTTATTCATCGTGTTGGTCTCAAGCCCCCTTTTTATAGTCAGCTTCCTCCTCTTACTAAATGTCCTGATTAATAGGCTTCATGGCCATAATAAATGTAACCGCCTATTTAACCATTTATAACGGACTTAACATTAACTGTTATGCAACATACTCATCCATTGGAATGTCATAACGACTCCGACTTGGTTGGTCATTTCAGAGCCCAGTAAACTGAGTCTGGGATGTGCATGGAACTCACTATGGTCTCATAAAAAATTCTTGGATATACATACTACCCGACTTCGTAATAACTCTTCGACCCCTTAAACTTCTTTGGCTATACACCAAACATATTAAAATCCGAGAAGTGAAATCGGCCCTAAAATTCCTGGGATGTACATAAGCCCCCAAAGCACGAGGCTTGTAAGGGTGTAAAGCCTGTAAGAATGAAGTGTTTTGAGTTTTATCCCGGGTCTCCTATACTTAACATAAACTTATTTAATCAAGTAAGCCCTCATAAATTTGTGATCTCGATGATGGATCCATTTTTCGGGAATTTTATCTTGATGCATATTTGCGAAGATTTACGACTTTAATGAAGTCGAAAAAATCTACGACTTCAATGGAAAAGATGGTGAACTTTAGTGAGCTATGTATCTATAGTCATCATGGAACCCAGTAGATTCTTAACACATGAAATCGGAGAGCCCCAGTGTGTTCTCGATCCGTGGTCGTTGTAGAGCTCGGTGGGTTCTAGATATATATAAGTCGGAGAGCCCTAGTGGGTCTCGACTAGTTATAGTTCTGCTTTAACTATATCAATGCATATCCTTGTCATTAGGATTGTGATAGCCCACACGTGTTTTCAAATTAGCAATAACCAAATCCTGATATTTTTTAGATGATCACGGGTCTTGGAAAATTCCGAGTATATCTTGCTTTATTCTTTACATGACCCAAGCGAGTTAGGTTCTAATGCCTAAGAATCTTTGGTGTGATTAAAATCAGAGATCTCTCATCGGAGTATTGGTTCATAATCGTTTTAGTCATCCCTTACGGATGTATTTTGTAATGTTTGAACGTCTTCCTGATCTTTTTACAATAATATTCAAGCTCTTATGAGATTGTTTTTAGTTGTTACCGTGTTAGTCTTTTTCGTTGTGTTGCCTTAATACATTTTATCTTCTTGATAACAACTTATTTGTTTGCATGGAAATAAGATAAAAGGGTCGGCTCCAAGTGAGTCAGCTTGCCTTTTAGCTGAAATTTGTACCGTATAGGTTTGAAGCCCTAGCGAGTCGGGCCTTAATAATTTGAGGGATCTTGTTAATCTCGAACACAGACCGTCTAATTCCGAGTATATCATGTCGTATATTTGGCTAATGATAAGTTTAATCAAAAAGTTTAAAGTTAGAGGTATGTTAACTTTGCATGACCGATGTTCAGAGTCCCATGGGGGTTGACGTTAAATGGAGGTCAGAGGCTTTTATTTTGTATGACATACATTCAGAGCCCCATGGGGGTTGACGTTAAATGGAGGTCAGAGGCTTTTATTTTGTATTACCGACATTCAGAGTCCCATGGGGTTGACGTTAAATGGAGGTCAGAGGCTTTTATTTTGCATGACTGACGTTTAAAGCCCCATGGGGGTTGGCGTTAAATGGAGGCCAGAGGCTTTTATTTTGCATGATCCGACCGCAGCCGATTATGCCAGAGGCTTCAAGTTTCTTGGATTTCAGTTAGGCCATAGATTTTACTAAACGTTACTCGGTTGCAGCCGATTATGGCAAAGGATTTAAGTTGCCTGGACTTCAGTTAGGTTAGAGGTTTTATTAAATGTTACTCAACCGTAGCCGATTATGCCTGAGGCTTTAAGTTGCTTGGAATTCAGTTAGGTCGTATGTTTTATTAAATGCTACTCGACAACAGCCGATTATGCCCAAGGCTTTAAGTAGCTTGGACTTATTTAATCTTGGTTTCTTCTGATAAGACATGGGTTCTTTCGATGGCCCTCCTGTATAATTTTTTACGAGTCAGAAAAGGATATGAAGTGGTTTTTTAGGGTGTTTTAAAAGGAAATTGTGCCTCATAAACTATGACATTTCTAAAGACAAAAATATTGTGAAAATTGAGATCATATAGGAGGTAACCTTTGGTACCATATTTAAAGTCAAGGAAGATAGCCTTTCTAGCTCGAGCATCAAATTTACTTCGATGAGATTGAAGGGATGATGCTTAGCATAGGCAACCAAAAACTTTGAGGTGAATGATGTAGGGTGGTTCCTGATAGAGAATTTCATAGGGATTTTTGTATTTGAGAAGAGGAGTATGCAGTTTATTGGTATTGTGAATGACATGTTGTGTACTACAACTCCACATGTTAATGGGAAGATTGGCTTGGAAGGAAAGGTATATAGCCATGTTCAAGATGTGTTGGTGTTTTCTCTCTACCACACCATTTTGCGGTGGAGTTTCAACACAATACCTTTGATGGAGTATACCTTTGGATTGAAAGAAGGAATTCATTGAAAATTCAAAACTATTGTGTCTTATAAAGCACTTTAAAGTGGCATGAAATTGATTTTTCTATGTAGGATACACAGTTAATAATGTTGGTTATGGTTTCATCTTTAGTTTTAAGGAAAATAATCTAAGTGAAGCTACTAAAATCATCTACCAAAGTGAGAAAATATGTATGGCCTAAGAGAGATACAGTTACAAAAAGGACCCCAAAGACCACCTTGCAATAGTTCAAAGGAATAATGAAAACAAAGGTGCTTAAAGGAAAAGATAATCTCTTTTGTTTAGCATAATGGCAAGAATCATATGGAGATCAAGTATGTTTAGTCGATACAAAGGAAAAAATATGAAATGGCATGCAAGCCACTATTAGAGGTGTGACCTAGCTTATAATGTCATACAATAGAATCTGTATTAGAAGTAGAATTACAAATGAATGAGTCATACCAATCACTGCCTTAGTCATTCTAGTTATACCAATCACTGTCTTGGTAATTTTCTATAGGATATGGCAAGAATCATAAGTAAATTGACAAAACAATTATTAAACAATGCAAGTTTAGAGGTGGATATGAGGTTGATATGAAATAAAGGAATATATAAGACATGATGTAATGTAAGGTTTGCAGAGAGATTGACTGAATAAGAAATATGAGTGATAACAGTTGTACCATTAGGCAATAAAATAGAAATATGTGATATGGTATGATAAGACACAAAAGAGGTGAGAGTAAAGGTTATATGACCAGAGGCATTAGGTTTAGGGAGAGTTCCATCGATAAAATTTTCCTTGTTCTTGGATATCAAAGAAATATGCATAGGTCTATCCTAAGAGTGATAATTCTTGCTATATAAGGGTGGAGAAACAAGAATGAGAGTCATATTTCATTAGGATAGAGGTAGCAGGGACTAAAAGAGTTTGTAGAAAAATCTCCATAATTGATAATAACCATTGGAGAAGAAGGAAATAAGAGAGAGAACGAATCAGAGGAGAAGAGGAAGAAGAAAGGCAAGAGAAGTCGAATTTGCTCGTGATACCATGTTAATATGGTAACTTGAAATGTAATCAAATCATGCTCATTATGGTTAAAGAAAGATAAAACTTTCATGAATGATTACAAGGGGAATCCTCCACATATATAGGGACCAGTAGGAGGTTGGTTATTAACAAAATTAACAAATAAAGTAACCAACTGTTTAACTAACAAATCAAACAATAAGGGAATAAAAGAAAACTTGATATGAAATTAAGTGAGTAATCTAACAACCATTCAAGTTTATTTGATTTTGACTATAACCCATATTTGATTCAATAACTCTCCAAACACAGTTTAGTTCAAAGTTTTCAATCTCTCTATTACATTCTTCAATTTATGAGATAGAATAAACATGAAACAAGAAGTGGTTTTTCTACCATGGCTCTAGTAGTGTATATCCCTGCATTAGAAACACCATTTTGTTTAAGTTTAGTTTTCTTCCTTTAATTCTTTGAAAGGAACATTTAGAAATGTTCATTGTCATCAGGATTGTCTTCAAGTTCATCCATTTCCATATTTTTAGCCATGCAGTGTAATACAATAGATGGAACAAGTTCTAGTTATTTTCCTATAACATCTATTTCCAATTCCTTGTCATTTTCCGTTTGTGCTATCTACAAGCCATGAAAACTTTGAGAACTCCTCGGTATTTATTGAATCATTAGAAAATGATTGATGATTGTTAATTTTTTTCCCATTAATTTCTATAGGAATCTCTAGAATAGAAATATCTTTAGTCTTTGTAGAAATTTTCTCACTGTCTACCACATTGACCACTTGAGCATTGTATTATTTAGATGAGTCCATTGTCTTTTCCATAGAAGGCAATCCTTCTAGATTGATAACAACATTGTCCTTAACCTTACCATTCTATTTTAGAAACAATGTCGTTTGTTCCTATATTCCATGAACCTTAATAGGAATTACTTCACTTTCATCTTAAAGTTATCAATATCATGTCCAATGATTTTACAGCGATCCCATTAAGTAAATGAATTTGTATACCTTGGCACATGGTTATAGTAGTAGAATCAATGAAATGTTGTAAATCTATTTTAAAGCTTGAGCAAAAGTTTTTCTTTGTTGGGTTAAAGGCTTAGATGAATATTAGGGACAACCGAGGGAAGAGTAGGTGAAGAGGAATCAAGACATGTCCAAGGGAGGATGATCATGGAACCATACTTGAAGTCATATGGCCTAATAGGAATTCCAAAATGCATGCAATTGGTTTCACTCCCTAATAGTTCACCTATTGTTAGGATATAATGTTACCCTTAGAAATTAATGTAGCTTCACTCATATTTGCCAAACAAAAAAAAACAAAACATTTATAAATATCATTAAATTATATTAATTGAGTTGGACTCTCTATATGAAGATCAACGGATAACTTTATATATAAAATAGAAGATGGCTCAAGCTTACAACAAGCAAGTCAAACTCAATAGTTCACCTATTGTTAGGATATAGTCTTACCCTTAGACCTTAAAAATTAATGTAGCTTAACTTATATTTGAAAAAAAAACAAATAATTTATAAATATCATTAAATTATGTTAATTGAGTCGGACTCTCTATATTATCAATTGATAACTTTAGCTAGAAGCGACAATTCAAAGTAGGAGATGGCCCGAACTTACAACAAGCAAGTCAAACTCGATTCACTAAAGGAAATTTAGTTTGGAAAAATATTTTAGTGATTGATATTAAAAACCCTAAATTTTGAAAGTGGTCTTTAAACCTAGAAAATCTCTTCATTTATAGCAAATATACAATTAAGTAACTTATCCACTAGTGAATATCGAAGGCAAAAAACATTGTAGACGAATAAATGAGGAAAATATTGATAATCAGAAAAAGAAATCTCATTGATATCTCAAATGATTGGTAGAAGAAAAGGTCAACTAACTAGCAGCTCCAATAAAATTATACTTAATGGGATCCAAAGGCCATCCCCTATATGGCAACCACACTCTACCGGTATAGAATAACTACATGGTTCATTTTGCCCTTATCTTATAAGTGCTTTTGTGGGTTTATTTTGAGATCCCCACTCTCAGCATTGTATCCCAGTTGCCACATTCTACTGGTGGTAGCAGCAAAATCTCTACCGAAAGATAAATATCCATTGAGTTAAATGAAACATCAATTCCCCACCAAGAGTATGAGACATTGACGAAGAAAAAGATGTAACACATAAATTTCCCTCTTCATAAGCAACATTACATCTCTCCAAAGCACAAGTAAAAAGACTATTCTTAACATGAAAGAAGAATAATTAACATAAAAGAGTCAAATTCATTTTCCCTAAAAACACGTGAATGATCTACCTTTAAGGCTAATCTCATAGGAATCATAGAAAAAAGGTTTTGAGTTGTTCCTTTGGATTGGCCTTCGCATTCCTACCATGTTCTTCAAAAGATTATAGGAACATAGAATAAGAAGACAAGTAGAATCTTGGATACTTTGGAAAGTAAACACTTTTTTATGTTGAGGGTGTCTTGATTCGCATAATATGATGTGAACGTTGAAAGAAGCTCCATATGGACCAATATAAGAAATAATGGATAAGGAAGAATCAATAAAAAATGGATAGCTTACACAACTAGTTTACAATTATTTGTAGAAAAAAATCACCAAATGTTTATGCACAAAAATCAATATATCTAGTTGGGAAGACAAGATTATCATGAGTTATTGGATCTACAATATTTAATATGTTTTAACATTTCCCATGCCAAAATAGGGTTTACAAAAATTAGTTTTCTAGTTTAGAATCCAGTAACGACCGTTATTCACACATAAAAATTATCAGTCATGCCACATCATATAACGACTCAAGGTTAGTTAATAATGTAACATATAGGAGTTTTATACTCTAATTTGTTCGAACCATTTAATCAATTTTCTTAATTTTTCAGTATTTTTTTCATAACTAATTTCCTTGAATAATTTCAAAACACAAAAATAAAAAATCAATTTAGTCCTTCATTTTAATTTATCGCGACATTTTGTTAGAAAAAGAGGCTGAGTTTTAGAGAGTGAAAGAAAATACTAAAAGTTTTGACACACACGCACACACAAAGAGAGAGAGAGAGAGAGTTTTCTTTGTGGATAGAGTTTGAAAAGGAAACTAGTCGGGTTCTACAAAACAACACATAGGATCTCTTCAAGGCTCTGACTGTTGGTAACCTCTTTTCCACATCTTGCATTTTATTATCTTATGTTTTATTGAGTCCTTGTCGAGTTGTATTTCCTATTGTTGATATAATCTTGAATATATTGTATTGTTGTTGTTTATGTTAGTTGTTTAGAGTAATTTTTAGACACACCATAACTACATGTTTAAGTTTTAAAAAAATAATGACATAAGCATCTAGGGATTACTTAGTTTTCTTTTACTATTATTTTGGATTAAACTGAAAGCATAGTTATTTGCTTGTGCAACCACGTTTCGACCATGTTTAGTCTTAGTTTTCCTCTGTTTTCTCATCATGGGACACTCAAAATTATGCCTAGCCCATAATTTTTCCTGATTTTAGGGGTTTTCCACCCAAGGGTTTGTCGATTCAATCCACCATTATTTACCTTCATCCCCACTCTTTCGAAGTGCCTTAGGAAAGGTCTTAGGTAACCAAAACTCATAAAAATCAATTCCTCTTCTCTTTAATAAAAAATTACAAGTTATAACATTTCGAATAAGCAGTAAATATATGTACATATATTTTAATCGTCGAGTTTTCAATATGAAACTTGTATAACTTGACCTTTTTGAATCTTTTCTTTTATAAACAAAACTATATTAAAAATGGGTTAATATGATGAACATCCTTTTTATCATCCAGTTTTCAAACACATGTTGTACAACTTACTTGCTCTAACGCTTATCTTTCTTTCCAAAAACAACTTGGTTGTTTTGAGTTTATCCTTGTATTTGATTGAAAAGGGATTAATCGGATGAAAATTATTTTTTCCTCAAGTGTTCACACATAAGTTGTATAACTTTCTTGCTTGTATGATTTTCTTCCTTTAAAAGATCATAACTCGATTAGTTTTACGTCTTTTCTTTTATGAATAAATTGGATTAAAAATGGATAATCGGATGAACATTCTTTTTATCCTTTAATGTTTGGAAAAAGTTATATAAATTAATTGTTCTAACACTTGTCTTCCTTTAAAAAAGAACAACTTGATTGTTTTGAGTTCATCATTGTATTGGATTGAAAATGAAATAATCGGATGAACATTCTTTTTATCCTCAAGTGTTTGAACACAAGTTGTACAACTTGCCTACACTTATGCTTGTCTTCCTTTAAAAAGATTACAACTCAATTTATTTTAAATTTTTTCTTTCATAAACAAATTGGTTTAAAAAGGGATTAATTAGATGAACATCATTTTTATCGTCAAGTGTTCGTACACATGTTGCATAACTTGCTTGTTCTCACACGTATCTTCCTTCTAAAAATGACTACAACCAACCAATACACGATGTTTTTCTGCTGTAATGTGATCAATTTCCTTTCTTTTAAAATCAACCAACACACTAACATTTTCTACCAAGAACTATGTAACTTTGAATTCTCTATCGCACTAGGAGATACGTATGAGTATGAATCAAATCCTGTCAAGTACAATAATAAAATACCTTTTTCCTTTGCTTGTAAATATACTATACATCTTATTTGATGATTAAGAGAGAATTTATATTAAGGTTAACAATATCGTTTGTAAAATTAATTAGAGGTAACTGTTTTCTTAAAAAAGATGTCGTAGGATGTTAATACCTTCCCTATGTATAATCGACTCCTGAACCTAAATTTGATTTCAAAGACCATGTTTTTGTTCTAAAATGGTTTAAGCAAAGTTTCTCCTATTTAAATAAACTTCAATGATAACTTCATTGTTTTCGAGCATGTCTCGAATATTTTTTGCTTTGCAACAGGGAGCATTTGCATACAACTAAAAATAATTAAAATGTTAGTCGAAATAGGAAGACAATGATTACATAATTATTCGAAGGTTCCTCACCTAGGACAGGGTCTGACGAGTACAAACACAGTCGATCATAAACCAACCAATCTTTCTTAAGTTTATTGGGATCTATTGTAGTTTCAAAACCTCTAGACTCAATCAAACCAAAATAGGACTAGATAATTTGAATTTGCGGTGATGTTTTGTGTTAATAGCGTCACTAATCAAAATTTGTGAAACCACTAATTAAAAAAGTTATATACTTAAGAATAGAGACAACATAACACATATAATATATTCAGACATAAAAAAAAATATAAATCAAATATGAGGCGCCACATATCCCAAAATAAAAGAAACTTATACTCATTACTTATATAAATATTCAAATTAGTCACATATGTGTGGATCATACTTATACCACTTATACCGTCAATATAATAGTTTTTTTTTTCTATAATATCATAACTTATAAACTATTTGACATATTCAAATAAGCAAGCAAATTTTGCGTTGCTTGTCTTCTTTACTTTAATTTTTATTATTTTTTAAATTAGTAGTTCAATATCCTCACACCTTATACTTAAGGTTTGAAATAGTTAAAAAATTTCAAACTGAATGACAGAATTCTTTATGCGGTACAATTGTTTGAATATTAAAAAAATCACTACAAAAAGCTATTTGCCGATATTAGACTAACTTTCCCAATAGAACAACAAAACTTTTAAATTTAGTTTTAGACAAAAGTTTAAATTGGTTAAAAAAATAAAGTATCTTATAAAAAAGAATGAAGTAAAGTATGAACTTGATTTGTTAAGATCATTCATTTCTACCTTTATTTTTTTTAAACTATGCACATTTGTCTTAATCTTGACTACAATATAAAAGTTCATTAATTTTAATACCATTAGACTGTAGTAACTAGTCTTAATTGAAAAAAAAATAGTCCTCTGACTTAATCAAAAAAAGTTTATGACTAGTAGATTCATTTAACTTTTGTTATAGCTTATTTTTGTACTTGTTCTCACCTATATATAGAGAGAGAGATATAAAAGAAGAGAAAGTGGAATGACACGATAGACGACAACTAAAAATCTAACTTCTGTTGTGTCTTTTGAAGGAGTATTACATGATAAGCAAACATCCATGTTCAAACAAGAACAACGATGTCATCGTTTGAAAGGACCAAATGCTTTCTTATTTGTTAAGACTCCTCTTTTTTGTCCTTTCTAAAAAATTGACACTTGATTTAATCTATATAAAAAATGACTATAAATATAAATTTAAAACTCTTATAGCATACTCGTTAACGGCTTAAAATATTCGTAAACTTAACTCTTATTATATCAAATGAAACATAAGTCAATTTTAATAACTTATCTAGTTATGATGGAATATATTTCTAAAATATTTCTTATTTAACATAATTTTTTATATTTTTTTTGTTTAAAATTAATCTAGGAGGAAGTACTGTTTGCGAGCTTTTTACTCAAAACCTAAACTGAAATTTAAAGTTTTTTATTTGAAACAATGTGTCTTGGCTAGAGACTTTTTTGTCTTGATTGACCATAGGCATTCATGCACCGGAAAAATCAACACAGCTTTTACAATGTTCAAATTTCAACCATTCAATTTTCAAAGCTCAAATAACTACAGTACTTTTTTTCTTTTTCTTTTAAAAAAAGTCTTTCTAGATAGAGACCAGGGGAGATTCGTTGTGGATTTCGATTTTAGAACAATTTGACACAAGATTGTGTTCCCTTCATAGTCAACAACGTAACGTGTTCACATAATCTAATTCTCATGGAGCTCAAAGAAAAATGAGGCCAGAAGTATACAGTATGAAAAAAAATAAGTCCACATAAATTAAACTGTTACTAAGAGTTTATAAAGAGGATATCCACATTTTACAAATCATATATTATGACCATGAAAATTATTTTTGTTGTTAGAGCAAGTGTTTTACTTAACAAAAAGTGAGAGGAGGAAAAAATAAAGAAAAAACGGAAACTCGTTTGTTTTAATTTTTTTTTTATATTTTAAAAACAGATTATTATAATTTTTTTAAACATTATAAATTTTTTTAAAATTCATTTTTTATAATAAAAAATTAATTTTAATATCACATAATATAAGATAAATTATTGAAAATTAAAACATAGTAAAAATAAAAAATTTTTAAAAAATATGTATTTTCAAAAATGATTTTCATGAAAATGTACTGGCATGTTTGTGAAAAATTCATAAGAGGCGACGCAAGATGCATCAAGGACGGACGGATCTTATCTATCGCCCCAAAACATGGCTATTAGTTGCCTATTTTTTTATTTGTGCATCCATTTATCATAGTGTGTTCTTATTGTCTAGTACACTCTCTCACTTTTGAAAACGTGAGGAATGCCATGTCTTTATCTCATAAAAGCATAGGAGACATACAAAAAAGAAAACCACGCTCTCTAGGATCATAGCGGGAGTAATGACTCCACTCACGCTCCTAAGAGAGAAGAATATTGTAACCGCTTTCTTGGGTTTTAAAATTCACTGATCCATGATATTCATAGATGCATTGATTGATGAGCATTGATTAATGGTCATGCAAGATGAGTTAACTCAATTTAAAAGAAATGATGTGTGTGACCTTGTCCCACCTCCGCGAGATCATCAAAGCATTGACACTAAGTGGATTTTTAGAAATAAACTAGACGAAAACGGAGTGATAACTAGTAATAAAGTTTGGCTAGTGGCTCAAGGATATAACCAAGAGGAGGGTATAGATTATAAGGAAACTTATGTTATCGTTTCTTGCCTCGAGGCTATACGCCTTTTACTAGCATATGCATGTTCTAAAGACGTCAAATTATTTCAAATGGGCGTGAAAAGTTATTTCCTTAATGGCTATATAAATGAGGAAGTGTATGTTTCACAACCTCCCGGTTTTGAAAATCATGAGTATCTAAATCATATTTTTAAAGTAAAACAAGCTTTGCATGGTCTCGAACAAGCCCCTAGGGCTTGGTATGAGCGACTTAGTAAGTTCTTACTTGGTCAAGGATACTCTAGATGGAAGGTAGGTATAACACTTTTCATTATGCGTCAAGGAAAACATTTTCTTCTAGTTAAAATTTATGTTGATGATATTATATTTGGTTATACTAACATGGAACTGGTCAAAGAGTTTTCCAAGCTTATGCAGAGTGAATTTGACATGATTCTAATAGGGGAGTTGAATTAATTTCTCGGACTTCAAATCAAGTAGCTCAAAGAAGGGACATTTGTGTGTCAAACTAAGTATTGCCAAGAGTTTCTTAAACGCTTCGGAATGGAAGATGCAAAGTTAATTGACACGATGAAGCTACACGAAATATACCTGAGTGCATCACACGCTCAAAGATACAACATAGTCGCCATCAAACTTTATTTATTCCTGAAGGAAAGAGAAAACATCGATAAAACCCGAGGGAAGAGAAAAAGGGTAAGGAAGTCGGTTATGCAAGGGAAAGGTATTATCATCCCTCACATTCGTTGTACTCAACGGGAACCGTTTTGATTGTTCTTTCTAAGAACGGGTGTTACTATCTAAAGATTACTCACGAAAGGGTAAAGGAAAAAAAGAATAATAAATAAGTGTGCTCGCCAAGGATTTGATCCCCTGTGCCTACATATCCTCATTTGTGCAATGAGGAAGTCAGAGCTCCGTAGTTCAGGAAACTAAGAAGGATGCATTAGTTGTTTTTAATGAACAATATTAATGTTCGCGTTCTACTGCCAACTTGCTTGTATGGTCGAGCATGGGAGACTTAAAAGTTTGTTTTTTGCGATAGAATGGATATACTCGGATCACACTCCACTAGTTAAACATTGCTTGTATGCTCACACATGGAGGCTTAAGCTTCGTTCATGGTAGAACGAAAGTAACTCGTCCTTTCTGAAAAGGTTTTAAACTGAAAAAGATGCCCAAGGGAAAAAACTGAGTTTGATGAGTTGAGTTTGCTTTTATTCTGAAAAGAAGTCGTGATTTTAATCATACTAAAGTTTATGAATGGAGGCGAATATGATGAGCAACTGGGCTAGTCATCCTGTACCCAAAGATATTCAGAATGAGGATAGGAATTCTCCACTCTCACCCCTTCTCCATTGCTTAAGACTCGTGACGTACAATTCTAATCATATTGTTAATTGTTTTTTATTTTATTCACAAAATGGTTTTAGTGTTACAAGAGAAAGAAACAATAGGGAAAAAGAGAAACCCTATAAGGTTTAAGTCTGATCTTCAGTCTACATCCCACATCTGTGTAGAAAGACTTGTCAATTACTCAATTTAAATTGCACTAAAGTCTATGAATAAAGGTGAATACGATGAGCAATTGAGTCATTTGTCCCGTACCCAAAGATATTCAGAATGAGGATATGAATTCTCCACTCTCACCCCATCTCTATTACTTAAGGCTTATGACGTTCAATTTGCATCATGACTGACGAACGTTGAAGTTTAATCTCCTTGTTGCTTCCTGTGATGAAGGGTTGCTTTGAAGAAGGATAGTTGATAATCAATTTGATTCAAATTTTATTAAAGTCTATGAATATAGGTGAATACGATGAACAACTTGGTCATTTATCTCGTACCCAAAGATATTCAGAATGAGGATAGGAATTCTCCACTCTAACTCCTTCTCTATTGCTTAAGGCTCATGGCACACAACTTGACTCATGATTGATAAGTGTTGAATACACCTTTGTTGTGATTGAATAGTAGCCCACTCTGTCTTATACTGACTTGGAGTCTTGGATTTGAATTTGAATCTTTCTTGGATATCTTAAGATCTAGTATATCCAGTATAGCTTGAACACAAGGGACTTGCCCTATCAAGTGATCAAGGGTCTTTTAATCACTTGAATAGGCTTGGGGAATTTAAAACATTACAAAGGATTTGGTTTATCAAAGTAACCTTTGGTTAACACAACCAATGGGACTTAAAATGATCATAATCATGCACACAACATCTAAAGGATTAATCAGATGATTTTTACAAGACCTAAATTATGGGTCCTTTTTCAGGATTTTTAAATGGCGCCATTTTTAGAAGAATTTGAATGAATTTTGAATTCCCCTAAAGTGAAGAAGGGAACTTATAAAATATTGGGGAAATTCCTAGAGATTGAGGATCTTTCTTAAGTTTTTGGTATTCCATTTTCTGATTTATAGCACAATATAAAGACATGTGGAGGTGTTCAAGGATTTCCTAAGGAGTTCCGGGAGAAGAAAGCTCAAGAGTTTGCTAAATCCTGGAAGTGGGAACCTTATGAGATTGTCATGGCTCTACTCACCTTCAGATTGGTGCTCTTCCTAAATGTAGAAGATTTGGTAGATATGGCAGCTATCAGCGTGTTTTAGGTAGTTAAAGTTAAAGAGAAAGATTTGGTGCCCGCATTCCTGGAAGATGTATATCATACTCTCCATCCGTGTCATGAGAAGAAGAAAGGCATGGTGTTATGCTACATTCCTTTGTTATATCAGTGGATCATCTCTCATATATTTAAGGATGTTTCCATGGTAGAGACAGTGGATGGGCAGGGTTGGTCTCAACATTTTGTTGCGCTCACAGAAAAATCCATCCTTTGGTATCCTCTTAGGTTTAATAGAGAAAGTGTGACATACAGCTATGGGGATTTCCCAAACACCCTGCTTATCGGCTCTAAGGGTTGCATAAATTACAACCCATCTTTGGTTATAAGGCAGCTTGGCTACCCCATGTTATATAAACCTGATGATAAGTTGCTAGAGGGTTTTCTGTGGCATGAGAAGGGGGACCCTACCATGTTGAAGAAGATCATTTGAGCATGGGATCATGTCTGCAAGAAGGTAAAAGACTTAGGAAAGAGCATTCGGGGCTCTAAAGATCTTTATTTTTGTTGGGTCAAACAAAAAAGTTTGGATATCAAACTCCCTTTCATCCGTAATCATCCGACTTGGCCACCGTCACATGAGCCAGTCCAGCTTTCTCTTGAAGAGGTTGATGAGTTAAGGGCAATTGTCCTTAGGCTCGAGCGTGAAAAAGAAGAGATATAAGCTAGTCTCTACAAATCTAACTCTGAGAAGAGTGAACTAAGGATCAACCTCAACGAATAAGAGAAACTGCTCATAGAAAAAGATGTTAAGCTTGACAAAGGGAAAAATAATAGACAAAAAGTCAAAGAGTGCATATTGGGAGTAGAACGCCATATCAACAATAAGCATCAACATATAAAAGATTGGAGGTGAAGCAATGTTGAGTGGGAAGTTATGTGGAATCAAACTTGGAAATCCATAAAGATATGAGGATAGGATTTGAGGATCGAATCCGAGAACTCTCTGAGCTACTGCAATAATCCCAATCACACACAACTAAAGAGACTCAGCGTTGAGCAGAGCTCGAACAAATCAAACACCCTCATGGTGAGCTGAGGAAAGACTGGGCCAATATGAGAGCCCGTGGAGTTCACATGTAAGACCCTAAGGCAACCTACGAGCATCACGGAGAAAGAATCCTAGTCTTGGAGAGAAAGCTACAGTGAAATGAAGATGTACCTTTAATGCGCGTCTAGAAGCTGGAAAGTGGTATGACAAGTGTGTTTAAGTAGTCAGACTTGCCAACGATATTATGGGCAATTTTCCTCTAAGGATAAGAGATTCCTTTGAGAACATGACAGACGATAATGTCCCTCTAGCGGTCTTCAATTTCATTACCTTCTGTCAGGATATGATGAAAAATCTAAAGGCTAAATTAGAGCTATTGAAGAGGGTCTGAGAAGAAAATACAATTTGATTTATCGTACTTTCTTTTTCAGAATCGTGTACTCAATTGAAAAATTATGAAATAAATGAGAAGTTGATGTCACAATGTGTATTATTTTCTTTCCTATTCTCATAATTCTAAAATGTTTGCAAATGAGTGAACTTTCTGGATCCTTTCAAAAATAAAATTCGTGCATAAAGCATGCATTTACATTCATACATGCATTACATACTTTTCTTGAATAAGGTCTCATTCCATCTTTCTTTTTCTTCCAGTTCCATACTGATACAATACTCGAGCCCGCGCTCGTCAAAGAATGGTTGATCAAGAACAATAATTAGCAAGGGTAAGTTTAGAGCTTGATGACCTAAGAGGAAATGTGGGTCAGATAATGGAGATGTTTCAATTCCTAAAGGCTAAGATGGACCCTCCTCAAGTTACCGTCATTTCAGAAATCTTCGTTCCTACCTTCGAACCCCAACCTACAAGAATTGTGCCTTCCATGTGGCCACCTTATGGGTTACCTCCCAACTACTCACCACCATTCAAGGAAACCTCAGGTGTTGTGCAGTCGACTCAACATGTGTTACATTTACCACTCTTCACAGAAGCACATCCAGTCATCCATACAACTACTTATCATGTTGTTCACCCAATGGTACAACCATATTTTGAGAATCCTCATCATGTATACCATGCTGATGAACTTTCAGACAAAGAAGATGAGAGGGATTGTGAAATCAAAGGCATGAAAGAGAGCTTCCAGGTGCTCGAGAAGGGATTAAGAGCCATGGAAAGAGGCTAGGTATTTGGTGTTACTGCCAAAGAAATGTGTTTGGTATATGGACTAGTGAATCCCGCAAAGTTCAAAACACCAGATTTTGACAAATATAACGGCCACTCTTGTCCCAAGAGACATCTCATAATGTACTACCGCAGGATGGCCGCACATGTTTAAAGTGACAATTGATGATACATTATTTCCAAGATAGTTTGAATGATGCATCTTCCAAATGGTACTTGAGTCTCGACCAGAGCAGAATCTGGTGCTTTCAAGACCTATATGACGCCTTTATCAAACATTACAAACACAATATGGATATGGCGCCAGATATGAGGCAACTGCAGAACATATCCTAAAAGGATAAATAGTCTTTTAAGGAATACGCACAAAGATGGAGGGAATTGGCCTCTCAGGTTGAGCCTCCTCTTGCTGAGAAGGAGCTGTTGAACTATTCATGGACATAGTGCAACCTTCCTTCTATGATAAGATATTAGGGAGCACATCTCTAGGTTTCTCTGAACTCGTCATTGTGGGTACCATGATTGAACATGGTATGAAGAATTGAAAATTTGCATCTGCTACGGGAACCTCTAACAACAATGTAAAGAAGATTCCAAGAGGTTTCCAAAAGAATAAAGAAGGAGAAGCAAATGCAGTGACTGGTGGTCAAATAAGAAACCAGTCGTGAAGGAAACAACAACAACAATATTTTGTCTATTAGCAACAAGCCTACCATATGCAGTTTGCTCAACAACCGTATATGTCTGCCATCTCACCAGCCTTTAATCAACAACAAGCACCAGTCTATCAACATAATCAGGCTACTTCCACATATCAACAAGCGCCTGTAGCACTAGCTTATCAACAACCAAAAGTTCAAGCTTCGCGTAAAAAAAAAGCCCCCAATCAAAATAGCAGACAAGGGAATAGAGCCATATTCAATCCAATTCCGATGACATACATTGAGCTTTATCCCTCTCTACTGCAAAAGGGACTAATAGATTCCTAGGCCTCTGGGTCCTCCACCTGATCCTTTACCTCCATGGTACAATCCGAATGCTCATTGTCCTTTCCATGAGGGTGCTTCTGGACATGATTTAGAAGGCTGTTATGTTTTGAAGCATAAAATATGAGAGTTGGTCGACATCAATATTTTATCTGTCAAATATGTGGGCCTGAATGTTGGAAACAAGCCTCTTCCGGGACATGGAGGTTAAAGCTTGCAAGGTTAATTCTCTAAAGTCAGTGGATCAGACAAGGAAGTTCAATTCCCTAAAGCTAGCAATCATTTTATTGTTTTGGTATTCCTTTTGTAATTTCTTTGCATGTTGGTTGTTTATTTGGTTTTAAGCATTGTTGTTTTCTTTGAATTGCTAGTATTAATGAAGTGATTATGCATTTTCTGAATCAAACATGTCGTATTCACTCATTTTTCATTTATGTTAAAAACAAAAAATATTTCTCCCATTTCACTTCCCTTTATCAAAACTTTTGTTCAAGCAAAGATTGGTTGGTGAGTGATGAAAACAAAATACCCATAACTGTTGTGGTGTGTGTCATACCCCAATTTTGTCCGGCCATTTGTGGTTTACCCATGAGATCTCTTTGTTTCAAAGGCCCATTTGCATAAGTGTGTTCATAATCTAAAATGTGGATTGAATCTTTTTACATTACTAATCCAAAACCTTTTTTTATTAGTAAGTATTAAGAGCCATGTTATTATTTCTATGATCACTATTTACTAGTCCATTTACACATCCCAAATATTTATGCCAAGTTCTAAGTTCTTCATAGGTGCCCAAATTAAATTTGCATTTTTTAGGCATGTATGTGTTTGTTTTTAAATTAAAGTACCATATTTAGATTTTTGTGTTTAAATTAGAATATGTGTTGTTTTTTAAAATTAAAAGTCCCATATTTAGATTTTTGTGTTTAAATTAGAATATGTGTTGTTTTTAAATTAAAAGTTCCATATTTAGATTTTTGTGTTTAAGATTAGAATTGTGTTGTTTTTAAATTAAATCACTATATTTAGTTTCTTTGTACCTAAGTTAGAATTATGTTGTTCTTTAGATTAAGTCATTATACTTAAGTTAAAAGTGAATTGTTTTAAAAAAAAGTTGAAATTGATTAGCATAAATAAATATTGAGTTAAATTTTGAAAGTTTAAAAGTTTGAATACATAGTTATTAATGGCCATGAGACTCCAAATCCAACAAATTGCAAATAGCCAAAATACACTTTAATAATTCAATTCTTTTCAAATCCGACAAGTTATAATGGCTATTAGCTTTAATTCAATAAGTTATAGATAAATCCAAATATACACATTTGTCTTTAAAAAAAACTTAAATAATTACATTTCTAATTAAATGAAAAAAAGTGCTGTAAATGACCAAGACCAGCGCGCCTCCAAGTTGACATTTCTTACCGCCACTTTTCCATTCCATCAAAGTCTCTTCAAACCTGTGACCTGCTGTCATACGGTGAACTGACTTTGTGTGTTTTTTTTTGCTTTGGAAAGCAAATGTCGCGGATAGCAAGAGTCGCCACCGACTTTTCTTTTATCCAATAAGGAAAGGCGGAAAAGAACATGAAAGACCTTGATTAGATTTTGGGTTCGGGAGGTACATTATACAAAGGGAAGGTGTTAGCACCCTTCGTATCCATGGTTATCCATGGGCTCTTAATTGCTTAATCACTTATGTTTTTCTTGTCCGAAAAAGTGTTTGAGAACTGTTTAGAAAATGTTTTGAAAGGAGAGTTTAACTTTGTAATGATTCTTGTACGAATGTATACAAAGTATTTATCTCGTTTAATTTTGAAAGCTGTTTAGAAAAATATAACTTGGCAATGATTCTAGTACGAATGTATACCAAGTTGTGATTTTCTAATAGATGTTTTGCAAAGTGTGAGGTGTGAAAAGTATTTTAAGTTGTGAGTCAGCATTTAAGAGTTATACCTAACCAAGGTCTTTATAGGTATTTCCTATCCTTAGGAGGGTAAAACTGTCCTTACTATTGAGAAGTAAGTAGTCTTATCCTTTGGATGTAAAGGGACATCGTAGGGTCGTCGATTGGTCATTGAAGGCAACATTTGTAAGGATACCTTAGCATTCGAAGGGACGATCATCATTTAACCGTAGGCTACCACGAAGGGTCATCGAGGGACAAAGTCATGTATTCGAAGGTAACATTCGAGGGACTATGATGATTTAACCGAAGGGTCTTTGCTAAGTGTATCCCCACATTCGCGGGACATGACCGTAATACCGTAAAGCAACAAAGAGAGGGCCAAGATCATATATTCAAAGGCAACAATTTATAATTGGTTAGGTAATTAGGATGAATCTCCACAAGGGTATCCCACAAATAAAGTGGAATACCTAGCAAGCTACCTTCTCCGGGAGTATGTGAGCCCTCACAAAATTCAGAAAACAGGTCAGAATACCAAATGGGGTGCAATCAATAGTTACACCGAACAAAGGAATCGCAGCAGTAATAATGTCAGGCAAATAATACACAGCTATGATAGGACATGTCAGATAAACACGGAACAAAACAGAAAAAAAACAGCGACTGTCATGTTCGCTACTGCCTCGCCTAGCGAAGGCTTGGCGAACACTCGCTACATGTTCGCTTAGCGATGTGCTAGCGAACGGCTGCGGGTTTTGATTTTAATAACAGTACGATTTCAGCAAGCTCCAAACCCTATTTGCAATTGAATTGCAACGTTGAATTGGCAGATCACTCTTAGGGTTGGTGTCGGGTTGAGTTGGGCGGAGGTAACCTTTGTGCAGATGAGTTTCCTTCGGGGTTTCCTTTAGGGTTGCTCTGAATTCTCTTGGTTAGCCTCCAGGGTTTGCTGTCTGTGTGGGTTTGTGTTTCTCCCCCTTTTTCTTTCTCCGTCCGTCCGTCCCCGTATCTGTCTCGGTTTCTCCCCCTTTTTCTGAATGAGGTCTTGGTATTTATAATAGTTTTTTGTGACCTAATGGGCTCAGAATGAAGCCCAAAATTTCTGGTATTCGCAAGCTTCGCTAGGCGAGTGGTGCAACGAAGAGTTCGCTAGGCGAAGGATTTTGCTCGCCTAGCGAGCAAGCCAGTTTAAGTCATTTCCTGGATTTGGCCACCTGTGTACTGAGTTTTTGTTCCTTTAAGATCAATGTCTTGAAAAATGAGTTGGAGTGCCTTGAAAAATGTCTTGCAAGATTAACGGGCAAATTTTGGGGTATGACAGCTGCCCCTGTTCAATATTCTTAAACCGAGAGAGTTAGAATGGTATGTATGCCATTCGTGGTCTGGAGGTGGAAGATTATTGAACACTTAGAATGCCCAAAAATTTGCACTTGTTAATTAAAAGTTAGTCTTGACGGAGATGGGCTGAAAGATGCCATCCAGGAAGTTTGATGATGAGAGCTTCAGAGTGCGTCGTACATCAGACCAATTTGAAGACATGGGTGCCACACCGGGTCGTACGTGTAAGACCCCAATTTTGGCCCTAAGATCCCTCATGGCCCATATCATATCATATCATGGCCTCAAGGATCATTGCATGCCCTAGCTTCCCTCCTAGTGGGTGGGTTATCTTGTGAGTGTGTTTCTTGATCACCAAGCATGTTTTGCATTTGTATATCATGGCCTTTCATATGTTTACTAACCAAAAATACAAAAAATATTGTCATCTAACCATGTTACTTGCAGCTGAAGCAATCAACAGTCAAACAGTCAAATCAGCCATTAAACAGTGGATGGTGGCCATTCTTGAAGAATTTGGGCACCATGATCAATAATCAAGAGTTCACATATGTTGTGATATCATTTGGAATCAATATCTCAAGTGATTAGGGTTTGAAATTCATCAGAACATGGTTCAGTCAAGCAAAACCCTAGAAAGTCAACCCTTGGTCAACTGTGCATTTAATCAGTGATTTGATGGTGGGAATTGGTCTGAGAGGTCTCATTCATGTCCATATAAGCCTCATATAACATGTCAAACATCATCATGGAAGAATTTGAAGTCAGACAAGAAATTTCCAAAAATAGAAAGTTGACCTGTAATTGGAATTTGCCAAAAATGGAAACTTCTTCTCCTCAAAATTACATCATGATACAAGCTTCAAATGAATTTTTTCCCAACAAGAAAGTTTAAGATCTTGTTCTTGCCTTTCCAAAAAGTCCAAGAACACTCAATTCCCATTTATGGTTGGCAAGTTATGATCAAATCATTCTCACACATTTTTGAACTTCAAAAGGCCATATCTCCCAAACCATTTGGCCAAATTGGGTGGGGTTTTTTGCTACAAGTCACATTTGATGCCCTCTTTCCAAATATGTCATCACAATTCATCAAAAACTCACCAATCAAAATGGCACTTTTTGAAGTGGTTTGAATTTATTCAAGTGAGGTGAAAAGTTGACTTTCAAAATTAAGTATTTCCAACCATTTCTACCAATTGAAAGAGTTCTGAAATGATGTTTGGAAGTTGTCTAGGGCCCAATTTCGTGCAGCCTCCTACACCCCATGCAAACTTGGTTGGATTTTAGCAAATGACCAAAAACACTTCATTTAAGTTAATTCCAATTAACATTCCATTAACCAACACTAAACAGAGCATATATATGCTCAATTTTCTGCAAAACAACCCTAGCAGCCACCATTCACAAACAGAAAAACCTTTTCCTCTCAAGAACTCACTTTTGCTCCATTTGATTTTTCTGGAAAAATTGCAAAGCACTCGAGCCTTGGTCAGTTGCTGCATCCTTCACCATCATCTTTGAGCCCATTGCAAGCCCTGTATCTCAACTGTAAAGCCATTACCAAGCACTGCTACATCAATATTCTTCCATGGCAGATCTTGGTTGCAGCTATAAGCAAGGTTGTTGAGCTAAATTCCTACCTCCATTCACCTCCTGGAGCCTTCTTGCACATCTGTTTCGAGCATTTACCACCAAACAACAACTGCATCACAGCTGTTCTTCAAATTTGGTAAGTCCTCGACCTTAACCATTCCCAAAACCATGATATGCATTGGATAGATCTCTTTGCCATGATTCTATTGAGCTTTAAACCACTGAAAATGGTTGAGTAATTAGGGAGAAATATTGATTTGAAACTTGATGCATGAAAATGTTTTTGCATGATTCTTCCATGATAAGTTGAATTAGGGAAAATGGTTGTTGGAATGTTGATGTGTGTTGTTAGATGTGTCGAATGATGTGTTTAATTTCCACTTCTGGGCAAAAAAAGTGCATCACGATTTGGGATGATGATGAACAGTAATGAAACCCTAAAAATTTTCAAACCCAGAACTGTTTTGATCCATCTGCATCGCGTTTTGGCTGTTTATTTTTGTTTTTGCATGAGGTTCTACTGTACCATTGCCATGCACGTATCACATGCTGACACCTCCTTAAGTGAAACGGTGCGTTTCACTTAAGGGATTCGGTAATTACCAAATTGCCATGGCCGGATTTCTATTTAATTAATCATTTCATTATTCTCAATAATTATTTCATTTTGATGCTCATCTTTGAAAAATCATATCACATCCAATTTTAATCCAAATTTCATGGGATTTTTTGCATATTGCTCTGCTTGATCTCTAGTTTTTAATCATGATTTTTCCAGAATTTTTGGATGAATGGATTTTTAATTGTGCTAGGGTTTGTGACATGTGCTCATTTTTTGTACACTTTGCAAAATCAATTGTGAAATGATGATGCTTTATCCAATGGCTTCCAAATTTTTTGTGCTTAAACTAGACACATTCATGGTGATTTTGGTGTAGAGTTTGTGAATTTATCATTGCTGGTTTGTGAGTTATGATTTTTTGAATTAGGGTGTGACAATTTGTGTCACACCATTGATGTCCAACTTCATGATTTTCATTACCATGCTTCTTGAACACAAATTGGCTTGAGTTTTTGCATGAATGTACCTATGAATGTCTAGTTTACATGTGATTTTTTGTGGAATTATTGATGGCATTTCCTAATTGTTTGGGATTTTCTTCCCTGCTTGGTCATATGTTGACTTTTTGTGACACATCATCTCATTTGATTTGTGAAATTCTCATACTTTATTGGATGAACATGAAATTTGACATGTGATTAGTAGACATCTTAAGCTTTGTCTTGGTTTTGATCCCATTCATTTCTCATATGTTATCACTGATTTATGATTTATTCAAGTTGGTGTATGTTTGGTTGACTTCCTTGAACATGCTTGAAATTGTTTTAACTTTCTGATTTTCATTGACCAACTTCCCTTGATCCAAATGACCTGAAATTTGATATGCATATCATGTTATGGATTATGTTTGATCATGAATTATTTGATGATTTATTGAATTATTTATGATTGGTTTTGAGTTAAGTCTTGCTGTTGACTTCTATGAGCTTCTATATGCCATGCCTTGACCTAATTTGCTTGTGAAATGATGATGATGCATGATATGAACATGAAACAAATTGAGTTTGTTTCTTGATTGTTTGAACTTGATTTTGGTTGGATTTCACTTGCTGTTTTGACTTTCTCATCCCATTTTGACCCTAGGCTTGTCCTAGTGGTCTTGTTGCTCATGTTTGAGTTCATGTTTTCAGGTTAAGCAACAAATACCCAAAGAGATCATTACAAATTGATTGAGCTTGATTGTTTATCATGACTAACTTGTTTGTTTTGTAGGTTGCTTGGCTCATATGCTTTGAGTCTTGTGCATTGCACACTTAACTGATTATGTTGACTTTTGATTCCTATCTCATTTTGCTTTAACTTTGAGTTGTGTACTGATTCTGTTTGACTGTTTCAGGTACCCTTAGTTGCTTAGTTCTTTAAGAACTTGCTTTGCTTTGCTTTAATAGCAATTTGCATTGAGGTATAATCCCTTTTCTTCATGTAGTCTGGAAGACCTGGCCTGTTATTTGGCCAGGCAACTGTCTGAAGTCCTCCTTAAGAGGCAATGCTTGTGTGTGTTTACATTTGTCCCAAGCAGGAAAAGTCCTTCGAATAAGGCAATTGGTAGAATCCAAGAGATAAGCAACCTATCTCCTACTATTCTGTGAGTCTTCTCCTTGCTCCCATTACATGGTTGTAGCATTGAGATTCAAACCCAAGATCTATAGAGTCTAACTTGTGGAGAGAGTTCCATCTTTCTGAACTCCCACACCTTCTGATATTCAAAATGCTCTCCCTGACCAGGGATAAGAGCAATGAGGCACACCCCTCATATCCTTTCATCTGCTTCACCTTAGCCCCTCAATGGCAAGGTTAAGAGCACCATTAACCCTATTCCAGTTGGCTTCAATGCCTAACCCTTTGTATGAGCCTAATTGTGTGGTTATAGTGTGTGCTGAATGATTTTGATTGATTTGATTACTTAATATGCACATGTTTGCTTGTATGCTCTATGCATTTATCATCATTAATTGCTCATTAGTGCATGATCATTTCATTTGTCTCTGTGACATATCTTTGTTTGCCCATTGAGGACAATTGTAAGACCATCAGTTGGCCATTGTTCCTATGATATGGAAGTGAGTCTAAGACCATCTCATTGGCCACTCATCTTCTCTTTGCTTGTTGCATTTGTTTGTTGTATGTGAGGATGCAACTGTAAGTCCCTGCAAGTTGGCATTTGTATTCCTAGGACCATACTGTGGAGGTTAGAGTAAGCCCAGATAGATTGGCATCTGACATCCATGTTTTGCTTTTCTTTGTTTATGTGAGGATGCAATTGTAAGTCCCTGCAAGTTGGCATTTGCTTTCCTATGATCATATGTTGGATATTGGTATAAGTCCAGACAGATTGGCATCCGGTATCCAAGTTTCATTTTGTTTTAGGAGATTAGTGTAAGTCCATTGAGTGGCCTCTGATATCCATTTCTGTTTTAGGAGATTGGTGTAAATCCATCTATTGGTATCCGGTATCCGCTTTTTGTTTGTGAGATTGGAGTAAGACCATTGAGTGGCATCCGGTATCATTTGCTTGCTTATATTATTATTGCCCATTCCAAAGGACACACTTGAATCATCTTCTATATGATTTCAAGAGGTGAACCTTCTAAGAAGTTTTACAATCCATCCTCATCCATTCATTCCCATTATGTCCTAAACCTTTTCACACCTTACTTTCAAACTTGAGATAGATATTGTGCAAACATCTTCATGTTTTTCAAATTAAAAACCTGGACCCCAAGTCCTTGGCTTTTTCAAACTCCATTTCATAATACTTCTTTTGAATCAATCTTAATCATACTTTGACTCTACTTTCACAATCACAATCAATTAACTTCACCCATTCAATTGTTTTGGCTCTGTCCATTGTTAATCTTTTCTCACATTAGCCATAGGTTTCAATTATCATTGTGGTTGATGTAAACCTCACCCTATCCTTAGTGAGTCGACAGTAAGACTTCCGTACTGAAAACAGGGTTAACCCCTCTAGCACGTCGAAGCTATCCTCGCATGGTGGATGTTGGTCTTGGTCGAGTTTTCTCCCATTGATAATGAAAAGCCTCAGTGCTATTGTTTAAAATTGAATTCACAAGCTTTTGGAAATCTTTTAGTCGAACTACGGCGTTTTGATCCTTACCTTTGATGGAAGGTACGTAGGCAACGGGTTCATCCGTTCGAACACAAAAACAATAAAAACTGTACATTCTTTTCTCATCATCCCAATCATGTTTGCACAATACTTATGTCAAAACAAATAACAATTTTATACAACAAGTGTGAAAAGGGCTCCCTAGGAGTACCTAGGACGTAGTGGGTGCCTAACACCTTTCCATTGCGTAATTTACCCCTTACCCAGACTCTCTGATCTTTTTATTAGTTTTCTACGTGTAAAACTTCTTAGGCTTTTGTTCGCTTTTTAGCCAGTCCTTTGGATAAATAAAACTTCTTAGGTTTAATCAATAAATCATATAGCGACGAATACACCGCTACAGAAAAGTGGCGACTCTGCTGGGGATAACAATCAATCCTTGGTGGTATTGCCTACTTTTCACCCTTGTTGTGCTATATTGTTATCTGTTATATGACATATTTTTGTACAATTTGGGATGACTGTATTGATTGTAATGTTTGAATTGCTTGATATACAATTGCTGTTTGCTTTGGTGATCTGTGAGATGAGTTCTATACCCGAACTCGAGTGCACTCTAGGATAGGAGAATGGCATAGTCTTGTTGACTGGTGTGGAGTATTCCTTAGCCAGTTGACTTGCGAGCCCATTCACTTGGTGGAGGTCATGTTGGACTAATAATGTCACACAAGTTATTTGTGGTTAGGCATTATTCTTTCAATCATGTTCCGCAGAAGCCAAGGACCGTAGTTTACCAAACCCATCTTGGCCTATTTATTAGGAACGTAGTGCGGAGGTCGTTCAGATGTCAGTTCTGATACGATTGTTACGCGATACTACACTCATAAGAGTTTCTCTTGAGAATATTCTTGGAATACGAGTATTCGTTCCTCCGATAATATTCGAAAGATGGAACGATGATTATGGGAACCTCTGGTAGAACATGTCTGGCAGGTTTAAACCCTAGTATACTCCCCTTGGGTGGTTCTTAACCGAGACTCCATGCTCGTGACTCTCAGCAAACCCGTGATTCAAGGTTGAGTCGTTCAGACACCGTTAATATCAATGGAACCCGGATCAGGTGTAAAACCTAAAATCCACCAAAGCGGCTGGTTGATATTAAGGATGTCCGAGCCGGTTCATGTACCGTTAATATCAATGGAACTTGGGTGTCGATAAGGTGAAAACCTAAATCCACCAAAATGGATGATTGATATTAGGGATACATAGAGCTTTCCCATGACCTTTGTTTGGTGTGCTTTGCTTGATCCTTGAGTGTGATTGTTGCATTCATGCATTCATGCATTCATCTGCACTTCATGTCATCAAAAAAGGAAAATTTTCAAGGAACTTAAAGGGGTTTATTTGCAAAATTTTCAGACATGGAAAGACCAAAAAGGCATACAAAGAAGTACAGCTTTAGACAGCCCGATGTAAAAGAGTTAAGGAATCTGACATCGTATGTATTAGATCCCTTGGGTTTCAAAGCTCGCTATGGAAAGCTTCTACCTCTGCTCACTACTCAGGTTGACGAAGGGTTGATGAGTACCTTAGCTCAGTTTTATGATCCCCTGTATCACTGCTTCTTGTTTCCGGACTTCCAGCTATTGCCAACCTTGGAGGAATATTCTCATCTCATTGGGATTCCAATTCTGGATCAAGTGCCGTTCAGTGGCCTAGAGAGTATTCCGACTGCTCGAGAGATTTCCAACTTGTTGCACATAGATGAAGATCTGATTAGGGCTAATCTGACTACCAAAGGCGGAATTCAGGGTTTTCCTTCCGAGTTCCTCATTGATCAAGCTACCTTCTATGGGAAGGCCATGAGTGAGGATGCCTTTGAGGCTCTATTTGTACTGCTCATCTATGGATTAGTGCTGTTCCCCAACTTCGACAAGTTCGTGGACATGAACGCTATTAGGATCTTCTCAGTTCTTAATCCAGTTCCGACTTTGTTGGGCGATGCTTATGTTTCCTTGCACTCCAGGAATGCGAAAGGAGGAGGAGTTATTGTCTGCTGTTTACCCCTGCTGTACAAGTGGTTTATTTCGCACTTGCCGCAGACAGTTGCTTTCAAAGAGAACAAGGGATGTCTACGGTGGTCTTAGAGACTCATGTCTCTCACCAATGATGATATCACCTGGTATGATTGCGTGTACGACACCGTCCAGATCATCGACTATTGTGGTGAATTCCCTAATGTGCCTCTTCTTGGCACATGTGGTGGGATCAGCTACAATCCCATTCTTGCACGTCGTCAGCTTGGGTTCCCCCTAAAGGATAAACCCCATAACATTCTGTTAGAAGGAGTATTCTTTCTGGAGGGTAAAGATCCCCAAGGCCTGAAAGCTAGATTTGTCCGTGCTTGGCGCAGTATTCGCAAGAAGGGTAGGAACGAGTTGGGTCCAAAGAACTGCATTGCTTTGGAGCCTTACACCTCTTGGGTCAGACAGAGGGCTGCCACCTACTTGATGCCGTACGATCATCCGAGACCTGCACCGTTGGATGTGGCTGGGCCTTCAACCCTCCCTACCCAACGTGTAGAGGAGTTGAGAGAAGAAGACCTTTCACGTGCTTGGATCCGTGAAAGAGAGGAATTGCTGCAGCAGCTCAAGGAGAAGGACGCCATGATTGAGTTCCTCGAGCACCGAGTGATCGACGATCCGAACGACGCTTGGACTTCTCTGCTTCCTCAGTCTTCCAAATTCTGGAAAAGGAAGTATGATCAACTTGCAAAGGAAAAAGCTGACATGGAAGCGGCCTATGAGAGAGAGATCAAGAAGTTGTGCACTCCTCGTCTTCCAGCATCCCGAGTTTCTAGGGATCCATAGGATGTCATTTACCTTTTCTCTTTGTAATGATTAAAGAATGCTGTACTTCTTTGTCTCAATATTTTGAATGAAATATTTTCCATGAGTAATTAAAATGCTTTAACAATTCAAAATATTGCAAATAATACCCTAAGGGTTCCTTGAAAACAAAGCATCTGCACAAGCATTTCATGCATCATCTTTGCATAAACAGGTACCCTTTGTTTCTGGTCTTCTGTTCCTAACTGTGTTCTTCATTTATTTTGAAGACAAGCTGACTCACCGGTATTATACGCGAGTCAATTCTGCAAGAGTCATGGAGCAACTGGAACAAGAGAACAAGAATTGAAGGAAGAGGTCGCCAGGCTTGGCGCTTTGATGGAGCAACTCCTTGCTGCTCAGAATCAACCTACTCCGCCTCCCGCAACTCCTGCTCAAAGGACAGTTATCTCAGAAGTAGCCACTTCGACTGTGCCAGTCAGCGCTCATGCGCCCAATGCTATGCCGCCCGGGTTCCCTTGGGGGATGCCTCCAGGTTTTATGCCCGATCTGCCAGCTCCAACATTTGCTCATATGCCGACATCTAGCCCGGTCCCTGTTCCTGCTCCTCCTGTCGTGCATACCATGCCGAGGGTAGACGACACTATCTATCACTCTGAGCCATCTGAGGGCTCAGACGTTCATGAAAAGATGGATGCCATGAACGACCAATTCCTCGAGCTGAGAAAGGAATTGAGGACTCTTCGAGGCTAAGATCTATTCGGCAAGTCTGCAGCCGAGCTCTGCCTTGTTCCCGGCGTGAAAATACCAATCAAATTCAAGGTCCCTGACTTTGAAAAGTACAAGGGGAACACCTGTCCACTCGCTCACCTGGTCATGTACGCCAGGAAGATGTCTACTCAGACTGATAATGATCAACTCCTGATTCATTATTTTCAAGACAGCTTGTCTGGTGCAGCGCTCAGATGGTACATGAGCTTGGACAGTGCCAATATCAGATCCTTCAATGACCTTGGCGAAGCTTTCGTCAAGCAGTATAAGTACAACGTCGATATGGCGCCTGACCGAGATCAACTCAGGTCCATGTCACAGAAGGACAAGGAATCTTTCAAGGAGTACGCCCAGAGGTGGCGAGAGCTGGCAGCTCAGATCACTCCACCGCTAGAAGAGAAGGAAATGACCAAGATCTTTCTGAAAACTCTTGGCTCATTTTATTATGAGCGGATGGTAGAAAGCGCTCCCTCTGATTTCACCGAGATGGTGAACATGGGGATGCGTCTTGTAACACCCCGATTAAAATAAGAGAATTATTTAATTGAGTTAATATTATTTTATTAATTTAATTAAATAAAGTTGAATTATTGGATTAATTTTTATTATTATTATAGATGTTATTTATTTTAATAATAATTAAATAATAAAAATAAATGGAATATGAAGAGTGGAAGGGTAAAAGTGGGAATTGAATAAAAGAGGCCAAAGTGAGGACTCAGGTTGTTTTTCACGTGTTTTTGCCTCAGAGTCAGAGGGAAAGGAAACCGCTGAAGAGGAAGAGAAGGAAGAGGAAAAAGGACAAAGACTGCTCAGAGCTTCCTTCAATCCAAAGAGGTAAGGGGTCTGAACCTTATTAAACGATAATATGCGAGCAAATTCATGGTATATGTTGGATTGTTGATGGATTTTGGGGATTTTAGGGAGATTGGGAAAGTTTGGGGTTTTGATGGAAAATCACGTTGGATGAAACTGTGTTTAGGCTGTAATTGAATATGTGTTTGGGTTAGTTGTGAATTCCGAACGTATAGCTTTTTACGGAAGTGGAATCGGAGGTCCGGAAGTCCTCCAACGGCGGAAAATGCGGAGAACTCTGCATTCTGCCTTGTGTTAGCGCAGGGACTGCTGTTTTGTCTGCGTTAACCGGTTAACCCAGGGCGTTAACCGGTTAACTCTGTTATATTTTGTGAAAATGTTGAGTTTTGCCTGCGTTAACCGGTTAACCTATAGCGTTAACCGGTTAACACTGTTGCGTTTTGCCAGAAGATGTATTTTTCCTGCGTTAACCGGTTAACCCAGGGCGTTAACCGGTTAACACTGTTGCAGTGTGGAAAAACTGTTAATTTTTATGTTGTGAACACAATTAGTGAGTGGCCTATTGTAGTTAATTATTATGAGTAATGTTGTTGAGTTGTATGTCATGCTATTAATGATGATGATAACATGATTATATGATGCTGTTGTTGCTATGTTGATTATGATGCATGTTTGGTGTGCATGCATTCATGAAAGGCCGATGCCTAGTGATGAACGGACTGAGTTCCAATGATGTTGTTGACTCCGGGCTTGTTGAGAGGCTTGGTTCCTTGCGGGGAACTCGGATTCTATGGTGATGAATCCGGGAGTGGTGATCCTGTAGTTGGTCACAAAATGGGTATACCGAGTCGTGTTGAGTCATGCATGGGTGTGTGCATTGCATTTGATATGTTGTTTTGTTGATGTTCATGAGTATGTTGATTATGATGACTATGATGAGCTGTGTTGGCATATGTGAAATATATTTATGTTTATATTTCTGTCGTTATATTATTATTTAATAATGAAATTCTCACCCCTTCTGCATGTGTTTATGTTCATCTATGATGAGCAATGTGCAGATAAAGAGGAGTAGCTATTGTTGAGGTTCGAGGAATAAGTGTAGAGTTATTCTACAGAGTCGAGTCAAATGCTCTGGTCATGTGACACCGGGGTTATGGGATTCGATAGATAGTTGATTATTATTTATGTTGTTTATGATGACTA
Source organism: Lathyrus oleraceus (assembly GCF_024323335.1). Classification (NCBI taxonomy): domain Eukaryota; kingdom Viridiplantae; phylum Streptophyta; class Magnoliopsida; order Fabales; family Fabaceae; genus Lathyrus; species Lathyrus oleraceus. The sequence goes on from NC_066583.1 coordinate 200,069,267, forward strand.
AAAGTTGAGATGTTTTGTTGAGATAAGGTTAAAACATTATTATGAATTATAATATTTGTGCTGTTGTCCGCTGCGAAGTTTTAAATATTAAATAATATGTTTTATGTTGTAATGCAATAAGTGTTACGTTGTAAGAAATGTAAACTCTTCTACATGTTGTACTCTGATAATTTATTTAAATCTGTCGTTTGGGTAGAAGGGTGTTACATTAGTGGTATCAGAGCATTGTCAGTCCAGTCGAGTCATAAGGTGATGTTTTCCCTGTTGGTCGATTAGTGTAAATGACACTGTCGATATTTAACGGTTGTGGTTGTGTTGTGCAGAGTATGGCTGGAGAAAATGACCGTGCGATTGCTGAGGCTTTGGCTGCTATGGCGCAGGCTATGCAGGCGCAGCAGAATCCGCCGGTCGACGAGTTTAGAAATTTGGGAAGGTTTCTGAAGAATAACCCTCCTACATTCAAAGGGCGCTATGATCCAGATGGTGCTCAGATTTGGCTGAAGGAGATTGAGAAGATTTTCCGGGTGATGACGTGTACTGAAGCACAGAAGGTGCAGTTTGGTACGCATATGTTATCTGAAGAGGCTGAAAACTGGTGGGATAACACTCGCCAGAGAATTGAAGTACCAGGTGCTGAGATGACTTGGGAAAGGTTCAAGACGGCCTTTCTGGAGAAATATTTTCCTGCTGATGTGCGATGTAAGAAGGAGATGGAATTTCTAGAACTGAAGCAGGGTAACATGTCTGTTGCTGATTACGCTTCGAAGTTTGAGGAGCTGGTGCAGTATTGTCCTCATTATAATAATGCTGATGCTGAGGAATCCAAGTGTGTCAAGTTTGAGAACGGGTTGCGTCCCGAGATCAAACAAGGCATTGGTTACCAGGAGATTCGTAGGTTTCCTACACTGGTTAATAAGTGCAGGATATTTGATGAAGATAGCAAGGCTAGGACTGCTCATTACAAGAGTCTTAGTGAGAAGAAGAATAAGGATCGTGGTAGTCCTTATGCATCTCCGAATGGTAAAGGTAAGCAGAAAGTGGTAGATGAGAAGAAGCCAAGTGGGGGAGGACCTCCCATAGCTGGTAAATGTTTCAAGTGTGGCGAACCAGGCCACCGTGCTGATAGCTGTACCAAGAAAGTGCTGAGATGTTTCCGATGCGGTCAGGCTGGTCATAGAGTTACTGAATGTAAGGATGCTGGTCCGACATGTTTTAATTGTGGCGAGAAAGGCCATATCAGTTCGCAGTGCTCGAAACCGAAGAAGGCGGCTACTGCAGCTCATACTACTGGTAGGGTGTTTGCTTTGAGTGGGGCTGAAGCTCCTAAAGAAGATAATCTGATTAAAGGTACTTGCTTGATTAATAATGTTGAATTGCTTGCTATTGTTGACACTGGTGCTACTCATTCGTTTATTTCGTATGAGTGTGCGACCAGGATTGGTGTGATTATGTCGTCCCTAGGCGGAAGTATGGTGATAGATACTCCTGCTAATGGTTCTGTGAAGACTTCTGTTGTCTGTCGAGGTTGTCATTTGACGATCTTTGAGAGAGAGTTCGTGGTTGATTTGGTGTGCTTACCCTTGCACCAAATTGATATTATTCTGGGAATGAATTGGCTAGAATTCTATGGCGTGTTTATCAACTGCTATAGGAAGACGGTGCGGTTTTCTGAAGTTGGTGAGAATGATGAGGCAAGATTTCTATCTGCTAGGCAGGTGGGGGATTTTGTGAAAGACGAAGCTCAGATATTCGCTTTATTTGCGTCTCTGCAAGCGGATAAGAAAGTGGTGAGTGTAGAATTGCCTGTTGTTCGTGAATTTCAGGATGTGTTTCCGGAGGATGTAAGTGATTTACCTCCAGAACGGGAAGTCGAATTTGCCATTGACTTAGTACCAGGTACGAGTCCAGTGTCGATGTCTCCTTATAGAATGTCGGCAACTGAATTAGTTGAATTGAAGAAGCAACTTGAAGAATTGCTTGAGAAGAAGTTTGTGCGTCCAAGTGTTTCTCCTTGGGGTGCACCAGTATTGTTAGTGAAGAAGAAAGAAGGTACGATGAGGTTGTGTGTCGATTATCGGCAGTTGAATAAGGTGACTATCAAGAATCGGTATCCATTGCCGAGGATTGATGATTTGATAGACCAGTTGGTTGGAGCTCATGTTTTCAGTAAGATTGATTTGCGGTCGGGTTATCATCAGATCCGAGTGAAGTCAGATGATATTGCGAAGACTGCTTTCCGTACGAGGTATGGTCATTATGAATACACTGTGATGCCGTTCGGTGTGTCTAATGCTCCAGGTGTGTTTATGGAATATATGAATCGTATATTTCATCCGTACCTTGATAATTTTGTTGTGGTGTTCATAGATGACATATTGATATATTCTAAGACGGGAGAAGAGCATGCAGGACATCTGAGAATTGTTTTGCAGGTGTTAAGGGAAAAGAAATTATATGCAAAGTTATCTAAATGTGAGTTCTGGTTGAAGGAAGTGAGTTTCCTTGGCCATGTGATTTCGAGTGGTGGGATTTCTGTTGATCCTGCTAAAGTGGATGCTGTATTACAGTGGGAGACTCCGAAGTCTGCTACTGAGATACGCAGTTTTCTGGGGTTAGCTGGTTATTATCGCAGATTTATTGAGGGCTTCTCTAAGTTGGCATTGCCGTTGACGCAGTTGACTAAGAAGGGTCAAGTGTATGTGTGGGATGCAGCTTGTGAAGCCAGTTTTGTTGAGTTGAAGAGGCGGTTGACCAGTGCTCCAGTGTTGATCTTGCCTAATCCTGGTGAGTCCTTCGTTGTTTATTGTGATGCTTCTTTGATGGGTCTTGGTGGTGTTTTGATGCAGAATGGTAAAGTTGTAGCTTATGCTTCTAGACAGTTGAGAGTTCATGAGAGGAATTATCCTACGCATGATCTAGAACTTGCAGCTGTTGTATTTGTGTTGAAAATGTGGAGGCATTATCTGTATGGTTCCAGATTCGAAGTGTTCAGTGATCACAAGAGTCTGAAGTATCTGTTCGATCAGAAAGAGTTAAATATGAGGCAGAGAAGGTGGTTAGAATTACTGAAGGATTTTGACTTTGAATTGAGTTACCATCCCGGTAAGGCTAATGTAGTTGCAGATGCGCTGAGTAGAAAGTCTCTACACATGTCTATGATGATGGTTCGAGAGCTTGAGTTAATCGAACAGTTCCGTGATATGAGTTTGGATTGTGAAGTTTCCGCTAATAGTGTAAGGTTGGGTATGCTGAAGTTGACTAGTGGAATTCTGGAAGATATTCGGAATGGTCAGCAAGTTGATGTCGCTCTAGTTGATCATATTACTATGGTTAACCAGGGTAATGGTGGTAATTTTGAGATTGATGAGAATGGCATCCTGCGATTTAAAGGTAGAGTTTGTGTTCCTGAGGTGTCTGAATTGAAAAAGAGTATTCTTGAAGAGGGCCATAAGAGTGGATTGAGTATCCATCCAGGTGCAACTAAAATGTATCAAGATTTGAAGAAGTTGTTTTGGTGGGCTGGTATGAAAAGAGATGTTGCTAAGTTTGTGTATGCCTGTTTGACTTGTCAGAAGTCAAAGATTGAACATCAGAAACCGGCAGGTATGATGCAACCTTTGAAGATTCCTGAATGGAAGTGGGATAGCATTTCCATGGATTTTGTGATGGGATTGCCGAAGACGGTGAAAGGTAATGATTCTATTTGGGTGATTGTGGATCGATTGACTAAGTCGGCGCATTTCTTGCCGATGAAGATTAATCACTCTTTAGAGAAGTTGGCAGAGTTGTATATTGAGGAGATAGTGAGGCTGCATGGTATTCCATCCAGTATTGTGTCTGATAGAGATCCCAGATTTACTTCTAGATTTTGGGAAAGTTTGCAGAAAGCGTTGGGGACTAAGTTGAGGTTGAGTTCAGCCTATCATCCTCAGACTGATGGTCAGACTGAAAGGACTATCCAATCCTTAGAGGATTTGTTGAGAGCTTGTGTGTTGGAGCAGAGTGGTTCTTGGGATAGTTATTTGCCGTTGGTGGAGTTTACTTATAATAATAGTTTTCATGCTAGTATCGGTATGGCTCCATATGAAGCATTGTATGGTAGGAGGTGTAGAACTCCATTGTGTTGGTATGAATCAGGTGAGAGTGTTGTACTCGGACCTGAGATTGTGCAGCAGACGACTGAAAGGGTTAAGATGATTCAGGAGAAAATGAAGATTTCTCAGAGTCGTCAGAAGAGTTATCATGATAATAGGAGAAAGGCACTTGAGTTCCAAGAGGGAGATCATGTGTTCTTGAGAGTTACTCCGACGACAGGTGTGGGTAGAGCTTTAAAGTCTAAAAAGCTTACTCCGAGGTTTGTGGGTCCGTATCAGATTTTGAAGAGAATTGGGGAAGTGGCGTATCGGATAGCTTTACCGCCGTCGCTTTCTAATCTGCATGATGTGTTTCATGTATCTCAGTTGAGAAAATATATTGCGGATCCTTCGCATGTTGTTCAGTTGGATGATATCCAGGTGAGGGATAATTTGACCGTTGAGGTGTTGCCAATTCGGATAGATGACCGAGAAGAGAAGACCCTGAGAGGTAAGAAGATTGCTCTAGTGAAAGTTGTTTGGGGAGGTCCAGCTGGTGAGAGCTTGACTTGGGAGCGTGAAGATCAGATGAAGGAGTCGTATCCAGCTCTATTTGCTTGAGGTATGTTTTCGAGGACGAAAACTCCTTTAGTGGGGGAGAGTTGTAACACCCCGATTAAAATAAGAGAATTATTTAATTGAGTTAATATTATTTTATTAATTTAATTAAATAAAGTTGAATTATTGGATTAATTTTTATTATTATTATAGATGTTATTTATTTTAATAATAATTAAATAATAAAAATAAATGGAATATGAAGAGTGGAAGGGTAAAAGTGGGAATTGAATAAAAGAGGCCAAAGTGAGGACTCAGGTTGTTTTTCACGTGTTTTTGCCTCAGAGTCAGAGAGAAAGGAAACCGCTGAAGAGGAAGAGAAGGAAGAGGAAAAAGGCCAAAGACTGCTCAGAGCTTCCTTCAATCCAAAGAGGTAAGGGGTCTGAACCTTATTAAACGATAATATGCGAGCAAATTCATGGTATATGTTGGATTGTTGATGGATTTTGGGGATTTTAGGGAGATTGGGAAAGTTTGGGGTTTTGATGGAAAATCACGTTGGATGAAACTGTGTTTAGGCTGTAATTGAATATGTGTTTGGGTTAGTTGTGAATTCCGAACGTATAGCTTTTTACGGAAGTGGAATCGGAGGTCCGGAAGTCCTCCAACGGCGGAAAATGCGGAGAACTCTGCATTCTGCCTTGTGTTAGCGCAGGGACTGCTGTTTTGTCTGCGTTAACCGGTTAACCCAGGGCGTTAACCGGTTAACTCTGTTATATTTTGTGAAAATGTTGAGTTTTGCCTGCGTTAACCGGTTAACCTATAGCGTTAACCGGTTAACACTGTTGCGTTTTGCCAGAAGATGTATTTTTCCTGCGTTAACCGGTTAACCCAGGGCGTTAACCGGTTAACACTGTTGCAGTGTGGAAAAACTGTTAATTTTTATGTTGTGAACACAATTAGTGAGTGGCCTATTGTAGTTAATTATTATGAGTAATGTTGTTGAGTTGTATGTCATGCTATTAATGATGATGATAACATGATTATATGATGCTGTTGTTGCTATGTTGATTATGATGCATGTTTGGTGTGCATGCATTCATGAAAGGCCGATGCCTAGTGATGAACGGACTGAGTTCCAATGATGTTGTTGACTCCGGGCTTGTTGAGAGGCTTGGTTCCTTGCGGGGAACTCGGATTCTATGGTGATGAATCCGGGAGTGGTGATCCTGTAGTTGGTCACAAAATGGGTATACCGAGTCGTGTTGAGTCATGCATGGGTGTGTGCATTGCATTTGATATGTTGTTTTGTTGATGTTCATGAGTATGTTGATTATGATGACTATGATGAGCTGTGTTGGCATATGTGAAATATATTTATGTTTATATTTCTGTCGTTATATTATTATTTAATAATGAAATTCTCACCCCTTCTGCATGTGTTTATGTTCATCTATGATGAGCAATGTGCAGATAAAGAGGAGTAGCTATTGTTGAGGTTCGAGGAATAAGTGTAGAGTTATTCTACAGAGTCGAGTCAAATGCTCTGGTCATGTGACACCGGGGTTATGGGATTCGATAGATAGTTGATTATTATTTATGTTGTTTATGATGACTAAAAGTTGAGATGTTTTGTTGAGATAAGGTTAAAACATTATTATGAATTATAATATTTGTGCTGTTGTCCGCTGCGAAGTTTTAAATATTAAATAATATGTTTTATGTTGTAATGCAATAAGTGTTACGTTGTAAGAAATGTAAACTCTTCTACATGTTGTACTCTGATAACCGAACGGAAGTTGAGCATATTGAGCATTTGTTGAAGCTTTTTCAGCGTTTAAGGAAGTTCAAACTTCGCCTGAATCCAAACAAATGTACATTTGGAGTCCGTTCCGGCAAATTGTTGGGTTTTGTGGTAAGTGAAAGAGGTATTGAGGTTGATCCTGCAAAGGTCAAAGCAATACAAGAGATGCCTGCACCCAAAACTGAGAAGCAAGTCCGAGGTTTTCTTGGCCGCTTGAACTACATTTCCAGATTTATATCCCACATGACTGCCACATGTGCGCCGATATTCAAGCTTCTTCGAAAAGATCAGTCTCATGATTGGACCGAAGATTGCCAGAAAGCTTTCAACAATATCAAAGATTATCTGTCTGAACCTCCGATATTGTCTCCGCCTGTAGAAGGAAGACCTCTGATCATGTATTTGACAATTCTTGAAGACTCGATGGGTTGTGTACTCGGTCAACAAGATGAATCAGGGAAGAAGGAATTTGCTATATACTACCTCAGTAAGAAGTTTACTAATTGTGAGTCTCGGTATTCTACGCTTGAGAAGACGTGCTGTGTTTTGGCTTGGGCTGCTAAGCGTTTGCGCCAGTACATGATAAATCATACAACTTGGTTGATATCCAGAATGGATCCAATTAAGTATATCTTCGAGAAGCCTGCTTTAACTGGGAGGATTGCCCGTTGGCAGATGTTGTTGTCTGAGTATGATATTGAGTATCGAGCTCAGAAAGCTATCAAAGGTAGTATCTTGGCTGACCATTTAGCGCACCAGCCGATTGAAGATCATCAGTCTGTTCAGTATGACTTCCCTGACGAGGAAATTCTGTATTTGAAGATGAAAGATTGTGATGAGCCTACACTTGGTGAAGGTCCAGAACCTGGTTCTAGATGGACGATGGTGTTTGATGGTGCTGTTAATCAATATGGAAATGGAATTGGGGCAGTGATCATTACTCCTCAAGGTTCACACATTCCGTTTACAGCAAGGCTAACTTTCAAATGCACGAATAACATGGCGGAGTACGAAGCCTGTATTATGGGACTTGAAGAATGCATTGACTTGAGAATCAAGTATCTTGATGTCTATGGTGATTCGGCTTTGGTTGTCAATCAGATCAAGGGTGAATGGGAGACGAATCAACCAGGTCTCATTCCGTACAGAGATTACGCAAGGAGAATTTCAACATTCTTCACAGAAGTTGAATTTTATCATATTCCTCGAGAGGATAATCGGATGGCAGATGCTCTTGCTACGCTTGCTTCCATGATTGTGGTCAGATGGTGGAATGATGTCCCCAATATTACTGTGATATGCTTGGACAAACCCGCTCACATATTTGCAATCGAAGAAGTGAAAGATGACAAGCCTTGGTATTTTGATATCAAGAATTTCCTCCAAAACCAGGTCTACCCGCCTGGGGCATCTGTGAAAGATAGGAAAACTTTGAGAAGGTTGTCAGGCAGTTTCTACCTCAGTGGTGAAGTGCTGTATAAAAGGAATTTTGATATGGTTTTGCTCAGATGCGTGGATAGACACGAAGCAAACCTATTGATGACTGAGGTCCATGAGGGTTCATTTGGTACTCATTCCAATGGACATGCCATGGCTAAGAAGATGTTGAGAGCAGGCTACTATTGGCTGACAATGGAGTCTGACTGTTGCAAATATGTGAAGAAATGTCACAAGTGTCAAATTTATGCGGATAAGATTCATATTCCTCCGACACTTCTGAATGTGATTTCATCACCATGGCCTTTCTCTATGTGCGGAATCGACATGATCGGCATGATTGAGCTGAAAGCGTCCAATGGACATCGGTTTATTCTCGTAGCAATTGATTACTTCACCAAATGGGTTGAAGCCGCTTCGTATGCAAATGTAACCAGGCAGGTGGTTGTGAAGTTTATCAAGAATCAACTGATTTGCCGTTATGGTGTGCCAGAGAGGATCATTACTGATAATGGATCCAATCTGAATAACAAGATGATGGATGAGTTGTGCGCTGAATTCAAGATTACACACCATAATTCCTCTCCCTACAGACCTAAGATGAATGGGGCTGTTGAAGCTGCTAATAAGAACATCAAGAAGATTATCCAGAAGATGACTGTCACGTACAAAGATTGGCATGAGATGTTGCCATTTGCTTTGCATGGATATCGTACGTCTGTACGCACTTCAACAGGGGCAACCCCTTTCTCTCTTGTATATGGCATGGAAGTTGTTCTCCCAGTAGAGGTGGAGATCCCATCAATGCGAGTCTTGATGGAAGCCAAGTTGACTGATGCTGAATGGATTCAGAGTCGTTACGACCAATTGAATTTGATTGAAGAAAAGAGATTAACTGCCATGTGTCATGGTCAGTTATATCAGCAGAGAATGAAGAAAGCATTCGACAAGAAGGTCAAGCCTCGTGTGTTCCGAGAAGGTGACCTCGTGCTCAAGAAAGTTTTGTCTTTCGCGCCCGATTCCAGGGGCAAGTGGACTCCAAACTACGAGGGTCCATATGTTGTTAAGAGAGCCTTTTCAGGCGGAGCTTTGATGCTTACAACAATGGATGGGGAGGATTTCACTCGTCCTGTGAATTCAGATGCAGTCAAGAGATACTTTGCCTAGAAAAAAAAGTATATGCAAAAAAAAAAAAAAAAAAAAAAAAAGAATAGCTCGCTAAGTTGAAGACCCGAAAGGGCGGCTTAGGCAAAAATGAGCGTCTCGGTGGAGAACCCGCAAGGGTAATTCAGGCAAAAATTAGAGACTTGAAAAAAGAGAATATTTGCATCCCGCTAGATTGAGTACCTCACCCTGGGGCAATCTAGGCAAAAATTAGGGATTTGGCAAGTAACTGCATCCTGACAAGACTTTCTGTTCACCAGTCGTCATTTCGTCAGAAGATTCTCGATTCGTCGTCAACTGAAGCTTCGGATACATCGAGATTTAAATTGGTAGAGAAAGGATCATTATGTTCAATGTAGCCCTCTTCCAATATATATCACTGATTTCAAATTTGTACAGATCTATGGAGTCTTGCCATTTGCAGGCTACCATTCCATCAAATCAATTTGAGCTTTTTATCCAATTATTTGCACTCTTATTTGTTTCAATTCAACAAATGTTTTGCATGTTTTTAATTGATAAAATATCATTGTTTTAAACAAAACAAATCTTTTCAAAATCATTTTAAACAAAGTGAACATTCACAATATTGAAAGGATACTCAAGAATATCTCAGTGCTCTCCCGAGGGTGGCATGATCTCGAACAGGTAAGACATTTGTTCATATTCCTGGTTTGGTTGTATCTTCTTTCTTCAGACCTTTGTTGGGGTTGTTCCTCAAGCAGATTTGTTGTTGGGGTTGTTCCCCAGTATAGTCGCAAACAGAGTGTTATTGAAGATTTCGTTTTCTCCAGCAGCAATCTTCCCCCAGCATGGTTGCTTTTCTTGTAGAGGTTTCGACGGTTGATGGTTTGTCATCTTGGTGCCCCGTCACTTTCTCCAGTGGGTCGACGTTCCCAGACTTTATTTGTCTCCTCAGCACAGTCACGAGTAGAGCTGTTGTTGATATCCCCATCGGAGTCGCGAGCAGAGTTGTTGTCACTCTCCCCAGTGCAGTTGCCAGCAGAATTGTCTGTTTCCTCAGCACGACCGCTTTCCTTTTGAAAGGCTTGGTAAGTCAGTGGTTTGATACCCGGTACTTTACCTTTTCCCCGGCGAAGTCGTCTGCGGAATTGTTGCTATCTCTCCATCAGAGTTTTTCTCCTTAGCAGAGCAGGGTTTATTTTCCTACTCGGTGGTTGATTTGGGTTGACATCCCGATATGTTCATCCATCTTTTCCTCAACATAGTCTGCAGAATGTTTGTTGTGGCATTTTTTCCTGTTGAATACTCCTTCAAATCCCCAATATGGTCGGATGACGGCTCTAGCATCCAGTGAACGGATTGATTTCCTGAATGTTTGTGATCCCCAGTAGAGTGGCTCCTATTGCAGAATCTACTTGTTGTGATCAGTTTGCTATATGTGTATTCCCCCCAAGTAGAGTGTTTTGTTGCAGAATCTACTTGTTTGATCTGTCCTCCCTCAGTGGTTTGTTCCCCAAGAGAGTAGCCGACAGTTTCCCCAGTAGAGTTGCTTATGCAGTTAGATTCTATTTGGATGATCTGTTCTCCCTCAGTGGGTTGTTCCCCAGCGGAGTTATGTGGAGTTGCTTCTACAGCAGTTCGTGCTTGTGCAACGCACCTTTTGTTTCTCAGTTGACACTGGGATCCCCTGCAGATATCTTGGATCTTCTCTTGTTCCCCGACAGATTCGTCTTGGTGGCTGCTTTTGCCCGTTGTGACTTTCTGTACCCTGATTGGGTTGTTTCTTGATATCTCCGATCTTCTGCTTCTTCAGCAGTACTCGCAGATCTTCGTTTCTCAACATGTAGATCTCCAGCAGATTGGCTCTCCAGTTGGTTTTCCCTGGAAGTATAATACCGGGCGTTTGATTCCTGGACCTGTTTGTGTTAGAATTGTCTATTTTGTCAGCATTCATCAAACATAAATCACGCATATTCATGCATATTCATAAAACATTCAGATATTCATGTTGCATTTCTCGCCATGTATCTTTTGTTTGTTGTTTCCTGCAACGGGTGATACAGATCTTCTTTATAGATCTTCCCTAGCAGATGTCGGGTGTTATAAATCTCTCCATATAGAGTCAGCCCCATAAGCAGAAAGTGTCTGTCTTTCCTTCTGCAGTTCCCCACTGAGATATATCCTCGTGGATGACGGTTTCTTCCGTTTCCTCCCAACATATATATTGGGATGGATGTTCCTATTTGAGTTATATCCTCATTAGGACGTGTCTTGATTCAGTCTGTCTTTTCGGATTATTCCCGAATTGGCTATTTGTCAAAAGTCTTGTGCTTCCCAGTGGGTTGTTCCCCAGCGGAGTGTTTCGGGCCTCTACCCCCATACCGGTAGTTATAAGTCCTATTTCTCCTGGCTTTCTTGGCAGAATTTATGGTCATACACCTTTTATTCCCCAGCCAGAGTTGTTGGTTTTCTACCTAGTAGTCGGTAGTTGTAAATCCTATTTTCCTGCTCTCCAGCAGTTTGTGGTTTGTTAAACCCTATTTTGGTTTCCCGTGCGGATTTATGATTTGTTCTATCCCCACGCGGAGTTGTTGGTCTTCTACCCCGTATTCGGTAGATGTAAACCCCAATTTTATGGTTATCCTCATTCAATACTTGATGTTGATTTTCCTTTGCTTGGATAAGTTGCTCAGATAAGCACTTATATCCCCAGCTAAGTCTTTTGTGGATAATTGCCGTATGCTAGCAATTTTATCCCCAGTGGGTCCTTTCACCTTTTGTCAGTGATTGTGTTCCCCGGATCATTGATTGTCATCAATGCATCCCAGCGAGTCTTCTTTCATTTACCCCCTTTGTTGGTAATGTCTGTTGCTCCCTTTGATGGGTCATCATTATATACCTAGTTTGGTATCCCGATGCCTTTCTTTTCGGTTGATTTATCCTTTATTAACCCAGTAACCGGTTGTGGATAGTCTTCCATGCGAGTATATTATTCACGGTCTGCCGGTAATGAATAATATATCTCATGCACTCTTCAGTCGAAGCCTTTTGTGTTTTCTTTGTTGAGTAAGATTCGTTATTTCCCTTTGTGGAATCGAATATTTCTTTGTTGTCGGATAATTGCCGGATGCTTACAATTTATCCCTTTGAGTTGTCTTTCGTTTACCCGGATGCTTGGTATCGATTGTCTCTCTTTTTGGTTAGTCACCTATTATATACTTCGGTATCTCTGGTGTCTTTTCCTTTCGAGTATATTATTCACGGTCTGCCGGTAATGAATAATATGTCTCATGCGCTCTTTGGTCGGAGTCCTTTGTTGATTCTTCCCCAGCTGAGCAAGATTCGTATTCTTTGTAGAATCGAATATCCATCCTTTAACCAGTTTGTGTTCTGGATGATGAGTGTTTTGGCATATATACCAATTCACGTGTTCGGTAGATCACCTATTATATGCTTCGGTACCTCTGGTGTTTCTTACCATGCGAGTTTATTATCTACGTTCTGACGGTAATAGATAATATATCTCATGCGAGTATTCTTATCCACGGTCTGCCGGTAATGGATATTATATCTCGTTCACTCTTGGTCAATCTCTTGATTGTTTTCTCCGCAGAGTAAGATTCGTATTCCTTGTGGAATCGAATGTCCATCCTATAAACAAGTCTGCTGTTCTAGCTTTCTTCAGGATGATGAGTGCTTTGGAACACAAACCAAATCACGTCTTCGGATCTTATCCTATAAACAACCTACAACCCGGTTCAGGATAATTTTCCATGCGAGTACATTATCTACGTTTTGACGGCTATAGATAATATATCTCATGCACTCTCTTGTGAACATTTTGTTTGTTTCCCCAATTGAGTAAGATTTGCATTCTTTACAGAATCAAATATCCATCCTATAAACAAGTTTGCTTTCGCTCTCTTCAGGATGATAAGTGTTTTGGAACACACACCAACTCACGCTTTGGTCGGTCACCTTTTTACATACCTACAACCCGGTATCCTTGGTGTTCCTTCCTTTCTGCTCCCTATTATGACCTCGGTCCCTTGTGGAGTCAGATTTTCCTGAGCTTGTTACCCTTATGCTGGTAACACCTCATTCTTCGGTACTTCCTCAGTGGAATTTCCTGTTGCTTCTCCCCAGGAGTCAGCTTGTGTCTCTCCAATGGATGTTTTTCCTTTGGAATTTTTCTTTTCCCCAGTGTGAGTCCTTCACTCCCCGGTGAGGCCTCCAGTCTGTTTTCTGTTTCCCTAATCAGAGTCGTGTCTTGTTCACGCTGTGTCAGTTTTGTTTATTCCCCAACAAGAGTCTTATTAGAGTCTCTGTTCCTGGTGAGCGTATTACTCCGATGGATCGTCTTTTCTTCTGTGTGAACCATATTCCCCACAGAGTTTGTGTCTTTTGCATGCATACATTTGCATCATGAGGTATCTTAGGGACCAAAATTTGTCTCATTACTATTATTTAAGCCCATTCTACCGCGTCGAGATGAAGATTTCTAAACTTCACTTCTCCGGCTAGAATGACCTTAAATAGGGGCATCTGTAAGACCCCAATTTTGGCCCTAAGATCCCTCATGGCCCATATCATATCATATCATGGCCTCAAGGATCATTGCATGCCCTAGCTTCCCTCCTAGTGGGCGGGTTATCTTGTGAGTGTGTTTCTTGATCACCAAGCATGTTTTGCATTTGTATATCATGGCCTTTCATATGTTTACTAACCAAAAATACAAAAATATTGTCATCTAACCATGTTACTTGCAGCTGAAGCAATCAACAGTCAAACAGTCAAATCAGCCATTAAACAGTGGATGGTGGCCATTCTTGAAGAATTTGGGCACCATGATCAATAATCAAGAGTTCATATATGTTGTGATATCATTTGGAATCAAGATCTCAAGTGATTAGGGTTTGGAATTCATCAGAACATGGTTCAGTCAAGCAAAACCCTAGAAAGTCAACCCTAGGTGAACTGTGCATTTAATCAGTGATTTGATGGTGGGAATTGGTCTGAGAGGTCTCATTCATGTCCATATAAGCCTCATATAACATGTCAAACATCATCATGGAAGAATTTGAAGTCAGACAAGAAATTTCCAAAAATAGAAAGTTGACATGTAATTGGAATTTGCCAAAAATGGAAACTTCTTCTCCTCAAAATTACATCATGATACAAGCTTCAAATGAATTTTTTCCCAACATGAAAGTTGAAGATCTTGTTCTTGCCTTTCCAAAAAGTCCAAGAACACTCAATTCCCATTTATGGTTGGCAAGTTATGATCAAATCATTCTCACACATTTTTGAACTTCAAAAGGCCATATCTCCCAAACCATTTGGCCAAATTGGGTGGGGTTTTTTGCTACAAGTCACATTTGATGCCCTCTTTCCAAATATGTCATCACAATTCATCAAAAACTCACCAATCAAAATGGCACTTTTTGAAGTGGTTTGAATTTATTCAAGTGAGGTGAAAAGTTGACTTTCAAAATTAAGTATTTCCAACCATTTCTACCAATTGAAAGAGTTCTGAAATGATGTTTGGAAGTTGTCTAGGGCCCAATTTCATGCAGCCTCCTACACCCCATGCAAACTTGGTTGGATTTTAGCAAATGACCAAAAACACTTCATTTAAGTTAATTCCAATTAACATTCCATTAACCAACACTAAACAGAGCATATATATGCTCCATTTTCTGCAAAACAACCCTAGCAGCCACCATTCACAAACAGAAAAACCTTTTCCTCTCAAGAACTCACTTTTGCTCCATTTGATTTTTCTGGAAAAATTGCAAAGCACTCGAGCCTTGGTCAGTTGCTGCATCCTTCACCATCATCTTTGAGCCCATTGCAAGCCCTGTATCTCAACTGTAAAGCCATTACCAAGCACTGCTACATCAATATTCTTCCATGGCAGATCTTGGTTGCAGCTAGAAGCAAGGTTGTTGAGCTAAATTCCTACCTCCATTCACCTCCTGGAGCCTTCTTGCACATCTGTTTCGAGCATTTACCACCAAACAACAACTGCATCACAGCTGTTCTTCAAATTTGGTAAGTCCTCGACCTTAACCATTCCCAAAACCATGATATGCATTGGATAGATCTCTTTGCCATGATTCTATTGAGCTTTAAACCACTGAAAATGGTTGAGTAATTAGGGAGAAATATTGATTTGAAACTTGATGCATGAAAATGTTTTTGCATGATTCTTCCATGATAAGTTGAATTAGGGAAAATGGTTGTTGGAATGTTGATGTGTGTTGTTAGATGTGTCGAATGATGTGTTTAATTTCCACTTCTGGGCAAAAAAAGTGCATCACGATTTGGGATGATGATGAACAGTAATGAAACCCTAAAAATTTTCAAACCCGGAACTGTTTTGATCCATCTGCATCGCGTTTTGGCTGTTTATTTTTGTTTTTGCATGAGGTTCTACTGTACCATTGCCATGCACGTATCACATGCTGACACCTCCTTAAGTGAAACGGTGCGTTTCACTTAAGGGATTCGGTAATTACCAAATTGCCATGGCCGGATTTCTATTTAATTAATCATTTCATTATTCTCAATAATTATTTCATTTTGATGCTCATCTTTGAAAAATCATATCACATCCAATTTTAATCCAAATTTCATGGGATTTTTTGCATATTGCTCTGCTTGATCTCTAGTTTTTAATCATGATTTTTCCAGAATTTTTGGATGAATGGATTTTTAATTGTGCTAGGGTTTGTGACATGTGCTCATTTTTTGTACACTTTGCCAAATCAATTGTGAAATGATGATGCTTTATCCAATGGCTTCCAAATTTTTTGTGCTTATACTAGACACATTCATGGTGATTTTGGTGTAGAGTTTGTGAATTTATCATTGCTGGTTTGTGAGTTATGATTTTTTGAATTAGGGTGTGACAATTTGTGTCACACCATTGATGTCCAACTTCATGATTTTCATTACCATGCTTCTTGAACACAAATTGGCTTGAATTTTTGCATGAATGTACCTATGAATGTCTAGTTTACATGTGATTTTTTGTGGAATTATTGATGGCATTTCCTAATTGTTTGGGATTTTCTTCCCTGCTTGGTCATATGTTGACTTTTTGTGACACATCATCTCATTTGATTTGTGAAATTCTCATACTTTATTGGATGAACATGAAATTTGACATGTGATTAGTAGACATCTTAAGCTTTGTCTTGGTTTTGATCCCATTCATTTCTCATATGTTATCACTGATTTATGATTTATTCAAGTTGGTGTATGTTTGGTTGACTTCCTTGAACATGCTTGAAATTGTTTTGACTTTCTGATTTTCATTGACCAACTTCCCTTGATCCAAATGAGCTGAAATTTGATATGCATATCATGTTATGGATTATGTTTGATCATGAATTATTTGATAATTTATTGAATTGTTTATGATTGGTTTTGAGTTAAGTCTTGCTGTTGACTTCTATGAGCTTCTATATGCCATGCCTTGACCTAATTTGCTTGTGAAATGATGATGATGCATGATATGAACATGAAATCAATTGAGTTTGTTTCTTGATTGTTTGAACTTGATTTTGGTTGGATTTCACTTGCTGTTTTGACTTTCTCATCCCATTTTGACCCTAGGCTTGTCCTAGTGGTCTTGTTGCTCATGTTTGAGTTCATGTTTTCAGGTTAAGCAACAAATACCCAAAGAGATCATTACAAATTGATTGAGCTTGATTGTTTATCATGACTAACTTGTTTGTTTTGTAGGTTTCTTGGCTCATATGCTTTGAGTCTTGTGCATTGCACACTTAACTGATTATGTTGACTTTTGATTCCTATCTCATTTTGCTTTAACTTTGAGTTGTGTACTGATTCTGTTTGACTGTTTCAGGTACCCTTAGTTGCTTAGTTCTTTAAGAACTTGCTTTGATTTGCTTTAATAGCAATTTGCATTGAGGTATAATCCCTTTTCTTCATGTAGTCTGGAAGACCTGGCCTGTTATTTGGCCAGGCAACTGTCTAAAGTCCTCCTTAAGAGGCAATGCTTGTGTGTGTTTACATTTGTCCCAAGCAGGAAAAGTCCTTCGAATAAGGCAATTGGTAGAATCCAAGAGATAAGCAACCTATCTCCTACTATTCTGTGAGTCTTCTCCTTGCTCCCATTACATGGTTGTAGCATTGAGATTCAAACCCAAGATCTATAGAGTCTAACTTGTGGAGAGAGTTCCATCTTTCTGAACTCCCACACCTTCTGATATTCAAAATGCTCTCCCTGACCAGGGATAAGAGCAATGAGGCACACCCCTCATATCCTTTCATCTGCTTCACCTTAGCCCCTCAATGGCAAGGTTAAGAGCACCATTAACCCTATTCCAGTTGGCTTCAATGCCTAACCCTTTGTATGAGCCTAATTGTGTGGTTATAGTGTGTGCTGAATGATTTTGATTGATTTGATTACTTCATATGCACATGTTTGCTTGTATGCTCTATGCATTTATCATCATTAATTGCTCATTAGTGCATGATCATTTCATTTGTCTCTGTGACATATCTTTGTTTGCCCATTGAGGACAATTGTAAGACCATCAGTTGGCCATTGTTCCTATGATATGGAAGTGAGTCTAAGACCATCTCATTTTCCACTCATCTTCTCTTTGCTTGTTGCATTTGTTTGTTGTATGTGAGGATGCAACTGTAAGTCCCTGCAAGTTGGCATTTGTATTCCTAGGACCATACTGTGGAGGTTAGAGTAAGCCCAGATAGATTGGCATCTGACATCCATGTTTTGCTTTTCTTTGTTTATGTGAGGATGCAATTGTAAGTCCCTGCAAGTTGGCATTTGCTTTCCTATGATCATATGTTGGATATTGGTATAAGTCCAGACAGATTGGCATCCGGTATCCAAGTTTCATTTTGTTTTAGGAGATTAGTGTAAGTCCATTGAGTGGCCTCTGATATCCATTTCTGTTTTAGGAGATTGGTGTAAATCCATCTATTGGTATCCGGTATCCGCTTTTTGTTTGTGAGATTGGAGTAAGACCATTGAGTGGCATCCGGTATCATTTGCTTGCTTATATTATTATTGCCCATTCCAAAGGACACACTTGAATCATCTTCTATATGATTTCAAGAGGTGAACCTTCTAAGAAGTTTTACAATCCATCCTCATCCATTCATTCCCATTATGTCCTAAACCTTTTCACACCTTACTTTCAAACTTGAGATAGATATTGTGCAAACATCTTCATGTTTTTCAAATTAAAAACCTGGACCCCAAGTCCTTGGCTTTTTCAAACTCCATTTCATAATACTTCTTTTGAATCAATCTTAATCATACTTTGACTCTACTTTCACAATCACAATCAATTAACTTCACCCATTCAATTGTTTTGGCTCTGTCCATTGTTAATCTTTTCTCACATTAGCCATAGGTTTCAATTATCATTGTGGTTGATGTAAACCTCACCCTATCCTTAGTGAGTCGACAGTAAGACTTCCGTACTGAAAACAGGGTTAACCCCTCTAGCACGTCGAAGCTATCCTCGCATGGTGGATGTTGGTCTTGGTCGAGTTTTCTCCCATTGATAATGAAAAGCCTCAGTGCTATTGTTTAAAATTGAATTCACAAGCTTTTGGAAATCTTTTAGTCGAACTACGGCGTTTTGATCCTTACCTTTGATGGAAGGTACGTAGGCAACGGGTTCATCCGTTCGAACACAAAAACAATAAAAACTGTACATTCTTTTCTCATCATCCCAATCATGTTTGCACAATACTTATGTCAAAACAAATAACAATTTTATACAACAAGTGTGAAAAGGGCTCCCTAGGAGTACCTAGGACATAGTGGGTGCCTAACACCTTCCCATTGCGTAATTTACCCCTTACCCAGACTCTCTAATCTTTTTATTAGTTTTCTACGTGTAAAACTTCTTAGGCTTTTGTTCGCTTTTTAGCCAGTCCTTTGGATAAATAAAAGTGCGGTGGCGACTCGAAAATCATTGTATGCTTTACTTATGGTTTAATCAATAAATCATATAGCGACGAATACACCGCTACAGTACGCTAGACCGTATAGTGAGTCATCCATTAGGCTGTCGACTTCACTGGGGATAAAGGATCAGAATGGATCATACGCTAGATCATATCTGAGTTGCAGAATGAGTCGTACGTTAGGCTGTATCTGACAAAAAGTAGTCGTACGCTAGACTACACCTCGGAATGTACCGTACGCCAGGTAGTATCTGAGGAATGAAGATCAGAATGGATCGTACGTTAGATCGTATCTGAGTTGCAGAATGAGCCGTACGTTAGGCTGTATCTGGAGAAGTAAGAATCAGAATGGATCGTACGCTAGATCGCATCTGAGTTGCAGAATGAGCCGTACGTTAGGCTGTATCTGGCGAAGTAAGAATCAGAATGGATTGTACGCTAGATCGTATCTGAGTTGCAGAATGAGCCGTATGTTAGGTTGTATCTGGCGAAAAATAGTCGTACGCTAGACTACACCTCGGAATGTACCGTACGCTAGGTAGTATCTGAGGAACTGAACATCCAAATGGGTCGTACGCTAGACCGTATTGGAATAGTTGAAGGAATCATATGTTGGGCTGAATCAGAATGAGCTGTATGTTAGGCCATATCTGATAATGTTTGTATATGTTGTATTTGCGATAAATGTCCGGGATGGGCTTAAAGATGCCACCATTAGGAGGATATCAGAATGCTTGTCAGAATGAATATTCATATGGATTATATCTGGAAGATGCCTCTGAATCTCAAATGTAACTGATGAGGGTGTCCGTCTGAATGAACCTTTATTTTGACTGTATCGGGAGGATAATTAACCTGAAAAAAAGTTAGCCTCATGCCATGTCATGATGCATGAGATGTTTATGCTTGTGAAAATAAATGCGAACATTGCATGTATGTATATGATGTGAAATGATGCATGAATGAATTATGCGTCTGAAAATTTTTTCCAGGGGAAAATAAATCCCCGTATTCTGGTTGGAGGTATTTGTATCGATGACCCTTTCTTAGCTGGGGATACTTGATTTCTGTCTGATGGTAGAAATATTCAACAGAGCCTGGCTGGGGATGGAAGAGATGACCAGTCTGTCTAATAATGCCAATTTCTTTTGGGGAATAACTGGTTTCTGCTGGGGAATAGAATTAGTAATTGGATTCATCGGAAAGCATGGTTAGACTTTAACCTCGACCCTAAAGTCTTTTAGTAACTGCTATTTCTATTTTATGCATGTATTTTTGGTAAACACCAATCATGTTCAAATGCATATATTAATTCGAATTAAATCAATGGACGTTTATGCAAACAAAACAGAGAAAGTAAAACAAAAGCATCTTTTTGGAAATAAAATTGTATTGATTTTGAGAGAGGGCCTATAAACAGGCAGTTTGAGTACAAGGAGACAGAAATCCTAGTAAGAGGAAATTGTCAAGAAAACAAAGAAAAGGCTATGCAGAAAAAAGTCCTATTGATTTTAATTCCACTACTGTCATTATGTCTTCAAGCCTCTCATCTCCTGCTGTCGGATAGAAGTGATTGGCTTGTTCAGTCCCTTTGACTCGGGTGAAGCTGACCGAGAACGAGACATAGTCATACGCTTTAATCCCTAATTTTTGCCTGGACCGCCTTTTCAGGTTTTCAGTCCACCAGGATACCCTTTTTTTGCCCAAGCCGCCTTTTCAGGTTTTCGACTTGCCGGGTGTACATGCGTAGTA
This sequence comes from Lathyrus oleraceus, assembly GCF_024323335.1. NCBI lineage: Eukaryota > Viridiplantae > Streptophyta > Magnoliopsida > Fabales > Fabaceae > Lathyrus > Lathyrus oleraceus. Next base: position 200,089,997 of record NC_066583.1, read on the forward strand.
TTTTTTTTAACTATGTCCGTGTTCACGGGATACGGGGAGTTTTCGCCATCCATTGTAGCAAGCATCATGGCTCCACCAGAGAATACCTTCTTAACTACAAACTGCCCTTCGTATGTGGGAGTCCATTTGCCTCTAGAATCACCTTGTGGTAGAATGATGCGCTTTATTACCAAGTCGCCAATTCAGAATTATGGTGTTTTATTTTGAATTGCGTGCAGAGTTCAGTAATCATCTTGTTGTTCAAATTAGTACCATTATCAGTGATAACTCTTTCAGGAGACAGCAGGTTTCTCAAATAGACATTTGATAGAATCCATCTTAGAAATCAATAAAGTGGTATGATTCAACATATACTGTCTTAGTTGGCGAGCAGCCCAAGCCCAAGCACAACAAGTTTTCTTAAGCAGTGAGTATTTTGTTTCACAGTTGGTAAACTTTTGCTAAGGTGGTATATTGCATGCTCTTTTCGACCAGACTCGTCATGTTGCCCCAGCACACACCCCATTGAATTTTCTAACACGGTCAAGTACATGATTAGAGGTCTTCCTTCAACTGGTGGCATCATAATTGGAGGTTCTTGGAGATACTTCTTGATTTTGTCAAAGCTTCTTGACATTCATCATTCCATATTATCTCTTGATTTTTTCTCAGTAATTTGAAGATGGGTTTGCAAGTGGCAGTCAAATGGGAGATAAATCGGGCAATGTAATTCAAGCGTCCCGAGAAACCTCTGACTTCTTTCTCGTCCACTTCAGTACCCAAATTTACAATTTCAATTGATTCCTCATACGGCTGTATAGTCTTTTCTTCTTGCAATAACCATCTGGCAAGCTCTCCAGGTACTTCACAATCTTCCTCACTTCCATCCTCGGCTTGGTAGATCGGATTTTCAAAGTCATAATGAACAGTAGTAGAATTATTATCAACAGGATCCAGAGTGGATATGGATCGGCAATTTGTTACGTGAGTGTGTGTAAGAAAACATAGCTTATTTGAAAGATGACAGGAAAGATAAAGAGCATAATATTTGAATGCAAAAAGTCCATTGATTTATTGAATGTAAATATGCTTATGAAAATGACAAAACCCCGTGAAAAATTAGCTATTGTGCCCCGGGTATAGACACAATGCTTTGAGAAGTTCAATTGTAAAAATTAAAAATTTGCAACACTAAAATAGCAATAACAATTACTCCTGACTAAAGGAAATCGAGATAGTGTCTTCAGCCTTCCAATTATTGAGTCCGTCACCAATTGTTGAGAAAATCCAGCTATCCAGGTCGCAATCGCTATCGGCATCTTCTACAGCATTAACAGTCTTGTCATGATTAGGCAAAGGAGCAGTGATGACATTAGGAGTCTCTGGAGGATCAAAATCAATCTCCCCAGCGTCAATCATATCCTGAATCTTATTCTTCAACAACCAACAATCGTTTGTATCATGCCCGGGGCTATCAGAGTGATACGCACACCTGGCATTAGGATTATAACGAGGAGAAGTAGTGTTGGGATTTGCAGGAGGATCTCTGAGGGTAATTAAATTTGCTTTTAGCATACCCTGCAGTGCCTGTGCTAAAGTCATATTGATCTTCGTAAACTGTCTTCTTGGTCTGTCTTGTCTGTGTTGGAAGTTTTGAGATGGCGGTGCTGCAATCGTAACTGCTCCAACAGTATGGTCACGATTTTTCTTGTTATGACTCCTTTGACCGTACACAGCATTTGATTCATTCGCCCCCTGATAGGACTTTTTGGTGCTTGCAGAGGTATCCGCCTGTATTTTTCCACTTCGAATGCCGCTTTCAACATGTTCACCTGTCAATATAAGTTCAGTGAAACCCGATGAAGAACTTCCCAGTAGATGGCTGTAGAATGGGCCAGTCAGTGTACCCATGAACATGTCCACTAATTCTCGATCAGTCATAGGGGGTTTGACTCTGCCCGCCAAATCTCTCCATTTTTTAGCATATTCCTTGAAGCTTTCTTTAGGGCCCATAGTCATATTCTGCAACTGTAGCCGAGTAGGCGCCAATTCAGAATTATACTGGTAGTGCTTGTAGAAAGCTGTCGCTAAATCAGTCCAGGTGCGGATGCTAGAGCTCTCGAGCTGATAATACCACTCTAACTGTGTGCCAGACAGACTCTCTTGGAAGAAATGGATCCATAGCTTCCTATCAGTGGTATACGGCTGAATCTTTCTCACATAAGCTCTCAGATGCATCTGAGGACAAGACGCACCATCATACTTAGTGAAAGTGGGGACCTTGAATTTGCGGGGAATGACCACATCAGAGACCAGACCTAAGCCTTCGAAATCCAGACCGGGCGCCTTCTGACCCTCCATAGCTAGCATGCGTTCTTCCAGCAACTTATACTTATCATCTTTTGGAGAGTACTGTTCATTTTCACAATCTTCATCGTCGTCCTCAGGGTTGAAGGGATCAACATTCTCATCTTCCGAATCATTTTCTGTCTCATCTTCTTGATCCTTCGGAATTCTAATCTTGACTCCTGCGGCCTGTCCTTTAAGCCTTCTTCCCGGGTTAATGTAACTCACAGCTTTCTTGTCTTTCTTCTTCTCGAGCAAGAGAGCTTTCAGCTCCTCCTGCCCCTTGGATAAGTTCAAGATCATCTCCTAGAATTGAGCATTCTGAGCCTGGAGATCTTTGACAGTTTGTTCGAGAGCCATTTTTCTATTTAGAAGGAAGACCGTGAGAACATTGATCCTTTAGAATACCTGTTATGCAATGTTATGTTATGCTATGCAATGTATGAAATGTTTTCAAGGACTTTTCGAATTGTTTCTTTGTCCGAACTCCAAGTCTTTGAAATGGTTAGTACAATGCCATGATGTTATGATGTTATGATGTTATGATGTTACGATGTTATGATGTTATGATGTTACGATGTTAAGTAAATAACAAGCACAAGCAAGTCACACAACAATCATTCCTAAGTTTTAAGGCTTGCATGAGTTCCATAGGTAAGATACCCTCCCCACTGAAGTTTGGTTGGTTCAACCTGTCCTAGAATAGTAACTGGGTTCTAGAAGGATCTCAAATCATTGACCTTTCCTTAAGTCCACTTCAGTGCAACACCAAGTGGTTGACCAAAATTTCCTTAAAGTCCAATCTCAAAGAGTGTAGTATCGAGTATCAACCAACCCCAGTCGGAACCGAAGTCAGTTATCTCACTACTTTCTAATGGCTAGGATGAGTCAATTAGGGTTCTAAAGGCCTGGTTAATGCTTTGATGACACCACGCAGACGCCAAATTTTTCCTCAAGTAAACATGAGGAACATCAGGACATCCAAAGTGTCACATTAACCGTAGCCATCATTTTAACCATTCCAGTATACGCCGGATAATCGCGATGATCTCTTGCTACTTACCTAAGGTACACTAGATCCGGGTGTAGGATCTTTCACTCAAGCATAAAATACCCAAGCAATCTCTTAAAAGTAAATCAGACAATTCAAATAAGTGATCTTGGTTTTTTTTAAGGCAACCTCTCTTTTTTTGTCCCCAGCAGAGTCGCCAGTTCTGTCATACGGTGAACTGACTTTGTGTGTTTTTTTTTGCTTTGGAAAGCAAATGTCGCGGATAGCAAGAGTCGCCACCGACTTTTCTTTTATCCAATAAGGAAAGGCGGAAAAGAACAGGAAAGACCTTGATTAGATTTTGGGTTCGGGAGGTACATTATACAAAGGGAAGGTGTTAGCACCCTTCGTATCCATGGTTATCCATGGGCTCTTAATTGCTTAATCACTTATGTTTTTCTTGTCCGAAAAAGTGTTTGAGAACTGTTTAGAAAATGTTTTGAGAAGAGAGTTTAACTTTGTAATGATTCTTGTACGAATGTATACAAAGTATTTATCTCGTTTAATTTTGAAAGTTCTTTAGAAAAATATAACTTGGCAATGATTCTAGTACGAATGTATACCAAGTGGTGATTTTCTAATAGATGTTTTGCAAAGTGTGAGGTGTGAAAAGTATTTTAAGTTGTGAGTCAGCATTTAAGAGTTATACCTAACCAAGGTCTTTATAGGTATTTCCTATCCTTATGAGGGTAAAATTATCCTTACTATTGAGAAGTAAGTAGTCTTATCCTTTGGATGTAAAGGGACATCGTAGGGTCGTCGATTGGTCATTGAAGGCAACATTTGTAAGGATACCTTAGCATTCGAAGGGACGGTCATCATTTAACCGTAGGCTACCACGAAGGGTCATCGAGGGACAAAGTCATGTATTCGAAGGTAACATTCGAGGGACTATGATGATTTAACCGAAGGGTCTTTGCTAAGTGTATCCCCACATTCGCGGGACATGACCGTAATACCGTAAAGCAACAAAGAGCGGGCCAAGATCATATATTCAAAGGTAACAATTTATAATTGGTTAGGTAATTAGGATGAATCTCCACAAGGGTATCCCACAAATAAAGTGGAATACCTAGCAAGCTACCTTCTCCGGGAGTATGTGAGCCCTCACAAAATTCAGCAAACAGGTCAGAATACCAAATGGGGTGCAATCAATAGTTACACCGAACAAAGGAATTGCAGCAGTAATAATGTCAGGCAAATAATACACAGCTATGATAGGACATGTCAGATAAACACGGAACAAAACAGAAAAAAAACAGCGACTGTCATGTTCGCTACTGCCTCGCCTAGCGAAGGCTTGGCGAACACTCGCTACATGTTCGCTTAGCGATGTGCTAGTGAACGGCTGCGGGTTTTGATTTTAATAACAGTACGATTTCAGCAAGCTCCAAACCCTGTTTGCAATTGAATTGCAACGTTGAATTGGCAGATCACTCTTAGGGTTGGTGTCGGGTTGAGTTGGGCGGAGGTAACCTTTGTGCAGATGAGTTTCCTTCGGGGTTTCCTTTAGGGTTGCTCTGAATTCTCTTGGTTAGCCTCCAGGGTTTGTTGTCTGTGTGGGTTTGTGTTTCTCCCCCTTTTTCTTTCTCCGTCCGTCCGTCCCCGTATCTGTCTCGGTTTCTCCCCTTTTTTCTGAATGAGGTCTTGGTATTTATAATAGTTTTTTGTGACCTAATGGGCTCAGAATGAAGCCCAAAATTTCTGGTATTCACAAGCTTCGCTAGGCGAGTGGTGCAGCGAAGAGTTCGCTAGGCGAAGGATTTTGCTCGCCTAGCGAGCAAGCCAGTTTAAGTCATTTCCTGGATTTGGCCACCTGTGTACTGGGTCTTTGTTCCTTTAAGATCAATGTCTTGAAAAATGAGTTGGAGTGCCTTGAAAAATGTCTTGCAAGATTAACGGGCAAATTTTGGGGTATGACACCTGCAAAGAGAAAAAATAGCTTATTTTAAAAGCACTTTTCAAAAGCACTTAGAGAACTGAAAAACAACTAAAAAATTACTCAGATTAAAACTTTATCCATAAGGTTAACCTAAACATCCAAAAGCACTTTTGACATTAGCTTAAAACAGAACAAACCAAATCCCACATAATCTAGGATGAGAAATTCAAAAAAGGGAGGAGTTTCTTAAGACTTAATCTTGTCTTCATAAACGATGGAGGAGAGGTTAACAGAGCAAATACACAATAAAAGATTTCTTCTAAAAAAAAACCTAAACCACAACAACAACAGCAAAGCAATTCTTCTCAAAAACCTGAACAACAGAAAACACAGCGGGAACAACATAAACACGGTAAAGATTTTTTCTCAAAAAAACCAAAACAAGAACAGCAACAAAAGAGCAGGACCTTGTTCCTCAGAATCAACATAAACACAACAGCAAACACAGCAAGAACAACATAAACACAACATAGATTTTTTTCAAAAAACCTAAAGAACACAACACATCAAGAACAACAGAGATTTTTTTCAAGAACCCTAAAGAACACAACAATAATAACATAAACGGGGACGCTCGGTAATCTTTCACCGACGATTCACGAATCGATCAGTAATCGAAGGAGAAGAAGAGAGATAGAGTTGGAAAAGAAAAGAAATAACAGAAGCATAAGAAAGAAGCGAAAAAACTCGACGATACCTTTTCGGAATTGATTCGCTTCCGCTCTTCATCTTTCGACTCGAGCACCGTCGTTCTGCGTTCCACTTCAAGCAGCGACGCATCGCTCCACCCCAATCATCGTCAACGATCAATTTTCGTCGACAACACATTTCCGATTAAAGATTGACTCTCGCTTTTCGTCGACGGTGGATTTTTGATTGAGACTGATTCTTGTTCTACGTCGACCACGCGTTACCGATTGAAGGTGATCCTTCTCCCTCATCGACGATGCACCAGCGTCAATGATGCGAGGTTAATGCGAGCGGCTTCAGTTGGTCCGTGAGGTCTCACAATCACTCATTCCGAGGAAAGTTTGAAGGTACGCTTTAAAGCTTTTATTGTGAAACCAAATCGTGTTGGTGAGACTTAGGCCTTTGGCCCAAGCGATTTTGGCCTGCGTGTACACTCCCTCAATGTTACTGCACCCCATCCGATTGGGCTCTGCTATCCTTTGTTGAGCCCATTCTCAACTTCTTTGGGCTTATTTCTTTGTTTTTGGTTACTAGTTGATTAAGTTTAGTTAATGTATGTTCCTTAGCTTAATTAGATGATTAGGTATTAATTAGATTAAATTAGTTATGATTAGGATTAATTAGAAATAATTTTAGGATTAGAAATAGTATTAGAAATATTAGAAATAATTAGGAATTTAGGTTCATTAGAATTTTTAGATTTAGGTTATAATTTTTTGAAGAGTTGGATTTAGAAATATTAGAAACATTAAATTTAGTTTAGAATTTAATTGTTTTTAATTAGAATTTCATAAGTAAAATTTATTCATAATTGTCAAAGGACAATTTCACCCCTAGTGTTAGAAATAGACTAATCTTGCATGCTCCCTTAGTTTTAGGACTTATAGAATTCTCCAATCAACTTACCTATTATTTCTCATGTGGTTAACCTTAATTCTAATTTATGTTTAGATAGAGCTTAATCTTTAGAATTTCCATTCGATTGACTTTTATTTTCTGCACTCCCTTGTACTTTACATGTACCCCTTCCCCTTTCAGATGTATGCTTTTACTCGCTTTCTTTATCTTTTATTGCTTGATAGCTCTTCCTTAGGCATTATGAACGCTCACTCTTTCGCAATCAATAAGCAAACCCTTGATCCAACGTCAAGTGGTACTTTTTTCCAAATCAAGTTAAAATACACAATCACAATCAAATACTGTTTCATTTGGAAATGAAAAAGGGATGGTTTTGAGTTTTCAACTCCTCTCCTCGATTATTTGAATACGAGTTTTCTTACTCGGTTAGTCAAATGGTCGTCATTTCTAATCCATTTAAGCACAAACAAATCAAATCCTTTTATAACAAGAAACCAAAAGGGAGATAACTTTGAGTCTTCAATTTTTTCTCCTCGACTATTTGAATACAAGTTCTCTTACTTGGTTAGTCAAATAATTGTCGTTCCTATACCAACTTCCAAACTCCGATTAAATCGAAATATTTTCACAATAAGCTAAATGAAAAGGGAGTTGACTTTGAGTTTTCAATTTCACTCCTCAATTGTTTGAATACGAGTTCTCTTACTCAGTCAGTCGAACAATTGTCATTTTTTACAAACATACAACTTAATCAAATCATTTTCATAACAAACTGTACGAAAAGGGAGATGGTCTTGAGTTTTCAATTCCTCTTCTCAAATGCTTGGATATGAGTTGTCTTACTCAGTCATTCAAGTATTTGTCGTTCATGCTAAAATACATCAACCATACGCAAACTTATTTTTGTAATCACTCAGATGAAAAAAGAAAGCGGTCTAGAGTCTTCTATTCCCTTTCCCGATTATTAGGATACGAGTTGTCTTACTCGATTATCCGAGTATTCGTCATCCATTTAAAACACCTTAATTATTATCAAATCCTTTATGTAATTAAGGATGAAAAAGGAAGTGGTCTAGAGTCTTCTATTCCCTTTCCCGACTGTTAGGATACGAGTTGTCTTACTCGACTATCCGAGTAATCGTCATCCAACCAAAATATATTAACCTATCAAGTTTATCCTTTCTCGCCCTCGTGCGATCGAAACCAGTCAAACAAAACATCCAACATATTAATCCAATTTGTCACCCCAGTGTGACCAAACCTCTTTTCAGAAAGAACACTATTTAATCATTTCTAATGCGCATAACAAACTAGTGCTTAAGCCTCCGCCGAGAGTAGACAAGCCAACGTTTAGCCTTTAGGATGCGATCTAAACAGTTGTTCACTAAAAGACACCAACCAACCGTAGTTCCCCGAACTACGAATGCTCTGATTTCCTTATTATACCATAAGGATACGTAGGCAGGAGATTGTTGTATCTTCGCGAGCACACTAATAAAAAACCTCCCCTTTCCCTCTCTGAGGTTCTCATCCATTTCTATTTTTAATAACCTAAAGATAACAAACAAACATAAATTAACACTCAAAACACACATTAGAACTAAAAGGTTCCTGTTGAGTTCAACGGACGTAGGGGGTGCTAATACCTTCCCCTTACGTAATCCACTCCCGAACTCGAATATTGTTGCGATGACCATTATTCTATTTCCTAAAGGTTTTATCGATATTTTCCTATCCCTTCGTTGGGATAAATAAAGTTCGGTGGCGACTCTGTTTGAACATAATTTTTTCCGCGACCATCGTGAGGAATCGTATTTTTCGAGATGCGACAGATGGCGACTATGCTGTGGATCTAGCTCCAAGCAAGAGAGTGAAGCCTAAATTAGTTCAATTGATGTATTGTGTGTTAATCTTGTTTGTTTATCTGTTATTTTTTATTTTTGCTATTATTATTCTGTCATAATTATTATAGTGTGATATATTGACTGTGTCTTATTGGGGGTGCTCTGATTGATGATACTTTGTGAGATAGGCTCTCCACCCGAGTCTGAGAAAAACCATAAGATTAAGTTGGTGGTTGCATAGTGGGCGCCCACAAGGAGTCTTTCTTGTTGGGAAGAAACGAAGACCCCGCCTAGAGGAGATTCTCTTGAAATATTATTGCCCGACGAGTTTTCGTCACGACGATAGTATTCTCAAGTTGGATCAATGACTCTAGGGACCTTTTCTTTCATTTTGATCTATTTACGAAAATGGCAATCAATTTTTATACACACACTTTCTAAATAAACTGCATAAATCATAACATGCAGAAACACCACCGAGACCATTGATAACGACACTGCTATGGTCCAATATGACTTTGATTGTCCAATCTACCAAGCTGAAGATGAAGTGTGGGAAGATTGCGAACTCCCTGAAGAGTTGGCCAGATTACTCAGACAAGAAGAAAAGGTCATTCAACCACACCAGGAAGACGTTAAAGTTATCAATCTCGGAACAGAAGAAGATAAGCGAGAAGTAAGGGTAGGCGCAACGCTTCAAGATACAATGAAGACAAGACTGATAGAGCTCCTCCACGAATATGACGACGTGTTTGCTTGGTGTCGCATCCGCGAAAAACAACCGGCGGGCTAAAACAAAACAAACAGAGCCGCCACCGTGCATTATTTATCCCGAAGAGGGAAAGGAAACGCTCGAAGTAAACTTGGAAAAGACATGGTCTCGCGACCAAAGAGATATGGGATCGGGAGTCGGTTATGCGAAGGGAAGGTATTAGCACCCCTACGCATCCGTCGTACTCAACGGGATCCACGCTCAGAAAGATAGAAGAAAGGTTGTTAAACACTGCTCAAAAGAATGCACACACACACACACTGGAAACAACACAGGTGGAGAAAGAGGGAAAAGGGCTCGCTAGGATATCGCATCCTATGCCTACGTATCTCATCTGGAATGAGAATCAGAGCTACCGTAGTTCGGCTCACGCACGTCGAAACAAAACACACGCACACAGGCAAACATGGAAACCGAATGCCAATCGCTGGACTTACATCAGACTCCGAACCAAACAAACCCACACTGGAAACCAAATGCCAATTGCTGGACTTATATCGGATTCCAAGCACACAACAATAGGATACGGAATGCCAATCGCTGGTCTTACATCCATCTCCTACACACAAGAAGGATAACAAACAACAAGTTAATAGGGAGTCTGGAACTCGAGCCTAATAACTGTCAAGCAAACACACACATAAAGAAAAAGGGTGCCCGGAGAGATCTCGTACGATCCCCTGCCTACGTACCTCATCTGGTATGAGGATCAGGGCGACGTAGTTCCCCTTAACAGGGGAGAAACTTTCTCCTAACCAGAGACTGGGAAATGACAAACTAGCAGGGAGACTGACTCGAGCCTAATAGTTATCATGTAATCCACAATGGTCATAGGTTGAGGTTTCTATCTAACTTGCACAGGCAGCAAGCTATCCTAAACAGCACAAGCAAAGCAAACATACACACAATTAGCACACACTATATACAAACAAAGTGGGCTCACACAAGGCTAGGCTGTGAAACACAAGCCAACTGGAATCGGGTGTAGTAAGCTCTTAACCCTAACATTGAGAGTTAGGGTGAAGCAGATGAAATGGGAAGTGAGGGTAAGACCTCACAGCTCTTATCCCTGGCCTGGGAGAGCTTCAGACAAATGAAAGCGGGAGTTCAGTTAAACTGTACAGACAAACAGACAATACTAATATCAAACAGTCAAACCCAATGAGCAAAGGCATAAGCCAACAAGTCAAAATCAAATGAGTTAACAACCCTACAAAACACACAAGGTTAGTAGTCAAAAGTAAACATCAAAGGCTCAAGTGATAGAGCATCATCAACTATGGAACTTGAGTGCTCAACCTGAAATCAAAGCTCAAAGATGAGACAAACCACTAGGTCAAGGCCTAGGGTCAAAGAGGAAAACAAAATCCAAAACAGAACATGAAAATTGACATGAATAAACTTCAATCAATTAAGAATATCATCCAAAAGATCCCACATCAATATCATTCACCAATTTCATTTCATAAACCAATCATGGCAAGGTATGCAAATTGTGACCACATTGCAACAACAGAATGAACAAATGCACAATAATTCAAAAATGATTCAATTAATTTTGGGAAAAATCATGGGTAAACAGAATATACAACATGATCATCACACAAAAAATTAGAGCATTTGGACATGATTAGGCATGGTAATCAAATTGTGTAAGGCAAGGCAATCAAAAGAAGCTCAAATGTGACACATCTTGGTACATCAATTTAACACAAACCTAAAACAGAAATGGTAAAAGGTAAAAACCTCAAATCAAATCCAAAACAACCTTTAACATGTCTAGAAACAATGTGCCAAATTTCACATTCATAGGATAAACCACAAGCATTTCACAAACAATTGAAAATCAAGACTATTCAAAAGCTCACACATGACCATCCAGAATGAAAAATCTCAATCAAATCCGAAATGACTCCAAAAATTCCACAAAATATCATGAACATTCACAACATTCATATCAAGCACCATATAAAAAATCAGAACATTTGGAGATCATTTGATATGGCAAATTCATCAATCAAGTTGGACATCACAAGGTGTGACACAAATTGTCACACCTAACTTAGAAAAATCATAAATCAGCAATAGAAATTGATAAAAATGCAAACTCAACACCAAAATGTCCAGCAAGATGTCTAGTTTCAACATGTAAAATTTCATGAGCATTGGATTAAAATTGAGCATTTCACAAATGCATAAGCAAGGCAAGGTCAAAACATGATACATGTACACAAACCCTAGGGCAAAAACTTATACAGCCATGCACAATTTGCAAAATAATATTCATAAAAAACTAGACAAAAAATGTGACACAATGCAAAAAACCACATATTTTTTGGATGATGATTTAATTTGTTATGAATTTTAGAAGTTAAAGAAAAAAAAATCATGAAGCAACATGTACATGAACACATGGAGGGAAAAGAAAAATATGTGAAGACTTTTGAAATTGTGGAACCGCCTGGAATCGAACCAGGCGCGTTTTTGAATTTGGTTTTGGCGCCCAAGCCAAAACAACGACGTTTTGGCGCCCAAACCCTAGGCGCTGCATGGCATGGATTTCGTAGCTAATCCAGAAAATTCCTAGCTAATTTCGTAGCTAATTTCCTAGCAGATTCGTAGCAAATACTGGACAGCAAGGTTGAAGATGAAGATCATCTTCCAAATTTCCAGATTTTCAAAACATCACCAAAACTCAAAATCAAGCACAGCATCACGCATTATTTTTCACGTACATCATAAATCCATGAATCAATTACACAAAAATATCATCAAATGCACGGATCGAATAAAATAAAGTTTATCATCAAAACTTCAAATGACCATATCTCACTCGTTTCAACACCAAATCACTCCATTCAAAGCTCAGTTTCATCACCATTAAAAGATCTACATGATAGGCCTAATGAATTGAAGAATTAAAGAGGTCGAAAAACCTACCTCTTGATGAGCAGTCCCTTGATTCACGCGTTTCCAAGGTTCTTGATGCTTTAGATCTTCTCCAATATACTCCTTAAGATGAATGATGATGAATATGAGGCTCAAATGCTCTTGAATCTTGCTCAATCTTCACTTGCCATGGAAGCTTCACCTCTTGAACATGAACTTGAATGCAACAATTTCCTCTGTTTCCACGTGCAATAATGCTCAATAATAGCTCAGGATGATGAATGAATCAAGAAAAAGTGCTTGTGTTTGAAGGATTTTGGAGAAAAAGTGAGAGAGAATTTTTGAAGTTTTTGGTGATTCTAGATCTAAGATTGGGAATTGTGATGAATTCTGTTATGATTAAGCATTTATATGCAATGTTAATCATGTTTAATTATGCCTAAACCAAATGCTAATGAAAATGGATTAAATTTGGAGGTGTTTTGGCAAAAATGAGTTTTCACCCTATGCATGAAAATGCATGGTGAATAGTGCGAATTTGGCCTTGATTTCACTCAAAATGATGTTTTGGAGCCAATGGTGATGGTCACATGTGCAAATAATTCACCAATTTTGAATTTCATTTTCCCCTCCAAAAATCAAATGAAAATGCAAATATTTATGTGATGAGAATGCATGGCATGTGATGTATGTTTTGGATAGTACATGTCAAGACATGAACAATGCAAAAAGAACCACTCCATTTGGCCTTTTGGTTTGAAAGTTATGCATGTTTGAAGTTCCATATTCACTTGGCCATGATTGATCCATATCTCCTCAACCACACATGAGAAATTGATGATCTTGGACTTTTTGGAAATGGGAGAGAAAGATCTACAACTTTCATGTTCAACAAAATTTCATTTGAAGCATTCTTAATGATGTATTCTTGAGTTGAAAACCTTTCCATTTTTGATAATTTTGAATTACAAGTCACTTTCTATTTTTGGAAAGTTTTGTCCTGAATTTATTTTCTTCAATGTTGATGTTTGAAATGTCAAATGAGACTTGTTTGAACATGAATGAAGTATTTCTAACCACTTCCCACCTCCAAATCCGACAATTGACTTTTGGTTGACTTTTTGTAGTTGACAGATGACTTGGTCATGCACAGATGAATTTTAGCCTCAACCTCTTGATGAAATGGCTCCAAAATGAAACCCTAACTTATACAAGCTCAATAAAACCATATGATGATCCCCAATCTCAATGAAGACCTCATCTCTTTGAAGAACCCTGATTGGCACAATTCAACTGATTAGGGTTGACTAGAGGTCAAACCCCTAATCCCAAGGAGCATGATCAAGAATAATGAACCTCTTGGTGATGATAAGACCAATGATGATGGTGATGTACCATTTCAACCAAGATGATGATCAATCTTCTTGAGGAACCAAGGAACCCTAGTTGAAGCACAAACCCTCAGATGATTAGTGATCAATTCATGAGACCCTCAGGCTTGAATCTTTTTAACTTCTCCATCTTCTGATAAAGACCTAGGAGGATGACTTGCTCAATGTTTCCACATGATATGCAAAGATGTAATGCCTAATGTCCTAAAAGTGAAATGCAACATGCTAAGCTAGTCCCAAGAGAGGAGGGCAAATTTTGAGGTGTTACAGCTGCCCCTATTCAATCCACTATGAATCTGTCAATATGAACAGCCTCAGCTTTCAGATGATCAGGGTGAAGAGTGATTGAATACCAAGAATAGATGAACAATTTGCACTCTGATGGGAAATAATTAACACTGCCTGTCAGAATCGGCAAAGAAGTGATCTCAAAAGAAGAATCTGTCTGGCACGAAGAAAGTCGGCCTGAATACCGAAACAGCATGCTGACCTGTATACCAAAATAAATGGTAACACAGGGATAACCATGGCCTGAACACCACCTATCCGCTGGGGATTATTTCTACTCTTTTTTTTTACTTTTCTCGAACCCCGAAACTTTCTGATGATTTCCTCTTTTCGTTTTCTTGAACCCCGAACAAATATTTTCTTTTGCGCGAATGATCCCGGATCACCGCAGTTGAACCCCGACAACTTCATAGTAGTCTTGTTTGCCAAATAATGAACCCCGCTCTCCATTTTGAACCCCAGTCGCCTGACGATAGCTCGCGATCGCCATTGTGAACCCCGCTCTCCAGAAAACACCCCGTGTCTCCCTTTCTCCATTTGGACCCCGTTCTCCAGAAAATGCCTCAACACTTCCTTTTCTCCATTTGAACCCCGCTCTCCAGAAACTTGTGATAATTCCACTGGCAACATCAGAAATAACACCAAAACACCACTCTGATGGCGACATATCAGAGGGTACCCCTTCACAAAAGGAAGGTAACATGTGCATCTCTTCCTCAAAAGACACCCATAACGACCTCTGTTGACCTCAGCCAAAGTCTAAGGTGACACATGATCAGAAGATAATCCTGAGGACCTTATCCCGGATATAATCTTCAACTCCAATCTCCATTTGAACCCCGCTCTCCAGAAAATGTCTCAACACTTCCTTTTCTCCATTTGAACCCCGTTCTCCAGAAAATGCCGCAACACTTCCTTTTCTCCGATTGAACTGTATTTTCCCGCTGATCGCGTAACGTCCTTTGATTTTATTTCCATCTCCGCCCGACGGAAAAAGTTTCCTCCAGTATCGTACTACTGGGGAACATTGCTAACCTGATGTCATGATGCTAAACTCCTCAGAGTAACATCTCCAAATTCTATCTCGCTTGACAGAAATTTCCTCCAGTATCGCACTACTGGGGAACATTGCTAACCTGACGTCATGATGCTAAACTCCTCGGAGTAACATCTTCACCTTCTGGCGAAACCACCTCTCAAATAATAACCACGACTTGAGACTAGCTTATGCTTGAAATGCCGATGCATGATATTTTTAGCGTAATGCTCCATAATCATGGGAATGCTACGCAATCAATCATGCAATATGCTATGCTTATCTACATGATGAATGCATAAAAAGTATCCCCCTCAAGGGACTCTGCTGAGGAACTCGCCATTGCTCCAACTCCACCCTGCTGGGGAATAGCACTGCTGCTGGGAAATAGGCCACCCTCACCAGGGAAAACCTCCTTTGCACCCGATCCGCTTGGGGACTTCCCTGGGGAAAGAACCACCAACTCAACTCACTCTGTGGGGAAACCAACAATCTCTGACTCGCTGGGGATACAACAATCCCGACTCTGCTTGGAGAAACCACTACCAATTGATACGTCCATTGGGAAATAGCAACCTTCAGGCCTGGCTGCTGAGGAATCACCGATCTTCAACCATGCTGGGGGATAGCCATTCCGACCCTGCTAGGGAAGACACAGACCTTGAATCTGCTGAGGAGGTAACAATCCCCACCCTGCTTGGGGAAACCAGGAAATTCTGGCACTGAACACCTGTCGACTCGTCGAACCATGGTATTCAACGTCTAAATCCAATGTCAGCTTTCCAATTTTGAGAACTCCCAGACTCGTCCGGACTTTTTTGATTCATCACCTTGTATTCTCGACTTCTCCGTACTCCACGGAGATCAAACTCCGTGGGATTCATACAGACTTTCCAATCTTCAGACTTTGAAGAGTCTTCTTGATTAAAATCCAGGATCGTCGTACGTCTTTCGCCGTCTTTTCACCATTCTTCCATTCATTTGTCCCTGATTGGACTCCATGGGGATCCTTTGTCAAAAGGCTTCCACATCACAACCTGCAAGTGAATGAAAACATCTAACAGTACCTGCAAAAGAGATCGTTAGATAAAACCGTGCCCCAGGTGTGTCAAGATTTCAACACTTGAGTCACTCAACCTTCCGAATAAGATTTCAAATTTTCAGTCTTATAAACATGCCTTGGAAGGGACCTGTACGTCTTAAAATGCAAGATTCTTTATCACAATAACTGGATGTTTTTGCAATCAAAGCGGTAATGAAAACAAAAACAAAATTATTTGACTGAATATGCATTTTATTGATTGAAAAAGTGTGGCTCAAACTGAGCAATACAAAGGAAGCAACTCCTGAAAAGAGGTAATTGCGCACAAAAGGAAAAATCTATCCTAATGGCAATGTGAAACCGCGATCTCATCGAGTTTCAACTCGGTTACACCCCATATGTCCTCAGACTCTCCGTGCTTTCTGCCTTCTGAAAAAGACGCTTCCGACCGATCCCTGTCAGGGATCATCCATGTCATATCCAATGTACAAACGATCATGCCAGACGCAGTTGTTCGTTTCAATCCCTCTTTTGCCTGGACCGCCCTTTCGGGTTTTCAGACCACCGGGATACCCCTTTTTGCCCAAGTCGCCTTTTCAGGTTTTCGACTTGCCGGGTGTACAGTTTTTTCCTCTTTTTATCCCTAATTTTTGCCCGAACCTTTTCATTATTTTTTCGGTTCGCCGGGATGCCCATTTTTGCCTGGACTATTTTATTCTTTTCGTCCAGCGGGTCTCTTTATACCAAGTATTTTTTAACTGCGTCCGCATTCACAGGGGATGGAAAATCCTCGCCATCCATGGTCGTTAACAACAAGGCTCCGCCTGAGAAAACCTTCTTGACCACGAATGGACCTTCATAATTGGGTGTCCATTTGCCCCGACGATCGTTTTGAGGAGGAAGGATCCTTTTCAGCACCATATCACCTACGTGATACACACGAGGTCGTACCTTTCGGTCAAAAGCACGCTTCATCCGCTGCTGGTACAACTGCCCATGACAGATGGCTGCAAGCCTCTTTTCCTCAATCAGGCTCAACTCCTCATACCGAGTCCTTACCCATTCAGCCTCTTACAATTCCACGTCCATCAGGACTCTCAAAGAGGGGATTTGAACCTCAACTGGTAGCACCGCTTCCATTCCATATACCAACGAGAAAGGCGTTGCCCCAGTAGAAGTACGCACCGAAGTTCGATACCCATGCAATGCAAATGGCAACATCTCGTGCCAATCCTTATAGGTCACGACCATCTTCTGTACAATCTTCTTTATATTCTTATTGGCTGCCTCAACCGCCCCATTCATCTTCGGACGATAAGGAGAAGAATTGTGATGTTCAATCTTGAATTCCCGACACAGTTCTGCCATCATCTTATTCTTCAAATTAGAACCATTATCAGTAATGATTCTCTCGGGAACACCATATCTGCAAATGATGTCTCTCTTGAGGAATCTGGCAACGACCTGTTTCGTCACGTTCGTATAAGAGGCTGCCTCCACCCACTTGGTGAAGTAATCAATAGCCACTAATATGAACCGATGCCCATTCGAAGCCGTAGGCTCAATCTTCCCAATCATATCGATGCCCCACATAGCAAACGGCCACGGAGACGACATCAAACTCAACGGATTTGGAGGCACGTGCACCTTGTCAGCATAAATCTGGCATTTATGACACTTCCGCACGAAATTGAAACATTGGGCCTCCATTGTCATCCAATAATAACCTGCCCTCAGCAGCTTCTTTACCATGGCATTCCCACTGGCATGGGTACCGAACGACCCCTCATGAACCTCTTTCATCAATTGGCTTGCTTCTTTGTCATCAACACATCTGAGCAAAACCCAATCGAAATTCCTCTTGTACAAAACCCCATCCTTATTCAAGTAGAACACCATGGCCAACCTCCGCAGAGTCTTTCGATCCTTCTTGGATGCTCCCTCAGGATACTCTTGAGTCTCCAGATAGCGCTTGATATCGTAATACCACGGCTTCTCATCATCAGGCGCTATATCAACAGCAAACACATAAGCCGGTCTATCCAGACGTCCCACCTCAACACTGGGAAACTGATTCCACCACTGTACCTTAATCAAAGCATCCAAAGTAGCCAAAGCATCTGCCAACGGATTCTCTTCTCTAGGCACGAGATGCATTTTCACTTTGGTGAAAAACGTCAACAATCTCCTCGTATAATCCCGATATGGAATTAAATGAGATTGATGCGTATACCATTTTCCGTTAACCTGGTTCACAACCAAAGCTGAATCTCCATATATAACCAGTTTCTTGATCCTCAAATCAATCGCCTCTTCAATCCCCAGGATACAAGCTTCGTATTCAGCCACGTTGTTGATGCACTCAAATGTTAGCCGGGCAGCAAAAGGAATGTGGGATCCTTTCGGCGTAACCAAAACAGCACCAACTCCGCTACCATTCACGTTAACGGCCCCATCAAACATCAGAATCCATTCGGATTCAGGGTCAGGCCCCTCCTCCGGGATTGGTTCCTCGCAATCTTTCGATTTGAGAAACATGATGTCCTCATCAGGGAATTCAAACTTCATCGGTTGATAATCCTCAATGGGTTGCTGGGCGAGGTAATCAGACAATACACTCCCCTTGATTGCTTTCTGAGAGGTATACTGGATATCATATTCCGTCAAAATCATTTGCCACCTCGCAACCCGTCCGGTCAATGCTGGCTTCTCAAAAATGTACTTGATCGGATCCATCTTGGAAATCAATAAAGTGGTATGAACCAGCATATACTGCCTCAGTCGGCGAGCAGCCCAAACCAAAGCACAACAAGTTTTCTCGAGCAGTGAATATCTTGTTTCACAGTCGGTAAACTTTTTGCTAAGGTAGTATATGGCATGCTCTTTTCGACCAGACTCGTCATGCTGCCCCAATACACACCCCATAGACCCCTCGAGGACCGTCAAATACAGGATTAACGGTCGTCCCTCCACAGGAGGCATCAGAATCGGAGGCTCCTGCAAATACTCTTTTATCTTTTCAAATGCCGCTTGGCAATCATTATTCCACCTGACCGTTTGATTTTTCCTCAATAACTTGAATATAGGTTCACACGTGGCGGTTAGATGAGATATGAACCGTGAAATGTAGTTCAATCTACCTAAGAAACCACGAACCTCCTTCTCCGTTCTCGGTTCAGGCATTTCTCTTATTGCTTTTACTTTAGCAGGATCAACCTCGATTCCTTTTTCACTTACAATGAACCCCAACAATTTATCGGACCGCACCCCGAAAGTGCACTTATTCAGATTCAACCTTAGTCTGAATTGTCTCAACCGGTCGAACAACTTGGCCAGATCTACCAAATGCCCCTCTTCTGTTTGGGACTTTGCTATCATGTCATCAACATAGCATTCGATTTCATGATGAATCATATCATGAAACAAAGTCACCATAGCTCTCTGATAAGTAGCACCGGCGTTCTTGAGACCAAATGGCATCACCTTGTAACAAAAAGTGCCCCATGGTGTGATGAACGTTGTTTTCTCCATATCATCTGGCAACATTTTGATTTGATTATAGCCAGAAAAGCCATCCATGAAGGAAAACACCGAGAATTGAGCTGTATTATCTACCAATACATCAATGTGAGGTAATGGGAAATCATCCTTCGGACTAGCTCTGTTCAAATCCCGGTAGTCCACACACATTCTCACCTTTCCATCCTTCTTCGGTACTGGCACAATATTTGCGACCCAAGGTGGATAATTAGTGATAGCTAGGAAACCAGCATCCCACTGCTTCTGTACTTCCTCTTTAATTTTCATGGCCATCTCAGGTCGAGTTCTGCCCAACTTCTGCTTCACTGGAGGACAATCTGCTCTCAACGGTAGCTTGTGCACAACGATATCGGTATCCAACCCTGGCATATCTTGATAAGACCAGGCAAAGATATCAACATACTCTTTCAACAACGCCACCATTCTGCTCTTAACACTTTCCTCCAAAGCGGCCCCAACTTTCACTTCTTTTTTGACCTCGTCGGTACCCAGATTCACTATCTCAACTTGCTCCTCATGCGGCTGAATCACCTTCTCCTCTTGTTTTAACAATCTGGCTAATTCCTCCGGCAGTTCACAATCTTCTTCGCCTTCTTATTCGGCATGATAGATCGGATTGTCGAAGTCATATGAGGGTGTAACAGGATTGTTATCAATGAGATCCGACGAGAAATCGCATCTGCATGAATGTTGATTCATGCATTGCTTTAGAACCGGAGCGAGACAAATTGAAAAGAAAAAAAAATGAAAACATTGCCATTTTTATTTTTTTGTTTTTTAAACTGCAAAAATAAATGAAAAACAGGGAACACCGCTTTTAATTGAAAAACATCCTTTCATTTATGAAGCAAATATTGCAAAATGACATGAGGTGGCCCTTACAATGAACCATTACGTTTCGGGCAAAACGTATGGTTTCCATGCAAATAAAATTGAAAACAAGAAAATATTACTCTTCAAGTAGAGTGACAGTGATGATCTTTTCAGCCTTCCAGTTCTGGACTTCCATCCCTGGTGCGCACGGCTTTATCCTTCGATCCATCTCGCAGTCACTGTCGACTTCTTCACCCACCATACAGATGTGATCTGGATCCAGCATTCCAGCACTGGTGAATGTGAATGAAGGACGACGTCCTCTACCTTGTCCAGATGAGCCTCTGCCCGGCTGATAACCAACTCCGAATCGATCTTTCTTGGCGGAGATGTCCATCATCTTCCCCCAACCTGGAGCTTCCCCACTCTTCACCACCTCAGCGGCCTGCTTATACGAAGAAATGGACGACTTCTCCTCTTCTTTGGCAAAAGAGCGTTCTCCACCTTAACGGTTTCGAATGCTTGACTCGGTGTTTCCCATATTTCACCGTCCATTTCCACGTATTTGAACGATGACAAGTGGCTGACGAAGATATCCTCCTCTCCGCAAACGGTGACGACCTGCCCGTCCCAGATATACTTCAGCTTCTGGTGCAAAGTCGAAGTCACTGCCCCAGCAGCATGAATCCATGGGCGACCCAACAGGCAACTGTATGCCGGCTGAATATCCATGACATAGAATACCGACTTGAACACCTCGGGTCCGATCTTTACCGGGAGCTCAACCTCTCCAAACACAGCCCGCTTCGAACCGTCCAAGGGCCTCACTATTAGGTCAGTGGGCGTCAAAATCAAACCTTCGCAGTCCAGCTTTGCCAGGGCTTTCTTTTGCAACACATTTAAAGAGGAGCCGGTATCAACCAACACATACGAAAGCACAACCCCTTTACATTCCATTGCGACGTGTAAAGCCCGATTATGATTCCTCCCATCCATAGTCAGATCCATTTCAGTGAACCCCAGCCCATGACTGGCATTAACATTTGACACTACCGTCTCTAACTGATTAATCGTGATCTCTTGGGGAACATAGGCTCTCTTCAGAATTTTCAATAAAGCCTCTCTATGCCCCTCAGAGCTCAGCAACAATGACAAGATTGAGATCTTGGATGGGGTTTGCTGCAGATGGTCAACGAGTTTATACTCTGACTTCTTGATGATTCTCAGGAATTCCTCCGCTTCATCATCAAGTTCTTTCTCCGACCCAACAGGCGCCGGTGTTACCACAGGAGTACCTTCATTTACTACTTGTTTTCCTCTTGCCCTGGCTAAAGCCTCGGCCTTTTCTTTCTTTTCTTTTTCTCCCTCCCCACTTCTCAAAGCATCAGGGGCAAACAACCTCCCACTACGAGTGAAACCACTGGGTCCGACATTATCCACCTTTGAAACGGTGGTTTCACCCGCAGCTTGGTCCTCCATCTTCTCTCCATTACAATACACCTCCCCACCATAATGCCACGGCACGACATCATCTTTGTCATAAGGAATTGGCCCCGGTACCGTGATAGTAACTAGAGCCGCATCAGCCAGCGTTGACAAATCAACCGGGTCAAAATAGATAGTTATGGTGGAGACATCTTCCTTCCCCAAATTAACCTTCTCAAATTTGAGGCTTCCCTCATCCATCAGCCTCTGGACAACCTCCCTCAATGATATACACCCATTGACAGCAACAATGCACGCAGCACAACCGTCATTACAGCCCGGGAAGACCCCATTCCTCAACAATTGTCGCTTGACCTCAGCCAACAGAGTCTTCAACTGATCCACTTTCAACAGCCCAATTCTGCCCTCATCAGAGATTGCATTCACCCCCATTTGACCATGTGCAGGCATGGGATTAGCATTAACGTTTGGAGACGGCGCAAAGTTGATAGCTTTGGAATCCACCAAGTCCTGGACCACATGCTTAAAAGCTTTGCAGTTTTCTATGTTATGTCCAGGTGCACCCGAGTGAAATTCACATTTGGCATTCTCATCAAAACTGGCTGGCCTCTGATCAGGTCTCAAAGGTGCCAAAGTTCTCAGTTGAACCAACCCCAAATCTTTCAGCTTTTTCAACAAGAATGAATAAGTTACAGGTGGCCTATCGAACTGACGATCATTCATTCTCCCGCGCACCTGATACCCAGCCCTCTGCGGTCTCTGCTGAAACGGTTGTCTTTGTTGTTGCGGTTGTTACTGTTGTTGTTGTGCAGGCTGATTATCAGCAGGAATAGTTACCGCAGCAGTGTGCTGATAGTAACGATCCCTACTCGGTCCTCTTTGGGTATATACAGCACTTGTATCACCCTCCTTCTTCCTCTGACCATTTCCAAAGGGCTTCTTCGAACCAGACGACGAAGCACTACCCTGGATTTTCCCCAGCTTCAACCAACTCTCTATTCTTTCCCCGGCCACCACAATATCAGCGAAGTTAGTAACCGGGCAACCAACCATCCTCTCAGCAAAGGTCCCCTGCAGGGTACCCATAAACAAATTGGACATTTCTCTATCCACCAATGGAGGTTGGACCCTGGCAGCCAGTTCCCTCCATCTCTGGGCATACTCTTTAAACCCCTCATTGGGCTTCTGAGACATACCCTGCAGCTGGGTACGACTAGGAGCCATATCAGCATTGAACTGGTATTGTTTAAAGAATGCGTCGCCAAGATCCTGCCAGCTCTTAATATCAGAAGACTTCAGCTTGGTGTACCATTCCAGGGATCCTCCGAACAAACTGTCCTGGAAGAAGTACATCCACAACTTCTGATCCATCGTATACGCAGAAATCTTGCGGACAAAAGCTTGAAGGTGAGTCTCCGGGCAAGAACTCCCATTATATCTGTCAAATGCAGGCGCTTTGAACTTCTGTGGGATCACAATCCCCTCGACCAGTCCCATATTCGACATGTTAACAAAACCGGGAGTAGCGTGGCTTTCCAGAGCCCTGATCTTCTCTGCCAGCAACTGAATTTCTTTATTCGGCGGTTGGACACCGTACTGACCAAACGACTCATTCATCAAGGAGAATTGATCAGCTTCTCGGTGTTCCTCTCTATCATCCTCAGCCCCAAAGAAAGGAGGAAACAAACTGTCCTTCATATTATTGCCCATCTGACCGGGTCCACCACCTGTGGCAGCACCAAATCCACCGGCGTCGTTAGTCACTACACCCACAGTTGTCCTCTTTCCACCGTCCCTAGAACCACCCATACCATGGTTAGAGACACCATCCAGATTGACACCACTGTTGGCAGCTGAAGCCCACTCGAGCTTCTCCACTTTATCAGCCAGTGCTTTCTGGCCCACAGCAAACCCTTGCATGATATTAATCAGTTCGTTCATCTTCTCCTTCAGCTCGAGAACATCTGTATTAGGTAGATCCATCAGCCTAGGCGTGTTGCATCTGGTAAAATATCGGTGTGGACGGGTTGTGTGCAAGGGAATGACTCTACGCGCACGAGCAATGATTCCTAAAACAACCAAGCACGTTAGAGACTGACACCTGCAAAATAGAAACAAGTTATTATGATTCATGCATGAATGCAATGTCTATCCATATGAGGAACACTCTGTCTTTTGATCCTGGCTTCATCGAGATAGATAATAATCCGGCAGCAATATTCTGACATTCATCTTTTGATTTCATCATACAGATCAGAGATATATGATTTAGCAAAGATATCACCCAACCATGTGTGTGCCATGTGTGTGCCATGTGTGTGCCATGTGTGTGCCATGTGTGTGCATACAGGAAAGAAAATAAGGCTTGAAGATTGATCACTGAATGAAAACAATCACTGCATATCAAAAAAGGCACCATATGTGCGAGAGTCATACATCAAGTCTGATACAAATCAAATGCAATTCTCCAGAATCAGTAAGAAAATAAAAGCAAGTGAATTCCGTCAACAGGCCTGACGGTAATCCAACACTAATGATAACAAAAGACTACACTGAAGAAGGCCCCACCGAAGGCTCCGCATCGTCTACCATCTTGGTGAACTTCACCGCGAACCTAAGCTCAGTGTTCTCCTGCTGCAATCTCCCTATCTCCTTCTGGTGAATCTTCATCTGTCTGAAGTAATGATCCCTCTCAGCAAGATAATGATCTCTCTCAGCAATGATCTTCACGTTCTCTGCTTCCTTAATCTTCAACTTTGCTTCCCATGCAGCGACGAGGATTCTGACTCTGTCTTCCCTCTGATCCCTCACAAGGATTTGCCTCCTCTTCTCATCTTCAATGACCTTTGACGCTCTGGATAGCTTCTCCTTGGTGATGTCGTGCTCCCTTGTAGACGACTCCAACGCTTGGCTGACCTTGCGGTAATAGGCAGTATCTATCTCGAAGCGCTTCACTTCCATGGCGTGTTGCTTGTCCTGGTCCTCCATTCTCCCTCTGATCTCCTGATTGGCTATCTGAATCCTGGAGACACTCATCTCCAATTCAGTCTTCTCTGCTTGCAGCTGATCTTTGGCTTTCTTCATCTCAAGGAACTCTTCCATACTGACAGAAGAACGTGGCCCCTCAATCAAAGGACACCAAGGATCACCTCCAGGAAATGGTAGATGCGTGAGCTCGATCCTCTTCCTAAGCCAATCATCAAACGGAGGAAAAGACCTACTGTTAACCTTGCCAAAAGGAACCTTGCCCTTTCTCTGAATATTTCGCCATGCCCCAGACACTTGCCTCAACTGTAACAAGTTACCCTCAGCTGGGAAGTAGAAAGACTCCTGAATCTCACACTCGAGAGGAGGAACCTCCATAGCAAACCCCATTTGTCTCCTAAGAAGCGTCGGGTTATAATTAATGCAACCTTGAACTCCTATAAGAGGCACATTGGGAAAGCTCCCACAACTGTAAATAAAATCCCATCCAGCCATACCGTTATGAGTCCAAGCTATGCCCTTGGATCGCAAACCCATCAACCCGACTGACCACTTGACAGTAGGATCAAGAGCGACAAAGGCACCTCTGGAAGGCAAATACCCCATAAACCACTTGTATAGCAGCTGAGCACAACACCGGATCAATCCCCCACGCCGCTTCTCGTTCCGATTATGGACCGAGTAATATACATCTCCAACCAGAGTAGGAACAGGATTCCTCTGCATGAACAACCTGATAGCATTAATGTCCACAAAGCTCTTCTGATTAGGAAACAGGATGGTCCCATAAATTCTCACAGCAATCAGGGCACAGACAGTCCTCCAATTACCCGCAACAGCATATTTCTTGGCTTTAGCCTCCAAGAAACTCAGATGAAAACCAGGTAATTTTCCCTTCTCCTTCAAACCCTCCTTGGTCACCTCCAGGCTCAAATAAAGAGCACGAGAAATCTCCATAATATCAGGCTCCCCCTTAGTGGCAAAGAAAGGAATCTGATCTCGGATCTGAATACCTAGGATGCTGGCTTAATCCTCCATCAAAGGTCCCAACAAGGAATCCGGGAAGACGAAGCATCTCAAGCCCGGGTCATAAAACTGAAGAAGAGTATGAATGGCGCTCCTATCGCTTTCTGTGAGCCTGAAAACCAACTTCAGAATACCACCGTATGCCTCACGGAACATCCCCACATGGTCAGGGGTAATCAATGCTATCATATCTCTCAGCACACTGATCTTTGGGTCGAAGAAACTGTAGACAACATCATCCTTCAAACCGGTCCTCATGTCCGAGCAAAGAAGTCTCTCAACCAGGATCTCAATCAAAAATGTCCCTGCATATGGATAAACATGAGTTAGATGCAGATAAATGCAAAATGTGAATGATGCTAATGTATGAATGCAATGCACTGTGCCATCCTCCAAGTCATCTGATCAACCACTGCACTGATTTACAGTCTCTGAACCGATCACCACCATCTGAAGGAATATGTAACCACAAATCCCACTCAGGGTTCCGAAATAAACGGAACTGAAGGATGCATCACCATCATCACCAGAAAGTCCTCTAAACAGATAACCATAAGACCCTCTGAACCAGCCCGGGGAATCCTGAAATAAACGGATCCCCACTGATAAATACCACGGACAGAACTCCGGCGTCTCAGAAATAAATGCCCATAAATCCGACTTATAAATAAGACTCTGATCAACGGCTGAACCATTAGTCACCAACAAAGTCATCATCAGAACATGCATCTGTAAGAATCAACCCTCCCCTCACAAGTGAATTCTAATCAGGTCATCCTAAGGCGGATAATAGTCTCGACAATCGGGCAAAGATACTCAACGGGTTTGCCCTTTCGGGTGTGCCGTTGCAGCTCTCTTAAGATCGTCTAACCAAAGATCCGGGAAAGAACGGTCACCGAAGTCAATAGCTCAGATGAGGTAACTCGACCAAAGTGGAAACTCCACAAAGGAAAAGCTCCCTCAAAAGAACCTCGCCCGGCTTGTGGTATGTCACGTCGCAACATCATGCTGATCCAACATGTGAGGAAACGTGAGACCACACTAATCCTAGGTGTATACTCGGGCCTGGGTTTTAGCCCCACTCAGAACACCCACCCCAAATCAGAGAAACCACCTGTACAGAAGACAACACAATGATAGTATGATGCATGCAAATATTTATGCAAATATATACACAACATGATAATCATAAATGCAATAAATAGAGCAACACAAGCAACCTAAACTATCCTAGAGAGCGCTAGGAGAGACTCGCTTAGGGAAGATGGACCAGCAATAGGTCAACTTCTGAAGTCCCCAGCAGAGTCGCCAGCTGTCGCATCCGCGAAAAACAACCGGCGGGCTAAAACAAAACAAACAGAGCCGCCACCGTGCGTTATTTATCCCGAAGAGGGAAAGGAAACGCTCGAAGTAAACCTGGAAAAGACATGGTCTCGCGACCAAAGAGAGATGGGATCGGGAGTCGGTTATGCGAAGGGAAGGTATTAGCACCCCTACGCATCCGTCGTACTCGACGGGATCCACGCTCAGAAAGATAGAAGAAAGGTTGCTAAACACTGCTCAAAAGAATGCACACACACACACACTGGAAACAACACAGGTGGAGAAAGAGGGAAAAGGGCTCGCTAGGATATCGCATCCTATGCCTACGTATCTCATCTGGAATGAGAATCAGAGCTACCGTAGTTCGGCTCACGCACGCCGAAACAAAACACACGCACACAGGCAAACATGGAAACCGAATGCTAATCGCTGGACTTACATCAGACTCCGAACCAAACAAACCCACACTGGAAACCAAATGCCAATTGCTGGACTTATATCGGACTTCAAGCACACAACAATAGGATACGGAATGCCAATCGCTGGTCTTACATCCATCTCCTACACACAAGAAGGATAACAAACAACAAGTTAATAGGGAGTCTGGAACTCGAGCCTAATAACTGTCAAGCAAACACACACAAAAAGAAAAAGGGTGCCCGGAGAGATCTCGTACGATCCCCTGCCTACGTACCTCATCTGGTATGAGGATCAGGGCGACGTAGTTCCCCTTAACAGGGGAGAAAATTTCTCCTAACCAGAGACTGGGAAATGACAAACTAGCAGGGAGACTGACTCGAGCCTAATAGTTATCATGTAATCCACAATGGTCATAGGTTGAGGTTTCTATCTAACTTGCACAGGCAGCAAGCTATCCTAAACAGCACAAGCAAAGCAAACATACACACAATTAGCACACACTATATACAAACAAAGTGGGCTCACACAAGGCTAGGCTGTGAAACACAAGCCAACTGGAATCGGGTGTAGTTAGCTCTTAACCCTAACATTGAGAGTTAGGGTGAAGCAGATGAAATGGGAAGTGAGGGTAAGACCTCACAGCTCTTATCCCTGGCCTGGGAGAGCTTCAGACAAATGAAAGCGGGAGTTCAGAAAGTTGGAACTCTTCTCCACATATGACTGACACAACAAAGATCTTGGGTTAATATCCACAATGCATCAACACAAGGTGTGTGAGCAAAATGGATGACACACTGAATAGCAGGAGATGGATTGCACATCTCTTTTATTTGCCAATTGCCTTATCAAAGGACTTTTCCTGCTTGGCACAAAAATAAACATTCACAAGCATTGCCTCTTAAGGAGGGCTTCAGACAGGTGCCTGCCCAAGTAACAGGACAGGTCTTCCAAACTACATGAAGTCAGAGAGTTATACCTATGTAGTTAAGCAACCAAGCAAAAGCAAGTTCAAAATGAACTTAAGCAACTTATGTACCTGTGGAAACATCACACAAGTCAGTTAAACTGTACAGACAAACAGACAATACTAATATCAAACAGTCAAACCCAATGAGAAAAGGCATAAGCCAACAAGTCAAACTCAAATGAGTTAACAACCCTACAAAACACACAAGGTTAGTAGTCAAAAGTAAACATCAAAGGCTCAAGTGATAGAGCATCATCAACTATGGAACTTGAGTGCTCAACCTGAAATCAAAGCTCAAAGATGAGACAAACCACTAGGTCAAGGCCTAGGGTCAAAGAGGAAAACAAAATCTAAAACAGAACATGAAAATTGACATGAATCAACTTCAATCAATTAAGAATATCATCCAAAAGATCCCACATCAATATCATTCACCAATTTCATTTCATAAACCAATCATGGCAAGGTATGCAAATTGTGACCACATTGCAACAACAGAATAAACAAATGCACAATAATTCAAAAATGATTCAATTAATTTTGGGAAAAATCATGGGTAAACATAACATACAACATGATCATCACACAAAAAATTAGAGCATTTGGACATGATTAGGCATGGTAATCAAATTGTGTAAGGCAAGGCAATCAAAAGAAGCTCAAATGTGACACATCTTGGTACATCAACTTAACACAAACCTAAAACAGAAATGGTAAAAGGTAAAAACCTCAAATCAAAGCCAAAACAACCTTTAACATGTCTAGAAACAATGTACCAAATTTCACATTCATAGGATAAACCACAAGCATTTCACAAACAATTGAAAATCAAGACTATTCAAAAGCTCACACATGACCATCCAGAATGAAAAATCTCAATCAAATCAGAAATCATTCCAAAAATTCCACAAAAAATCATGAACATTCACAACATTCATATCAAGCACCATACAAAAAATCAGAACATTTGGAGATCATTTGATATGGAAAATTCATCAATCAAGTTGGACATCACAAGGTGTGACACAAATTGTCACACCTAACTTAGAAAACTCATAAATCAGCAATGGCAATTGATAAAAATGCAAACTCAACACCAAAATGTCCAGCAAGATGTCTAGTTTCAACATGTAAAATTTCATGAGCATTGGATTAAAATTGAGCATTTCACAAATCCATAAGCAAGGCAAGGTCAAAACATGATACATGTACACAAACCCTAGGGCAAAAAATTATACAGCCATGCACAATTTTCCAAATAATATTCATAAAAAACTAGACAAAAAATGTGACACAATGCAAAAAACCACATATTTTTTCGATGATGATTTAATTTGTTATGAATTTTAGAAGTTAAAGAAAAAATAAAAAAAATATCATGAAGCAACATGTACATGAACACATGGAGGGAAAAGAAAAATATGTGAAGGCTTTTGAAATTGTGGAACCGCCTGGAATCGAACACGGCGCGTTTTTGAATTTGGTTTTGGCGCCCAAGCCAAAACGACGACGTTTTGGCGCCCAAACCCTAGGCGCTGCATGGCATGGATTTCGTAGCTAATCCAGAAAATTCCTAGCTAATTTCGTAGCTAATTTCGTAGCAGATTCGTAGCAAATACTGGACAGCAAGGTTGAAGATGAAGATCATCTTCCAAATTTCCAGATTTTCAAAACATCACCAAAACTCAAAATCAAGCACAGCATCACGCATTAGTTTTCACGTACATCATAAATCCATGAATCAATTACACAAAAACATCATCAAATGCACGGATCGAATGAAATAAAGTTTATCATTAAAACTTCAAATGACCATATCTCACTCGTTTCAACACCAAATCACTCCATTCAAAGCTCAGTTTCATCACCATTAAAAGATCTACATGATAGGCCTAATGAATTGAAGAATTAAAGAGGTCGAAAAACCTACCTCTTGATGAGCAGTCCCTTGATTCACGCGTTTCCAAGGTTTCTTGATGCTTTAGATCTTCTCCAATATACTCCTTAAGATGAATGATGATGAATATGAGGCTCAAATGCTCTTGAATCTTGCTCAATCTTCACTTGCCATGGAAGCTTCACCTCTTGAACATGAACTTGAATGCAACAATTTCCTCTGTTTCCACGTGCAATAATGCTCAATAATAGCTCAGGATGATGAATGAATCAAGAAAAAGTGCTTGTGTTTGAAGAATTTTGGAGAAAAAGTGAGAGAGAATTTTTGTAGTTTTTGGCGATTCTAGATCTAAGATTGGGAATTGTGATGAATTCTGTTATGATTAAGCATTTATATGCAATGTTAATCATGTTTAATTATGCCTAAACCAAATGCTAATGAAAATGGATTAAATTTGGAGGTGTTTTGGCAAAAATGAGTTTTCACCCTATGCATGAAAATGCATGGTGAATAGTGCGAATTTGGCCTTGATTTCACTCAAAATGATGTTTTGGAGCCAATGGTGATGGTCACATGTGCAAATAATTCACCAATTTTGAATTTCATTTTTCCCTCCAAAAATCAAATGAAAATGCAAATATTTATGTGATGAGAATGCATGGCATGTGATGTATGTTTTGGATAGTACATGTCAAGACATGAACAATGCAAAAAGAACCACTCCATTTGGCCTTTTGGTTTGAAAGTTATGCATGTTTGAAGTTCCATATTCACTTGGCCATGATTGATCCATATCTCCTCAACCACACATGAGAAATTGATGATCTTGGACTTTTTGGAAATGGGAGAGAAAGATCTACAACTTTCATGTTCAACAAAATTTCATTTGAAGCATTCTTGATGATGTATTATTGAGTTGAAAACCTTTCCATTTTTGGCAATTTTGAATTACAAGTCACTTTCTATTTTTGGAAAGTTTTGTCCTGACTTTATTTTCTTCAACGTTGATGTTTGAAATGTCAAATGAGACTTGTTTGAACATGAATGAAGTATTTCTAACCACTTCCCACCTCCAAATCCAACAATTGACTTTTGGTTGACTTTTTGCAGTTGACAGATGACTTGGTCATGCACAGATGAATTTGAGCCTCAACCTCTTGATGAAATGGCTCCAAAATGATACCCTAGCTTATACAAGCTCAATAAAACCATATGATGATCCCCAATCTCAATGAAGACCTCATCTCTTTGAAGAACCCTGATTGGCACAATTCAACTGATTAGGGTTGACCAGAGGTCAAAACCCTAATCCCAAGGAGCATAATCAGGAATAATGAACCTCTTGGTGATGATAAGACCAATGATGATGGTGATGTACCATTTCAACCAAGATGATGATCAATCTTCTTGAGGAACCAAGGAACCCTAGTTGAAGCACAAACCCTCAGATGATTAGTGATCAATTCATGAGACCCTCAGGCTTGAATCTTTTTAACTTCTCCATCTTCTGATAAAGACCTAGGAGGATGACTTGCTCAATGTTTCCACATGATATGCAAAGATGTAATTCCTAATGTCCTAAAAGTGAAATGCAACATGCTAAGCTAGTCCCAGGAGAGGAGGGCAAATTTTGAGGTGTTACACTTGGTCATACCAAGACATGCCCGGATTAGACACTGACATCGTGACCCACAAGCTTCCCCTTAAAGAGGAATGCCCTGCTGTCAAACAAAAGCTAAGAAGAACTCGACCAAATATGGCTCTCAAGATTAGAGAAGAGGTGAGAAAGCAGTTTGACGCTGGTTTCCTGGAAGTCGCTAAATACCCACAATGGGTTGCCAACATTGTACCGGTGCCGAAGAAAGATGGAAAAGTCCGCATGTATGTAGACTACCGAGACTTAAACAGAGCTAGTCCCAAAGATGATTTCCCATTACCTCACATTGATGTACTAGTGGATAACACAGCTCAGTTCTCCGTGTTTTCCTTCATGGATGCTTTCTCAGGATACAACCAAATTAAGATGGATCCCGAAGACATGGAGAAGACCATGTTCATTACTCCTTGGGGCACCTTTTGTTACAAAGTAATGCCGTTTGGTTTAAAAAACGATGGGGCAACATATCAACGTGCCATGGTGACTCTCTTTCATGACATGATTCATGAAGAAATTGAGGTGTATGTAGATGACATGATTGCTAAATCCCAGACAGAAGAAGAGCACATCACCAACCTGGAGAAACTATTCACACATTTGAGGAAGTTTAGGTTGAGACTTAATCCTAATAAATGCACATTTGGGGTTCGATCTGGAAAGCTTTTAGGCTTTATTGTAAGCCAAAAGGGAATTGAAGTAGATCCTGACAAGGTTCGAGCCATTCAGAACATGCCTGCACCAAAGACTGAGAAGGAGGTTCGTGGTTTCTTAGGGAGACTAAATTACATCGCCAAGTTTATCTCTCACCTTACTGCAACATGCAAACCAATATTCAAGCTTCTGAGGAAGAATCAAGGCGTGGAGTGGAATGAGGATTGTCAGATAGCCTTTGACAAAATCAAATAATACTTGCAAGAGCCACCGATTCTAATGCCCCCTGCCGAAGGAAGACCTCTCATCATGTATCTAACCGTGCTCGATGAATCCATGGGTTGTGTATTAGGACAACAAGATGAGACTGGTAGAAAAGAGCATGCCATCTATTATCTGAGCAAGAAATTTAATGATTGTGAGACCAGATATTCATTACTCGAGAAGACTTGTTGTGCACTCACATGGGCTGCTAAGCGTCTCAGGCAGTACATGCTAACTCACACAACTTGGCTGGCATCTAAAATGGATCCCATCAAGTACATATTCGAGAAACCAGCTCTCACTGGTAGGATTGCTCGATGGCAGATGTTGTTGTCAGAATATGATATCCAATATGTTGCACAAAAAGCGATCAAGGGAAGCATACAAGCAGACCATCTCGCTCACCAACCACTGGAGGATTACCAATCTTTGAAATTTGACTTTCTAGACGAGGACATCATGGTTGTTAGGGATGTTGAAGACTCCGAACTAAAGGAAAGCCTCGAGCCAAGAGCAGGCTGGACGCTCATGTTTGATGGTGCCTCAAATGCAATAGGCCATGGAATTGGGGCAGTGCTGATGTCTCCCAAGAATTTCCATATACCATTCACCGCAAAGTTTTGTTTTACCTGCACAAATAACATGGCTGAGTATGAAGCTTGCATACTAGGGTTGGAAGAAGCTATTGAGTTGAAGATCAAGATACTGGAAGTATTCGGGGACTCCACTCTAGTCATACATCAAATCAGAGGCGATTGGGAAACAAGGCATGCTAACCTAATTCCATACCAGGATTATATGCTGAAGCTACTCCCAAAGTTTGACGAAATCACTTTCTCTCATATTCCTCGGGAAGAGAATCAGATGGTAGATGCTTTAGCAACTTTGGCTTCCATGTACAAATTAATATGGCCCAACCATCAGCCTCATATTGAAATTAGGCGTTTCGATGAACCTGCTCATTGCCTGACAACAACAGAAGAGCCAGATGGTAAACCCTGGTTCTTTGATATCAAATAGTATCTAGAGAAGCAGGAATATCCGGCAGGGGCTTCCAGCCTTGACAAAAGGACCCTCCGGAGGTTGGCATCAAAATTCCTCTTGAATGGGGAGGTATTGTACAAGCAAAACTACGACATGGTTTTGTTAAGGTGTGTGGACAAACATGAAGCAGATCAACTTATGAGGGACATACACGAAGGTTCTTTCGGTACACACGCCAATGGGCATGCCATGGCCAAGAAAATTCTAAGGGCAGGTTACTACTGGTTGACAATGGAAACCGACTGTTATCATTACACCAGAACATGCCACAAGTGCCAAATCTATGCTGACAAAATACATGTACCGCCTACCCCGCTGAATGTCATAGCATCACCTGGCATTTCTCTATGTGGGGCATCGACATGATTGGAATGATAGAACCCAAAGCGTCAAATGGACACATATTTATCTTGGTGGCCATATATTATTTTACCAAATGGGTGGAAGTCGCGTCTTATGCGAATGTAACAAAGCACGTAGTCGCCTGTTTCTTGAAAAATAACATCATATGTCGATATGGTATTCCCAACAAAATCATCACTGATAATGGGTCCAATCTCAACAACAAGACCATGGATGGGTTATGCGCAACATTCAATATTGAGCACCACAACTCATCACCCTATCGACCTAAGATGAATGGGGCTGTTGAGACTGCAAATAAAAATATCAAGAAAATCATCCAAAAGATGGTTGTTACGTACAAGGATTGGCACGAGATGTTACCTTTTGCGTTACATGGCTATCGCACGTCGATACGAACTTCAACAGGGGCAACTCCTTATTCCTTGGTATACGGTATGGAAGCAGTTCTCCCTATAGAAGTAGAGATCCCCTCGATGAGATTCATGATGGAGGCTAAGCTAGACGAGGCGGAATGGGTTCAATCAAGGTATGATGAGCTCAACCTTATTGAGGAGAAACGCTTGAAAGCGTTAGGTCACAGTCAACTCTATCAGAGGCGTCTTAAAAAGGAATTCGACAAGAAAGTTCGTCCCAGAGTGTTTCAAGAAGGAGATTTAGTACTGAAGAAAATCTTGCCCATTCACAAAGACTCCAGGGGGAAATGGACGCCAAATATGAAGGTCCATTTGTGGTGGTTAGAGCCTTTTCTGGAGGCGCTCTAATTCTAGCAACTATGGACGATGATGAGTTGCCGCTCCCCACCAATACTGATGCTGTTAAAAAGTACTTCGCCTAAAAAAGTGGAATAATAAAAGCCACTAAATCAAAAACCTGAAAGGGAGATTTAGGCAAAAAAAATGGCTATCCCGGTGGATCGAAAACCCGAAAGGGCGATCCAGGCAAAAATTAGGGATAAAAATAAAAGAATTTGACCCGCTGAGTTGAAAACCCGAAAGGGCGACTCAGGCAAAAATGGGTATCCCGGTGGATCGAAAACCCGAAAGGGCGGTCCAGGCAAAAGTTAGGGATTAATTCCAAGGCAAAAGTTGTACTTACAGACATCTGACGTACCCTCGAAGACAAAGAATCAGTCTACCTCACTTTTCAAAAGCAGAGTGCTCGGGCTATCAAAGATATAAGGATCATAGCAGTGTGGAAACTCAATAAGAACTCAATTCTCATTGCCATTTTGTTTCTATGCACAACAATTACCTCATTAAGGAGTTGCGTCTTTATGTACAATCACCCATTTAAGGGTCAAATCAATAAAAGAGAATTTTTCTCAACAAAGTGTGCCCAAATCATTTTTATTTTATCTGTTTGTTTGCAAAGAACCTTTTATTTTTGATAAACGTCACTTTTAAAAAACTATTGGAGAAAATAAAATGCATGTTTGAATAAAGTGGTAAAATTGCTTTTGAAACAGTAAGTGGACGAATCCTTTAGTCCCCGAGATTCACTCTTGTCATTCATAAAGGTGCATGACTGATTGCAGACGGTTATGTTCCTTTCAAACTACTGATTCATACCTCTCATAAAGGTACTCATGGTATAGCCAGACCGGGGCAAGGCTCCATCACATTTCCAACAAAAACATTGATAAATCATGGACGGAGTATCGCGTGTTGAAAAGTCTGAACCTTTCAATGACTCAGAACAACCCAAATATATTCCCAAAACCACCTAGCAGGGGCATTAAAATTTGATCTCCATTGATCGCCCCGATGATAAAGAAACCATACTGTTGGCATCATACCTCAAAGTGAAATGTCTTAACCGGGGCATATCCAATTACCAAGTTGCATTCCTGCATGCATCACAGGCATCATTTCATGCATAATTTCCTGCCAAACAAGGAAATTAAAAAAAACAGTCATATCAATCATCAACATACTCATGCATAACACTCCCACAAAATGGGAATTCCAGCAAGATGAAAATCATTCGCATTCCTACATGCACAACCAAATATCCCCAGCAATTGCATACTTGCATGCATCCCATGTATTATCCCATGCATGGAAATCCCACCTAAAATGGGACATTATACAAAAATCAAATATAAAATAACAGGATCCAAGGTCATTCGTATATGTCTCGGACATTCCTCATTTCCAAATAAAGTTATTACCCTACATAGGATCGTAGGGTTATTTTTCAGCAAATCATTTTTCAACTTTTTAATAATAATATTCCCAAGAAGAGGTTACCCTAAAAAGTCTCTTATGAGCTTTTCCCCTGCAGAGCATTTCTAGTAAATCTCCCTCAAAAGGAGTCTTTTCTTAAAATTCCCCTAACACACGAATATTCGAGATACTGCTTCATTTATCTGAGGAATCTCATTTCTCTGTTTGAGATACTGCTCTAAGTATCCTCGAAGAGTCTTAGATTCAATTAAGATATCATTCCCTCATTCGGAATATCTTAATTCTATCATATAAGATGCTGTTTCGACCCGATACAGAGAATCTCACTTTTACTGTTTGAGACACTGCTTCTTTAATATGAAGAGTCTCATTTCAGATTTTTTTAGGGATACTGCTCTAATATTCTCGAAGAGTCTTAGATTCAATTAAGGTATTTTTCCCTTGCTGGAATATCTTAATTCTATCATATAAGATGTTGTTTCGACTAGATATAAAGAATCTCATTTTTGCTGTTTGAGATGCTGCTTCATCAAATTGAAGAGTCTCATTTCATATTTTTTAGAGACACTGCTCTAAGTATCCTCGGAAAGTCTTAGATTCAATTAAAGTATTTTTCTCTTGCTGGAATATTTTAATTCTATCATATAAGATGTTGTTTCGACTCGATACAGAGAATCTCACTTTTACTGTTTGAGATGCTGCTTCATCAATATGAAGAGTCTCATTTCAGATATCTTTTAGAGATACTGCTCTAAGTATCCTCGGAAAGTCTTAGATTCAATTAAAGTATTTTTCCCTTGCTGAAATATTTTAATTCTATCATATAAGATGCTGTTTCGACTCGATACAGAGAATCTCATGTTTACTGTTTGAGACGCTGCTTCATCAATATGAAGAGTCTCATTTCAGATTTTTTTTAGAGATACTGCTCTAATATCCTCGGAGAATCTTAGATTCAATTAAAGTATTTTTCCCTTGCTGGAATATTTTAATTCTATCATATAAGATGCTGTTTCGACTTGATATAGGGAATCTCACTTTTACTGTTGAGATGCTGCTTCATCGATATGAAGAGTCTCATGCCAGATTTTCTTTATACTGCTCTAGCATCTTGAAAAATCTTTAGTTTTAGTTAAGGATGTCATTCCATTGCTAACATATCTCGACTGTGACGTCCAAGATATTGTTCTGACGACTCCTAGAAAGTCTTGACTGTTCCATTTTACTGTGGGATGATGTCTTTTGCCATTTCTCACCGCATTTTCTTCCTGTATTTTCTTCCTTTCATTGCCTAGGACAAAATTCGGGTCTTCTTGTATTTAATTATCTCCCACCGTGAATGTGTAAAGACTACTGTCATTGTCACTTACCGGTTTGAGGTAATTAAATAGGGGCAGCTGTCATACCCCAATTTTGTCCGGCCATTTGTGGTTTACCCATGAGATCTCTTTGTTTCAAAGGCCCATTTGCATAAGTGTGTTCATAATCTAAAATGTGGATTTAATCTTTTTACATTACTAATCAAAAACCTATTTTTATTAGTAAGTATTAAGAGCCATGTTATTATTTCTATGATCACTATCTACGTTTTTCATAGGTGCCCAAATTAAATTTTTCATTTTTTTTAGGCATGTATGTGTTTGTTTTTAAATTAAAGTACCATATTTAGATTTTTGTGTTTAAATTAGAATATGTGTTGTTTTTTAAAATTAAAAGTCCCATATTTAGATTTTTGTGTTTAAATTAGAATATGTGTTGTTTTTAAATTAAAAGTTCCATATTTAGATTTTTGTGTTTAAGATTAGAATTGTGTTGTTTTTAAATTAAATCACTATATTTAGTTTCTTTGTACCTAAGTTAGAATTATGTTGTTATTTAGATTAAGTCATTATACTTAAGTTAAAAGTGAATTGTTTTCAAAAAAAAGTTGAAATTGATTAGCATGAATAAATATTGAGTTACATTTTGAAAGTTTAAAAGTTTGAATACATAGTTATTAATGGCCATGAGACTCCACATCCAACAAATTGCAAATAGCCAAAATACACTTTAATAATTCAATTCTTTTCAAATCCGACAAGTTATAATGGCTATTAGCTTTAATTCAATAAGTTATAGATAAATCCAAATATACACATTTGTCTTTAAAAAAAACTTAAATAATTACATTTCTAATTAAATGAAAAAAAATGCTGTTAATGACCAAGACCAGCGCGCCTCCAAGTTGACATTTCTTACAGCCACTTTTCCATTCCATCAAAGTCTCTTCAAACCTGTGACCTGCAAAGAGAAAAAATAGCTTATTTTAAAAGCACTTTCCAAAAGCACTTAGAGAACTGAAAAACAACTAAAAAATTACTCATATTAAAACTTTATCCATAAGGTTAACCTAAACATCCAAAAAGCACTTTTGACATTAGCTTAAAACAGAACAAA
Organism: Lathyrus oleraceus; assembly: GCF_024323335.1. Classification (NCBI taxonomy): domain Eukaryota; kingdom Viridiplantae; phylum Streptophyta; class Magnoliopsida; order Fabales; family Fabaceae; genus Lathyrus; species Lathyrus oleraceus. Next base: position 200,129,146 of record NC_066583.1, read on the forward strand.
CCAAATCCCACATAATCTAGGATGAGAAATTCAAAAAAGGGAGGAGTTTCTTAAGACTTAATTTTGTCTTCATAAACGATGGAGGAGAGGTTAACATAGCAAATACACAATAAAAGATTTCTTCTAAAAAAAACCTAAACCACAACAACAAAAGCAAAGCAATTCTTCTAAAAAACCTAAACAACAGAAAACACAGCGGGAACAACATAAACACGGTAAAGATTTTTTCTCAAAAAAACCAAAACAAGAACAGCAACAAAAGAGCAGGACCTTGTTCCTCAGAATCAACATAAACACAACAGCAGACACAACAAGAACAACATAAACACAACATAGATTTTTTTCAAAAAACCTAAAGAACACAACACATCAAGAACAACAGAGATTTTTTTCAAGAACCCTAAAGAACACAACAACAATAACATAAACGGAGACGCTAGGTAATCCTTCACCGACGATTCACGAATCGATCAGTAATCGAAGGAGAAGAAGAGAGATAGAGTTGGAAAAGAAAAGAAATAACAGAAGCATAAGAAAGAAGCGAAAAAACTCGACGATACCTTTTCGGAATTGATTCGCTTCCGCTCTTCATCTTTCGACTCGAGCACCGTCGTTCTGCGTTCCACTTCAAGCGGCGACGCATCGCTCCATCCCAATCATCGTCAACGATCAATTTTCATCGACGACACATTTCCGATTAAAGATTGACTCTCGCTTTTCGTCGACGGTGGATTTTTGATTGAGACTGATTCTTGTTCTACGTCGACCACGCGTTACCGATTGAAGGTGATCCTTCTCCCTCATCGACGATGCACCGGCGTCAATGATGCGAGGTTAATGCGAGCGACTTCAGTTGGTCCGTGAGGTCTCACAATCACTCATTCCGGGGAAAGTTTGAAGGTACGCTCTGAAGCTTTTGTTGTGAAACCAAATCGTGTTGGTGAGACTTGGGCCTTTGGCCCAAGCGATTTTGGCCTGCGTGTACACTCCCTCAATGCTACTGCACCCCATCCGATTGGGCTCTGCTATCCTTTGTTGAGCCCATTCTCAACTTCTTTGGGCTTATTTCTTTGTTTTTGGTTACTAGTTGATTAAGTTTAGTTAATGTAGGTTACTTAGCTTAATTAGATGATTAGGTATTAATTAGATTAAATTAGTTATGATTGGGATTAATTAGAAATAATTTTAGGATTAGAAATAGTATTAGAAATAATTAGGAATTTAGGTTCATTAGAATTTTTAGATTTAGGTTATAATTTTTTGAAGAGTTGGATTTAGAAATATTAGAAACATTAAATTTAGTTTAGAATTTAATTGTTTTTAATTAGAACTTCATAAGTAGAAATTTATTCATAATTGTCAAAGGCCAATTTCACCCCTAGTATTAGAAATAGACTAATCTTGTATGCTCCCTTAGTTTTAGGACTTATAGAATTCTCCAATCAACTTACCTATTATTTCTCATATGGTTAACCTTAATTCTAATTTATGTTTAGATAGAGCTTAATCTTTAGAATTTCCATTCGATTGACTTTTATTTTCTGCACTCCCTTGTACTTTACATGTACCCCCTCCCCTTTCAGATGTATGCCTTTACTCGCTTTCTTTATCTTTTATTGCTTGATAGCTCTTCCTTAGGCATTAGGAACACTCACTCTTTCGCAATCAATAAGCAAACCCTTGATCCAACGTCAAGTGGTACTTTTTTCCAAATCAAATTAAAATACACAATCACAATCAAATAATGTTTCATTTGGAAATGAAAAAGGGATGGTTTTGAGTTTTCAACTCCTCTCCTCGATTATTTGAATACGAGTTTTCTTACTCGGTTAGTCAAATGGTCGTCATTTCTAATCCATTTAAGCACAAACAAATCAAATCCTTTTATCACAAGAAACCAAAAGGGAGATAACTTTGAGTCTTCAATTTTTTCTCCTCGACTATTTGAATACAAGTTCTCTTACTTGGTTAGTCAAATAATTGTCGTTCCTATACCAACTTCCAAACTCCGATTAAATCGAAATATTTTCACAATAAGCTAAATGAAAAGGGAGTTGACTTTGAGTTTTCAATTTCACTCCTCAATTGTTTGAATACGAGTTCTCTTACTCGGTCAGTCGAACAATTGTCATTTTTTACAAACATACAACTTAATCAAATCATTTTCATAACAAACTGTACGAAAAGGGAGATGGTCTTGAGTTTTCAATTCCTCTTCTCAAATGCTTGGATATGAGTTGTCTTACTCAGTCATTCAAGTATTTGTCGTTCATGCTAAAATACATCAACCATACACAAACTTATTTTTGTAATCACTCAGATGAAAAAAGAAAGCGGTCTAGAGTCTTCTATTCCCTTTCCCGATTATTAGGATACGAGTTGTCTTACTCGATTATCCGAGTATTCGTCATCCATTTAAAACACCTTAATTATTATCAAATCCTTTCTGTAATTAAGGATGAAAAAGGAAGTGGTCTAGAGTCTTCTATTCCCTTTCCCGACTGTTAGGATACGAGTTGTCTTACTCGACTATCCGAGTAATCGTCATCCAACCAAAATATCTTAACCTATCAAGTTTATCCTTTCTCGCCCTCGTGCAATCGAAACCAGTCAAACAAAACATCCAACATATTAATCCAATTTGTCACCCCAGTGTGACTAAAACTCTTTTCAGAAAGAACACTATTTAATCATTTCTAATGCGCATAACAAACTAGTGCTTAAGCCTCCGCCGAGAGTAGACAAGCCAATGTTTAGCCTTTAGGATGCGATCTAAACAATTGTTCACTAAAAGACACCAACCAACCGTAGTTCCCCAAACTACGAATGCTCTGATTTCCTTATTATACCATAAGGATACGTAGGCAGGAGATTGTTGTATCTTCGCGAGCACACTAATAAAAAACCTCCCCTTTCCCTCTCTGAGGTTCTCATCCATTTCTATTTTTAATAACCTAAAGATAACAAACAAACATAAATTAACACTCGAAACACACATTAGAACTAAAAGGTTCCCGTTGAGTACAACGGACGTAGGGGGTGCTAATACCTTCCCCTTAAGTAATCCACTCCCGAACTCGAATATGGTTGCGATGACCATTATTCTATTTCCTAAAGGTTTTATCGATATTTTCCTATCCCTTCATTGGGATAAATAAAGTTCGGTGGCGACTCTGTTCTAACATAATTTTTTCCGCGACCATCGCGAGGAATCGTATTTTTCGAGATGCGACAGTGTGCTATCAAACAAAACTTTTCCAATGATGTAAGACATTGTTTCAAACCCCAAACACTGAAGAGATAAGGAGTTAATCCCTATCCAACCATTTTGAGCCTAGAAGTTGGTGTATCTTTTAGAATTTAAAACCCTTAAATCTTAACTAGGGGAAGGGTAGTTTCGTTTAATTAAATTGACTTTGCATTCAAATTGCAAGAGGAACATCCCACCTAAGGATTACCCACACATTTCACACACATCTTAAAGTGTCAAAGGAGTCGTGAAGAGCCAAGAGAATTATATTGGTTGTTTCTCAATGACCAATAATATGAAAGTCATAATCTTTTCACCAAAAGAATGAATTTATGTGAAAATGGTTCAAAAAAAATAGGGAGCACGCTAAGTCGAACACAATAAAAGACGACTTAGGCAAAAATCAGGGCATCCCGACAAATAGAAAGCTTCAAAGAAGCGGTCCAAGAAAAATAAGGGACAAAGATCAAAATCAAATGAGGTTATCGAATCCTCAACAAAATCAAAGAAAACAAAATAAGATGATTATCATTTCAATAAAAATCTCATCTTTACCCTGGCACTGTCAAACTCTCTTGGGATTTGGATGTGTATGTCGAATTAATTAAATGTTAGGACTGGAGATCATCAAGAAGAAGGGGTGGGTCAAAATTAAATTTTGAGCCTTATATCCTTTTATTCAAAAGTCATGAACCATTCCACGTTACAACCTTTAAAAGACTTAATTAAGGTAGGGTTTATTTTGAAAGCATAGTACAGACAATTGTGTTAACCTGACTCCCAACGATCTTTGTTGATCACTTGTGTTGATCACACCACCTTGCACATGGGGAATGGATGGATCATAATTGTGTTTTGATCATTGACCCGTTCACTGTATATCACCATCATCTCAATAATGATTGATTTCAAAATTTGTATAAGAACTGCATTAAAATTACCATTTATGTATTAACAATTTTATCTGCAAGTCAGCACTCAACATCTAAGGAATCCAAACAAAATGCAATTAGTTGAGGAATTGATCAAGTTAGAGAAGTTCAGTTATGGGGAAAGTCACTTAGAGCATCGGTCAATCTAATCCAATCACCCCAAGAGTCGGTTAGTCAAGAGTAAATGGCTTCAAGACTCAGACTAGGATGAGCTACCACAAAGAGCTCAATGAGTCCAACCCTTCAAAGGTCGGTCAATCAGAATCCTACCATTCCAAGAATTGGATAATCAGAGGTAGAATGTTGCAAGATTCAAACATTGGGGCAAGCCATCTCAATGTCATATCATGACAGACTGTTTCGAAACTCCTTTTAAGTTAACTATCTTCAAAGACTCAACATATAAGGAAAAAATGAGCCACATAAGAGCAAGTCATCTTCATACTTTCAAGTTGCTCAAGCAAACTCTACCATACATCAGCGACTGTTAAGTTCGAGACGAGTGTCAGGAAATCATGCTAGCACAATCCATCAATCATCCGAAAGGATCCTCTAGGCTAGTTATAATTGTTAGGCTTGATAGAATTTTCTTTTGAATACATCTATCACTTTTTACTTGGTGAAGTTATCCGTTTTGAGGAATCATAACCTCTATAAAACAGACTTCGTAAACTCCATGTCTGCATAGCGTCATCATTTGCATATCATCAACATTTGCATGTCATGATCATTCGTATATCATACGTAAAAGCAAAATCAAATCATGCATATCTCTAAGTGTGATTCATGCTCATTTTCATTGACCCAGGTCTTGTGTTAATTGTTATCTCTTGACCCAAAATTCGGGTTGTTATCGACATCTTCCCCAAGTCCATTTGTCACTGGCACCATTTGCAATGTCCAATTATTACTGGAATTTTTTTAAAATCCAGTTGTTACTAGTGTCCTTTCAAAGTCCAATTTTTATCGACATCATTTTCAAAGTCCAGTTTCCATTGGCATCATTTTTAAAAGGTAGTTGTTACTGGTATTCCTTTTCAAAATCCAATTGTCATTGATAGCTAAAGTTCAGTTGTCACTCGCACCCTATTTAAAATCCAATTGTTATTGGTATTCAAAATTCGATCGTCATTGGCATCTTTAAAGTCCAATTGTCACTGGCGTCATTTTTTTAAAGTCCAATTGTTATTGGCATCCTTGCAAAGTCCAATTGTTATTGGCACAGTTTAATGTCCAGTGGCCACTGGCACCAATTTTCAAAATCCAATTATCATTGGTATCCAAAGTCCGGTTGTCACCGACATTATATCCAAAAAGTTCAATTGTTATCGACATTCATGTTTAAAGTCTAGTTGTTGTTGGAACCATTTTCGAAGTCTGGTTGTTACCGGCATCTATTTGCAAAGTCCAATTGTCATTGGTATCCAAAGTTCAGTTGTCACTAGCTCTATTTTCTAAGTCTGGTTGTTACCGACATTATTCTCAAATTCCAATTGTTATTGGTGTCATTTCAAAGTCCAATTGTCACTAGCATTCATTTTCAAAATCTAATTGTTATTGGCATCCTCAAAATCCAATTGTCATTAGTACTTAAATACTAGTTGTTACTAGCACTGTTTGTAAGTCCAATTATTATTGGCATCATTTTCAAAATCCAATTGTCATTGGTACCTAAATTCCAGTTGTCATTGTAAGACCCCAATTTTGACCCTAAGATCCCTCATGTCATCTCATCATATGCATTGGCTTTGGGATCACACATTGGCATCCTCCTTACCCCTCATTCATTAAGTTTGCATTGAGGGAGATCACCAAGCATATTTTATTGTATCATACTTTATTTTTCATTATTTACTAACCAAAATGCCAAAAATATGTCAATGTATAGTTTACTTCTTTTGTAGGTAGTATGTGTGTTCACCTATGCTCCAGCAAGCTCATATCTTAGGTTTGACACCCTTAATGAAAGAATACTAATCAAGATATGGTTCACATTGGTCCTAGACATCATATATGGGTCCCCATTATCTTCACATATTATTTTGATCAAGAATTCATCAAGAGTTTGAAGCTTGTTTTCCTTGGAAGCCCTAATTCATATGGGTATCTTGTGTGACTTCCTCAGCAAGTTTTTTCACCATTTGATCAAATATTTCAAGGGATACTTCATATTACATCATATTACACATATATTATCCTCCATGAGTCCCAAATATCAATAGAGTTTCAAGTTTGCAAGATGGTTCATGGTGGTTGACTAGAGAAAGTCAACTTGTCAAAACTAGGGTTCCCTAGACCCTATCTCCTACAGTTTTTATCATATAAAAATGATTCCAAGATAAACATTACTCCTTATGACATTGCAAACGACTTTCATGTTGAAGTCAAGAGCTAGTTTTGCTTGGAAAGTCATTTTTTATGGTGAAAGTTTATAGGTCATTTTGTTTGAACCCTAGTTAGGAGGTCAACTTCCAAGGACCATAACTTGCTCAATTTTTATGAGACTAAATCCCTTAAAGTTCCATGATAAAATTAAATATGTCCTCTATAACTTTTATTCTTGGAATAAGTTAAAATTCAACTTGCAAATGCTTGTGCTAAGAGGAAACATTATATGTCATTTTGGGCCATCACCATTGAACAAGTGATTTTCCTCAACTTCTGAAATGCATAACTCCTTCATGCAAAATCAAAATGAGGTCAAATTTGTGACCAAATTGAAATGGTTTGAAATAGATACAACTTTTATGAAGGAACGTTTTCCATTTGAAGCCCATAGCAAAAGTTATTCAATGTGGAAGAAGTGAACATTTGACTTGATACTTAGAAAATTTTCAAATATGTTTGATTTTCCAAAATTCCACCTCAAAATTAATCATGATCCAAGCTTTAAATGGAAAAGTGTTCAACATGAAATTTGTTCCCCTTGATCTCACCTTTCCAAAAAGTCTAAGATCATCTCATTTGGCCAAGAAATAAAGGACTTATGCATGGGTTATTTTCAAAGGATCATTTGGATGGATTTCATATTCACTTTTCGAATCTCCATTGCACGAGTACATGACATGATTTTAGTATTGCACATTGGTGATTTTGGACCTGATAACATCATTTGATGGGCCTATCACACGCCCATGCAAACATGCAACAAGATTGCTAATTTTGGAAAAATTTAGAAGTGTGTGAAAATCAAATGCAATGCCTATAAATACAACCATCTTGGCTCAAAATTAAGGACCTCATGCCCAAGCTTTGAACCTGCAATCCAAACCCTCACCATTAAAGGATAATCTTGAAGGTTTTCATTTGAAAATCGAGCTTTAAATCTTAGTCTATTTTGAGATTGAAACTCCAAGAGTCCAAGCTTTTCCTTGATCCAATTCATCTCCTACAAGCTTCTAAAGCTAAGCCAAGGTCAATTGGAAGCAAGATCAAGCAAGTTTGAAGCTCACTCGAAGGTAATTTTCTAGAATTTTCATCTCTTCGATTCTCTTTCAATTCTTCACTATTCTTTGTGATTTTTGGTTGGCTGAAGTCCTACCAATGTAGGCAACAAGATTGAGTTGCTTTGAGGTTAAATCGAAGCAACTCAGTTCATGATCCTCAAAATTCAAATCCCTGTATCTTTTTATATACTTGGAATTGGAGAAAATTGAGGCCAGATTCGTGATCCTGAGCATTTTCTCTTTGAAATAAAGTCCTTGTTTTTCATTTTATATTGAGATGAAGTTGGACCAGTCCGGTGGAGGTCACCTGAGAAGATGACCGAAGCCCTAGCTCCGGTGGTGTGTTGGCACACCTCCTGGCCATCTGATCATGTTGAAATGTATTAATCTTGGCCCTTGGTTCTGATTACCATTGGTGTGGCGCATTGACTCAGGTCTTTGGTGGAACGCGCGGGCTTAGCCATCAGATCTGTCACCTCAATTAATGAGGGAGATCTGATGGCCCTTGTTTTTTTTTTGTATTTTTCTGAAATTACATATAATCCACTTCTTTTATTTAATTCATAGAAATTTCATTTTTAATCCAAAAAATATGGAACTTTCACCAAAAATCCTTAAATATTTTTCTATTTCATCTTATGAATTAAAATTATTTTTTGGATTAATTTTGATATTTTTTATGAATTAAATGTTTTTGTGCATATTTTTAATTGTTTAAAAATACTTCTGACTTTTCAAAAATCGTGAAATTTTTTGTCTAAGGTCCTTTGATCTTGTTTGACCTAGGATAAATCTCTTGGCCATTTATTTGGTGTTTTGAAGAGATTTTAGGTTTTGATCAAATTAAATTGTATTTTAATGTATTTTTTAATTTGATTTTTAAAAGATTAAATGCATAAAAATTATGTTGAGCCATTTTTATGGTCTTATGATGTTTGAGTATTTGTTTGGGCATTGGTCAAGGCTGATTTGACTTTTGTTTGATTAAAACCATTGGATTTAGGGGATTGATGAAATGTACATTTCATCTCCCAAAATGAATGAATGGTTTTAATTTGATAAAATTCCTCCCATGGTCAATTTGTGTTTCTCTCATTCCTCTCCCTCTTCATCTTCATCCCTATTCTTTTCCATTCCCTCATTTGACCAATGAAATCTCTAATGTCTTAAGGCTAATTGGTTCATTAATGACCTTGTGTCAAATGAACCAATACAAGTATGACTGAGATAGGTTCATCCCTCTTAATCTTTTCTTTTAGTGTCTGGTATGTTTTAGGATTTTGGTTCTTTATACCAAATCTCTAACATGCATTAACACCTAAATTTTTATTGCCTGACCTCAGATAGTTGTGACTTCTACATAAGTCCAATTACGATTGCTTAACATAGAGTTAAATTAGACCCCTAAAAGGCATAACATTCTGGTAAGTGAGATTGTAAGTCTCCCATTCTTCATGGTATTGTGTGGAAACTTGACTTTTTTTCCTTTCAAGAGAGCTAATGGCATACTTATTGAATTATCCAAGTTGGACCCTTTCTCATGGAAGATGTCTTGGTTTAAGGATCCATGCCTGTGAATGGATGGTTGAGTGTTCTCTAAAGAATGACTTAATCAATTAAAAAATACCACTAATCCTTGACTAACATTTGATTAACTCTTATTAATATTATTTTACTTTCAAGTCATTTATTTTATGCAATTTAACTTTCAGTCATTTATCATTCATTGCCATTTACATTTCATTTAACTTGTTTATGTTTATGTCATTTTCACTTTGCACATTTTAGCCATATCTTATGATTGTATATATTGTTTGTGCATTTTGATTTTATTTGTGGTTTTAGGACCTTAAAACACTTAATAAACAACAAAAACCCTAAAAAATATTTGGTAGACTGTTGATCTTGATCTGAACTTTTGGACTTAGGATTAGGCAACATTCCCTGTGCAAAAAAGGACTTGGCCAATGCCAACATTCTGAGACCAAGTTATTATGAACCAAGTCTTCATCTGATGCAAGCCTTGGACTCTGTTTGAATTCATATGTTACTTTGTCTTAGTGCTAACTGTTATTTTGATCTTGTGTGTGATGCTTTATTTTGAGTTGATCAAAGAAGACTGCTAGCTATGGGATTTGCTTGCTTGGATGTGGCTATCTTTATTTGATGCCTTGATCTTCATGATTTCTGGATATTGCTAATTATTTGTTGATTATTGCTTGATTTAAAGTCCAAAGGGAAAATGGGTTTTCTATATGACATTCTTGTCTGTTGGATTGCATCCTGTTGGTCAGATCTTTTCAACTCTTAACTTTTAATTTGTGCTTAGGATAGCCTCTTCATCTCCTCCCATTTCTTAAATTTCAAAAATATCTCCCCCTTTTCAAAAACCTTCTTTGCTTGTGATTTCAAACTTAGACTTTGTTTAAACAATTAGAAACCTTGGCCTTATGCCAATGAATTTTCAAAATCTTTTCTTAAATCAAATTTGTAAATAAACTTAATCATATTGACTTAAAATTTCAAAAGACAAAAAGAACTAACAACCTTATTCAAATTTTGGCCCTTTGTGCCCTTTTCATTCAAACTTTTGTTAAAAGCAATTCACCAACTTTGAAATTGTTACCACGAACTACGAGGTTTTGATCCCTCATTTTTATGTTGGTACGGAGGCACAAGTCCGAAGGTCTTGTCAAACACAAAAATATAATCAATTAATTCTTTTCTCACCCCCACACTCTATTTTTCTCAAACATCTTTTATACCAAACACATATGCACACATAAAAAGGGCTCCCTAGGAGTACCTAGGACACTTTGGGTGCTAACACCTTCCTTCTGTGTAACCAACCCCCTTACCTGTAATCTCTGGCATTTTATTAGTTTTGATTTGGAAACTTCTTATTCTTGGGTTTTGTTCGTACTTTTCCCTTTTCCTTTGGCAACAATAAAAGCGGTGGTGACTTTGGTTTTATTGACGTTAAGCTTATCCATAGCTTGATGGTCATGAATTTACTGCTACAGTCACTAACATCATTTGCAAAGTTCGATTATCATTGGCATCTCTAAATTCAAGTTGTAACTGGCATCTAGTTTTCAAAATCCAATTGTCATTGGCATCTCTAAAGTCCAGTTGTAACTGGCATCCCGTTTTCAAAATCTATTTGTTATTGGTACCTAAAGTCCAACCATCATTGGCATCCCTTATTAGATTAAATTTGTAACCGGCATCCTGTTTTCAAAGTCAATTGTCATTAGCCCCATTTAAAGTCCAGTTGTCATTGGCCTCATCTTTGAAAGTCGAGTTGTAACTGAAACCAATCCATTAGAAGCTGGTTATTGCCAATGCTTACGGTTTAAGTCTAACTTTGGTGGCACATACTGAGAGTTTTATTACCCTGTTTATCCTAATGTTTCCTAGAAAGTCATGTATGACTCTTCATTTTAAGGAATTCCCAGAAGATTGGAAGTCGTTCTTGTTAGAAGACTCCAACATTTTTGTGTGGATGTTTTTATTGTTAGAAAACTTCCGAGTTTTGTCTTGGATGATTTCTTTGCAAATAATCTCTAAGTTTCTTTTGCGTAGATGGCTTTCTTGTTCGAAAAATCCCAAGTTTATCTTGGATAAATTCCTTATTATGGATGTAGAAATACGTTGTATATTTCATTGTATTTGGAACTATTACATATGAGGTGTAAATAGAATGCAATAGGTTGAAAGTTGTACCCTAATTTGTTAATAAACAGAGAAATAATTTCCTATAATTGTTGCTACCTAAATAAGGAAGTAGTAATTACCTAAATAAAAAAACAATAATATATAATAACTCTATTTACACCACTATTTTGTAACAACTTGACAAATCATAATCAATTGATTATGATTTGATGTGTGCTAACTTTCAACACTCCCCCTCAATCTGGGTGGTAGATGTTTATCATACCCAGATTGGATTTGATATTTTCATAAGTATTCCTTGGAAGATCCTTGGTTAAGATATATGCAGTTTGCTTGCATGATGGGACATGATCAATACTAATAATCTTATGATCAATTTTTTCTTTAATGAAGTGTCGATCAATTTCCACATGTTTTGTTCTATCATGTTGGATTGGGTTCTTTGCAATACTTATAGCAGCTTTATTATCACATAGTAGCTTCACAGTAGGTTTCACATGAATTTTGATTTCATCTAGCATGCTCTTATTCCACATTCCTTCACAAATACCTAGGGTCATAGCTCTAAATTCTACTTCTGCACTACTCCTCTCTACTACAGATTATTTCTTACTTCTCCAAGTTACTAGGTTCCCCCATACAAATGAGCAATAGTCTATAGTCGATTTTCTATCTTTGGAGCACCCTGCCCAATCTGAGTCTATATAAACTTCAATGCCCTTGTTTGAATTCTTCTTGAAGTGGAGAAATTGGCCTAGTGTGCCTTTGAGGTATTGGAGGATTCTATTCTCCATTTTCATATTAGACTCAGTTGGAGTTGACCTGTAGCGACTAGCCAAGCTTACCGCGGAACCCAATGTCGAGCCTAATGTGAGATAGGTAGATTAGTTCCCCAACTAGACTTTGATATCTATCTTTTTCGACTGGTGGACTTTCATCTTCTCTTCCTTTTATTTGTTCTATTGGTGTATTAGCTGCCTTGCACCCAAGAATTCAAGTTTCTTGAAGTAAGTCAAGGGTGTATTTTCTTTGTGATACCTAGATGCCATTCTTTGTTCGTGCAACTTCCATTCCTAAAAAATACTTAAGTTTTCCCAAGTCCTTAACTTCAAATTCCTTTGCCAAAAGTCCCTTTAAATGATCAATTTGATCATAATCATTTCTTGTAATAACGATGTCATCAACATAAACAATGAATAAAGCTACCTTTCCTTCCATGGAGTGTTTAAAAAACATAGTGTGATCTGATAGGCATTGGTTGAACCCTTCTTTCTTGACAACTCGAGTCAATCTATCAAACCACGCCCTTGGAGATTGCTTAAGGCCATAAAGGGATTTTCGGAGCCTGCACACCATATTTGCAGTGCTGGATGATTCAAGTCCATGAGGAATCTGCATATAAACTTCCTCTTCTAGGTCACCATTTAAGAAGGCATTCTTGATGTCTAGTTGATGAAGTGGCCAATCTAAATTTGTAGCCAAATAGAGAATAACTCTAACTAAGTTTAGTTTGGCCACCGATGCAAAAGTCTCTTCATAGTCTACTCCATATGATTGAGTGAATCCCTTTGCTACCAGTTGAGCTTTGTACCGATTTATACTCCCATCTGCACTATACTTCATGGAGAATATCCATTTGCATCCTATCGGCTTCTTCCCTGCAGGTAGGCTTGTGATCTCCCAAGTACCATTCTTTATTAAGGCATGGACCTCTTTAATTACGGCTGCTGCCCATTCAGAATTTTGGAGTGCCTCATGGATGTTACTTAGAATATGTGTATTATCAAGAGCTGTTACAAAAGTTGCGTAACTCTGGGACAATTTTCCATAAGATATAAATATTTCAATGGGATGTTTATTACATGATCTTACATTTTTTTCTCAAGGCAGTAGGAATATCAATATCATCAACACTCACAGAGTTAGGAGCAATATTACCTGAGAGAACACCATTTACTAGAGTCTTTGAGGTTTCTTGGTTCTGCCTTGGAGTTATGCAGGACTCTATTCCCTTCTTTCTCTTCATAGAGTACACTTTCACTTGTTTCTTGGTGCAATTTCTATTTTAGGGGTTGTAGTTTCTACTGCAATATCCTCTGCATTTTCTACTGCAATACCTTCTGCATTTTTCGATGTAATCTCTTCTGGTCCACGAGTAGATTCTGCATTTTCTATTGCATTTTCATTTGGTTCAAGTGTAGGTTCTGATGTCTCTGCAGTGAGTTTGGGTTTAGTTAGCTCAAGTTCCAAAAGTTAGGACTCTATCACTTCAATCGGATATGTGTTCTCCCCCTGAATGCCAACTTTGGGGTAATATGGTTGATTTTCAAAAAATGTTACATCCATGGTGTGGTAGAATTTTTTGTTTTGAGGTGAATAACATTTGTATCCCTTTTGGTGGGGAGAGTAGCTGAGGAATATGCATTTAATCGATTAAGGGTCAAGTTTACTGCGTTCGGGATAAAGGTTATGGACAAAGGCTGTATATCCAAATATTTTCAAAGGAATAGATGCAAGGATACGATTGGTTGGGTATAAGGTTTGAGAGTGGAGTAGGGCGTATGAAAGTTAAAGATACGGGAAGGCATTCTGTTTATAAGATAGGTTGCGGTGAGGACAACTTCTCCCCAAAACTGATTAGGTACATTTGTAGCTAACATGAGAGATCATGTTACTTCTAGGATGTGTCTATCCTTTCTCTATAAAACCCCATTCTGATAAGGTGTATCCACACATGAGGTTTGGTATATTATTCCATGTTTCTGAGAGTATGAGCTTAGTGCAAAATTATAGTACTCACGACCATTATCACTCCTAAGCACTCTAATTTTGCTTTGAAATTGTGTTTGTACCATGGTATGTAAACATTCAAATATCCTACCAACTTTCGATTTGTATTTCATAAGGTAGACCAAAGTGACCCGTGTATGGTCATTAATAAAGGTGACAAACCATCTTGGTCCAGTTACATTTTTGACTCGCGATGGTCCCCATACATCACTATGAATAACACAAAAAGGTTGGGAAGGTTTATAGGGTTGAGATGGGTGGGGGTTGCGTGTATGTTTGGACAATTGACAAATTTCACATTGAAACAACTTCATATTTTTATTGAATAATTTAGGAAGCATTTCTTTCAAGTACATAAAATTTGGGTAGCCTAGTCTATAGTGCCACAACATTGCAGAATTTTCACTATATTCAGAAACTATTGTGCAAGAGGTTGCCTCAGATTCTGGTTTAGATGTATTAGCCTGAAGGATATAGAGTCCAACACATTCTTTATCATTGCCAATTGTCCTCCCCGACTCCAAAATCTGAAATTCAGACAGGTTAGGGAAGAATTTAGTGATGCACTTCAAATCCTTTGTAAGTTTACTTATGGACAATAGGTTGTAATCAAGTTTAGGCACATAGAGTAATGAACTAAGAGTAATATTTTGTGAAATAATGACAGAACCTTTACCCATGACCTTGGACAGGGTACCATTAGCAATTCGAACAGTCAAATTATTTTGGCATGGAGAATAGCTATCAAAGATAGCCAAGTCTCCAGTCATGTGATCAGATGCTCTTGAGTCAATACTCCATGAATTTTGTTTTACCTTTCTAATATTTAGAGAATGCAAAAAATTATCTTTTTATGCCACAGTAGTTGTACCAATTGTTTGTTGAATCATTTTTTGTAAGGCTTCCATATGCTTCTTGCTGAATGGTGATGATTGGGAATTCACCTCAGCTGTGTTCCCTCTGTTGTCCTGGGTTTTGGTCCATTTTAGATTTGATGGCTTTCCATGAATGATACAGCATGTGTCCTTGGTATGACCCGATTTCTTGCAGTGGTCACACCAAGGCTAGGTTTTCTTTTGGAAAGAACGTTGATCTCCCCTTGCTTCCATTGCAGACCCCTCTATAGATGGGGTTGCACTGGATTTTCCAAGCATCATTTTTCTCCTGCTTTCCTCTCTTCGTATTTCCGAGAAAGCTTCTCGAATTTTTTTAAGAGGTTTGGTTCCAAGGATTCTCCCACGAACTTCATCAAGTTCTATGTTCAAACCTAATAGAAATTTGTGGACTCTATCTTTCTCCACCAATTCTTTGTACTTATTTTTGTCCTCTGTGCAACTCCATTCATTTTCATCATATACATCCAATTACTGCCAGTGATGATTGAGAGTATTAAAATACTCTGTGACTGAGTGGTCATCTTGATGCCAATCATGGAGTATGCTCTTGATTTCAAAAATTAAAGATGTATTGTCGACATTAGAGTAGGTTTCCTTTATGGCATCCCACATATCTTTGGCAGTGTCATAGTACATGAAATTTTCTCCAATTTCATTTGTCATGGTGTCATTTTCCGAGACACTTGGAGTCTCCTATGATATAAACTTCCTTCTCTTTTCCTTGAAGGTAGATTTTGACTAGGCCCACCCATTAGTTGTAATTTTGGCCATTCAATTTGTGACTAGTGATAGGAAGAGCATGTCCTTCAGCCAAACTGTTGGCTGAATTTTCTGCTTTAGTATCTGCCATGGGTGGTGCTCAAGGTTTAGGAATGGTTCAAATCTTGTGCTCTGATACCATGTAGAAATATGTTGTATATTTCATTGTGTTTGGAACTCTTACATGTGAGGTATAAATAGAATACCATAGGTTGAAAGTTGTACCCTAATTTGTTAATAAACAGATAAATAATTTCCTATAATTGTTGCTACCTAAATAAGGAAATAGTAGTTACATAAATAAAGAAATAACAATAATAGATAATAACTCTATTTACACCACTGTTTTGTAACAGCTTGACAAATTAGAATTAACTGATTATGATTTAATGTGTGATAATCTTCAACAGATCTCCATTAGTCTGAATGGATGATTTTCTTGTTAGAAAACTCCAAAACCTTGTATTGGATGAATTTCTTGTTAGGTATCTCAAAAAATACTTGATTGGATAAATTTCTTGTCAGAAATCTCCTAAACTCTTAGTATATTCAAAAGTTTCTAGTTGTCATCTTTGACCAATCGATAAAATTCACCTTTGAATATTCTCCAGTGACTTTTCTCTAGCAGATTTTTATCCCCAGTGTGTCTTTACCCTCATTTTTGTTTCATGTGGATCACTGTTACCATATGTCTTCATCATTCCCCACAGGTCCTCCTTTCATTCTTCATCCATCATAAACATCATCCTATTGTTCACATCATATCTTTAGCAAACCAAAATGAACAAAAGAGTCTTTCATGCATACATAACATATCATATCATGTCGTCTGCATTCACGGATAAAATTCAGGTATTCTGTACTTAAATATCTTTTACCAGGATTTTATGAGAATTGTCATCACTCATACCATTTGGCAAAGCTATTTAAAAAGGGGCAATTGTCACACTCCAATTTTGACTCTGAATCATTGAATCGATACATTCATCATGACATTTGCATCATCTGCATAACATAGCCTAGATTTCATCACGTATAATACCTAAAATGTCAACTAGAATAAATTTTTGGATCTACAGATAGACCGGTTGAATAAATTTTCAAATGCAAGTAAAATTAGCGATCGGAAAAATTTGAAATCAAGCTCGCAGGCATCAATTTTATTAATTTACGGTTTGAGAAGTTTAACCTGTTGTGTTCATTTTATTTTTTCGACTCATTTTTTGATCGCATTTTGATCAGCCTGAGTCTTTTAACTGATTATTTTTTACTTTAAAATTTGATCAAACCTATCTTTTTTCCAGAGATTTATTTCGTGCTGCTTATTTTGGTGCATTCATTTTAATTTTTCGATTATTTTTGTGCTCGTTTTTTATTTGTTTTAAGTCATTTTAGTTTTTCATTTTTGTCAAAGCGTTTAGAAAAAAAATAGAATTATTGATGTCTTTATTTTGATTTTATTTTAGTTATTTTAAGTGTTTGATTTTATTTTAGTTTTAACTAATACTATTTATTTTTGTCTCTAAAATAAGCACCAAAGGAATTTGTGGATTCTTAAAATTATTAAAAACCCTAAAATGACATGTAAATATATTAGTGATGTTGAGAATAGTGCGAGATCCAAAAACACACACGCGGATGTTCTTGCATATTGGGTGCATGATGCGTGACATTTTTTAATTCGATTCGGTTGCGATGATCCCATTCTTGCGTTAGCAACATTGTTGATTTTTTGCTTAGCACGTTTAAAATTCACTTTTGCTTTGCGTTTCTTTTTGATAAATTTGAATTCGTACGGTTTCGATCCATCTTGCGATGATCACATTAAGCGTAGCAAGCTAAGGGGCTGATTTTATTGTTTTATGTGTGTTTCTTTAATTAATTATTATTGCATTTCAATTTTACATGTGTCTGATGGTCTAGCATAGAAGCAATCCTCTTTTTGTGTGATTACCAATTCACGTTTCGATTTACAACTTTGTGCTTTCATTTGATTTTATTATTATTGCTTCTTGATTCAACTTGCAATAACTACTTACACATTAGCAATTTTTCATTTTGATTTGTGTTAAGAACAACAATCCAACTTCGTTATGTTTAAGTCAAATTTAACTTCTTATAGTAGCATTTACACGTCTTCGCATTCATGACTTTGATTCGCGTATTTGCGTCATGATTTTAATCCGTGTACTTTTATTTTTGCTTTACGTTTTTGATTCATCTGTTATGGATGTGCGATGTAAACATTATGTATGTTCTTGTATCCTCTTATCATGTTGAATGCTTGTAAGCATATTCGATTCGATACTTGTGGCATTTGATTATGCCTTATGCTTGAGTTCACGTCACTACACTTGAACTCGCACCCCTTGCGATCCAATTTGCACCCTTTGTGTTACTATTCGTATTCACCATTTCTAACCATATATTCCATCTTTTCAAAGCCATTTTCAAACTACTTTATAGTACAACTCCAAGGCTTAAACCAACGTCAAGCTATTTCCAAATTCATTTTCAAACCCTTAAACCATTTTCACTAATACGATGAACCCTCAATCAATATCGAGCTTTTCTCTCTTGCTTATCCAAAGCGTTTAAATCATTTTTCTTAATAAAAACTAGAAAAAGAAGGGATGAGAGGTTTACACTTCCCTATTCCTCTAATGATTGAACGAGTGGCTTACGACATATTGCTTAATCTTTCATCATATGAGTAAAATACCTAAGTTAAATTAATGAATTTTCCTAAAATAATTTGGACAAAAAAGGAATGAGAGGTTTACACTTCCTTTCTCCTTGAATAATTGGATGGTGGGCTTAGATTTCGTTGCTCGATTATTCGTCGTGCGTCCAAAATTATCCAACACATCAAACTCTTTTTTCGCTGTCGTGCGATGATTTTCAAACCCCTTTTCACAAGCGAAAGATATTTTGTCTCGAGACATTATGGGACAATGCTTCATCCACTTATACATGTGAGTAAGCTAGCGATGTTCCCACATATGTTGATTTGTAATTCCATTCTGCCGTGATGCAAACTTTCCCATCTCCACTTATTTTGGGTAAGCAAACAATGTTTTTTCGTGGATTGAGACAAAATAGATTTTGCTAAAATCGACCAACAAATAAACATTTTCTACCCAGAACTTATGTAGCCTTGAGTTCTCAATCACATATGGAGATATGTAGGAGCGAGATCCAAAGTCTCGTCAGGCACTTGTATAAAAAATAAACCTTTTTGTCCTATTCTTTTTCCTTTCAATAACCCAATAAGCCTAACATTTCTAATCTAACACTAACATGCATAACTAACCACATGATTCCCGTTGAGTACAACAAATATGAGTAGTGTTAATACCTTCCCCTTACATAATCGACTCATGAACCCTGATTTGGTTGTGACGACCATAATCATTGTCTTTCTTTTAGGAGTTTTATTGATATTTTCCTTTTCCCTCTTTGGGAATAAATAAATTTTGGTGGTGACTATGCTAGACCATCCTGCGAGCATGCGATGCATTTCGCGAGTGTCGTATTCTTTTTTCGTGGTGCGACACTTGGAAAGGTGATGCAGATGAATATGAAGACCCATAAGGATGTGGTCATTGGCAGAAGAACTCGTGGACTTAACATGGAACTACTTACGAAAACCCCTCTGGTGTTGGCTCAATGGGTAACAAATCATTTTTTCTTACCTTGCTCGAGAAAATGTGTGTTGAGAAACACGAGCGTCACGAAGAGGAGTCACGTAGGAGTGACGAGTTTGAAGCTGCTCAAGTGGAGTGTTTTAGAGAAGTTCATGAACACCTAACAACCCAGGACAACAATTTCAAAAAAATTGTATCATATGCTATAGAGAAATTCAATGAGATCTGTCAAAACATGGCTTCCAACCATACGACAACTCAAGTTGGCATTCGTGACATAATTCGTTATCAGAACAAAAATCGCAATCATTATATTTTGTTTTACTCAGAGATGTGTAATTTATGGGATTTTGAATATGGAGTTAAAGGTGCATCATGGTTCCGGGGTAGAGGTCGAGGTAGAGGTCAAGGTCGTGGTCATGGTCATTAGTTAAGCTTCCTTGTGGACAAAGTTTCTTATGCATGCATTTATGTTTTCATGTATTTCTATTTATTATGTTATTCTATTGTAACCTTCTGAAAATTATGTTATGAATTTCATCTGGTTTTTTCTGTTTGGTTGTTTATTTATGTATATGATTTGGTTCACTTAGACGTAATTCTTTGTGAGTGCAGGTTTTAGTTGGATCTTTTACTCTTTGCAACACCTCTGAGTGATTTATATGTTATTATGTATTTTCAATGACACTTCTCATATTTTCCGTCTTTATCTCTTTTTGATGTAGTCAAAGAGGGAGAAGTACAAGGTTTCATGACGCACATATTCAGCGGGAGCTTTAATAAAGACACCAAGTGCTTCGTAAGTTTTTCCATCATTAAAAAATGGATGTCAAAACTAGGTTACTTAGTACTTTATGTATATTGGATTTTACTGTCTATGTCTAGATGTGCATCATCATGATAGGACATTTAAAATCAGATTACATACGCCATTACAAGTTAAAATTCTGATTTTTCATGAAAAATAAGTCAACAGGTCGATACAAAATGGCTATGTATCAATACATACTGAATGAGTTTTAAAAGAAAATAATTCTATGTGAATGTATCGATACAAAGGATGAATGTGTCTATACACAATGCGAAGGAATAGACTCATTCTTATTTGGAATCGACTCCATTTGAAAGACTTTTTCAAACAAACATCATGCCTTCAATGTATTGATACATTGATGGTGTAGGTCGATACATAATAAGAATGAGTCGACTCCCTCGTGTTTGGAGTTGACCCCTACTGAAAATTCTTTTTTTACACAATATTTTATGCCCTTAATGTATCAACTCCTTATGGCTATGTATCAAATCCTTAGCCTTATGTATTGACTCATTCGAATTTGAAGTCAATACATCCAGTTCATTTTACAAAACTTGTCATTTTCACTAAAAAATTGTTTTGTTTGTTATTCTTTCTACACACACATACACCTATAAATATGCATTCATCCATGATTTCTCAAAATTGAAACTAAGAACATACTTAGAATTTTCTCTTCATCTTCAATCTTTTTCTTCATACATTCAACAATTACACATAATCATTTTTGTTGATTATTGATAAGGTCCAATTTAGGATTGTTGTAATCATAATTGTGTGGAGTATTCTTTGGGGTTTTCTTTGATAAAACTGATTATGGTTTTTACTCCAAGATCAAGGATTTATTTGGGGGTTTGTACAAGACTTCAAAACGAGGATTCAGCAGAGTGAAAGCTTTGAAGAACGGGAGATTCGTCCAAAGGAGTGGCGGTAACCGGATGATCAACTTGGAGAGAAGAAGTTAGGATCAACATCAAACATATGGTTTGGGGGTTTGGATTGCTACTTTTTCTCTTGTAAACTACACTTGCAAAGGTTAATTTCACATATCCCAATTTTATTTGGAATTGGGGGCAGACGTACCCATATTGAGGATAATTATGGAATAGTCTAAACAAATCATGGTGCTCTCTCTCTCTCTCTCTCTCTCTCTCTCTCTCTCTCTCTCTCTCTCTCTCTATCTATCTATCTATCTATCTCTCTCTCTCTTTACATTTTAATGTTGAATTTAGAGTACAAGTTTGTTTTGCTGAAAAATCATGGTTGTGTTAAAGCATCTAAAACTGTTTTTGTAAAACAATTGCAATTTAAAACAATTGCAATTAGAGTTTTATACTATGAACACAAAGAGAGATTAACTTGGTATTTATTGCACACCAAGTGTTCGATAAATTGTTTGCACACTAAGTGTTCGATAAATTGTCTTTAATAATTTTAGTTTTATATTTTCATTGGAAACTGATTATCATTGTGCGATTTAGTTCAAAAGTATTTTGTAATACATATTGATTCGCTTTCTCATCATTAGTATATGTTTCCTTACGGTTTGAACGCATATTCGATTCTTCCAATAACGGTTCAGGTTAGTAGAGTGTCCATCCAGAATTGCTTCAGCTAGCCATAGTAAATATTTTCAAAACAAAATTTTAATTACATAAAATTTTATTATGACCTATTCACCCCCTCCCCCTTAAGATCGTTGCCTTCATCTAACACTTTATACGAGTGTCTCTTCACCAGGTTAGGGATATGCCTGCCTTTCTTTGATTTTGAGGTGGTTGTGATGGACCTTCTAAAATTTTCCCCATCACAGCTTCACCCTGGAGCTTGGGCTTTTACAAAGGTATTCCAGCATTGTACCGAGTACACGTTCTGGAAACCTTCCTTAGGGATCTTCATTGACCTTTTCTCTATAGCTCGTACTTCACTTGATGATTCTCAAGATCAATGATTGATCTCCCTTTGTCCTCAAGTACCTTGGTTTATCTATTTTTCCTTATATTTGGTGATTTTTGGAGCGTTTCTTGTTGGTGAAACCTGTGACTTATGAATCTCATATGGCCTTCTGTTTGTCTCCAGCCCCGACAGGAAGTTTCTACTCTTGCAGAGTGGGTTTTCAGAAGTACTGATCTAGAGTTCATTCTTACCGGTCTATTTATTTTTACCATTCTAGGTCCTTTGTCTCCTGATGAAGTAAGGATTAAAGAGAAGTTAAATGTATGGTTTCAGGGGATCAGATATGAAGAAGGATTTGGTCCCAGTGAAGTATTTTCTTTTCATCAATGGAAAAGGTAAATAGATACTTACACGATAATTAGTGTGTCTGATCATTTTGAGAGAGAAAAATTCTTTGATAAGGATGGGGATTCGGGCGCCTACTTTTTTTAACAGTGCAACCTATGTCTTACAAATAACATGGATCAGTTCAGTCAATTGCAGAAAGCTCTAGCAGTTGACAATGATCATGGCCTTACAACGGACTTATATGTTCAGGCATCCGTGGCATTTGTTATTGTTTCTACTCCTGCCCTGGAGGCTCGGATGCCTGTACAACGGTTTCCCAGGTGGTAGTTGATACTATTATCCTAGTTATTTTTCCTAAGGTAGGGTACTAATGACTAGAGCGACTGGTTTTTCGCCTTGGGAACTATCACCATCTTATTCCCCTACCAAAAGGATTCAGGGTGATAGTCTGTCTACTCCTGTTGAAGAAGGTTCTACCAAACATGCTTTCTTGTTGGAGGGTGGCGAGTAAGAGGTTCTTACTCTTTTTTTTTTTGAATTCCTGGTATTCTTCCATCTCGGGTACCTAGCACCCCAGAGGATTTTTTTGCTGGCGTGGCTTCTAAGGATCTAGATTTTGTCTGAGGTTTATCTATAACTGACAAATAAAGCATTTTTATAGCTACTGGCCATGATGATGTTTTGGGCCCTTGCGAGCTTTTGATGGAGCTAGATGAGTTGAGGGAGAGGTGTGAAGCCCTTGAGATGGTCGACCGTCCACTTTGGCTGCTCATGCAGAGAAGTTGAAAACTTCCCTTGCTGATGGAGAGAGAACTGTAAAAGTCTTTTTGAGGATACGGTTAAAGCGTGTTGGGTGTTAAAAGTGGATTGGAAATTTCTTCAGCATCAAATTAGTGCTTTAAAAGGTCTCAAGGAGGAGGTGGTTATTGCTCCAAAGAAATCTCCAAGTCCCTTCAATGGGTTGTAGAAGTTGTGAGCAGGGTCTAGGATGAAACATGGAAGTAGGCACAAGGGTTTTGTCCCTTCCTTAGCATTATAGTTGACCAAATGGATCCCTTATCCAATGCTTATGGAATGGATATTGAAAGTGGTCCTGGGGAAACGAAGCCGAGTGCCGACGTCTAATAGCCCTTTGTTATTTTTTCTTTGCTTTTTTCCTGTAAGATTTGGGCGGGCTTTTGTGCCTCAGTTCGTAAACAATATTTTTATATATGTATTTCAGTTATTACATTTAGCATGCTTGCACTTTTTTTGTATAGTATTGATCCTTATTCAACCATTTTTATTGTTCGGATGGAGTCCGAGGATAACTAGGATCCGATGAGAGCTAGGCTTGCTTTGGAACCTTGCAATTCACATAATTCATTTGCTATGAAAGTAATGAATGATATTTTCTTAAAGTGTAAATGACCTTAAGTCCTTTGTGAAGTCGTGCATGAATTTTTTTAGAGTGCATTGTGTTAAAGTGTATGCATTACCTTGATGTAATGTCGAGTTAGTAGCATGTGACTGGACTTGGAATGTGCTCGTGTAGAGGAAGCATTGGTATAGTTTGATGTGTTAGTATGTCATATCAGAATTGATGAAATATGAGCTCGATTCTAGGCATTTATGCTCGCAATTGTACCTTTAAGTATTTCATGTCAAACCAACTAGACCCTACTATGCCTTAATCATGTTTATATGGACAAGACATGAGTCTGGTTAATCGTGGTTATGTTTCAAAATATACTTATAGGAGAGGGGCATGAAGCTGGCTAGATGTGGCCATGCTTTGAATTGTGCTATGCATCATAGAGGATTATATCCAACCAAAGATAAAGAATTTATGTCCCTACCTTCAAGGTGAAAGCTCGGATCTAGGTGGACGTCTCCAGGCTTCACCAAGCTTGCCCTTGGATTGGCTAGATCTGAGGGTAGGTGCACCAGCTACATGTGAAAAAGTGTATTTATTTGACAAGGGGTATTTAAACATTATAGTCGGATGTGCAAAGCATCTCCTAAAAATCCCCTAGATTTTGAAGACGCGCGAGGCATTATTGGGAATTGATTGTTGTAGTTGGGTGTACTAAGCATATTAGATACTACACCTGAATTCTTAAGATACACGAGGCACTGTGGGGAATTGGTTTTTGTAGTCGGGTGTACTAAGCATATCCAAAAACACCCTTAAATTCAGAAGACATGTGAGGCACTGTTGGAGAGTGATTGATGTAGTCTTGCATACTAAGTCTATCTGAAAGAACACCTTGAATTCTGAAGACACATGAGGAACTACAGGGAATTAATTGATGTAGTCGAGCATACTAAGCATATCCGACAACACTCTTGAATCTTCATGTGGGAAAGGTGTAGGGGGTTTTAATTCCTCTTTAAAACGGGCATCAACTGCATTGGTTTTTTTCCCGGTTCACTACTATGTGAACTCGTGTTTTTGGTGCCCTAAAGAGGGCACGATGCAGAAAGCACATTAAAAATATAATAATAATGTGTATGTGTGTGTGTGTGCGTATGTGTGTATGTGTGTGTGTGCTTTGTATGTGTGCGTATATGTGTGTATGTGTGTATCCCTATTATATAATTAATTTACAAGGTTGACGTATTATGAAGTTCTTCTACCGATGGAGAGAAATGTATCCCTCACTTACTCCATCGATGAGAGCCTTGGTTGACCAGCTGATCCCCTGAGTTCCCCCACGTCTGGGTATGCCTGTCACCTCTTAACTCCATTATCATTTTGCAGTCTCGAGACCTTGTTGATTGTCTGGGATCGGGTTCTCGTCGTTACAATGATGATACATATAATGTGAGACTTTTACAATGATGAGACATTTGACATTGGTCGTCCATTGTGGTATGCACGCTACTACTTCTTCCAGAGGATATTTATTTTGCTCTTGATCGGCCCGAGGTGGTCTCTGGATCGGATTTGACGGAACCTACCTGAAGGTGCGTTTGGCAAGGGCCGACCCCTAGCTCCACTCGTCTGAGGGAGAAATGAGACTTGATCGATCAATGATTCATGAATCTAAATCTGGATCTGGATTTGTGTACTTTCAGTTATGAGCTTTAACTGAGGGGGAGATTAAGGTTTTTGACCGACCGGGGTCTGAACTGGACCTGGATGTTCAGAACTTTGTATATTTGTATGCGCCTATCAATATACCTTAAGGATGGCTCAAGATCATAGTGAACAATCGGTCGGAGGTGGATCGAGGCTTAATGGATATGAATGGTCCAGATTTGAGATATTGGATTCTCTAAACTTTGATTTTTTCCATCTAAGATGCGTTTAGAGTTCATATCTAAGGATCGAACATGGAATCATGGAAATTTCATGAATCGGAAGTCGATTCCCATTGACGGAACCACTGATCTGTTGCGGAACCAAAAATGGTGAGGATTGCAGAAACTACGGAGGAGCGAAGCTTCAGATGCACTACATTGATGCAACATTGTGGATCAACGGTTGCATTCACGTATTTTTTTGAACCAGAGGTATCTTTCTTATTCGATGTTGTTAACCGATGTTTTCTATCTCCAATACGATGGACCTATAGGAATATCTGCATGGTTATCACTCCAATGCCCAAGTCGGTTTAGGGTTTAAGATAGTGGTAGTGAAAGTGGAGATGAGAGATTGTGTACCTGAAAACCATTTATGAAGGTATTTATACATTGAGCCTGATGGGGCAGGTTGAATAATGGGCCTTGTGTTATTAGGCCATTGGCCGATATGAAGCAGTGGGTGTTGGGTTTTTGGCTCGCACATAACAATTATCATTACTATCATTGAGAAATGAACTCACATGAAACTTGCTTGAACTGTTTCCTAATTGCTAATCCCATGATTTTCCTCTATATATCAATATATATCTAATAATAAACATCTTTTGAGTGATAAGATTATACATTTTATAGGCATCAGTTGCATGATAATAAACTAAAATTATTGTTGTGCTTTTATCATCTAATTTCCTTCTTTTGGCATCAGGTACATGTTTGTGACATGGTGCACCAAATAATCTAGAATGATGCACACTAGGCTTCTTCCCACTCCAAACCTCCTTATGTTCTTTGTTGTTTGAACTTATATTTAGACATATGTTCAACAAATATGTTGTAGTGTTAAGTGCTCCACCTCAAAATTATTTGGGCATATATATTTGCTTTACCACACATCATGCCATATCCAAGATAGTTATGTTTCTTCTTTTAGTTAAGCCATTATGTTATGTTATATAAGAAGTAGTGACTTCATGTTATATACCTCAATCATCACAAAATGAACCAAAGGAATTTGATGTGTATTTTGTGAAGAAAATTTTCATCATCCATCTTAGTTGGATTTTGATGAAGACAAAAGTTTATCAAAGAAGAAAAAGTAGGAAGGATAGCTCAATCAAGATCAAGTAATCACATGCTTTGAAATCAAATAAATAAATCAAGATGGTTGATCATGATCAAGGTTGGATTGCAATTCATGTTATATCACTTTAAAATGCTCAGAAAAATATCTTTTACTTCATATTATTTCTATCATATGCTTACCTTTGGAAAATATTTGAAAAATTCACTTTATATGCATTGAAACAATCTTTTTTTGGTTAAAACTGTATGGTAATATATTTCCAGATATTGGTAACAGATTACCAGTTTTCAATTTTTTTGATCATTACTCTGTGGTAATCGATTACCATATATTGGTAACAGATTACCAACAAACAAATTTCAAAAATATAGTTGTTGGCCAGTGGTAATCGATTACCACTTTTCAGTAATCCATTACCACGCGAAAACCTGCATTTTTTCATCAACCAGTGACACTTTTTTGCATGGGAAACTTTCATGGAACCTTTCCATTCATATGTGCCTATTCATAGGGGTTTCAAGACATGTATTTAAGGCATTTCATATCAGATTTCAATACATCTCTTTCATACATTAAAACTCATACAATTCAAACATACTTTCAAATATTCTTTAAACTTTAAGTCATGAATCTTTGTGCATAAATTTCATATTATTAGAAAGATTCATTCATATTTTCTGAGCACTTAAGTGTATATGTTTGGATTGTGATCAAATAGAAAGAGGAGAGCCAAAACTTTCATATATCTTATAATTCAAGCAAGTCAAAAGAGATAAAAACTCAAAAGTGTTAAATATGTATTATTGTGATCACCAAGTTGTTGGTGATTGTTGTGAAAAGATTCTTTGAATTTGTTTGATTCAAAGTCCACCATAGTTGTAGGTGTTTTTGAGAAATTAAGGAAGTGACGTGCTTCTTTTTTTTGGTTAGAAGATTGTAGGAGAAGTCTTGGTGTGAGGCTTGTACAAAGATCTAACAATAATGAAAATCTTTCATGGGGTGTGAGGTCACTAGATGTACCCTTGATTGATAAAGGGGACTAGTATACATCTTTGTGTCATTTACTTTTCTGCACTTTAATTTCCTGTATAACATAATTATAATCAACTTGCAACACTTAACTTGTTTATGGAAAAGTAAAAATAAAAGGAACTTGCATAAAAACCAGAAAAATCCAGCAAGTCTAATTCACCTCAACCCTAGATTACACACTTTTACACTTACATATTCATCACCACCACCATTTCTTAAAACCTTAATTCTTCTACAACTTTTCTTTTCAACCAAAACCTTTAACTTCTTGAATATGTCAAACACTTCATTATTAGATTGAATAGAATATATCCATATATTCTTGTTACACCCATCAACAAATAAGATGACGTATTTATTACCTCCTACAGATTTCTCCTTAAAAGGTCTACACACATATAAATTTCAACTCCTAGCACATTGCTTGACCTCATTGGTAAGCAGACCTTAAATAAGGTCCTAGGTTTCTTACCAACCAAGCAACCATCACACATCTTGTTAGGAATTTTGAAACTTTGAGAACCTAGCATTATACCTTGACTGGTTAATTGATTCTTGTCCTCCATGTTCTTGAACCTTCTCCTTTCCCTTATAGTACTAGAAAATATGAGGCATAATAACCTCATTTTTCTGAGTCATAGCATTAAATGTGTTTCTTGTCTTTTCTTTGAGTCTTTTGTTAGTTTAAGTTTGATGTCCCTTCTCCTTTATTGAAGGATTTAGGTTTACCATCAAGATTGGTATTTTGGGAGCTTTAACATGTACACTTCTTGAATTTATCTTGATCTTCTTGACTTTGTGCCTCTCGAAACCACCATTCTTATTGAAAGTTTGAGTCTGGAGAGCTTGAGTAGACTCTTGAACTCCCTTTCTTTCAAGACTTCTTAACTCTCGTGCTTCTAGAGACCCTATAATATTATTCATCTTCATAGTTAATAAGATGACAAATTCTTGTATAGCTATTATCACATGATAAAAATGAGGAGTGAGTGTCCTCGTCACCTTTTCAATCATTGTTTCCTCATTCATGACCTCATCAAATCTTTTCATCATGTGAATCAATCCTTGAATCTTTGATGCATAAAATGTAACAATTTCATTCTTTTCCATTAGCAATAGTTCATATTGTCTTCTCACAAATTGCAATTTAAAACCCTTAACTTTGTCACTTTCTTCATAGTATTTGATCAAATATATCATATGGTTACTTTGCATTCTCAGGATGAGAAATCTTGTCAAAATTTGTAACATCTACTGCTGCTTATATTGAGTACATAACATTGTAATATTTCTTCTTTTCTCCCTTATAAACATTCTTTTGTGTTTCAATTGCATTTTATGCGAGTTCCTGAGCCCCGTTTATAACTACTTCGAGCGTGCCTTGATAGTCAAACAAAGCCTCCATTTGTATGTTTCATCTCTCCCAATTCTTGCCATTATGGATTGGAAGTGAGTTTAGAAGACTATTATCACCTGTCATTCTTATTTGGTTGATAATTGTAAACAAAATTTTGAATCTCTGGATTCTAAACAATCAAGAACTAGGATCAAGATACCAAATCTATTAAAGCAACAGTTTTCTTACTCTACAAGAATTGAGGGGTAGAGAAAATAAAGAGAGAATCGAGAAGGAAGAAATTGATGGTTATATTCGGTAATGCTTATTAAATGATGCAAGTATGCGTTACTTCATTTATATAAGATAATATTTTTAATTAACTAACTTCTAGTTAATAATCACATAACCAATTAATAGTAACTACCTAATTAATTAGTGTATATATATATATATATATATATATATATATATATATATATATATATATATATATATATATATATATATATATATATATATATATATATATATATATATATATATATATATATATATATATATATATATATATATATATATATATATATATATATATATATATATATATATATATATATATATATATATATATATATATATATATATAGAGAGAGAGAGAGAGAGAGAGAGAGAGAGAGAGCAGTGACCATGTATAAAACTAATAAAGACCATATATGGAGTTAGTTATAACTACCTAACTACTACATTAACTTACTCATAAACAATAGATGATTGATTAAGTAAAAAAAAGTGAGCCATCACATTATTTAACTTTATTTTTTTTTTCTTTTTATATATTAAGTTTATATGTTGTTCATTACTTCTTCTGCTCTATCATAAGCGTCGTAATGTAGTAATTTGTTGATGGTGGATCGCTCCTTCTAACCTCGCTGCAAAATTCACTCTCTTAAAGGGATCATTGGAAGATAAAGGGAAGGATTTTGTAGAAGTCTCGGAAACATTGACTTCTTCTTCCTCTAAATTGAAGAGCTTGAGGCCGCCCTTAAGAAAGAGAAAGATGGCCATTCTCAATAGGCAAAGGCTTGTGAAGACCATCTGATAAAGATGAAGAGAGATCTTGACGACTCTCTCAATGATAACCTCAATTCCGTGCAGGCTGGTTTCCAAAATGCTTTGAATAAATGTTATTATTGTTATCAAAGTATTACATCAGATAGTTATTATTAGTTCATATTTGTACAACCCGAGACTTAGCTAAAATATCGCTTGAGCTTCGTGTCATTCCATGTCCTTAGGATTGAATCTTTGTGTAGGGTCTTCGAGTGTACACACAGTTTCCCAGGTTAGACCTGATCATGTATGGCCATTCCCAATTGGCTACGAGCTTCCTGTCTCTGACATTCTTCGCACCAACGTTGACCCATCTAAACACCAGATCTCCAGACTAGAATTCTTGAGGTCAAACTCACTTGTTGTGCCAAGTTGTTATTATCTATTTCACCTCTACGCTCATAAGGGAGACAAAAATTCTTTTTTCTTCTAGAAGGTCTACATCTTCCTTTGATAAGAGGTATGTCATCCTCCAACTCAGTTCTCATATCTCGACTCGGATGACAACTAAGTCCCATAAATAGTATCTCGAAATCCTAAGATAGATATGTAAAATTTATGTCTTTCATTTACCTCCAACGAGTTTCACGATGAAGGTTATTCCTCAATGGATGAACTTCCATTTACTGAACCAACATAGAAGAAATGGGAAAAAAATTGAGGCTAAGAAATCTGATATGTTATCGACAATTGGATCAGTCGTCCTTTTTTTTCTAAAGTAAGCTTGTTGTAGTAGTTCATGATTTTTTACTAGCATCCAACAACGAAGGATGATCTATGGTGTGAATCAAATACGGGCCTAAAGATCACAAGTAGTTACCTCCAACACCTTATAAATTTGGCATGGTGATTAGGTCTTTTGTTATTGGGCCTCTGGCCAACTCAGATCAAAAAAGAAATTGAGACTTCATTTAACTGTTTGGATATTTAATAATAGAACAAAAAAAGTTTTTCATTTCACTAAAACCGATACTTTTCATTTCGCTCCGCTCCATTTGATTTTAACTAATTCAAACTTAATTATATTTCATCACATAACACTCCATTCCATCAATGTAAACAAAGATAAACTTTGTCCAAAATATATTTAAGAAATTAGAAATGACACGTAAATATAAAGAATTTGAAACCTATAAGATGTGAATTGTCAAATTGGTTATTATTAATCTTTTAAATTTTACAAGTTGCTCCTCTTATTTTTAAAATTTTAATTTAACCCCTAACATTTAAAATTTTACAAATTAATCCTTTAAAATTTTACAAATTTGTAAATTAGTTCTTATTTTTCAATTTTGATCAAAAGAATTATTTATAAAAGATTTCAAAAATATATTTATTTAACAATAAAAAAATTTCAATTAGAATATTTTAATTATTTTAAATTTTAAATTCTCTAAACATTTCGAATGCCATCATCTAAACGCACTATCAAGTAAATTCAATAATATTTTGCATTGTAACTTTTGTGACCTTTATTGAAAGTATACCGTAATGAAGGTAAGGTGTTTAGGATTTTACTCGAATGATTGACTTGATTGTTCACTGTGGTTATGCCGTTTTAAGGCATGTACTTCCTTCTAGTCCCGCGGAATCACTCCTCAATCCACAAACTTAATAGTCTGGTCATATTCAAATCGGGTTGGTCCTAGACTGCATTGAGCATGGGGAGGTACAATTTTAAAGTATTAAGTGAGTCTAATACAAAAAATGAGGTCAAAAAATTTAGGATGTTCATGATACGGCTTAGTGAAAATATCGAATTGAACTAAATTAAATTATAATAAAAATTTACTATAACTGAAACAAATTATTTCAATTTATTTACCATCGAACCAAATCAAAATTATCGATTTAGTATATTTGCAATTAGAATAGTTCTTATTTTTCAATTAGAATATTTTAATTATTTTAAATTTTAAATTCTCTAAACATTTCGAATGCCATCATCTAAACGCACTATCAAGTAAATTCAATAATATTTTGCATTGTAACTTTTGTGACCTTTATTGAAAGTATACCGTAATGAAGGTAAGGTGTTTAGGATTTTACTCGAATGATTGACTTGATTGTTCACTGTGGTTATGCCGTTTTAAGGCATGTACTTCCTTCTAGTCCCGCGGAATCACTCCTCAATCCACAAACTTAATAGTCTGGTCATATTCAAATCGGGTTGGTCCTAGACTGCATTGAGCATGGGGAGGTACAATTTTAAAGTATTAAGTAAGTCCAATACAAAAAATGAGGTCAAAAAAATTTAGGGATTTTCATGATACTGTTTAGTGAAAAAATCGAATTCAACCAAATTAAATTATAATAAAAGTTTACTATAACTAAAACAAATCATTTCAATTTATTTACCATCAAACTGAATCAAAATTATCGGTTTAGTATCCCGTTTAGAAATTCCAAATTATATCAAACTGTTAAAAGATAAGTTTTTTCAAATCAAACCATTTATCAAAGAATCCAACCATTAAATTATTTTTCAAATTTGTTTTTAGTATTTTCATTTTCATATTCGATTTGGTTACAGTTTCAATTCAGTATGGTTTCAATTTCGATATGGTTTTAGAACTGTTTTTTACAGTATGATTCAATTATTTTAACTTCAATTTGATTTGATTCGATTCGACGGATCAGACATAAAGAAACTCATAGTTCAAACCAGCCTAAACCAAAATTTTATGACAGTCTGCAACTCCTGAACATCACGAGAAATGCTTAAAATATGTGTTATGGCAATTACATAAGTTTAAGCTGGAAAATCTTGGAGCAAACGTTCCAAACAATAAGTAATTATGGATAGTGATGAACAATGTAAGACACTTCTCCACCTTAGAATTAACCAAATCATGATGGTCATTAGGGTAATTGGGTAAATGCCACAAAATCTAGGTAATTGGGTAAGTAAGTGCAACGAAGTGGGAGAAGGATAAGGAACTTTGCACTTCCTTTCATCAATTAAAAAAGCTGAAGATATAGGAAAAGAGAATCTTCATAATTCACTAAAGCAAAAAGCTTACACAACGTGACTCATCTAAGATAGTTATATCACCATATGTTTCTATTTTAGGAAACAAACTCTAAAATTCGCAGCATTGCAATTTCTGATGAGAAGACCCACATTGACCAACTAGCCGGAAGTTGTCTGTAACTTTTCTTTATAAAACATTATCTTAACTATTTAGAGAGTACATTTTAGGAATTCTTTTTTTGAAATAAATTTTAAAATAACTATTTTTTATTTTTTTTTCAAAATAATGACTTTTTAAAACAGATGAAGAGGCGCCAATGTCTATGGCGTCTGCATTGGTAGTCTCATAAAGACGCGTCAATGTCTATGGCGCGTGTATTTGGTCTATGAAGAGGCACCAATGCCTCTGGCGCCTACATGTTTTGACATGTCAGACGTCTAGCCTCTTGGCGCATGCATTTTCTATCTCCTATGTATAAATATATTGCTCTGTATGCAATATTTTTCACACAAATCTTACTATACAATCATATTTTCTTTCATTCAACTTCACTCTCCTTCAAGTTTTTGAGTTTTAACCATGTATGAATACATTCACAAACGAAATGCTGATTAAATATTTTCCGTCGTTGCGTCTCCGATAAAGATTCGACTTTGGAATATAGAATCGTTTGAACGTCTTAATCGGACGTTTAACAGTTGGTTAGATGGAGAAATTGGGGATGGTTAAAGGATTAGAAGAATCCAATGACTTGTGTCCAGTTCAACCAAAATGGAGAAGTGTGTGAATGAATGAATATTAAGATTGATCGAGACGTTCATAGGATGATGCATTACATGTTCAAAATTGTTTTGATGGTTGTAATTACTTAGTTATTGTATTGTAGTTGTTTTAATTATTTGTGTTATTGTTTATGTAATGATATTTCCTCACAAACTTATAATATGAAATAAATTTTGTTTTTCATATATTGCAACAGAGGTACATTTGAATTTATCTGGTTGTGCTCGTTCCAACACTAGGACAGTTAGTACGATTGTGACCTGACTGACGGCATGAGCTACATAATCTAACCATTTTGTTCGCCGTATCTATTTCGGTTCGAATGCGGGTGCTGTTTGGACGACCCTTTTTCTTCCTTCGCATAACTTCGTTGTGCCAGACGTAGTCCCCTTGATATTCTGGCCAGTAATCCTCTTTTGCCACTACAGAAAAACTAATTTTATAAACATTTGATAGGCTGGTGACTTTGTAAACGTCAGATAGCAAGTAGGATGATTCCCTTCGAACATTTGAACATGCCGTAATGACATGGGAGCAAGGCGTACGAAAGGCTTGGAATTTTCCGCAGTCGCACCAACCTCTATGCGCCCAAACACCGTGACCACATGTGTGTTTGATTTGGTAGCTTCATGTCTAATAAATTTCATTGAAGCATCACTGAACAACTGCCCAGATTGCAACACTGAACTCCATTTGGAATGTCTGGTCTCAAACAATGCCCCTAGCCTGAAATATGTTACCTGCACCAAAGCGGTTATAGGTAGGTTACGAATGCCTTTGAAGACAGAGTTCATTGATTCCACAAGATTTATTGTCATATGGCCCCAACGTTGACCGTTGTCGTATGCCCTAGTCGACTTCTCCAATGGAATAATGTCGATCCACTGTAATGCATATGCGTTTGACAATCTTATTTCTTCGCGGTAGTGTTTGAAAGAAGGTTATGATAATGTGTAACCTGCGTTGGCAACCTTCTTTTGCAACGTCTTATCTTTGATTTCCCGCATGAAATTTTGAGCAATATGTCTAATACAGAAGACATGTGTCGAAGGAGGATCTTGCCAGCCATTATCAATATTATTATATGCACTGATGATTGAAGGGTGTCTGTCAGAGATCAAATATAAGTTAGGCTGAGGTGCAACGTGCAATCGGAGATTTTTTAGGAAAAAACTTCATCCCTCAGCGGTCTCCCCTTCAACAAGGGCAAAGGCAATTGGAAAAATATTATTGTTGTCATCTTGTGTCACTGCCATCAGTAATGTTTCTTGGTATTTCCTGTACAACCATGTACCAATAATTTGTATAATAGGTTTATAGAAAGAAAAACCTATGATGCATGGCTGATACGCCCAGAAGAGACGGTGGAATATTCCATTTCCAATAGCACACATCCCGTCTGGTGTATACGCGGACAACGTTTCCAACTTGACAATAGTCCCTGAAGCATACTGTTTTAGAGCCAATAGGTATTTTGGAAGTTGTTTGTAAGACTCCTCCCAATTTCTAAACACTTTTTCAACAGCCTTTATCCTAGCTATCCATGCCTTCCTATATGATGGAGTGTACTGGTATTGTGCTACAATATGCGAGATTATTGTACTCACCTTTAACGACGGATTATCGCCAATGACAGACAATATTTCATCGTATATTAGCTGAGAGCTTAGTTTCTGGTGATCTTGCATTAGGTTTGTCAGCATGCATGTGTGAATCGGACCCATGGATCCAATCTCCCAAGAATCGCTCCTCTTCCGGTACGAAGCTGACAACCTGAAAAGGCAGTGCTCATTCAGACAATAAATTTTGCACCTCAATGCATTAGTTCTATCAGCTATGAAATCAACTGATAGTTACATGTGAAATTTTTTAATGGCTTTTACACAATCCTCTTTTGTGCGAAATGTGTCTCCTTGTTTCAAAGATCCTTGCATTTGCACATAAGGATTGTACCATATATCTGACAAAGGTTCATCGGAACCCAAATTCAACCTTGTCATGTGTTGAGGTGGACAGTATACATGACTAGCTGGTAATGGCTCCTCTTACTCATTAGCGGTCACCATTGAATCAACCAAGATCTCGGCTTCTTCTTCTTCTTCGTCATCTGCAACATTCACCTCAGCTTGTTCGTCATCAGTTTCACAAAACACTTGTGACTGATCAATGAACTGAGACACTTGTTGTTGTGGTAATATATACAACTCTATATCGTTGTACCCAGATTGTTCGTGACTGACAAACATATGCTGAACATCGTCATCATCTCGAATCTTCTTCTGATAAAACTTCACCTGGTTTTGTGCAAACCAAGCCGGATTTTTATAGATGATTTGACCCACAAGACTGCACTGCAATTTCTTTTCTATTCTTTATTTCAGATGTGAAAAATTTAATCGTCGATTTATTGTAAACCGAGTTACCTCTGTGTTGCGAAAACAAAAATTGAATAATTGATGCTCAAATATTTCACCTTCGATATGGGCACTTATCATGTAATGTTGTGAGGAAGATATTTTTTTAAAATCTAACTTTAGTATTTCTTTTGATCTGTATGGGTACATAAACTGAATGCACCGATATGTTATTCTGATGAACTTAAATAGCGTAAACGTTGAATGCATTGAACACGCAATTCATCTGTACAGACTTGACTATGTAGAGAAAAGAATGCATGCAGAGACAAGAACACATAATGCATGTGCCTGGTAGAATCTCTTCACACACAAAGCATGCTCCTGCACACAAGAATCTCTGCCCTAATAGTCTAAACAGGCACCCATTCCCTAGGCGTATAGAGCAACCTAGGCGCCAAGACCATGAGCGCCCCTTCATGAAAAAGAAACCTATGCACCAAGACCATGGACGCCTCTTTATTGCATGTGAATATTCACATGCAGACGCCAAGACCATGGGCGCCTCTTCCTTGCATGTGAATATTCACATGCATGCGCCTAAGGCTAAGGCTACTCTGCACTTTGCCATGCATGCATCCAATCATATGTTGCGTAGGTTGAAAACCTAGTAAGACTCCCTCATCTATAAATAGACTTCAAATCACAACATCAAATCATCTGCAACACTAATCATTTACACTCTTTCTTTACAACACTCTTTCTCTGCCACACTAAAGCTCCGCAACTCTCAACCTCTGCAGCATTATGTCTCTGTTAACTATGAGTAATGAACACAGAGGAACGCTCGAGAATATCTCGACATTTGTATGTTATCATTCTCTTTTTACTTTTTTCATATTTATTTCGTATATCTTTCTTATCTATGCTTGTATTATATATTACTTCTTCTTATTGTATTACTGACTTATGTGTTATTAAGACCCAAAGCATTTTCGATTTCATGTACATGAATATGTACCCCCAAGATCCTTTGATAGAACCATATATTAGAGGATGTGGATTTGGAAATCTCCTCCACATAGTCTCGTACTTGGTGGACTACAAATTCATTCTTGCTTTGTTGGAGAGATGGAGACTCGAGACCCACACATTTCACATTCCTTTCGGTGAGTATACTGTCACACTTGAAGACGTATACATGTTGTTGGGTCTTCATATAGATGGTAAGGATGTGAATGGTAGAGTTAACCAGGACAACTCTATCTGCAACGAATTATTGGGTGCCCCTTTGTGTGACGACCAAACTGAGGGAGAGTCATCCGATCAAGCTAGGGGGCAAGGTATAAATTTAAAATATCTTAAACAATATTATGCGAGTATAATATTGTTCGAAGAATCAACCGAGTACGAAAAAATAATTAAAGCTTAGTGTTATATTATGATTTTATTTGGTAATTTTTTATTTCCATAAAGTACAGGTAATTCAGTAAATATTATGTATTTACCGTTGTTATGCAACATTAAAAGGTAAACACATATAGTTGGGGTTCAACTGTGTTGGCCCATCTATATAGTGCAATGTAAAAATGCCAAAAAAAAATACTTGTATGTTTTGTTCATGTGCGTATTTTCTATAAGCATGGGGTTGGTCAAGAATGTCGTCACTCGTCCCGGTAAACGAGAACCCATTTATATTCCCGTTTACAACAAAGTAAGTTTAGCACTTTACCATTTAATTAATTATACTTTATATTACAACTAACTATAAATAATATTTTTCAATTTTTTTTATCTAGGTGGTCAGTGAGGGGGATGAACTACAATAGGTGTCTGAAACACGTTATAGTAGTTTATCACAATCTATTGGACCACATTGGACCAGACGATGTAATACTCCTACACAACTCTGTTTTAATTTAAAAATACTTATCAAACTAATTATCATCTAATCGTGTCGTATTATTGTACAATTTATCTGGAGGTCATATCTGGGTCTTGATCATCAGGTTAACCATGACGATGCTACAGTTTGGACATCAAAGACACCAATTATCCGGTTCACTACTGTGGAAATGCACCAGAGTGACCAGGTAAAACTGCAGTTCGGCATGCAACAACAGATTTCAGAATCTCCGACGTGTTTGGGGAATTGGCATAAAAAAAGAGTTGATGCCTAATGGGATTATTCCAAATGGAGAGACTTTGTAAAAGAGATGTGTAGCCAATGGAGGAATCGACGACAACACATCTTAAACGAACCAGTCATCCATGGTGCAAGACCAACTCAACAATATATGGCATGGTTTAGGTCGGTGACAACGCAACAATTTGTGTTTGAGCCGCGATATTTGATTGATCCACGCCAACTAGCTTCATCGTCGTATGCCCAACAACAACTCTCCGTCCAACACCAATGTCAAACCATCTAAATCCAACAACCAACCTCACACCATCAACTTACCACATACATCCAACAACCAAACACCCAACTTCGCAACCCATTCATGTCATCCACCTAACAATAAAACACCTAACGTCGCAATCCATTCATGTCACCCACCCAACCAAAAAACCAAGAATCAAACCCTATCCACCAACAACCATACGCTTCAACCACAACCGTCTATAGCCCAGATGATTCATATGGGTCACTTCATCGTAGCCCCCGACCAATGACCACTTAAATATCCCATCACCAAAACACACAACCATTGTTTAACTATAGTACACCCCGGGAACCATTGCTTCGTTTCCAAAACGATTCAATGTCCCAATTCAGGAAACTATACCGTCCACAATCCACCCAACCCCATCGACCTAACTACGATAACATGGGCACCGAACTCCATTACGGAAGCGCCGTTGGCTAGAGCCCCCCAGATATTGGGAACAAATGATGACACATCTATCAAATACCGTTGGAACTTTCGTCGGACCTTCACACCAGCCATCATTCGATCAGTGTCAGCAAGTAAAGACCCTAAACACCTCAGGAAAATCGTGGGAGACCTCGAATACAAACTAACGCACCTGGATGTGGAACAGGGAAACGTTTCGATCAGGTCGATCATTAAATTTTTGTCAATCCCTTGTAATATTTATTATATCATGAATAAAAAAAATTTACATTATTATTTTTTATTTAATAAGAAAATTAAAAATTAAATTAAAAATTTTAAAAAAATAATACAAGGGTGTATGCGCCAGATGAATTGGTGCATACACCACATGCAATAAGCATGCGCCAGAGGCATTGTCGCCTCTTCATGAGGCAACCAATGCGTGCGTCACTCAAGCTGGCGCCTCCTCTTGGTTCAAAGTGGATGTGTCAGTTCATCTGACGCATCTCTTTTGAAAATTGATTATTTTGGAAAAAATATTAAAATGGTTATTTTGGAATTTATTTTGAAAATTATGATTATTTAAAAAAAATCATACTTTAGAGAATGAAATAAAACAAGAATAATGAATACATTTTTGAATGAAATATAAGAGAATGAAGTTGAATTCAAATTTCAAATAAAAAATA
The DNA here is from genome assembly GCF_024323335.1 of Lathyrus oleraceus. Taxonomy (NCBI): domain Eukaryota; kingdom Viridiplantae; phylum Streptophyta; class Magnoliopsida; order Fabales; family Fabaceae; genus Lathyrus; species Lathyrus oleraceus. The sequence goes on from NC_066583.1 coordinate 200,169,099, forward strand.
TTGAAAATCTAAAGTAGTATTACATGTAGATTAAAGCACATCGAAAATCTTTCATGAATCTAAAGTAGTATTACATGCAGAGATTGTAGCTTGTGGTGAGTGCACTTATACTGTAATATCCAAGGATTCGACAATGTAATTTTGGAGATATTTTGAAAATGTATTTTTGAAATAAATTTAATTATAAAATTGAAGTGTGATTAAAAAATTACTTTATTTAAATAATTTAATTTTTCAAAAAAAGATTTAAAATAACTCACATTTTAGATTAATTTTCAAATGATCTCACTTAAAAAAACGGCAATTCATAGATGTCAAATGAATTGACACATACCCTTAAATTTAAAGAAGAGATGTCAATTAAATTGGCTTTTGCACATGGTGTTGTCAATCCAATTGACGCATGTGTGTAAAGAATGAGAGAAGACGTCAATTTGTCTGACGTCTGTGTATATTGTATAATTTTTTTTTGTATAAATAGAGGTGTGGTGTGATTCATTTTTTCACATCTCTTTTTATTATATTACAAACATGGTCTGTTTTCGTCGCCATTATGGAAAAATGATTTATTCGAGGGACAAACTTCCGATGGAGACAAGCAACTATAGAGGGAGTTGGTTTGTTGGTTAGACGGAAGCATACCCGAAGGCATCAAATTTAGAAGTATTTAGACACACAATGTCGTACATGGGTGAGTGCGAGTTAAAAATGATAAGGATGCGAGACAGATGATATTTGGATCAAATGATATTAATTTGATTGTTGTATTCAGTTAGAAATGTTGTGGTTAAGTATTTTTATCTGTTTTGATTTCTGTTGTTTGTGTAGTTTATTCAGACTTGTTCGTTTTTAAGTTGGGGTGATATTTGTTGTTAACATTGTTGTAACAAAAAGTTATTAATATATCAAAATCAAATGTTAGGTCATCCCGGTCAACGCGTTCGGATAGCTAAGGGATGTTGTATCGGAGGTCGATTAGATCATTCTGGTGAACGACATTAGTCTTTTTGATATTCGATGTAAACGCATATTAATATTAATACCAATTGGTCCGATTTTGATTTTTATATAAAATATACATTATTTTTCAAAAAAATTACACAACACATATATGTCAGACCAATTGGCGCCTCATTTTAAACCTAACACATATACATCAATTGGATTGACAACACTAGGTGCAGAAGTTAATTCAATTGGCATCACCTCTTTAACTTAGAGAGAATGCGCCAATTCATTTGTCACTAGTTCTTCAAAGTGAATTATTTTGGAAAATAATCTAAAATGTGAGTTATTTTAGGATTTTTTTTTTAAAATACGGATCATTTTAGTAAAAAATTCACTCAAAAACAAATATATTTATATGTTTGAAATACGTTTGGAGATTCATTTTCGAATTCTATGAATATTTTTGAATTTTTATAATAATAGTTGTGAACAAACTAGAGATTTTTGTCGATTAATTAATTAAGTTTGTGCATGTTAACAGGCAAAGATAAATGAAAAGTGTACGACTCATTACTCAAATACAACATTGATGTCATTTTGGGCTTCATTGTTTTCCATTGTGCATGGCAAAGATGAGTTAAAAATATCCAACTCCCTGTTACACAGTTTTAAAATTTAATTATAAAATTAGAATATCATTAAAAAATAAATGAATCTTACGTGCATGAACATTTCGGTAATAAATCTTAAACTTAAGTAATTTCCAAAATATTTGCCTTTTTCCCATCCCTTCAAATTCCTAATGAGCCCCATGAAGTCGAGTAGTGGGCTAAAAAACAACCAGTCAAATTTCAAATGAGGACGGACTCACATATAAGAATGATTTGAAGAGAATATTTAAAAAGAGTACATTATTAGCACTTCTTCACACCCATAATTTACATTTCCTTTTATCCATCCAAATCATTAAAAGATTAAACTAATGAGTGGAGTTTACACAAATTAATTATATTAGATACTCTGATTGAGCTTGTTTTTTAATTTTATTGAATAAATAACATATTTATACAAAATATATATCAAATTGAATAAATCTAAAAAATAATTGTTTTCTTATATTTAGATACAATAAGTTCTATTGCAAACAATATATTATATATACAGATTTTGGAGTTTACTTTTAAGTTATATCTACGCATCAAATCTTTTCAAAAAAAACGTAAATTAGGATTAATGAGAAATGTTGGATTCTCTATAGCCGGATGCACAGTTAAATCGGGTATAGATAATCCATTTTGCTGGACACCCAACTGGAGTTACAGCACAAGCACAGCATGAATAAGACAAGACAAATGATCATACCTACAGGAAAATTTTGATTGAGTGAAACACAAAGGATTGTCAGAATTTTACATGGTCGATAAACAATCTTGTTATAAGAGATAATTTATTTTTTTGATTATTCAATAAATCCATATATCAGATCTATTATTAGACAATATATACCGGTTATTTAAGGAATTAAGGAAAGAGTGTTAAACTTCGTTTTGAAGAAATTAAGGAACAAGCACTAAAATTGAAGAATGATAATTTTCAGCATAAAAAAATAAATATTGATGAAAATTATTACACCTAAGATCGTTCAAGAAGTTCAACAAAAAAAGATAAGCATTTAGAAGAACTCGTCATCAATAACATAACATAAACATATATCACAATAGTCCCATACTTTTTTAAAAGGAAAATTTATTCTTTAATGTCTAGTTCTATCCAAATATATTAAATAATCAATAAATCTTATATAGATAGAATTAAAGGAGTATAAGTAATAAAAAAAAATTATTATTTGAAATTATAAAATATGCATTTATTTTAATATTAAAATTGCTTTAATTTAAGAATATCAATATAAGACAGGCTTTAAATGCACCCTATAATGATAAATCAGATTTTCTTTTTACTTTTCTATCCCATATTTAAAATTAAAATCCCAAATTATTCCACTTTAAAGAAAAATCTCAAAATACTATTTTTTAAGAAAAGATTTATCCATTTAATAGACGAGTGTATGTAGGAACTCAATCATTCGTTGGATGAGGGATAAATTTGTAGCTATGCAGGAACTCAATCATTCGTTGGATGAGGAATAAATTTGTAGCTATGTAGGAACTGATCATTCGTTGGATGAGAGATAAATATTTTATTATTTTTTTGAAGCATGCACTCGTTCAATGATTGAACGAGCTGCAAATGCAGCATACACTCTCCCATTGATTGGACGAGTCCCTTCTTAAAAAGGGGTATCTTAGATTTATTTTTTTTTAAATGGACTATTTTGGCATTTTAATTTTAGAAATGGAGTAGAAAAGGTTTCCTTAACCATTGGGTCCATACTTTGATCTCTGACAAATGTATATGAAAAAGCAAGTCAATATATGCGAACTCTTTAAATGAATCTCACTTATCTTGAAAGATTAGTCTCTACCACATTGTTTTACCAACATATTTTGTTCTACCTCCTTGACCCTAGAGTATTTATTTATCTTGATAATATGGTTATATGATTTATCAATGCATAGTACGTAAATGCCATAGGAAGAAACTAACGTGTGCGAAAATGCAGATTCAATTATAGTGAATTTTAGTAAAACAAAATCCAATTAGTTTCCAAAAAGGTAGGTCAAAATAGCCAAAACTGCAACAACAATAATGATGTTTAGGAAATAGTTTGACTCTAGAGCCTTATCTGGGCTTCCGCCAACTGCCTCATATTCAGCTCGTATCTTCTTCCTCATAGCATCGGACAGCTCTCTCTGCAATTCAAATAGACACACTATTGAATTTTATTCCTTTCTTCTTCATTTTAAGACTTCCAAAATTACATGTGATAATCACACGGTTTGAAAAAAGCTTCTTCTTGTATTTATTAAAAGATACTTGTTTTTACTCCTGCACCAAACCAGGAAAAGTGAAACAATGAAAAATATGCAAATATTTATCCTGCGCAAGTCTTTCATTGAAATATATATGATAAAATTTCTGCAAGCATCATCAATAAAATGAATGTTAGAATTGAATAATTTGTGCAAGCTTAGAACCTTTCCAGAGGAGTACTTGGCTGCTACAAACTTCTCTCCCTTAACATTTGGAGAACCATCTATCACAATTCCCTGCGAAACAGATAACAAGAAAACTTTAACTAGGTGACTTGGTCAATTATCTAGTTATATTTACTCAAATAAAATATGTTAAGCGGTCACCAATCAAATAAGTACACCCATATTTTTTTAATCAGTAAGTACACCTATCTTAATACACAAAACAGAAACTGAATGTGAACAGACCTCTGGAGGATCAAATTTGGCTCCAAGGTTGCTGAGTTTGGCATGTGCTTCAGCATAATCTTTAAAGAATGCTTCCTGATCTTCAGCATATTTCTCAGCATATACCTGCATATTTCACAAATAATATTTTAGGTAGATCACATATATTAATTAATTGTTGAAACGGAAAAAACATTCAGTTATTTTACCTTGAAGGAAGGATCTTCAAAAAGAGCTGCATCAGTTGGCAAAACCAATAGATCTTCATCCCTTTTTTCTTTGATGTCCTGTATGCAACAATAATTACAAAAAGAAAAAAGTAAATTGTGCACATTCCCCTCTCCTTTTCCATTCTCCCTATCCTTTTATATCCCGCCTACCCTACCAACAAAATAGTTGAAAAATAATTTAAAACAAACATCTGACCTTGAAGTAAGAATTGTCAAACTTTAACCATTGTGCGGTCCAGGATTGTCCTCCAGGTGCTCCTGGCCCATCTTTCTGTAGATTGAGAGATATACATAAGTCTTCTATTGTTTCATTGATTTCAGATACCATTCCATTAGAAAATTATTCACCATTATGTAAACTAGCTCTAAATAGACACAACTTAACAGGTCTGTTTAAGTAAGATTAGATATAGTTGACATAAGAACTATTAAGGACATAAAGAAACAATTGTTTTAAGTTTACTTTTCATAAAAGTTGAAATAAAACATAAAAGGTTAAGACAAGCGGAGTAACCACTCATCAATCAAGATATATTTTGATTTTGCAACAATGACGCAGGGGCAAAAATTCAGTCTAGAGATGTTGCATTGATAACACCTTCTAATCCCAAAACAGAGTGATCTGAAAACAAACCTTGATGATGGTGATTTCGATCAGAAATTTATATGTACTTGCAGTGTCCCATGAAATTCCCATTCATGATTCATCAAGTGCATTTTCTTTTCATAGTGAATCCGTAAAACAAGTTTTTCTTTAAATATAAGGGGAAACACTCTTGATGACTTAAATCAAGATGACCTTATATTAGAAGAGTCTCAAGGGGAAACATACCAGCAAGCCTCTCAGCACAGACCAATGTTATCAGACTAAATCGATCATCAAATCGGTCACGGTAATGGTTAAGTGGATCACCAATTGATTCGGTGGTGGTGAGTCATTTGTGGAACCACATGAATCGGTGTATATTAATATATAATTTTTTGATAATGGTATACTTGTAATTCGTAGGTCATTTACAATTTTACACACCAGACACACATGTGGCATAGTGACAAGGCTAATATATGGAAACTCTTAAGTTACCCTATGATAACATCAATATATTGTAAGATTTCTTCATATCATCGAATAGTCATCAGACTAAACCAAAACGCCTTGAAGTTGTTATAAAGGACATGAATTATAAAATGAAAGAAATAGCCATCATAGTAGGGTCATCCCTGAAATCAGTATAAAAAGTTTTAAGGTAAAACACAATATTCTATATTATTGATTATTTCCCATTGTCTAAAGTGTCAAATTGTGAACTGCAACTGTATGAGCCCGCAAGTACATATGATTTTAACTTGTGCCATAAGGACACATGTTAATGAATCAAGTGTGGAAATATTGTCTTGGAAACTTAACATTCAACTCCTTAAAAGTTCAAAAAGAAAATCAATAAAAACTTTAATTTGTGGGGTTTTAAACTTGTTTCCTTAGGGTACGAGTTAACCTGACCCTACAAAATAAATTCAGGCCGCAAAGACTGCAATAGGCATTGTAACAGCTGCAATAATCCCAATGTCCGTATCCACGGCCGCAATCTAAAACCCTGACACTTAGTGCTAATGGGCTTTCCAATATCAAATATTAAAATTAGATTATAATTTTTGTTAAGAAATGTGGTTGAGGCTAACTCAACCCTACAAAGCCGGTTAGTAAGGTGACAATTGTCCCCACTTATAAACACATGTTCAGGCCATATATTATCCGATGTGGGACTCTTAACACACAACCTCACGCCCATGACTAGATATCTGGAGCGTGGAAATAAATGGTGGGTGGTCCGATAGCGGAAACCTCATTGTAGATGGCCCACCGGATCTTTAAACTAGGCTCTAATACCATGTTAAGAAATATGGTTGGGCCTAACTCAACCCTACAAAGTCGTAAGGTGAGGATTGTCCCCACTTAAAAACACATGTTCAGGCCATATATTATCCGATGTGGGACTCTTAACATGTTAAGAAATGTGGTTGATCCTAACTCAACCCTACAAAACCGGTTGGTAGAGTGAGGATTGCCCCCACTACGCCCAGGACTGGATATCTGGAGCGTGGAAATAAATGGTGGGTGGCCCGATAGCGGAAACCATAGTAGGTGGCCCACCGGATCTTAAATCAGGCTCTTGATACCATGTTAAGAAATGTGGTTGGGTCTAACTCAACCCTACAAAACTGGTTGGTAGAGTGAGGATTGCCCCCACTTATAAACAAATGTTCAGGCCATATATTATCCGATGTGGGACTCTTAACGGTTTTAAAAGAGAAGGGTACTCTAAAAATTCATGTTTTGTAGTTTGTGGCTAAAAAGGAAAATAATATACCGTGTATTTAGTCTCAGGTTTTCCCCAGCCACTACGGTCTGGTCTAGACCGCCCCAGTGTGTGTGCGCCAGATAGTGCAACAATTTCCTGCAGATACAATAAATTGATAAACAAAATCAAACATATAGCTAGAATCCAATATACAAGTTACAACCATCATCATTATGAAAATTACAGGAAATTACCTTGTCATCCAATCCCATTCGGTAAAAAACTTCCCGCAAATGATCAGCAGGTGAAGGGGGGCCTGCATCTAAATTCAAAAAAAACTCTAGAAGTTAGTAAGTTGTCAATGTTAGAAAAAGGAACTATTTTTCAACATAAGATAAACTATCATCCATTTTGGAACATGTAACCTCTTGAAAGGAACAAAAGGAGATGTATGATCTATAAAACACAATTTGAAGTTCTCAATTTGAATACATTTGTGTTTATATGTTTGTTATATATTAGGCAATGCACATACTTGGATAAGGAAGTTTTTTATATATTAGAAAATGTGTTTAATCTTTAAAATATATGTACTCGACTAAGCAATGATGTAAAATTTGTAAATATAAGTTCAAAGGCCGAGTTAAACTTTCAAGCAATTTTGAAGTCAATACACGATCTGAACCCTAAGAAGATCGTGTATCTTGCCGTGTCTTGTCATATGTGTCCTAACCAACAATTGACTTGTCGCTGTTCCACTACCACTATCCCCTTAGTCCCACTCTCACTTCTGTTTAATATTCTGGTAGAAGAATTTTCTTTCCATTAAAAATTCACTGATTCATTTGCACTAAATTCTAGCCAACTTGACACGCACAGGCATAACGTTATAGACGATCATTAGAACGGGTGCATGAAAAAGGTCTAATCAATAGACTAGATCAACCTTATTTTTCTTAGTTTGACTCTATTGATTTGGGAGATGCAAAAATTTGTGTGATTGGGTTCAGGTCTAAATCAGTTCATGTATCACATTACTGATAACCATCCTACTAATCTAGTTAAAACTTTATGTGGACTGCCTGGGCCTCTTTGTATCATTAAAAAATGCATGAATGACAACCCATTGCATCTATCTCTATGAAAGTTAACTTTGCCAGAAAATGATACAGCCATAAAAATGAAAGAAAAAATCCTGAAGTGATGAAGTGTTCTAAGAAGCTCTAAGAAATTTGCATGCAGTCTTACTACTAGAGAGAATAAGTAGCATGCTTACATAGATAGCCTAAAAACCCCCTTCTAACTTCTAATAATCTTTTGGAGTAATTTTGACCCTTACTTCTGATAATCTTTTTGAGTCAATTAAACTCTCTCAAGAAATCATAGTCAGATCGACTTGTGAATTCTTGTTCTGAATGAGCATATAATAATACAGTTAAATTTCATACCTTATCAATACAAACCTTATTATAAAAAAATTCTACAGTTTCTTTGTTTCTTATTCGCAAATTAACAGTAGCTTAGTCAATCCATATTCTACAATCTTAAGAGAGGCAGAGAAGACAGTTTGTATCACAATATAGTTCTAACTCCAACTGGATTTATAGGCTTTACCAGGAAGTCGTCCTTCTTCAGGACATTGCTCAGGTCCAGAGGTATCTACTCTTCCATATTTCATGGGAATTTTTGGGCCTCCGGCTTCCTAAAAATTCAAAAAAAAAATGGTCAGTGTATCTTTCAATTATTTCATGCACAATCAATCCTTGAAGCCAAAGTAGGACATAGGCAACCTCCACAGCTGTAGCACCAGCTAACTGAAATAAGTCTGCATATGTCACGCCTGAATACTTGTCTTTGATCGGCTGGAGAAGTTTCAATGCATTTACAAGTCCTGAAATTGCAGCTCATGAGGATGTTTACCATGAGCCAAATTTGGAAATAATTGGTGGTTAATGAATACATACCAGCATTGGCTCCATGTTTCAACTCAGCTTCAAATCTTAAGCTACCATTGGCTCCACCTCTCTGTGGCCACTCTTCAATATTCTTATTATAAGTACCAGCATCATGCCATCCCAAACGAATCTATCACATAAAGGTCTATGTGAACCATCATAGTAAATTAAAAAAAAAAATTCACACATGTGCTACAAATCATATGACAAGGATACAACTCTATGTGGCAGGTATATCTCAGCAACCCAGAGTTTGACAACTTGGCTGACTGAATCATTTTGGTAACTGAAAAGTTTATTGATCATCCTTGAATCATTTAAGCCACTGAACGAATCTATCACATAAAGGTCTATGTGAACCATCATAGTAAATTAAAAAAAAAATTCACACATGTGCTACAAATCATATGACAAGGATACAACTCTGTGGCAGGTATATCTCATCAACCCAGAGTTTGACAACTTGGCTGACTGAATCGTTTTGGTAACTGAAAAGTTTATTGATCATCCTTGAATCATTTAAGCCACTGCAAAGCTTAGAAGTGAGAATTGAGAAAAATTCAATAACCTCTTTACAAGTATCTTTTGGATGCGTGGTGAAGCTATAAATCTCTAATGGTAAATGTGAAGCAAGAGTATTATATTCTATGTAACCATATCATGTTGGCCAATTAGGTGAAGATATAAGTGAGTTTAAGTGCAAATATATAGTAGATATCTAATCAGAATTCTGCATACATGTGCTGCACAAGTGCTTTGCACTACTCTTTGTAGGACAGATTTCCCCCCACAGTTTATAGTGTATTGTAAACATTTTGGCATCAAACATCAAACAAGGACTAGCAAAGAAACTGTAAACGGAATAATAAAAGCCTCAATTCAACAACAGAGTTATAGAAACTATTATATTTATCTCTACTAGAAACGAACTCTAAATCTTGATGTAAGAACCATTAAATGTTTAAAAATACATATAAATGACTTCACAGATCAATTTGAAAAAAATAGTTGTTATATAAAACATAAATAAAAAAATAAATAGAGAATGTAATTCCCTGAGCAGAAGTAAATTTGACATAAACATCGATAATCACGGAATTTAGTTACTTAACCTTATTTTCACCTTGATATCAATAGAATTAAGGGTATCTATGGATTGGTGGACTAGAACGGAACAAAGCGGAATGGAACATAATGTATGGACTAGAGCGGAGCGGAATGGAACATAATGTATGGACTAGAGCGGAGCGGAATGGAACATAATGTATGGACTAGAGCGGAGCGGAATGGAACATGATGTATGAACTAGAGCGGAGCGGAATGGAACAAAGATTTCACTCCATTGTTTGTGTATTTTTTATAATTTGACGGAATGAAACAAATTAGTACATTCAATTGCATACACCCCAAATTGGGGCAATGAAAATTGAAGGATTGGATGGAATATGATGGAATGGATTCCATGATGTTCCAGTCTGCTCCATCCATTATTTATCAATCGGAAAAATGAAATCTAATTATATACCACTCCATTCCATCACATTCCACAAATCCAAACATATATACCTTAGGTAACGCTATTCAATCTTCACAAAATTACAAAAACGTGTTGATATTAAAAGTACCGAGAAATCCATGATTGAACTAACACTGTACAAATTCAACTCCAGACAAAGGAAACGCTAAATCAAATGCAATATACTTGAACAGAGAGATCATAATTTCACTTAAAAATAAATCCAAGAAAAATAAAAGTAAAAACACTTCAAAATTACCAGAAGAGGGTGACAGAATTTAGTACTGAGAAGCTCCTTGATATCTTCTCTAGCGCTCTTCAATTGATCAGGATCAGACGCCAAGGCGGAAACCGTTCCGAACCGTCCACTCGAAACACGAACCTCTGATCTTCGCTGAAAAATTGAGCGCGTGATTTAACCACACGAACTCATAAAAAGAGATAAAATCATCGGATAGAATTATAGAGAAGAGAATAAACCTGATCGAGAAATAGATGAGAAATGCGAGGCGATGACCGCAAGCATTTGAGAGAAGAAACGGAAGTAGAAGAGGATGAAAATGAGAAAAAGGAACGAGAAGAAGAGGAGAGTGATACGGTGGCTCTGGTAGCGGAGGGGATGATACGAGCGGCGGCGCCGCCAGTAACAGTAGCCATTGTGGTTGGTGAAACTGAAGGTCGAGATGGTAAAGGGAGTGAAGGAGTGAGTAACACACGTTCGGCCATTTGATTCTGTTGAGTTTTATATATTTATTTAATTAAATTATTAATTTAGTAATATGTTTATCTCTCCTTGCGTTTTGGGTGATAGATAATACACTTGTCGATCAGAATTTGAGTTCTCGTGTAAGGGAAATACCCACGACGAATAGGTTATGTGTTTATATACTACTCCTAGTCCCACCTAATATTTGACCCATCTCATTCCCAAAAGCCACATCACGTTCATTTACTTGGGATTCAAGTGTTTGGTGAATCAGGCCGGTCATTTATCAATATTTTTTTGTTGAGAAATGCTAGCCTACCGACTACATAAATCAATCACGTGTATTTCATGAAGTAAAACGAATTAATTAGTTGAGTAAATGAGTTTAAATAAGTGTGATGATTTACTTATAAAATATTGTTTTTAAGTAAAAGAAATGCTAACTTAGTGTATTTTATGCTCCACTGAGAAAAATCTTTACAGTAGAAGTTTCATATAAGAACACTGCCGTTGTTTTTAATAGGTAGAAATTGAAATAGGTGTGTACTTTAAAGTTTATACATGTCAACCAGCCATTGCTTTAGATTTTGATAGTAGTACAACATTTATCTACACAAATCTTACAAATCTAGTGACGATCTGTTGGCGATATATCCTTTTTGAGTATTAATTGAACTTTGTTCCGGACCGGAAAATTTATTATAATTTAACCTAATTCGATTTGGCCATCATATAGTGAATCGGAGGATATATGTCAACAAATTTAATATATAATGATTCAGAGGTAATTGAAGTCATATCCATCCGTCAAATAAGAAAATGATCGGATATAATTATTAGAGGTGGCAAACGGGCATGTCCGTCCCGTTTAGGTCCGCCCCGCAAAAACCCGAAAAAAATGGGGCGGGGCGGGACGGTCATAGTTGAGGATGTGAGCCTAAAACTTAGATCTGCCCCGCAAAAAAGTGAGGGCGGGACGGGGAAAGTCCGCGGGCACTGCACTATTTAAGCCTAAAAACGCAAAAAATTATATAAATACACGTGCCCGTAAAAGCCCGCGAAAAAAACGGGACGGGGCGGGGCGTACACATTTGAGGGTGAGGGCCTAAATCCTTGGCCCGCCCCGCACAAAAGTGTGGGCAAAACGGGCATGCCCAGCGGGCCGAACCCGTTTTGCCACCCCTAATAATTATTATTATAAGCAAATTTGTTATAAACCCAATTTTTTTTATAATTTATTAAAATAGACTTTCAATTTGTTTTATTGACATCTCATCATTTTTGTGCCACCTATAAAGTCAAATTACCGATATTCTTCCGTAATATCATTTACTTTACAGTTTTATTTGAAATACATATCACATCATAATGCATCCCACATATATCGATAACTTAATATAATTCGGTACACCAAATAATTATAATTCAACTTAATACATGTAATTATATTTTTATTTATATAAGATTCTTCGACAGATAATTTTTCACATAAAAAATTAACAGAGTCAGCTCATGACTCTTTCACTTTTTATTTGAAAAAATTTAAGTTATAAGATGTACTCTAAATCTCAACTCGATTACTTTCGACTCAGCTCTGAACATGTCAAATAACTTAATACATTACTCACTAATTCATTAAACTCACCCAAACAGTAACAAACAATAGTAAACAGTTACCACCCTCGGAAACAACTCAAAAAATCGAGTCGACGATCCAAAACAGATCAACACATGGACTGACGATCAATCCTCCCGTCATGACGTGTTCGTCATCTCCTTTCTCACACACCTGTCACTTAGACGATGTCCAACAAGGTCGTCTGCTCTTGGGGCCATAATGGTCGGTCTGTCATTTGTCTGATAGTCGTCAGCTTTCGCAGATGCGTGACGGTCAACCCGTCATACCGGTGACGCCTATCCCGCTGTGTAGATTGCAGAATCCGCGATTTCGCCATTGTAGCACTTTTAAAGCTCTAATTTTAACCCCCCAACCACCCAGATCGAATAGAAAAATATCATATGTAATATATTGAACATGTAACACACCAAAACAACAACGAATACACTTTAACATTAATTTATCATGAATTTTATCATATGTTCATCACCACAAAAACTACATAAACAAGAACAACGTCAATCTGAATTTCACATATAAATTTCATACGTATTCAATACATAATCCTAACATCAAAATAAATTCATAATCATCATAATCCAAATAGGCATGCACAACCATCTCAAGGATTTCAAAACCTCGACAATGAAGGAATTGAAAAAATAACAAGGAAGAGGGTTAGGATCCCTCTCTATCCTTTAAGAAATACATGCATTGAAGAATAATCCTCCCCTACCCGAATTCTATAGAAAAATTCTAAATATTCTCTTTGGAATCCTAGGTTTGCAAATGCCTCTCCAAAATCATATTGTTCCAAATTCTATGCACGACATCCTCTCTCTCTCAAATTTTATTTTGAATTTAAAAATCTTATGTATTATTTTATTATTTTTAATTTCTCCCTCAACTCATTACAATAAAAATCACTTTAGACAACAACGAAAAACGTAGCCAAAAACTTTAAAAATGTAGATTTTATGCCACGAATTTTTAGACATGGAATTTGTTGTCGTTGCCTTTTCTCATAAGCTGCAGCTTTTAACTTTCACCCATTGTATGTAAACAAACACATTTGTCTAAGATACGTAAATAGAAGAAGGTTTTTGATTTAGATTTAGAGAACGGTTATTTTCAGGCCACACGAATAAAACGTTGCCGATTATTTAGACCCTAATATTTTTTATTTAGTTTAAAACAAAACTACACTAAAAAATAGACTGTTTATGCCATGATTATTCTAATTTACACTCTAAATTTAAATGTAAAAATTCATTTTTTTCAATTTAATAACATTTTATTTTTTTCAATAATTTAGTATTTTATGAAATAAAAGTCCAAAATTATTATTATAGCAAGAAAATTTTATGCACTTTCTATAAAAAAAAAGTTGCAGAGATTATACACTTCTTTTTACTACAAAGTTTTGACATCAACACTTACAAAGAACTATTTTTTACATGGAAACACCATAGAAAATACAACTTTCTACTAGATATAATGGTAACACCAATTAATGAAAAACTTATAACATCAAAAGAAATACAAGATACACCGGATAATAGACCTTTTGTAAAGCATCATCCACACTTACGATAACAACTCCAATTCAGCTAGTTACTTTTTGCCATCTTCACACCTTCAATTTAATAACATCAATATTCACAAGTCAACATCTACTACCCACGTACATCCTTTGTGATAATTCCAAGCAAACAACATCATGTAGTATTTAACAATCATATTATAATCCATTTCAAGAAGATATTAGTTAAGACATAAAATCAGACTTCTATGCATATCAACGAGGACAATAGTATGACAAAAACTTCAAATACCATTTCTAGCACATGTTCTACAAAATAAAACTAGTGAGATGTAATTGAAATTAGTTTATCAAGGGTCAAAGGGTTGCAATATGAAATTATTGAAAGAAAAGTCAATTTTTAACATTAACATTTTACAGGAATAAAATAACAGAGTTAATATAACATGGACATCAAACTAAAATTAGAATGCATTGTTAATAAAAATATGATAAAACATAATTTTACAAACATAAGCTTTTAAGGAAGGTTTAAGTATAACTTCTTTAGCATCTGATTAATATAAGATGAACTATGGTTCAAACTAGGTACTCTAATATTTTTACATAGCATTTAATTATGATTTTCTAGAAGCCTGCTTTGATATTATTTTAATTTTGGAAATAAACACACAATGAAAATTAAGTCGGTCCCTTCTCCTTATAAATATAAAATGGCTATATTATCCAAAAGCTATAAAATGGCTATATTATCCAAAAGCTATATGTTATCGTCTATAAAATGTCTAACGATACCGTGGACTTGTGTTGATTATAACATATAGACTAAGTTCAATTTTTAATAAAAAAAACTAATAAATGTAATATGAGAACTCAATATAGAACTAGAATAATTATCTATAACAATGTCAAATAATGCATTCCAACATTCTAATGGAGTGCCTTTTTTTATAGAAATTGTTCTTTGCTGCCAATATGTTATGGCTCTCACAGTTGAAATACAACTATCATCATAATCACTTTGTTAGTGAATGATATAGTTCATAAATGCAATATAGGAATGACAAAAAGGAATATAATTACAAAAGAAAGGCAAGTAACATTTACCAAGAAATCAGACAAGAGGGGCTTACAACTCTAACTCTAAAGTCTTTCTGTTTTTTTTTGGACTTGCAAAATGTGCCCGCATATTGCTTCCAAGATATGGTTCTTGTTAGATATAATTTTTAGATTGAATGGATTCAGATTGAAATCGTGAACGAATCACTTTTTTTATAGTATTTCAAACACTTTCGAATATATTAGAGTTTCTATGCAGGAATACCCGGGATAATTCAGCTCATGCTTGTGTTTGTACAAGACGGATGGAAATTTGAATATAGGGAAGAGTGTTTGGAATTTTAGTGAAAAAGATGTATGTTTTTGTAATGTTTTTTTGAATCCGAAATGAAGTATTTATATGTCATATTGTTGTTGTTTCACAAGATTGCGTCTTTTGGTAAAACAACTTTCTTTTATCCAGAATTACAAGCTTTTGTCAAAAGGTTACATACTTTTTACCAGAAGTTACATACTTTTTTTTAATAAAAAATTACATATTTTTTTACTAAAAGTTATATTGTTTCGCCCACAACAATATTCTTCAAAAGTTGTATACTTTCATTATGCAACACTTCATAAAGTGTTGTTTATTTTCAAATTCAAACTTGCTGCAACACTTTGCAAATATTGTATATTTCTAAATTGCAATACTTCACAAATGTTGTCTACTTCGAAATTCAAAGATTAATTTAAACTTGCATTTTTTTCTTGTCATTTTGAAATACACTCAAGATTATTAATTTATTAATAATTTACAACAGTTCTATATCACATCAACAGACAATTAATAATAATATTTTGATGACATATGTGTACTTTTATATATTATCACAACATACATTTATTTATCAATAGAAAACCAAAGATACTCTGATTGATGAGGAATTCCACAACCTAAAAAAAGAAGAAAAAGCAAATTACGTTCCGATAGCATAGATCCACGTCCTAAAATGAGCTAGGGCACTAATCTATAAACATAAATCAGTAATATTAGTGAAAGATATACACATTCATCACCTAAAATTTAAGGCAAATATAGAAAATAATGATGCATTAGTTCAACAGATAAGATATCGGGTAAACAAAACAAATAAAAAAAATTAAAAGTAGAAACTCTTAATTCTCAAATCTCTAAACAAATGAGTTGGGATTCACTTACACTTTAAGTATCCCATAGGGTGTCTTCCTTAGGATGGATCGAATTATCACCTTATTTAAGACTTGACAGATGGTATTAATCGCATCCGCCAAAAAATACTTAGGTAGGCTCATCTCATTTATCATAGTTCGATATATTTCTTCGAAAACATGGTTTAAAATTGGGGGCATGAGGGTTTTTCTTTAAAAACCTTCCCACTTTCACTCGAAGAATTATAACAAGTACAAGATAGTGAGGAAGCATGTATTAATTGTCCCTTAAGGGTTTCAATTTCAAGTTTTAAAATTGGACACTCAACACATTCCACAACTTATATCTTTTCAACTAAAGTATCTAAACATTATAACGCTCACCCATAAGATATGCATGCGCTTCCTTAAGAGATTCTAAAGCACAATTAAGATTATTTATCTCCTCTTCAAGTTTTGAAATCATTTTTTTAGAGAAATTTTCTCAAACGCTTTTATGGAATCAACATACATATCATTGGATGCATTCGACAATTCACTATAAGTATACTCATTTTTAGAATCATAATTATATATCTTTGAAGTTCCATATTTCTTATGTGCCATTAAGCAAAAGTTGGCACACTCCATTGACCATTGGAAGACTTTCCCCTTGTCTTATTTACAAAGATATAATAGTGTCTCTATACTCCATTAAATACTTTAGGAAAACCATGTGAAAGTTATCGCAAAACAAAGTTAGGAATCAATGACAATAAATACATAAATTTGCTTGCAGTTATCATACTCACTTTTAATTACGTAATACTATAAAAACTTATTATTAAGTATATAGTAAGAAGGAAGTGATTGATAGTATGAACATAGCAAGTAAGCATGGAAAAATGTAAGGGGAGGCGTGCGTACCTCATTCACGCTTCATAATTTTCCAAGTGACAGTCATGTGACAGACATTGTGATAGTGATGCTCAAGGTGTAGTAATCAATGACTTCAATTTAATTTTATTGGAATAATATATCAATATTCAAATATAGGGAGATGAATTTGAAAAAGTTCCTTGAGTCAAGTCCCATATTGTGTGTTACTTGAAAAAATTCCTTAGTCCTACGTTGCTTAGGTGAGATATATTTCATTCCTCACTTCATTATATAAGGGAATTCCTTGTTTCATTTCAAAATACACCAAAAACTTATTTTGAGTTTTTCCTTCCTCACTCGCATGACTTTGCGTCTTTCGAATTGTCGAAGCGCCAACTTCTCCCCCTTTCTTTCTACTAGTTGAATTTTCTGAATATTTTTTAAAATTTTCTTTGGAGAATTATGTTAATTTCTCCTCGTTTGAGTTGAGAAATTATCAAGTATAATTTTTGGATTCTCTTTAGAGAATTATTCGAATTTATCTTTGTTTGAGAAATCATTTTGAGTGGTCAAATGACCATTATTGAATTCTCTTTGGAGAATTATTTTAAATTCTCGTGGTTTGAGATATTATTACGACTGGTCGTCATGCCAGATACTATGGATGGTATTTATACCATATTTGAATGGTCTTTGTACCATCAAAGGGTGTATTTCTAGACAGACTATCTACCGTGTAAGTAGTAATCGTAGAGTATAGAACTGGGCTATTTTATCCTGGAAGCGGTGCAATAGTTTGATTGCTTTGCATAATTTTGGGCAGTGCCGTGAAATGTCTTAAAGAGAGCGACCTAGTCCGTGACTCGACCTGATAATTTCTTTTGTGGCTGATTTTCAAAAACCGTGAAACAATAATTTTAAGACGCTTCGAACTGCCATGGTTACGGAAGAAATTAATAGTAAAAAAAGTGGATTTAGATGGAACACATAGTAGTATTGAAGCTGAATATGCTGCACATTTTAAAGAGAAAATTTACAACTCAGAAAAGAAATCATGTTATGAAAAGAGAATGATTACAAAATCATATTCTGAATGGACTTGCAGATGATATGTGATTATTACAATAGTTACGATATTGCAAAATAGGTATGGGATGCTCTGGAAAACAAGTGTGACACGAAGAAGCTGGAACAAATGAGTATGCAAGTAGTCGTTATTTCAAGTATCAGATGGTATAGATGAAAAATCAGTGGAGACTCAATGTCACGAACTTCAAAAGATTGCTTATGAGATCATCCTAAAAGGTATGTGTATAGATGAACCATTTTAAATTTCCTTTATTATTGACAAACTGCCCCATAGTTTAAAATTTTTTAAAATTATGCTTTGCTGCAAAATAAAAACATTTTTAATTGAGAGTCTGATTATTCATCTGAAGAAGAATCGTAGAAACATGATCAAAGAGAAAAAATCTTGGTTGTTTTAAACAACAAAAATAAATTCGATGTAGTTCTGAATCCATTTGGCAAATAATTAAAGAATTAGAACCGCAATGTTGTGAATCAAATTAAGAATGAGAACCCTTTAAGGGCCCAAATTACTCCAATTGATAGACAACCACCACCACCATAACTAAATGACATTGATGTTTTCTCTTAATTCAATTGTGAAAAACTAGGTCATATGATTAAAAAATGTAAAATCATGCTTGAACCTCGTGTTGCCCCTAATGCACATGTTAACCTGACTGATGAATAATTTATTGCTTTGATCACTGAAACCAACGTGATTAGTAATTCTGATGTTGGTGGTTAGACATTGGCTCATCTTGTCATGTTTGTTATGATTGTGCAATGTTTAAAACATACATGAATAAGAAAGTGTTGTTGGGAGGTGCCCACATCACTAATATTGTGAGTATTGGAGAAGTGGAACATAGTCCACCTCTAAAAAGACTATAATCTTGAAGGATGTCAATTATACTTTAGAGATTATAAAGAATCTTGTTTCTGGTTTTCTTCCGAATAAGGCATGGTTTAGTCAGTCTATTGGGGTAGATTTGTACACAATCACTAAAAATGATATTTTGTGAAACTGCTATGTTTAAGACTTTTGCGAATGAAATTGAAATTCAATTTAGTAACAAGATTAAGAGAATTCCCAGTGATAAGGGAACTGAATATTATTTCAATTTATTTAATGAATTTTATAAACAACATTGAATTGTACATGAAACGACTGCACCATATTCTCCTGAAATGAATGGTAAAACAGATAGAAAGAATAAATCTTTTACTGAACTAGTTGTTGATATTATGTTGAATTCTGGTGTTGCATCTCACTGGTGGGGGGAAATTTTATTGACTGTTTGTTATGTCCTGAACAATGTTCCCAAGTCAAAAAGTAAGACCTCTCCTTATGATATATTAAAGAAAATACAACCAACCTTGTCTTATTTACAAACTTGGGACTGCTTGGCTTATGTCAGAATTTTGGATCCGAAGCGAGTCAAACTTGTTAATAGAGCCTATGAATGTTTATTCATTGGGTAATGTTGCAAACAATAAAGTGAAGGTGAGAAAAACAAGAAAGGGGGGGTTTGAATTGTTTGGAAAATAAGCGCTTTTTCAAAATAAAAATCACACAAGGAATTTATACTGGTTCGCTTATAACACAAAGCTACTCCAGTCCACCCGGCCAAGGTGATTTCGCCTTCAACAAGGACTTAATCCACTAATCTTGAAAGATTGATTACAAACAACGTCTAAGAGAAAGATCTCTTAGTCCTCTCAAGTATACAGACTGCGCAGAGTCACTTGAGGAAATAAAAACAAGGATAAAGACTTATGTAATCTAGAGTGCTTCTAAGATAAGCAAATATTACAACAGCAAGAACAAAGTGTTTCACGTTCTAAGCAAAAGCTTCGTGAAGATTGAGAGAATAAAACGTGTTTTTGTGTGTTGATGTTTCAGTAAATTCATGTGTGCTCAATGTTGATTTGCAGTCCTTTATATAAGAGTGAAGTAGTCGTTGAAGTTGATGGATAATAATTTGAATTAAAGCCATAACTTATATAGCTTCTTGCCAAGACAACTTTCTCTCCTCGAATGACTACTTTCCAAATATAGTTCCTTTTCATTTGAATTTGGAGTTTAACGTCTCTTTCTGTATTAGGAAATCCATTGCCAAGCCTTTATTTGAAGTTAACGTTATTCTTTCTTTATTAGGAAATCCATGATCAGAGTCTTCATGTTTCTTGGAATCTTGTTATTTAACTTCTGATGTTGATCTCTTTGAGTTCTGATGGTTTCTTCAGATAACGCTGAGAGCTTCTGGATTTTGACATACCGTTGTTCAGAGTCAGAACTTCTAGAGCGTACTTCTTGTTCAGATGCTTCTGATATTTTGCTGTTTTGCTCAGAGTTAGACTTTCTTGAACGTGTTTCTACTTCAGATGCTCCTGGTCTTCTGATAATTTGTATCTGATATGATTCTGTATCTGATGATTTCTTCCTTCTTTCCTTAGAACCCTGCACACTTAGAAACTTTTCGTTAGGGTGCCATTTTTGGTTTCATCCTTTGTTATCATCAAAATCATGGAATCTGTTGTAGAACAATTTTTGTTCTTACAATCTCCCCCTTTTTGATGATGACAAAACAAACTTATTTAGCAGATGAAACATAAACAATATCAGATTAGATAGACAAGAGCTCCCCCTGAGATAGGCTAGGGAGTTCAGAAGTTCTTACCAGAGCTTCCAAGCAATGAGGTTTCTTGATACCTTCTGCAATTTCTTAAGTCTAGTGTTAGATAAATTTATTTTTAAGAAAAATATGTTGCAGAGTGCTTAAGGTATTTAGACAGTATTTTCATCAGAGCTATTAATGACTTCTCCCCCTTTTTGTCAGAATCAAAAAGACATAGCAAAAAATAATTTAAGAGAAAAACATTGGATTCAGATAAAAAGGCAACAGAGACAAGGTCAAAAAGAACAAGTAAACATCAGAAACAAAGCAAGTAAACAAAATCCTAAGTGCCTAGGGGTTAGGAGGCGGAGGCATCCTCTAAAGCAATTGAGCTAGCATGTTCTGAATGTTGTCGTTGACAGTGTCTTGTTTATCCATTCTGGCACGGAGTTCCTTCTGATTTTTCTTCAGTTCTTCCAGCGTCTGGAGAACCATAGGAACAACTGATGAGGACTCCCCCTGAGTCAGAGCCTGCTGTGCTTCAGCAGCAGCCTTTGCTTCAGCTTCAGCAGCAGCCTGTGCTTCAGCTTTGGCAGCAGCCTGTGCTTCAGCTTCGGCAGCAGCAGCAGCATCGGCCAGAGCTTTAGCTTCAGCTTCCTTTGCCCTTAGGATTTCAGCTTCCCTTGCTCTTTCTTCCTCCAGCCTTCTGGCTTCCTCTTCAGCTTCTCTAGCAAGTCTCTCCTGTAGTCTTGCCTCAGCATCTCTGATGTAGCCATTTTTGACTTGCTCAGAGATGTTCTTCAGTTTAAAAGCCTCAGAGGTCATCCAGCCAATGACTCTGTTCCAGTGTGTCCTTACAGAGTCAGGATCATCACTGACTTCAGAGTTATTGGTCAGAGACTTGACTTTTTGTACTGAAGCCCCTGCGACCAGCATTATGGCTTCCTCAAGGGTAGGTACGGAAAGGTTAGTTTCAGAGGTTTGAGGTGAAGAGGTTAGAGGGCTGAGGTTTAATGTTAGAGGTTTAGGTTCAGCGGAGGTGTTTGGAGGGGTGATATCAGAGGTGTGGAGGTCAGAGGGTTGAGTTTCAGAAGGTTGGTCTTCAGAAGGGATGTTGGTTGTTTGTTCTGGGGGAGGTGAAGTTACTTCAGATTGTGTTGGTTGTTGTGAAGCGAGGTTTTGAGCCTGAATTTGGGCTAGGGTTGGAGAGTTAGGGTCAGAGTATTCTGGGTCAGAGGAGAGGTTAAGGTATGGAGGTGATTCTGGGGCTGAAGATGATGAAGAGGAAGTGGTAGTGTGAGCAAGATTAAAATTGGGTAGAGGTTGTGAGGTTCTGGTTGTAGAAGGTGGGGTTTCAGAGGATGTGTATATAGGTGGTGTTGGGAGAGGATTAGAAGAAGCCATAAGATGTTCAGAGGGAATAGAGGAAGCAGACGTACCAGTAGTTACTTGCAGAGGCGCTGGAGATCTGGTTCCAGAAGTTTCTCCTAGCCTTGCTCTCTTTGCCTTTGAAGACTTCTTTGAAGAGGGACCTCTTTTGAACCTAACAAAATCTTCTTCTGAATCTAGACAATCATCCAGTCTGAAGTCAGAGATGTCGACTCCTTCATCCTTCAGACGCTGCATATAGAAGAGGATAGCGTCTCTGGGTTCATTCTTGAAGAACCTTGCAAGACCATGGGGCAGCTTCCTCTGATCTTTCAATGCATCCCAGGAGGTGTCCAGCGTGGGTCTGACTTGAATCTTCTTCAAGATCCCATGCTCTTGAGATTTCTGGCGTTCAGAGGCTTTCCAGTATCTATTGCCAGATCTTCCATAAGCTTGTTCTTCTCCAGATGATCTACAAGCCCATTCTCGATGAAGACATCAGACAGAAGTCTTCCCAGAGGGATGTAGGATCTGGGTTTCATGTTGTTTCTTGTCTCCCTTACAGAGTCTCTGAGATATCTGAAGAGTAGTGCAGGAAGGCAGAGCTTCAAACCCTTGTGAATGCAATACAGAATGCACTTCTGATCTGTATTGATGTAGTCAGAGGAGTTTGATGCTGGGTGATGATGAATGGTTCCCAGAATGATCTTGAGCCATACTTTGAGGTTCTGATGAAGTTCTTTGTTCTTTGAAGGATTGCCTTCAGTGTTGAGTTTGAAAATGGTTGGATTTATTTCCTGAGCAACGCGCCTTGACCTAGGGTTGATGTTGTAGATCCTTATTCCTCCAGTTTTCTCCATGTTCAGTAAAGAAGCAATTGACTTTTCAGTAATCACTATCTTTACCCCCAAAACGTAGGAGACGATGAAATGGTCATCAGCGTCAGCAAATCTCCAGAATTCTTTGATGAGATTTGGGTAAACAGGGCCATAAAGCCTTTGGAAGTAGTTTTCCCACCCTTGTAGACGGAGTTCTTCAGTAAGATCTACTCCATTTCTCCTCATGTTGTCGAAGTCCACCAGTGTTTCACATAACACTTCCAGTCCCTCAAAGGGGGTTGCTAGGTTGATATGGGGTTGACGATCAAGAACATGGGGTTCCTTGTACACTGGAGTAATGGAAACGCCTGTAACTGTTGGAGTGGAAATGCTTGAACTTTGGGCAGTGGTGTTGGATTCCATTTGTTGAGAAAAGTTGAAAACTTGTTGTTGTTGAGCATCCATAGTTGATGAAGAAAAAGATGAAGATGAAGAGTTTGTAGAAATGCTTCAGAGAGGGTTTGAGAGTGAGTGAGAGTGATAAGTGTGTGAAATGTGAGAGGAGTGTTTAAATACCCTAAACGAAAACACATGCAAAACGACACACAATTCAGCGTTAGGACAGAACACAAGTTAGCACGCTTGGGGAAAAAATGATTAAGGCTCATTAATGAATGTCTAATCCCAACAGTATGCACACTGCTTGAGGAGATCTTAAACGTTTGCCCTTTGATTTTTCTTCTGGACAGCTGTCTAGAAGTTCTAGGGTTAGACGCTAAGTGCTCCACGTGTTTTGATGTATCTGATCTTCAGGAATACCAAAGGATTGGTTCCTGGAGATTTCTAACTCAGATATCTTCTTAACTTGGTAGAAGTATCAGAGGCAGAAGCACATTTGTTTATGTCAGAGTCTCATTTTACATCTTCAGAGCCACACTTCATTCGGGGCAATTTTGAATGTTCAGATTTTCTAAGATAAAAAGAAATCTATCTTCAGCTAGAGGCTTAGTAAAGATATCTGCCCATTGATGATCTGTATCAATGAACTTCAATGTTACTATCCCTTTCTGAACATAGTCTCTGATAAAATGATGTTTTATTTCAATGTGTTTAGCTCTGGAATGTAGAATGAGATTCTTACTTAGACAAATGGCAGCAGTATTATCACAGAAGATAGGAATGTTACTCTCGAAGATTTGCAGATCTTCTAACTGATTCTTCATCCAGAGCATCTGAGTTGTGCACAGTGATGCTGAGATATATTCTGCTTCTGCAGTAGATAGAGCAATAGTTGACTGTCTCTTGCTAGCCCAGGATATCAGATTGTTTCCCAGAAGCTGGCAATTTCCAGATGTGCTTTTTCGTTCTAATCTATCTCCTGCATAATCTGCATCACAGTAACCCGAAAGTCTATACTCTGATGTTTTCTCATACATCAGGCCCAGGTTAGGAGTTCCTTTCAGATACTTGAGAATTCTCTTAACTGCTGTTAAATGAGATTCTCTAGGATCTGATTGGAATCTGGCACAGAGACAGACACTAAAGAGAATATCAGGACGAGTAGCAGTCAGATAGAGAAGAGAGCCTATCATACCTCGATAGAGCTTCTGACAAACCTTTTTGCTTACTTCTTCCTTTTCAAGAATGCACGTCGGATGCATGGGAGTTTTTGCAGAGTTGCAGTCAGCCATATCAAATTTATTTAGAATATCTTTAATGTATTTGCTTTGATGAACGTATGTAACTTCTGAAGTTTGGTTAATTTGAATTCCCAGAAAGAACTTTAGTTCTTGCATTAAGCTCATTTCAAATTCTGCCTGCATTAACTCAGAGAATTCTTGACAAACAGAGGCGTTAACTGAACCAAAAATAATATCATCAACGTATATCTGGCATATCATGAGATCATTGTTAAGGTTCTTACAGAAGAGTGTGGAGTCAACTTTCCCTCTGATAAAATTGTGTTCCAGAAGAAAATTGCTTAAACGTTCATACCAAGCTCTAGGAGCTTGTTTAAGTCCATATAAAGATTTTTTAAGTTTAAAAACATGTTCTGAAAAATTTGGATTTTCAAAACCTGGAGGTTGGTTGACATACACTTCTTCTGAAATATAACCATTAAGGAATGCACTCTTGACATCCATTTGATATAATTTGATAGAGTGGTTAATAGCAAAAGATACCAGAAGACGAATAGATTTTAACCTTGCGACTGGAGCAAAGGTTTCATTATAGTCAATACCTTCTTGTTGACTATAACCTTGAGCTACCAGTCGAGCTTTATTTCTGACGACTTCTCCTTTCTCATTCAGCTTGTTTCTGAATACCCATCTGGTTCCAATAACGTGAGTGCCTCTGGGCTTTGGAACAAGATCCCAGACATCATTCTTTGTGAATTGATCTAATTCTTCTTGCATGGCTGAAACCCAGTCGTTATCTTGAAGTGCTTCATCACAGGACGTAGGCTCAATCAGAGACACTAGTCCCAGAGGAGTATCTTCAGAGGTCCTGAAGGTAGATCTGGTTCTGACAGGTTCGTCCTTGTTTCCCAGAATCAAATCTTCAGATACGTTGATACGACTTTTGACTTTCTTTGAGATTTCTGGAGATTTAATTTCTTCAGAGTTCTGAGTGACAATTGCTTCTGGAGTTTTATCAGATCCTGCAAGAGTGATTTCTAAATCTGCAAAATTTTCAACTAGCTTTGACTTTTCAGGGTCAAGCTTATCATCAAATCTGACATGAATTGATTCTTCCACAATTTTGGTTTCTGTGTTGTATACTCTGTAGCCTTTAGAGCGTTCTGAGTATCCTAACATAATACCTTTCTGTGCTTTGGAATCGAACTTGTTCAGATGTTCTTTAGTGTTTAAGATAAAGCAAGAACATCCAAAAGGATGAAAATATGAAATGTTTGGTTTTCTTCCTTTACACAGTTCATAGGGAGTCTTTTCCAGAATAGGTCTTATAGAGATTCTATTCTGAATGTAACACGCTGTATTTACAGCTTCTGCCCAAAAGTGCTTTGCCACATTAGTTTCATTGATCATGGTTCTGGCCATCTCTTGGAGTGTCCTATTCTTCCTTTCTACAACTCCATTTTGTTGTGGAGTTCTAGGACAGGAGAAATCATGGGATATTCCATTAGAGTCAAATAATTCCTCAAAATCTTTGTTTTCAAATTCCCCACCATGATCACTTCTGACTCTAATAATTTTAGAGTCAAATTCTTTTTGCACTTTGGAGCAGAAACTAGTGAATACAGAGTGAGACTCACTCTTGTGCTTTAGGAATTTCACCCATGTCCAGCGGCTATAATCATCAACAATGACTAGTCCATACTTCTTTCCATTGACTGATGGTGTTTTCACAGGACCAAATAAGTCAATGTGGAGAAGTTCCAGAGGCTTAGAGGTAGAAACAACATTTTTCTTTTTGAAAGACGTTTTTGAAAATTTTCCTTTCTGACATGCCTCACATAGAGCATCTGAAGAAAACTTTAGTTTAGGTAGGCCTTTGACTAACTCGAGTTTATTTAGCTGAGAAAGTTTCCTCATGCTAATGTGGCTCAAGCGTCTATGCCATACCCATCGCTCTTTATGAACCGACATCAGACATTTAACATTTTGTTCTTTTAAATCAGAAAGATTAATTTTATAAATGTTGTTTTTCCTCTTGCCAGTGAAAAGGACAGAGCCATCATTCTGATTAATGGCTTTACATGTTTTTTGATTAAAGATTACATCATAACCGTTATCACTTAATTGACTTATGGATAACAAGTTATGCATTAATCCTTCTACGTAAAGGACATCAGATATAGAGGGAAGAGTACCATTACCAATAGTTCTGGAGCCTCTGATCCTTCCTTTCTGATCTCCTCCGAAGCCTACAAACCCAGCGTCTTTAAGTTCCAGACTTTGGAACATAGACTTTCTTCCCGTCATGTGTCGCGAGCATCCAGAGTCCAGGTACCATGACTGGTGTCTGAACTTTGCTGCATAGGATATCTGCAACATAAACAATCTTATCTTTCGGTACCCAGAATCTCTTGGGTCCTTTCTGATTAGTTTTCCCAGAGTTTCTTATAACTTTGGGTTTTTTAGCATTTTCAAATTTTTGTTCTTGTGTGTGTGTATAGTGATACGAAAATGGAGATTTAAGTTGGTCACTAGTAGAAGTTTTATCTTCCTTAGGATCATACCCAATTCCCTTTTTATTGTTCTGACTGACTCCATAAATCATGGATGCCATAATACTCCTACCTATTTCATTTTTCAGAAATTCTTGAAAGGCTTCTTCGTATTCATAAATTAATTTATTTGAAGTTTGTGGTGCTTGAGACAACGCTTCTTCTAATTCTAAGCTTTTTCTTTTTGCTCCATCTCTTTCTAATGTTAAAGATCTGATTGTATCTTCCCGTGCTAGAATTGTCATCTCAAGCTTGCCACATTCTTCAAATTTTGCTTTAAGACAGCCTTTTATGTTTTTAAGCTTTTGTTTTAATTTCTGATATGAGCTAAGAGTTTCTGACAAGCATGATTCTAGATCAGATCGAGAGAGTTCAGAAAATACCTCTTCAGATTCTTCATCTGAGCTGCTCCTGGATGTGGTAGCCATAAGTGCCACGTTGGCCTGTTCATCAGAGTCAGATTCTGATGACCCGGATTCACTATCATCCCAGGTAGCCATTAATCCTTTCTTTGTCCTGAAGGTATTTTTCTTGAAGCTTTCTTTTCTAGAATTGTCTTTCTTTAGCTTGGGGCATTCATTCCTGTAGTGACCTGTTTCTTTACATTCATAACAAGTAATATCTTTGTTAGTTTTACCTTTTGAGGTTGATTCTGATCGATCCCCTCTGGGTCTTGGTCTTCTGAAGTTGTTGTTCCTCTTTTTCCAGAGTTGTTTAACTCTTCTGGTCAGGAGGGACAATTCTTCTTCATCATCAGAATCTTCTGGTTCAGAGTCATCAGTATCTTCAGTTTCTGCCTGGAGAGCTTTGGTTCTCTCAGGTTTGCCTCTTTCATATCTGGATTTTAATGCTACGGACTTGTTCCTTTTCTGAGGCTCATCTTCCTCTAGTTCTATCTCATGGCTTCTGAGGGAACTGACAAGTTCTTCAAGACTGATATTGTTCAGATCCTTTGACAACTTCAGAGCAGTAACCATGGGTCTCCATTTCTTTGGCAGACTTCTGACTATCTTTTTGACATGGTCTGCAGTTGTGTATCCTTTGTCTAGAACCTTGAGACCTGCAATCAGAGTTTGGAATCTAGAGAACATTGCCTCTATGGCTTCATCATCTTCCATTTTGAAAGCTTCATATTTCTGGATAAGCGCCAGAGCCTTTGTCTCTTTGACCTGAGAGTTTCCTTCATGAGTCATCCTTAGAGAGTCAAGTATGTCTTTGGCTGTTTCTCTGTTGGTGATCTTTTCATACTCGTTGTAAGATATAGCATTGAGGAGTATGGTTCTGGCCTTGTGATGATTTTTGAAAACTCGCTTCTGATCATCTGACATCTTACTTCTGGGAACTTCAGCTCCATCCTCTGTGACAGGAGGTTTGTATCCATCTGTGACAATGTCCCAGAGATCAGCATCATAGCCTAGAAAGAAACTTTCAATTCTATCTTTCCAGTAATCGAATTTCTCTCCATCAAAGACAGGAGGCTTAGCATTGTAACTATCCTTTTCATTTGTGTGGGCCATAGTTTTTCTCGTTCTGGATCTCTCTACACTGTTAAGTGTTTGATTAGAAAATCAATAACAGAGCCAGAGCTCTGATACCAATTAAAGGTGAGAAAAACAAGAAAGGGGGGGTTTGAATTGTTTGGAAAATAAGCGCTTTTTCAAAATAAAAATCACACAAGGAATTTATACTGGTTCGCTTATAACACAAAGCTACTCCAGTCCACCCGGCCAAGGTGATTTCGCCTTCAACAAGGACTTAATCCACTAATCTTGAAAGATTGATTACAAACAATGTCTAAGAGAAAGATCTCTTAGTCCTCTCAAGTATACAGACTGCGCAGAGTCACTTGAGGAAATAAAAACAAGGATAAAGACTTATGTAATCTAGAGTGCTTCTAAGATAAGCAAATATTACAACAGCAAGAACAAAGTGTTTCACGTTCTAAGCAAAAGCTTCGTGAAGATTGCGAGAATAAAACGTGTTTATGTGTGTTGATGTTTCAGTAAATTCATGTGTGCTCAATGTTGATTTGCAGTCCTTTATATAGGAGTGAAGTAGTCGTTGAAGTTGATGGATAATAATTTGAATTAAAGCCATAACTTGTATAGCTTCTTGCCAAGACAACTTTCTCTTCTCGAATGACTACTTTCCAAATATAGTTCCTTTTCATTTGAATTTGGAGTTTAACGTCTCTTTCTGTATTAGGAAATCCATTGCCAAGCCTTTATTTGAAGTTAACGTTACTCTTTCTTTATTAGGAAATCCATGATCAGAGTCTTCATGTTTCTTGGAATCTTGCTATTTAACTTCTGATGTTGATCTCTTTGAGTTCTGATGGTTTCTTCAGATAGCGCTGAGAGCTTCTGGATTTTGACATACCGTTGTTCAGAGTCAGAACTTCTAGAGCGTACTTCTTGTTCAGATGCTTCTGATATTTTGCTGTTTTGCTCAGAGTTAAACTTTCTTGAACGTGTTTCTACTTCAGATGCTCCTGGTCTTTTGATAATTTGTATCTGATATGATTCTGTATCTGATGATTTCTTCCTTCTTTCCTTAGAACCCTGCACACTTAGAAACTTTTCGTTAGGGTGCCATTTTTGGTTTCATCCTTTGTTATCATCAAAATCATGGAATCTGTTGTAGAACAATTTTTGTTCTTACATAAAGCATATAGATGTTATGATCTAAATGCTAAAGTGATCATAAAATTTAATGATGTTGAATTCTATGAAGACAAATTTCCTTTCAAATTGAAAAATAATGGGGGCACTGAATCGGATCACATTCATGTGATAAGAAGCACTTAAAGCAACAAGGAAGTAGAAATAGAATTTCGATGAAGTAAAAGAGCAAAAGTTGCTAAAGACTATGAGATCGATTATATGGCTTAAATGTAGAAGAAGATCCAATAAATCTTCAAGAAGAATTGTCATCTCTAGATGCATATTTGTGGCAAGAAGTTATTTATGATAAGTCAGGTTCTATGGAATCTAACATGAACTTGCACTTAGTATACTTGTCTCATGGTTGTAAACCAATCATTTGTAAATGTGTTTTTAAAAGAAACTAAAACCTGATGGAACTATTGATAAGTACAAGGCTCGTCTTGTAGCCAAAGATTTTAGGCAAAGAGAAAATATATATTTCTTCGATACTTTTTCTCCAAACACTTGAATTACATCCATTAGGGTACTTATTTCAATGGATGCTATTTATAACTTAATAGTACAACAAATGTGTGTTAAAACAACTTTTTTTAAACGGTGACTTAGAAGAAGAAATCTATATGGACCAACTAGAAGGGTTTGTAATTCATGGGCGAGAAAAAATGTAAGTTAGATAAGTCTTTGTATGGCCTAAAGCAAGGTCTAACAAAAGGTTTGATAACTTAATGATATAGAATGGGTACAAAATGAATGAGAGTGACAAATGTATTTATTACAAACCTGGGAATCACATTTGCATTATCATATGTCTCTATGTATACGATCTACTCATATTTGGATCAAACATTCAAGTCGTTAATGATGTGAAATCATTATTGTGCAACAACTTTAATATGAAAGACCTAAGAGAAGCGAGCGTGATTCTTGGTATAAAGACCACGAGATCCGAACAAAGAATTTCTTTGGATCATTCACACTATATGGAGAAGATCTTAAAGAAATATAGTTACTTTGATTGTAAATCTGTATGCATGTCATACAATCCAAGTGTGACACTGTTTAAGAATACTAGTGAAAGTGTCAAACAAATAGAATATGAGAGCATCATTGGCATTCTTAGGTATTCCACTGATTGTACTAGACCCGACATTGTGTATGTCGTAGGATTGTTGTGCAGGTTTACGAGTAGACCAAGTAACGAGCACTGGAAAGCTATTGAGCGAGTCATGAGGTACCTTAAAAGGACCATGGATCTCGACCTACATTATCAGAAATTTCCTGCTATACTAGAAGGGTACAACGATGCAGATTGGAACAACTTATCGGATCATTCCAAAGCTATCAGTGGCTATATATTTAGTATAACTGGAGGAGCTGTATCTTAGAAATCAAAGAAGCATACTATCCTGACTCAGTCCAAAGTGGAGTCTGAGATGATAACACTAGCCAGAACTAGTGAAGAAGTAAGTTGGTTAAGATGTTTGCTATCTGAGATCCCTTTATGAGAAAAACTTATGTCAATTGTGTTGATCCACTACGATAGTACCACGACTATTGTAAAAATTGAGAACCATTAGTATAATAACGGCAAGTGACGTCAAATAAGGAGGAAACACGACACTGTTAGAGATTGTATCTAAAAAAAAGGTTGTAAGAGTGGATCATGTACACACTAATAATTTTTTTGCAAATCCTTTGATGAAATGATTAGCTAGAGAAAGTCCATAATACATCAAAGAGGATGTGACTAATGCCTATAGAGAAATGAGTTGCTCATGATGGTAACCCGACCTAAATGACTAGAGATCCCAAGAAATAGGTTCATTGGGTAATAACAAGTTGTGAGTAATATGAGATGATCATGCGAGTATAAATAAGTAAAGCATGAGTCCTGAAGCAATAAGAGGATGATATAATAGAAATTCTTAATAAGATATATACTCTATATGAGGGAGTACCTAGACTACAAGAGTTCTCTTGATGGACACACCTATGTGATTGTGGAACTTATGTCTGTTCCTATGGAATTTCGAGGCATAATTCCTAAAGCCTTCACTAAACTAGGATACACGTGCAGGACCATTAAAGCACAGACTATTAGAATACACCTTATGAAAAGGTTGTGTGCAAGTTTGATGTTTGAGATAGAGTTCAAGACATTTGTGTCACTCTTGTTGAATCGGAATCCTACTTGCTACGTAAAGGTTCAAGTCGTAGACACCTTTGTCTATGCACAACCTTCGAAACGTTTGACGATACTTCTGTAACACTTTTGTAAATTCAAGTGGGGGATTGTTGGAACATTATGTCAATATTCAAATATAGGGAGATGAATTTGAAAAAATTCCTTGAGTCAAGTCCCACATTGTGTGTTAGTTGAAAAAATTCCTTAGTCTCACATGTTTAGGTGATATATATTTCTTTCTTCACTTCATTATATAAGGGAATTCCTTGTTTCATTTCAAAACACATCAAAAATTTATTTTGATTTTTTCCTTCCTCACTGACATGACTCTGCGTCTTTTGAATTGTTGAAGCGCCAACTTCTCCCCCTTTCTTTTTACTCATTGAATTTTCCGAATATTTTCTTGAATTCTCTTTGGAGAATTATGTTAATTTCTCCTTGTTTGAGTTGAGAAATTATCAAGTATAATTTTTGGATTCTCTTTAGAGAATTATTCGAATTTCTCTTTGTTTGAGAAATCATTTTGAGTGGTCAAATAATCATTATTGAATTCTCTTTGGAGAATTATTGTAATTTCTCTTGGTTTGAGAAATTATTATGACGAGTCGTTATGTCAGATACTATGAGTGATATTTATACCATATTTGAATGGTCAATGTACCATCAGAGGATGTATTTCTAGATCGATTATCTACCGTGCAAATAGTAATCGTAGAATATATAACTGAATTGTTTTATCCTGGAGGCGACGCGGTAGTTCAACTGCTTTGTATAATTTTGAACAGTGCCGCGAAACGTCTTAAAGAGGGTGACCTAGTCCACAACTCAACCTGATAATTTCTTCTGTGACTGATTTTTAAAAACCGTCAAACAACAAACTTTCCCTTATTTGTGCTTATATCCCATTTATATATACTTATTCATGTGTGTAATGTATAGAGTAATGAGAAATGCCATGAAATTAACATTCATTTAACCAGTAAAAATTAACACGGTAATTTACTCGTAGCAAACACGATTAGTCAACAAAGAGTTAATTTTGGTTCAAGTGATCGTAAAATATGCACTTTCCATTTTAAATATATAATTTTGTGTGTGCTAAGAATCTAATTGTCTTGTTGAAGGTTGAGTTTTGCCAAAACTTAGTGTCCGGGGAGTTTGGCAGAGATGGTGCGACACTGACACAGCAGAGCGACATCCGGGGAGTTTGGCAGAGATGGTCCGGGGAGTTTTCCCTTATTTGTGCTTATATCCCATTTATAGTGCTATTTTCCTGTGAATGGTCCAGAGGAGTTCAATCTTAATGTTAAAGACTACCTACTCTTGAAACAATCTCTAAATAGTTTTGAAAATTACAAACATAAATATTATTATCTAGCTCCTTGTACAAGTTTGTTACTTAAGTATTAACAGGTTATCAAATCAAAAACATGGCTAAGTTTCTCATGATCAAGATAGATTACTCTTCAGTGCAAACAAAATTCAAATAGTGAACTAAATCAACCAAAACACATTTGCCTTCTAGAAAGAACACGGTTGAGGATTCAACCAAAAGCATCTTGTAAAATATGTTTAAGACCTATCACAGATTTGTATATTTCATGTCTTTAATTATTTCACAGATTTGTATATTTCATGTCTTTAATTATGGCTTAAGCAGTTCTTGTTGATGAACAAGTTCAAGAAGAGTTATAATCTATTCTAGTTTATGCATAATTGTTGATTCAAGCTCTATTTATTAGAAGTAAGAAAGTTTTAATGTTGGCGATTTGATTGATCTTTAAATAAATGCTACAGGTAATTGCATAACATTTATCTCTTTAAGAGGTTGAAATAATCAAAGACACCTTAACATTGATGGATACTGATAAAAAAACACATAGTAACATATGAGGTACTGAGTGCAACTGGCTGAGCCAAGGATAAAGTTGTTGATGGACTTGGTAGGCTTCTGTAAAATTTATATTATTTTATAGTGTAATTGAAGTGGCTAAGCCAAGTATTTTCGAACCATACCCCAAACCACCCGGCAAAACAACATTGACTTCTCCTTAGACTACTTAAACAATTGCAGTCATCGTCGATATCGCTTTAGTTTTGATTGTTTATCAATTTGCGTGCATAATGCATCATTTGATTTATCATGTGTTTGTACCCTTCTCTGTCATATGAATTTATTGGCATTGTTATTGTAATTCATTTAGAGTGATATATTGTATTCATATCCGTTCGATTAGGCTATTTTAGTATTTGTACCTTTAAGAAATCTCTTGATTCATTGACTTAGTTGTTGTATTCATGATTATGTCTCCTTTTTTAGTCTAATAATTGGTTTTGTATCAATATAGTGAGTGTTGCTTTAATCACAAGTTATAACACTTAAATTAAGGCTGGAAGGATGTATGATTCAAATCATACAAAGTGTGACTCGAATCATGAAAAAGTTGAGATTTACCTCTGCCTCATTTTAGTCGAATCAAAGAAGAGTGTGATTCGAATCATATTGACTCGAATCATGAGGTACACATGATTCGAATCATGGTCTCTTTCCCTTTTTTCAACATTTGATTCAAGTTGTTTGTTTCTTTGATTTGAAGCATTACTTAATGATTTGATTAAAAAATTCATTCTCTTAGTAATTTTCAAAGAGAGTAGCATCTTGTAACAGTGTGTCTACCTCTTGCACCTTTTTACTCACTTTCTCCTTCTTTTTGTCATAGAATGAGAGTGTGTCACCCATGAGAGATGAACTCATAAAAGTGTGAGGAATCACCTTTCTTGAATCATTGTTATCTTCTTGTTGAAGAACAAAAAACCAAGACAAAGTGAGAAGATTGATCGATCTCAGAACAACACCAAGAACCTAGAAGTCCATTTTTTTTCAAGAACCTTGAGAGAACCTAATGTGTCTTCTTCATTCATCAACACCTAAGTCCTTATTGATACATTGTGATTAACCTTCTAAATGTGGATCATGTAAGTTTTGTTGTGTGTGTGAGATTCTTCAGATACTCTTCATCATCTTCAACCTTATCAAGAACCATTGTTATGTACCTTAAACTCTAAAGATTCAATATGAGAGGTAGATCAAAGGTACGTTAGGGAATCTAATGTTTTTCTTTGAAGTTGTATTTTTATGTATCAGGTGGAAGCATTGTTTACTGGATATGGATTTTGGTTGTGCGTTGTTCACAAAGAAAGAAGAGTGTCTCTATACTCCATTGAAGACTTTGGG
The DNA here is from genome assembly GCF_024323335.1 of Lathyrus oleraceus. Classification (NCBI taxonomy): domain Eukaryota; kingdom Viridiplantae; phylum Streptophyta; class Magnoliopsida; order Fabales; family Fabaceae; genus Lathyrus; species Lathyrus oleraceus. The sequence continues at coordinate 200,204,478 of NC_066583.1, forward strand.
GAAATCATGTGAAAGTTGTCACAAAACAAAGCTAGGAGTTATCCAACTAATCAAGGCTAATGACAATCCCTCTGACAAGTCTTCGTTAAATTCGAGGAAAAAATATTGCAGAAAGGAAGCTTGAGGAAGGTTATTGTCGATGGCAAGATTATTAGATCAAAATCTTGTGTGTAGGAATTGAGTATCTGCATCAATAGAATGAATTATCATTAGATCCATGTGGAGGCTAATGTAGTGTGGCTATTAGCGTTCTGATTAATGATAGTTCGTTGTATCAAAATACTTGTATATTAACTCTTAAAAATAGTGGAAGACATGATTATAATTTTCCAATGGTTTCAAACTATTGAAGAGTGAAATAGTTATAGCAAGGTCGGTTGCCGAACCACTATATATCTCTGTGTACCCTCTTCCTTCTCTACCTCTCTTTAATTTTTGTCATTCTTCATGTAGAAATTAAATCATAGTATAATTTGTTGTCATTTAGTTAGATCATACGTTTAATGATTTATTGTATAAGCATAGGTATGTGTTGCATCAAACCTATCAAATCATGCTTAAGTCGATTGTGTTAAATAACATGTCTATGTTGAGATATTGAATTGCTTAGGTTAAGCAACATGAACGGTCCTAGTCGACTCAAATCACTGTTTGATCATTATATTAAAGATAACATTGAAATACATTGGTATAAATTCATACATACGAGATTCCATACTTCTATTCTATCTTGTTGTAGCTTCCGCATATTAAATTATGATTTTTGTATTGAAAATTTTCAAATTATTTTTAAAGGGGATCAGTCTATTCAACCCCCTCTTCTAGACATTGTTCATACTTATATTCCCAACCAACAAGTGACATCAGAGTTGGATTTTTTTTATCAAGGCTAAGCGACTTCAAAAAATAAAAAATATAAAGTCTTTTCGAGCATAAAATTCTTGATTATGAAAGCTTTCTCATCTAAATGAAAAAGCAAACATATTTCATTGAAATCCAAATGTTTGGTTCATCATTGAATATTCAATAAGAGATAATGTCAAATAATTCTCTACTAGAATATTATTTGATCACTAATTGAACTAAGAAATTCTTTAAGTTTGATTCATTCTTGAACTAACCAATTTGTGGAGATGTGTGTAGGGTTGACCAGAAATCTAGAACTATGTTTCTCATTTTATATTGATGATTATTCATAAAAATTGGTTTTTCAATGGTTCATTGTTTTTTGCAGATACTGTCTGATGATCTTCTAAATAATCCTTCGTGATTATTCGTAAGTTCAATCTTCTATTAGTTGTTAGAGTGGATTATAGTTTTTTTTTTGGCAAGAGTAGTATGTACTTTTATTATTTCCTATAAATTCTTTCTATATATATTTTATAAAACCACTACTTCTATGAGTCAAGTAACTAATGTGATTATTGGATTGGACCCAGTTCCACATCTATCTAGGATGGATTGTGTTATGTACATGCATATCAATTGTTTATTGAAATGGTTTATTAAAAAGTGTTCTTGATGAAATGTTGATTTGGATTGGACCCTTATAGTCTCATACTTATTTATTTTATGATTTATACAGAGGAATTGAGGGAAAATGAAATAGAAGGAGAATTGAAGAGAGGGTTTGAAAGCCTAGTGAAACAGAGAGGTTTTATTATTTTATTTTTTAAGGTATGAAAAATTGTATATGAGGTGTTATTTTGGTGGCAGATTATGTTTCCCAATAGGCTCATCTTTATGTGTCTAACTAAGATGAAGAAACAAACAAAAGATATGTTTTCATTGTAGTATACATTTCCTGTGTGCAACTTCAATAAATTTTCTTTAAAATAAATCCTAGTGAATATGTGTGATTTATGCTTTTAAAAAAAAATACTAATATAAGTTTGATAGGTAAATCTTGTTTGTTTCTCTTTTTGATAGTTGAGTTTTAGTGAATGTGAATTTAAGCTAGTGATTGATTTGATTTTGTTATCTAACTGCTTATCATTTGCTAGATGTTTTAGTGATTTTAGAGAACTAGCAGCCATATATTATCGATGTTGGTATTCATGTCCAAGAGTGATCTCACTAGAAGAGATTGATTTAATGAGAAACGTTTAAGACTGTGCCATATGAGATTATTATTTTGGGTTTTTTCTTATCTGCCTAAGAGTTTGTTTGTTACTTATTTTTAAAAATGTGAGTTAGAAATATGGATTCTCATGTCTGTTATAAAATTACAATAAAACATTTACAAGAATAAGGTAACTGTCAATTTATAATATTTTGTATCCCAAGAAGGGAGTAAAAAAAATAACTACTCTTAGGTATTCCTGACACACAGGTAGTTGTAAGAAATTTCATTAATCAAACATTTATTTAAAAATAATTTTCAAAACCATGAAAAAGAATGTGATTGAAACATTATGCATGTCGTCTTGATTTTAAAAACTTGTGTTTCAGAATCAAGCTATTTAAATGATTTTAGATAGATTTATGTTGTAACAAAAATATATAATGTCAGATTGAGTTGTATCAATACGTTTTCTTCTAGAAAATGATAATTTGATGTTTTATGAAGAAAATGGATCGAAGTTGGATGTATGTATTCATCTTGAAAATTGGTTAATAACCGTTGATCTTTCAAATTTTTAAATTTGGTTATTCGCTTGATCGATTAGATTGATCCTAGGACATATGCTAATTGTTTTTAAAAATGAGTTTTAGTAATCGTGAACACTTCGACATTATTCGTGGGACTAGTGATTAAAACTTTACAGTAAAAGACTAATATGAATTAAAGGGAGAAATTGTAAAAGACTATGATGATAACCAAATGGTAAAAGTAAGTGTTTAAAGCAAAGAAATCTTAAGATTGTGAAATAACGAAGTAAAAGGAGAGTGTTTGGAATAAAGAAGTAAAGAAATGTATTTCTGAAGGAAAAAAAAAGATGAATTTGTATTGCTTTAAAATAACTAACAATGGTGTAAACAAACGTACATTCTGTGATTTACGGTTCTTCTTCACACGGGTACTTGGTAAATTTACAGACTCTGTACACACTTTGACACACACCCAGATCTTAACTCTAAGACCCTTTATTTATACTGAATCGAAATAACCGCTTCTGTCAGCCATTCAATCACATCGAGACACATGACACCTTGCATGGATGTAACTATCCATTATGCTCCACGTGTACCTTTGATAGTTTCAGATAAGAGCAAAGTTCCCTCCTTTATTTGAATTTTGAAACTCCAATCGAAAACTGTCTTCAACCATTTCAAGAAATATTTCGGAAGTCTCAACTGCACACTGACTCTTATCACTCTTATCCAGTCGAAACACCTCTACCTGATCGAAACATCTCCTCCTGGTCGAAACATCTCTACATAGGATTTCCCTTTTGGTAATTCTTTAGTGGCCGTCGAAATTATGAGCTAACAAATTGCCCCCCCCCCCCAAAATGTTATTTTTGACATACGAGAGAAAAAAACATTTTTTGAGACCTTGTTTCAACGCCTTAACAACTCCGACATTGTGCCAAGTGTTCAAATGTTGTAAAACTTTTCAGTTTCTCCAATTGTCTGGTGACGTCAGGGTCATCATTACCTTTTTCCTAACCACGTCTTTTCAGCCCACAACCGAATCTTTTCACTCATCACGTTTCCTAGACTCTAGGAAATCATGGGTTCAGACATTAATTAACATCTCTATCACACCGCCCAAGGAAGACACGTGTCCCACTAACTCGTCAACCATTAATGCTGATTTGAGATGTTTTCTCTTCCAAGCACGCCTATAAAACCCACAAACTTACCCATTTCACACTTTACACTTTCTGAATTCCCAAACGTTATAGCCTTTTCTCTTCAAACAATCTTCAACCAGAAACCCAGATTTTTCTTTCAATCTCCAACAACAATGGCAACTTCACACAAAGCTCCTAAAGAAGTAAGTGTATCCATCAAGACCACAACTACCAAGACAAAAGCTCCCAAGAATATCTCAGAGCTTCCTCCTTTCACTTTATTGTCTGCTCCACTAACGGCAGGCAACCAGCAGTACATCCCAGAGCCAAAGACGGAAGAACAACACATAATCTATGCTTCTCAGGTACTCATTCCCGTTTCTGTTTCTGGAAAGAATCATGCATTATCTGGACCTATAACTGATTTAGACATTGATTCTAGTAAGCTTAGAGAGTTTTTTTCCCTCTTATCACAAATGCAAGCCTATAAGGCAAGCAAAAAACCCTAGGATTGGAAAAACCACCACTGAAAACCCTAAGGCCAGTGAGACCATAAATTTAAGGTTTATGAACAATGGATTCAGAGTTTTCCTTGTTACCCCCACATTCAAAGACCCCACTAATTATCTAGATTGGTTAAAGAAAGTAGAGAAAGCTAAATCTCAGAACTAGAAAGACACTAGCATTTATGACCTAATCATGCTGTCGAAGATAGAGTTGGAGTATAACACCTCTATGTTGATTTCTTCACTGTACTTTTGGGATGGTACACACTATACTTTTCACCTTCCTTGTGGTATGATCACACCAACACTCTTCGACTTGGCTGCTATCACAAGGCTAAAACCTACTGGACATACCTACGATCCCGAAATCAATGTTGTGGACACCATAGCCTTTTCGACCACTCGAGCAACATATTCGACACATATTTCCCATTATCATGATAAAGATACTGACACCGTCTCCGATGTGGAGCACATAGCTTTCTTGGCCTTGTGGTTGTCCCACTCTGTTTTTTGCTCGAAGTCCTTGCAAGTTGCCAAGAAATATTTCACCTTGGCGAATCAACTGAATGCTGGACATGATATTTGTCTAAGCGAGATGATCTTGGCAAGTCTCCATGAGTCATAGAGCGATGAAGTCGCTCAATTGAAGAATTTGGGCAACAAAGGGAATCTTCTCCTTTCTGGCCCTTTTTGGCTATTGCAACTCTGGCTCAATGCCACCTTCGAGGCTAGTCTACCGAACAAAGGCCTCGTTGACGAAGAAGTTGAAGAGATTAAAAACAGAAGGGTCGAAGGCACTAGATTGGCTCAGCTGACTCCCAGTGACGAAGAACAAGCTCTACAACCGACTTTCATGAGCTACATAATGATGTTCGCCAAGTGCCATGTTTTCACTTCGAGCATGGCACCATTTGCCTTCAGAAAGTATGGTCCAAAATGGTTTACCAGGACTTTCCCATCTCCATCCAAGAAACAAGAGACAAAATCTTTATTGACTTGGGAGGCCTTCTTGACCCCCGGGATCCTAACCCTTCGACTTAATCCTTCAAAGGTTCAGGTTACTTTAATCACCTATCAACCTAACCTTGCCGCTCAACAATTTGGGTTCATTCAGGTTCTTCCAAAGTGTCTGTATGACAAAAATGGTAGCCTCCTTCTCTACAATGCAGTCCACAACGAAGTCACTGCCCTTAAGCAGATAGCCAGATACACTGGCAGAACCCAACTTACTCCCTTTAACTTTGAGCCTAACTTCCTCTACACTCGAGAGTTTGGGAGATGGTGGACTAAATACTACATTAAAGAGTTCTTTGATGTCTCTTCCTTTATCCAACTCTTTGACAAAGCTTTTCTTCTTGTGTAGGAAAATACCAAAAAAGGCACTTACACGCTTATTAAAGAAATCCAAGTTTTTCAAAACTACTTTGAAACTGCCTATAGGCCTGATGATCTTAGTCGAACCATCCGCGAAGCAGCTGTCATGCTCAAAGAAATTTTTTCAAAGAAAATGGAAAGTCTAAAGATTCCTTCGTACGTTCCTCATGAGAAACACTATGAAATGTCTCTTGAACTGTTTCCCCCAAAATTTCCTCCACTGCCTAATGCTGAATTTGGAGTAGCCATTGCCCCTCCATTTCCAGATTAGTTTATTTGTGGAGACTCCATTAAAATACTTCGACAATAGTCCAAGAAAAAAGATCAGCGGGTGGTTGCGACTAAGCATACTCTAGACAGTTTCAAAGGGCATCTTCGTATGGGGATTGAAGATGTCTGAATCGAATCGAACATATATGAAGGTGTGACACAAGAGGTTTTCCTCGAAGCACATCCCTTTTTCAGGCTATTTACTCTTAGCTAACAATAACTGTTTTATGTTATTTTTTATTTAACCGTCAGGGTCCCACCTAAGAAATCCACCATCCGGAGACCAGTCGAATCGAAGACTGAGGGAGGTACCAAGCCTGTAAAGGTATAAATTTTCCTTCTCATTTTTTTTTATCTTTAATGATGCTGACATTCCAATTCTTAACTCAGGCTGCTCAAAAACCTCTTTTAAGCCCCATCAAAATCCAAAAACCTGCAGAAATCCCCATCATAATAGAATCTGACGAAGAAGATCTGTCGCCGATACTCGACTTAACTTCCAGGAATAGGAAGCAGTAACCGAAGGCCACCGACACTTTAAGCCAGACTCCAGCAAAACTCCCGAAGAAAAGGCCTTTTGCACTTACTATCCAAGAGCCTACTCCTGAAGAAATGGCAAAGATAGCAGCGACCCAAAGTGAGAGTGACAACTCCAGCTCTGGGGTCGAAGGTGACAAGGTAACACAAACTTCACTCTACCTTACGTAGTTTATTTACCGTCTTTCACCATTCATGGTTTCGTTTGTGTTGATTTCAGGGTGGTGCAAGTACCGTCGTTCGAACAAAAACTACAACTTCCTCCATGCTAGATTCTATAACGGATGTCTTAAACAATGCTGGCGAACCCGATTATCGACCATCATCTGACAAAGGCTCTATGAGTGAGATTAACCAACCTTCTTCTGGTGGCCTTGATGCTTCACCACCGAAGACTGCTACTCAACATTCTCACACTAGCGACTCCGATCATGAAACCGTTTCGGTCGAAGAAGGTGAGGCTGGAGGGAACCCAGAACCCTTGGTGGTGGATGAATTAGTTGAAGATGGATATACTCCTCAAGACGATTTATACAACATTGAAGGAACAATTAATCCCCAAGGGGAGGGTGGAAAAGTCGAGGATACAGTTATGGAGGAAGAGAACGAAGGCAACCAAGTCCCTGGAGATGACGAATGCTTTAAAGGGAGGGAAGCTGATACAGGCGAAGGGAAGGCTCAAAACCAAACTCTTGTCACTCCAACTATTGCAGTTGTTCCGACGGGCGGAGTTTTGACAAGTAATATTGGGGGCCTTTCTGCAGAAAGATTGGCTAAACGAAGCCAACCCCTTGAATATTTGAAGGCTATGTTAAGTTGTAGGGAAAGTTCCTCCGAAAAAAGCTTTAGCACTGCTTCGGTGTCTGAAGATCAACTTTTGAGCACTCCTGCAGATGAAGTGCTTTCCAAGATTAAAGACAAGATCTTTAAAGGCGACTTGTTCCTACTGTTATTGGCTGATCCTTCTGCCCCTTTAACCTTAAAGGCTCTTCTGAATCAGGTCGACCTGCTGGAGACTTCCCCTGAAGTTGCCAATGTTATATTGGAGATAGATACTATGATCAACCAAGTTGTCGCAGATCATAAGTTGTTACCTCAGCTTACAAGGGAAACCGAAAAGAAGTCTGGTTCTGAGGCAGTTGCCTGGGATGCTACCACCGAGTCCACTAACAAGGTGATGGAATTGGAGCAGACTAAACAAAAGAATAAAGAAAAGATCGAAGGCCATGATCATGATATTGCTTCTTGGAGGAAGAAAATAGAAGAACTTCGGGCAAAGATTTCTGATGCAGAAAGAAGCAAAAGCCAACTCTTAGAGTTTGATGATGCCATAATGGATAAAAAGCTAGAATTCGGCATGGAGTTCATCGAACAAGCTCGAAAAATTGAGTCTGACCTCAAACTTCTCCGGTCGAAGAGATCTTTATGGGAGAAACGTCTAGAGCTTGTTAAAGCAAAGTAGCTTCAAATCAAGGTCAACCTTCCTTTCTAATTTTTTCTCCTTTTAATATAATGAGAAATTTTAATTGTATTGAATATTATCCCTTTGGGCTTTTGGAATCTAATGTAACCATTTTGGCATTTTTACCATATTGGCTTTGATTAACTTATATATAACTATTCTTCTCTTATTTTTATCTCTTGGAGTATTGGTCTATATTTTTTAAATATTTCCCATTTACTCTTAAAATCCTCTTGTCTTTGTTAAGCTCTTCAATTTCATAGGCACCATTAGAAAATACTTGCAAAATCTGAAAAGGACCTTCCCACTTTGGAGACCATTTCCCTAAGGTCCTATCCTTTCGATCCATTGGAAGGATCACTTTCCAGACCAAGTCTTCAAGCGAAAACCTTTTGACTTTCACCTTCTTGTTATAAGAGTTATCTACTCTTTTCTTCTGTCATTGTAATAACTCCAAGGCGTTTAACCTTTATTCATCTAAATCAACTAATTCATCCAGCATCATGCTCCAATATGACTCTGTTGGAATTTCATGATGCCTTTGAATCCTTATAGATTGTAGGTGAACCTCTACTGGTAAAACAACATCATGGCCAAAAGTTAGTCGAAAAGGGGTCGACTTAGTGGCTTCTTTGGGAGAGGTACGACATGCCCACAAAATCTGATATAGAGTTTTGTGCCAATTTCTAGGCTTCTTCCCCACATGCTTTTTAATCAAGCCAATGATCATTTTATTAGCAGCTTCAACTTGTCCATTAGCCTGAGCATAATAAGGCGTCGAAGTTAATTGCTTAAAACCCATTTCTTTAGCAAATTCTTGCATCTTTTAACCAGTGAATACTGACTCTTGATCTGTTGTGATAGTCTCTGGGATTCCAAATCTATAAATAATATGCTTCTGGATAAACTCGATCACATCCTCCTGATTTACATTTGGTAAGGGTATATCTTCGATCTATTTCGTAAAATAATCAACGCCCACCAGTATATATCTTTGACTTTTAGATGATGGTGGTCAAATTTCCCCAATTAAATCTAAATCCCAACCTCTAAATGGCCAGGGCTTGATAATAGAATGCAATTCGCTTGCAGGAACATGTTGTATGCCTGCATGTATCTGACATTCATGGCACCCCTTTGCAAATTCGATGCAATCCTTCAACATAGTAGGCCAATAAATCCCTTGGAGAAATAAAAGCCATTTCATCTTATGACCAACTTGGTGTGCCCCACGCGCCCCACCGTGGACAGTCGAAAGAGCTAAGTACGCCTCAGACTCACCGAGGTACTTAAGCAAAACTCCCTCATGATACTTTTTAAACAACTCTAATCCCAAAAGAACATAACTTAATGCTCGATACCTGGTTTTTCGATCAGCAGATGCCGTTGGATTCTATAGATATACAACTATTGGCTTCCTCCAATCTTCATCTGTCAGATTGTCTACTGCCAATATTTTGAAGTTCCCCTCGTCAGCGTATCCCAACTTTGTCTTTTCTAAGTATGGAGGGGTTAATCTAGTTGCCACGACCTTTCCTCTAACTTCGATGACTTTTTGCAATCTTTCTTTTGAAATTTTATATCTAAATGCAATCTGAGCCAAATTTTTAGCCACTTGATTTTCTAGTCGAGGTATGTGTCGAATATTAGTCATTTCAAATCTTTTTAGCAATCGACTGGCTATTATGAAGTACATGATTAAATTCTCCTTAATACATCTGTATTCCTTTGTGATCTGTTTTATAACTAACTCTGAGTCACCCATTATTTCGACTCGAGTTGCCCTAAATTCCAACAATATTTCAAGTCCGACTATGAGGGCTTCATATTCAGCCTCATTGTTTGAGCAAAGACCCTCCACTCTGTACTTGAGTCTTATTGGAATTTTATTAGGAAAATAATTAGAACTCTTATGCCCGTCCCATCCTTGTGACTAGACCCATCGAAGTATAACTTCCAAGGTTCTAATTCGAGATAGTATAGTGCATTCACATCTACGGAGTGGTCGACTATAAAGTTTGCTACCACTTGTCCTTTAACAGCCCTTAATGGCATGTACGTTAAAGAAAATTCGGCTAATGCTAATGCCTATTTCTCAATTCGACTATGCAAAATCGGTTTGGATAACATGTGTTTAATAACGTCAAAATGAGATGAAACATAAACATCAACAAGTTTTATATAATACTTCAGATTTGTATAAGAGAAATATAAGCATAAACACAATTTTTCAACTATGTTATACCTAGTTTCTGCATCATTTAAGACCCTACTGAGGTAATAAATGGCTCTTTCGACACCATTATCATCCTCTTGAGCCAACATGCTCCCTAAAGTCTTGTCAGACGCAGATATATACAATCTCATACTTTTATTTCTAAAAGGGGCGTCAGGATTGATGGATGGTTCAAGTATGCTTTAATCTTATCAAATACTTCTTATTGAGCCTACCCCCATTCGAACCCTTCCTTGTTGAGTCGAAGCAATGGTGAAAAAGCTTACGTCTTCCCACTAAGGTTTGAGATGAATCTCCTCAGGAAGTTGATCTTGTCTAGTAGTGACTGCAATCCTTTCTTTGTTGATGGCGTTTTCGCTTCCATTATGGCCTTGGTCTTATTCTGGTTTATTTCAATCCCCTATTTTTGGACCACAAAGCCTAAGAAATCCCCATCCTGCACACAAAAGCGCATTTTAGAGGATTCATTTTCAGACCATGCTTTCTCATCCTTTCAAAAGATGTTCGAATGTGACTCTTCCATGAAACAGACTTAATGACAATATCATCTATATAGATTTGCATAAAAGTCTCTATAAAATCATGGAAGATCGAATTCATCGCTCTTTGGTAGGTTGCCCCAGCATTTTTCAAACCAAAAGGCATCACCACCCATTCGTAGGTGCCTAAGGCTCAAGGGCATCAAAATTCTATTTTTGGGACATCCTCTTCTGCAATAAATATTTGATTATACCCAGAATATCCGTCGAGCATGCTTAAATATTCATAGCCTGCAGCGTAATCGACTAGCATTTCTGCCACTGGCATTGAATATTCATCCTTTGGGGTTGCAGTATTCAGGTCTCTAAAATCTATGCAAACCCTCAAAGTACCATTCTTTTTTACATCAAGCACAATATTAGCTAATCGTTCGACATACTAGGTTGTGCGAATGAAATTGCAGCAAAAGAGCCTTTCGACTTCTTCTTTAATCTTCGAAAGTATTACTGGTGCAAGTCGGCTTGGGTTCTGCTTCACAGGCTTCTTTCCAGGCTTGATTTACAACTTCAATTCGACCAACTCTCTACTCAAACCAGGCATTTAATCATAATCCCATGCGAAACAGTCTTTGAACTCTCTCAACAATTGGACTACTTCGACCTTTAGTTGAGGGTGGATATTGGCACTAATGTAAGTTGGCCTTTTAACCAATTCCTCTCCCAAGTCTACTTCTTCAAGTGGATCCTGAGCCAATATTTTAATGTTTGTTGCTAGCAGATCCTTCTCGAAACCTAAAGGCTCATCGTTGTAGATAACATCGAGCCTCTGGTTTTTCTCTTCGTTCTGACCCATGTCAGGTGGCATTGGGTCAAAGTTCTTTTCGGGACCTATTGGATGAGAAACTTCACTGGCTTCGACAACCATGTTTTTTACTTAGGCCTCGAAGGCCAATTGTTGCTTGTTTTCGGCCATGTAAGCTGAAATCCTTTTTAGCGCCGCAAACTCAATCATCATTACTGAATTCACTTCCCCAACCCGTGGGTTCAATTTCAGACGCTCCTAAATATCCAAAGTCTTCTTCGCCTACTACTTCTCCGTCCCAGCAAAAACCATCGTAAGGGTGCAGTGACAGGGAACCATAAGCGTTGTCATCAGGGGTGAATGTAAAATCGGCCGAATTACTAGAAGCTATATTGTTCAAATGCTTGTCAAAATTGCGCCTGTCGGTATGATTTATAGGGTTTTAAAGTACCCTTGATCCGCCTCTATATTTTCCAGAATACCATCTGGACACCAAATTATTATCCTCAGGTGCATTGAGGATGGGACAGCTCTGACCACATGTATCCACTCCCTTCCAAGCAACATATTATAGTTAGCATTCGTTTCCACAATCATAAACATTATGGATCTTATGACAATTCCTACTGTTAACTCGACTTGGATGACTCCAAGGATGGAACCCACTTTACCTTCGTAGTTGGTAAGCACCATATTATGAGGTTTGGAATCAGTGTCGTACTTGCCAATTTTCCTCAGCATGTGATGAGGAATTAAATTCACAGTCACTCTACAGTCCACCAATATTTTATTAATGGGGACGTCTCCGACTTTTCCAGTAATGAAAAGGGGCTTGAGATGACTTTTCATGGCCTCATTGGGTCTCTCGAAGAAGGCATTTTTCTCTTCAGCGCAGCCATTATTCATCACGTAGTAACATACTGGCTTATGAGTAGCCATTTCTCACTCCGTGATACTGTCGGTATCTTCGACTTTAGTAATCCGATCGAATTCCCTGGGCATCACAGACACCACCCCGACTAGAATATCTAGAGAAGCCTCCGACCCTGAGTCAAAGTTATCAGCCAACATTTCATCTTCAATAACCACTTGATTGTATCTTTCTCTGGCCGCTTCTGCTATATCATTAAACTTTCTTTTGACGAAGCTTGAGTCTTCCCTTTGCTTCGCAGGCACATTGGTGCTTGACTCAACTTTGTCTTTCTCACCAACCTCTCTTTGGGATTTCCTTCTCCTCTACTCCCTCCTCCATTGAGACCTTGTCATAGGGTTTTTCCCTTTATAGTTCTCAGATACATGGGAGGTTCTTTTATCAGCCCGAAATTCCTTACGGTAAGCTAATGACGAACCCCTTTCGACTTTGAAGCTTTTCCATTTCCCTTGATCGCGTTTTCTATCATCAGTTGGATTGACCTACTTACCATTCGACCCTTTAGCACTAGGTTTGAAGGAAATGGGTTTAGTAGCCGACCCTATTTGCTTGGCTTCACCAAGTTTCACCATCGGCCGTCTTGGATCACAGTATCTCTTAGGGTCGAAAGCCCTTATGGGCTGAACAACCTGTGGATTTTGAAAAGCTTTACGAACTTCTTGGTGATGCACTCTCCTTACCCCTTCGATATTTTGAGTCACCTTCTTGTCGAACACAACACTGCACTGAGGGAACAACATGACTTCCGACTGCTTCTTCTGACACCTTCGGAGGAAGTCAAACAACATTTCCTCCTCTTTAGGGAAGGCGATTTTGTTATATTCTTCCTATCGACATTCATCGTCAACTTCCATGGAGGTATTCTGGGATATCTCGACCATATTGACCTCCATGTTGACATCTTCAGTGATGTCCAACTTTTGAAATTGTAATTGAAGGCCCTCGGTGGCCTTGTCTATCTGTATGAAACCATCAGCGGTTTCCTTGGTGATTATCATTAGCTTGGAATCTTCAGCTTCCTCAGCGTCAGAGACATCGGCGTTTTTGTTGGTGGTATCTCCCACAACTTTTTGAATGAAATCATTAATGGATTCATACTCACAATATTCAGAAACCTTAGTGAAATTCTGGTATCAAATATGAGATGCCGAAGATAATGTCACGACACTAATATCTGAGTTACACAAACATAAGAAAGATATAGAATGGTAATGCAAATGACACAAGCAATTGTTAACCCAGTTCGGTGCAACTCACCTACGTCTGGGGGCTACCAAGCCAGGAAGGAAATTCACTAAAATAAAATCAGTTCAAAGACTCTCCGTACACTTTAACAAGTTACAGTCTTTCTCACCTAATCTCTACCCGTGCAATTTCTACCTAAGCACTCTTAGATATGAGAACCCACTCACTTCCCTACAATCACACCTGCGATCTTAAACAACAATCCCTTGAGAAAAGAAAACACTTTTCAATAACACACTCTTGATATTACTTCACAGTTTCAATCAAGAAGACACACACTTGATCTTGCTTCATAGCTTTGATCAAGTAGGCACACACTTGATCTTGCTTCACAACTTTGATCAAGTAGACACACACTCTTGCTTAACAGCTTTAGAGTGACATATTACAACCACAAATCAGTCCAATTCAACCATCAAAAGATGACTTGAATGGCTTACAAGTTTCACTACTAAATAGACACAAACCCTAGCTCTCTCTCTATATTTCGCTCAGTATTGGTTGTGTTGTAAAACAGGTTTTCTAAGTCCCTTTTTATAGAAGCTTTCAGCTGGGCTTGGACATCTTGAAAACCCTAAATCTATTTTCCAATTAAATCTTTTCATAACAGCTGGTTAGATCTCCTTGGAAAATAAGTAAATCAGGTTGTAATCCATGATTGAATGCGCCTGCAAATCAAATCTTCAATCATACATAGATTGCCATTAATTGTGCAATCACAAAACACCAGACATTCATACTGAATGTTCTGTGTACAGGATGTCATGACATCGGGCCTGACATCCTGGAAATATCCTGCATAATTCCATAATTCCTTTTATAACTTCCAGTAGGTACACAAACATCAGATGCCATGACATTGTGTATGACATCCTGATACAATCCTGCATGATTATGTTTTTCCATTTTAACTCAAGCAGGAACACATTATCAGAAGCCATGACATTGTATATGACATTCTGAAACAATCCTGCATGATTACGTTCTTGAACTCCAGCAGGTACATAGGATATCTTATGTTAAGACATCACACATAACATCTTGTGAACACTCTTTGTTTTACCAAAATTACTGCCAACACATAGAACCAACAAACTCCCCTTTTGGCAAATTTTGGCTAAAACATATATCTATCCTTTTTGTTCACAAGAAAACTATCAGCAGTTAAACAACAGTTTAAACAGCAGCAGAAGCAAACACAATTACTAGATATAGCTACTAGTAATACACACATGCACAAGGGTACTTCTCCTCCCCCTAAATTTGTGCAACAGAAACAGAGTTACTAGTTATGGATGTAACTAGTAAGACACACAAATGCATAAGGGTACTCCTTCTCCCCCTAAATCTGTGCACACATCTTCCATGAAAATAACATCTACTGTAACCACAACACCTGTACTAGCCAGAATGTCATTCTGACATCTGCTTCAACATCAACAATTGTGCACCACCAGCCAGAATGTCATTCTGACATCTACTTCAACATCAACACCTGTGCACCACATCAGACATCCCCTTTGACATCTGTAAATAGAACACCATTCTGTTTTAACAACAAGCACATCTCCTTCAATAATAGTTGTCCTTCTATTCAGCTACATACATCTCATAGCTCCACAACTTTAACTGCTTCCACATCAACACTTCTCCCCCTTTTTAGTCAAAATTGACCAAAGGTGACGAATTAGACAAAATAAATGTCAATTAGCCTAGCAGAGAATGTCAGATCAGATGTTATAACATTAAAAATGTTAAAACATAAAAGTTAGGCAGTACAAACCATCATCATACACAGATGTGATAGCTGGGATAATGAACAAATACATGGAACTCATTAAGAGCCCAAAATATTACAAACAGACATCAATGAGGACTGCCACAAATTACACATTTTTAAAAAAAAAAACAATAAAACTTCAGCATCCAGACACATCAGCACCTAAACAGCTTCCAAAACATCAACCACAACAGCCACACAGTCTTCACAGCACACCTCACACAGTCTTCAACACAAAAGGGGGGAACCATAAATCAGAGGAAGAAGTATTACCTTCACCGTCAGAGCCTTCAGAGCTTTCAGAGCTGCCACTAGATTGAGCAATTGACCTCTCACTTGAGGTATTGACATCTGACTCTTTTGTCTCATCAGCCTTCTCCATTTCTTCCTTTTCCAGACTTCTAATAAGAACTTCCAAAGCTTCTTTTCTTGCCTTGGCTACCCTTATACCATTATCCAGTTCTTTGCAGGTATCCCTTAATTGATCAATTAAACTCCCTTGAGATGCAGGCTCCTTTCTGGCAAATGTCATGACAACATCATTGACATGACTTCCCTCAAACAGCTTATAATAAATGGATAAAGGGGGTTTTCTTATGCTTTGCATGTCACTTGTATTAAGAATGCCTGGTTGTTGACTTAAGATAATACCACAAATAGTGGATGGGAAGGCAATGGGCAGCTTCACAGCATTTGTGGAGGCATGTCTGATAGTTTGATCAAATACAAACCTTCCAAAGTCATAATTTATCCTGGTTCCAATTGCATGAATGATTCTTCCAAGACCAATGGAGATGGTAGAGATATGATTAGTAGGCACCCAGTTGGCTGAACCAATCTTATGTAAGATGACATATTTGACAGTGAGCTTGCCAGCTGATAGGTGATTCCTACTAGGATATTCCTTAACTTGGCCAGCTGTAATAATCCTGCAGACCTCATTGTTTGTAGTCTCTAGATCCACTCCTCCATCAGTTCCTCTTCCTAGGAACTTGTTGGTAATGCTTGGTGAGAATTTCACACATTTACCCCTTACAAACACCTTGCAGAACTCCCTGTTGCTCCTTTCATAAATATCCTCAGGGATATTCACAATAAACTCTTTTACTAACCCCTCATAACATTGGGGTAGAGCAACCACAGTCTTCATTAGTCCAGCATTTTTGATCAAATCAATTACTTCCTTTACCTCTACAGCCTCTTTTCCAAGCCCTCTTTCAATAACTACCCTCCTCTGAATGACAAATTTCCATTTTGCAGCACCATCTTCTAAATGGAAGGAGATATTTTCTAGGTGCACAACAGCAACTTTTCCAGGAGACTTCTTAACAGCCTGCCTTTTTGCAGGGGAGATGTCTGGGACATCGTCTTCGACATCCTCATCAGAGTCAGAACTGTCTCTTTCTTTCCTTTTCCTAACCTCAACTTTACTCCAAGATTTGGAGGGTCCTACACCAACAACCTTTTTCACTCTTCTTGCTGTTCTCATTTTAGCCACACTTTTCCCTTTTCTAGTCCTCAGTTTCTCAGCTACACTTGGTTTTACAAGATGGACCAAAGTATCATCCTCTTATTCAGAGCTTTCTTCCTCTAGGTCAATGATATTCTCCTGAGACATATTTGCTGGTTTCTTGCTAGGTAGGGTTTTACCTAGAGAACATAGCCCCTCAACAGCCACTTCCTTTTCTGATCTAGATGAGTCATCATCTTTCTCAGCTTGGGGTTCCTCCTCAGGTGAGGGGTCCCTTCTGGACAGAGGGGTAGAAACCCCCTTGACTTCATGCCCTTCACTTAGAATCCTAGTAACTAGGTTTCTAATGGCACGATCAGCATAATGCATGTCATTTGGAAGAGGAGATTTATCAGGGATATTACCTTGCTTATTTCCAGCCATGGAAGAGGGACCTGGGGTGTCACCTGGTATCACACAAAGAGGAGTAACGTCCAACACGTCTTCATCTAGAAACTCCATGGAGGGAGTCTTTGCATGATGAGAGGGTTTTGAACCAGATGATGATGGATGTTGAGACATGTTGTTGAACTTTTGACAAAAATTTCTTTGCCCTAGCAGAGTTTCTTTGAGGAGTTGGATGGAGATAGAAATTGTTGTGTTTAGGTAGCGTGTGCTAATGGCATAGATACTATTTTCAATGCTATGGAATGATTTATCATTAATGTGGCTCTTTCTTTTAAGTGGGCAGACACTATTTTTATTTCCTTTTCTTTTCCACTTTAATTGCCATAATTTCACAAGAGTCCAAATCCCTAATTTCCCTCTTTCATATTCAAATTGAATATCACCCAAATTCCTTGCAACCTTGTCAGCTAGTTCCATTTCAGGCTTTAGACCTATGAATTTGTCTTCCACGAGTTTTCTAATGGAGTGATGATAGCAAAAGCTGTACTTGGTCCACCTGTGCTGAATATGATTTTTGGACCTAGTTGCAGCATTCAGGTTGTCATAATACAATGTCATGACATCGTGTGTGACATTATATGCAATCATCAGTTGTTTCATCCAACCCAGTTGAGACCAACTGCTTCCATATTCTATATATTCATTATGAACACCATTTTCACCTTCCACATGTGTAGGAGTCGGTCTCATCCCAATCTTCTCCACATTGTTCTTGGCATTTTTGCTTTGAGATAGACACATAGTCCCTTGTGGCCTAGTTCCAACAATGCTCTCTCTAGTTCCAGACTGCATATGACTAGTCACATGTCCACTTATTTGATCTAACCTCTCAGTTGTTTGGGCCATCATGACCTTTTCTCCTTTGGAAGTGAGGTTAAGTTTGAGCTTCTGGTGTGACATCCTTGTCTGACATTTCCCACAGACTTGTCTCTCATTACTCTTGAGGGTTCTCCTAGCAGCTATACTCATCTTCATCTCTTCCTCTTTCACATAGGAACACTTTGAGGAATAACACATTTGAGAGCTCCACATGTAACAATTGTCTTTGGTCCTGATTCCTTTCATAATCACTTCACTATCTTTGTTAAAAATTAGACATTCAATTTTGGTGAAGTTAACATTCAGACCTTGATCACATAGTTGACTGATGCTTATTAGATTTGCAGTCAAGCCCTTAACAAGTAGAACCTTGTCAAATTTAGGAACTCCAAGACAATCAAGCTTACATGTTCCCTTGATTTCACCTTTTGCTCCATCTCCAAAGGTTACATGGCTTATGGTATGATGATGCAAGTCAGTTAGCAGGTCTTGGTTTCCAGTCATGTGTCTGGAACATCCACTATCAAAATACCACTCTTCTTTGGCTGAGATTCTGAGGGGAATGTGAGCTATTAGACTTGTAACATTAGTCTTAGGAACCCATTGCTTCTTGATGATATGCCTGTGCTATTTGGGTCTGGGTTGATAGTGATTCTGATGATGAACAGGGCTAGGATAACCATATAGCTTATAGCAGAAAGGCTTTAGATGACCAAATTTCCCGCAGTAATGACATCTCCATCTTTGGTGTTTCCCCTTATGCTGTTTTCTCTTCTGGTGTTGTGACATATGATGTGACATCACATGTTTACTTTTATTATGGATGCATTTAGGTTTGGCTTGAGGTTTGGCACCAGTGTAACTGTTCTTAGGCTTTGAGTCATTATGTCCAATGCCAGATTTATCTCCTGTTATTTGTCCAGTTTGGAGAATCTTGTCTAAGGAGTCAGATCCATTGCTTAACATCCTTACATACTTGGTCATCTCTTCTAGTTTAGAATTTAGGAACATGGCTTCAGTTTTCAACTTAGAGATGGTTTTCACATGATGTGCTTTCTCACTCTCCAGCTGTGCTATCTTTTGACTTTCAGCTTGTTGATTTTCATCTAGCTTGGCATTCAGAACCACTGCTTCTGTTTGTAATTTGGAGTTGGTTTCCAAGTATTCTACCTTCTCATCCTCAAGTTGAGTTATTTCCTTCTTCTGGCTTTCAACCTGTTTACACAGCTCTACACTTTTATGACACGACTTTCTGTAGGTAGAGGCCAATTCTTCAAAGGTTACTTCATCATCACTTGAGTCTTCATAAGATCCCCATCTTCCTGTCAAAGCAGTCACAAGATTTGCAGCTTCCTCTATTTCACTCTCATCAGACCAGGTGGCAGCAAGACTCATCTTCTGCTTCTTGAGGTAGGTTCCACATTCAGTCCAGATGTGTCCATACCCATCACATTCATAGTATTGTACCTCTTTTCCTTCTTTGAGCTTCTCATCTGATCTTGCTCTTCTTCCAGCATTGTTGGATTTACTGATGTCAGATGAGATGTTCTTTACATTTGCCTTAGATCTTACATCCATCTTTTTCAACAGTTTATTGAACTGTCTTCCCAGAATTGCTACTTCATTGACCAAATCTTCATCAACCTCCTGACTCTTTTTCTCTTCTGTGTTTGACATAAAGGCCATGCTCTTGGTTTTCTTTTCAAAACCATCATTTAATCCCATCTCAAATGTTTGGAGGGAACCAATTAGCTCATCAAGCCTCATGTTGGAAATGTCTTGAGACTCTTCTATGGCAGTCACCTTCATAGCAAATCTCTTAGGGAGTGACCTGAGTATTTTTCTTACCAGTTTTTCATCTGTCATCTTCTCTCCCAGGGCTCCTGAGGCATTAGCAATTTCAAGGATACTCATGTGAAATTCATGAATGTTTTCATCTTCTTTCATCCTTAAATTTTCAAACTTGGAGGTGAGCAACTGAAGTCTAGATATCTTTACCCTAGAGGTGCCTTCATGAGTAGTCTTGAGAATGTCCCAAGCATCTTTGGCCACTTCACAATTGTTTACCAACCTGAAAATATTCTTGTCTACTCCATTGAATATTGCATTCAATGCTTTAGAATTTCCAAGGGCTAGATCATCCTCCTCCTTGGACCATTGTTCTTCAGGCTTCTTCTCAGTAGTGGCTTCTACTTCTTTAGTAATTACAGAATGCACCCAGCCTGTTAACATAGCCTTCCAAGCCTTGTTGTCAAGAGATTTTAGAAAGGCTACCATTCGAGGTTTCCAATAGTCATAGTTAGAACCATCCAATATTGGTGGCCTATGAACAGATCCTCCATCTCTCTCCATTGTACCAGAAAGTGTTGTGCCTAGATCTCACCCAGAACCAGAGCATGATGCCTGCTCTGATACCAATTGAAATTCTAGTATCACATATGAGATGTCGAAGGTAATGTCACGACACTAATATCTGAGTTACACAAACATAAGAAAGATATAGAATGGTAATGCAAATGACACAAGCAATTGTTAACCCAGTTTGGTGCAACTCATCTACGTCTGGGGGCTACCAAGCCAGGAAGGAAATTCACTAAAATAGAATCAGTTCAAAGACTCTTCGTACACTTCAACAAGTTACAGTCTTTCTCACCTAATCTCTACCCGTGGAATTTCTACCTAAGCACTCTTAGATATGAGAACCCACTCACTTCCCTACAATCACACCTGTGATCTTAAACAACAATCCCTTGAGAAAAGAAAACACTTTTCAATAACACACTCTTGATTTTACTTCACAGTTTCAATCAAGAAGACACACATTTGATCTTGCTTCACAACTTTGATCAAGTAGGCACACACTTGATCTTGCTTCACAACTTTGATCAAGTAGACACACACTCTTGCTTAACAACTTTAGAGTGACAAATTACAACCATAAATCAGTCCAATTCAACCATCAAAAGATGACTTGAATGGCTTACAAGTCTCACGACTAAACAGACACAAACCCTAGCTCTCTCTCTATATTTCGCTCAATATTGGTAGTGTTGTAAAACAGGTTTTCTAAGTCCCTTTTTATAGAAGCTTTCAGCTGGGCTTGGACATCTTGAAAACCCTAAATCTATTTTCCAATTAAATATTTTCATAACAGCTGGTTAGATCTCCTTGGAAAATAAGTAAATCAGGTTGTAATCCATGATTGAATGCGCCTGCAAATCAGATCTTCAATCATACATAAATTGCCATTAATTGTGCAATCACAAAACACCAGACATTCATACTGAATGTTCTGTGTACAGGATGCCATGACATCGGGTCTGACATCCTGGAAAAATCCTGCATAATTCCATAATTCCTTTTATAACTTCCAGCAGGTACACAAACATCAGATGCCATGATATTGTGTATGACATCCTGATACAATCCTGCATGATTATGTTTTTCCATTTTAACTCCAGCAGGAACACATTATCAAAAGCCATGGCATTGTATATGACATTCTGAAACAATCCTGCATGATTATGTTCTTGAACTCCAGCAGGTACATAGGATATCTTATGTTAAGACATCACACATAACATCTTGTGAACACTCTTTGTTTTACCAAAATTGTTGCCAACACATAGAACCAACACTTAGCCATAACAGGTTTATTGACAAAGTCCTTAGTGACTTTAGTCATGTCAAAATCCTCAGTGACTACGACTAGGTTCACTTCTTCTGGCTCCGTGTAATGGGCATCAGCTACTTACAGAGGATCAGAGTCGATCTTCATCTGGTTCCGTGTTTTGTCTATGAATTTGAGTCTCCCTTCCTTGATGACATTTTGCACAAGATCCCTGAAAAGAAAATATTGAGACGTTTTATGACCCAGAAAACCATGGTATTTGCAAAACCCTTTTTTCTTTCTTTGTTCTAAAGGAGGTACTTTAGCACCCGGAGGTACTATCAAGTCGAAAATTTCGTCACACTTTGTAACATCGAAAGTATAAGTTTTCTTGGGAAATTTTCCATTCTTTTCTGGTTCGACAGGGTTTTTCCCATTCGAAGGCGCCAAAACCTTACACGCGTACGGTGGCCCTTGCTTCAATTCAGCAAGGTCGATCTCGTTATCGTCGAAGTCTGAAAGTCCATGACGGGAACCTTTATCATCATTTCTAAAATCGACATAGGCTACCCTTTTACCTTTATTTGCCCCAGCCTTTTCTTCCTTCAAACGTTCTAACTGTCGAACCCTATAAGCCAATTGGACCATATCTCTCATATATTGGGTATCTAATTTCTTCCTAATCGAATAGTCAAGGGCCCCAGCGGCCATTTTGACCAGTTCATGCTCTAGAACTTGTGTAAAACATCTAGCTTTGAGTAATCGAAACCTATTCAGATAGTCATCAATTGGCTCAGTAAACTTTCGTTTGATACTTGCCAATTCCTTCAGACTTATCTTCGTTTGTCCCATGTAAAACTGTTCATGGAACATTCTCTCTAGTTGATTCTGAAGGAGAATTGCGATCCAAAATGCAACGGAAATTAAAATTTCTCCTTTAGAGATCCTTACGAATGGTCATGATCAGTGATAAAATAGTTACCTCTTGTGACGATTGAAACCTTTGGTGCAGATCTCTTGTGACGATTGACACCTTTGATGCAGATCTACGGAGCGATCACAAACGTTGAACTATGACAACGTCTCTACTCAGTCCATACGAACAGATTCCTTCAATCTCAGTGCTAGCTGGTATGAATGAAGGCTTTGAGTGAGAGAGAGAGAGAGAAAGAGAAAACGAAAATGCAACCGCAATTAATGCTTCTGCACAAGGGTTCTATTTATAGAACCACTTGTGTGGGCTTCAAGCTAAAAGGCCCACTTAAGTGTATTTTGGCCCATATCTTATAATATGCCCAAAATCACTTAAGCGTGTGGTACCTTACCATATTTCGTATTCTACTTAAGTACACCGTACCTTACGATGTTCTATAATTCACTTAAGTGCACCGTACCTTATGGTGTTCCTTAGTTACTCTATCTTTCATCAATCCGTCCTTTGTGTGTGACCCTGTAGATTTTCGCGACATTGACAATTATATTAAATCACACATTTAACATAATAAACAGTGAGCAGTATCTAGCAACACATCACTGCTACCCAAGACACGAAAATGTCATGTGATCTGACAAATCCTTCTGTGATAATACTTATGTGTATAATTATCCTTTTTCCCTTATGTCTATATTGAACACAAGGCATAGACCGTGTCATCCTTGTCCAGTTCAATATTGGGCCCATAGACATTTATCCTGTTATGCAGGATGGGCAAATTCCATCTAGGTCACTCATGTCCCTCAGCATGCTTCGTGGAGTACCCATCAACTGTCTTTATGGTTATCCAATTACGGACAATGTTTGATCAGCAATAAAGCACTCGACTCTACATCTAGGATCCATAGTGGTTTTAGGTCGAAGGGTGGTATACACCATTATCACCATGAGAATAACTTATGACACTTTGCATAACATTCTATACAGTATTCTCATAGCGGGTCAATCCAGTATAAATATTACTCTTAACATTCATACCTATGTTCAAGACTTGATAACTCCTTATCCATGATCCATGAGATGTGATCATCAGTCTATATACATAATAGTCTTAATGCTTTAATGTTATCCCACTTCACAATAAAGCTCGACTACAGATACTTTAAGAATAATGTCCTTATGTTTAGAGTGATCTCATGATCAAGTCACAATTGATACATTAAACGGACTAGATATTCTAGGGACTTTATTAAACAAACGTAATAAAGAAAAAACCTTTTATTATTAATAAATAATTCGATATAAGTACCAAAAGTATTGGCCTCTAGGGCTTACACCAACAGATTCCAAGTGTGGATCTAACTTTGGGGTAAGGTGGTGAACCATGTGAAGGCATTCTTTATGAGAGAACTTGGAAAAAACTTTATCCTAAGGCTCTCATTGTTTGACATATCTCCTGCCTCAATTAAATATCTAGCCGCGTGTTCGACAGTGGGTTCAGTGGTATCCCTAGAAAACTTGGTGAATTTGGGGATTTTGGTTCTAGGGGGTGCTTCTGCCTGTAAGATATATTCTGACAGAGGTGATGTATAATTTGGCCTTCGAAGGCCGAAATTTACCCCATTTAGAACCATAATCCTCTCGACCATGGCTGCTAGATTATTATCTGCTGCCAAATCGTCATGTCGAACTTGCCGTATGATATCATCTATATTTTGGTTTCTATTAACCATTACTACCCTTGGTTCCCTGGGTATTTATGGTTCGATCCTAGGGGGTACTACTCCCCCCCTCTAATTCCGCATCTCGGGTTGCAGTTGATTTTGTGGGATCTGGTTGATAGTAAGATCTTTTTCAAAGGTGGCCTCATAGTTTTCTCTTACCCAATCCCTAAGAGGGTGTCGCTAGGGCTGTGGTACACCCAGGAATTCAGACATTCGTGCCACTTGCGATGTCATCTGTTGATTCGACTGAGCCGTATTTTGAATCAGAGGATTTAATACGGTGGTCAAGGTTTGGGTTAACATTTGGACCATCTCATGGTTACTTTCGTCCATCTGTTAGCTCCACGCTTCTGCGGAGTTATTGGTAAGACTAGGTGGTTGTGTCTGGTGTCTCAAACCTGAAGATTGGTTAGTTCGACCCATGTTAACCCCAGACCCTTGTACTGGAGAGTTTATGTTAACCACTGGTTCTGAGTAAGTAGAATCAGCGTTGTGTAAACTGGCCATCACGTAAGTCGACATTCCATATGGTTGTTCTCGACTACCAAATGGTATTGAGAAACTAGGGGGTACCAAAGGCCTGTTTGGAATATCTCTAATTAGTGGGGGAGTATGAGGAGGTCCCCTAGGCCCGATATAAGTTAAAATTGGTTCAGTATGGGAGATCGAATGCGTAGGCATTGAACTCACCATAGATGGAACTATTTCGGACACATGCACTATGGTCGTGTTCGCCCCTATCGAAGATGAAGGGAGCGTTATGTTACTGGTTGGTGGATTTTGAGAGTTTTGGTTATTTGGCGCATTTACATTTGCCATCCTCGTATGGGATTCTCTCATTGGTCATTGTTTGTTGTTTATGGCTACTTTACCACTCCTTAATAACATACAACAAATCCTTTCCCAAAAAAAGGGAAAATGACTTAACAACCAGAACTAAAAATAATTCAAAACGCTAGCACAGTCCCATTGGGCGTGCCAATTTGTTTACCTTAAAAGTTGGTAAACAGCCGCTGATCTTCCAAATTTCTAAATTTGGTTACTCGCAGGATCGATCAGGTTGATCCTAGGACATGTGCTAATTGTTTTTTAAAAATGAGTTTTAGTAATCGTGAACACTTTGACAGTATTCGTGGGACTAGTGATTAAAACTTTACAGTAAAAGGCTAATATGAATTAAAGGGAGAAATTGTAAAAGACTATGATGATAACCAAATGGCAAAAGTTAATGTTTAAAGCAAAGAAATCTTAAGACTGTGAAATAACGAAGTAAAATGAGAGTGTTTGGAATAAAGAAGTAAAGAAATGTATTTCTGGAGAAAAAATAAAGATGAATTTGTATTGCTTTAAAATAAATAACAATGGTGTAAACAAATGTACATTCTGTGATTTACGGTTCTTCTTCACACAGGTACTTGGTAAATTTACAGACTCTGTGCACATTTTGACACACACACAGATCTTAACTCTAAGACCCTTTATTTATACTGAATTGAAATAACTGCTTCTTCCAGCCCTTCAATTACGTCGAGACACATGGAATCTTGCATGGATGTAATTATCCATTATGCTCCATGTGTACCTTTGACAGTTTTAGATAAGAGCAAAGTTCCTTCCTTTATTTGAATTTTCAATCTCCAATCGAAAACCGTCTTCAATCATTTCAAGAAATATTTCTGAACTCTCAACTGCACACTGACTCTTATCACCCTTATCCAGTCGAAACACCTCTACCTGATCGAAACATCTCCTCCTGATCGAAACATCTCTACATAGGATTTCTCTTTTGGTAATTCTTTAGTGGGCGTCACAATTACGAGCTAACAATATGATAGAGTAAACTTCAATAGGTGTGGTTTGAAAGATGATTTTGTTAGTGGAGTTGAAGATTTTGTCACTAAAACCATGAATCGACCATAATTTTTAAACGAGGGAGGGATAATATGTCCTTGTGTAAATTCCGACTGTGTTTGCTTTGAAGACGCCTAGTAAGGTCAGACATCACTTGCACAAAGATGGTTATTTTTCCAACTATTATACATGGACAGATCATGGAGAAGAGAATCAGAATGCAGACCTTGATGGTCATTCTAGTAGTGGCGAGAATGCTGGTGGGAATAATCCTGGTGATGAACAACAATTTGGTGCAATCAATGAAATTGTCTATGATACTATTATGCCATTTGTTAATGTCCCAAATGTGAATGCTAATATGGAAAATGAAACATTTAGTAAGGGTGAGGCATCAAATGAAAAAGTTCAACAATTTTATGATGGATTGATTTCTGCAAACCAACCCATTTATGAGGGAGCTTTAGAATTCAGACTATCTATTTCAGTTAAGTTGTTGGATGCCATGTCTAATTGGCATGTTCCTCAATAGGTCATGGATGTTTTCTCTCAAATGCTTATCGATGTTTGTCCAACTAAAGAAAGTTTACTTGAAAACTATTACCAAGTGAAGAATTTGGTGTCTAAGTTAGGATTGGAGGTTGATAAATTTGATTGTTGTGTGAATGAATGCTTATTATATTTTAAAGAAGATATCACTTTTACTTAGTGTAAAGTTTGTGGAGCTACCAGATATGTTCCTCGAAAGAGTGGAATGGGAAAATACAAAGATATGACAATGAAGGGAATGTTCTAATTTCCAATAATTCCTAGGTTACGACAAGTTTATGCTTTAAAGGATTATGCAGCTCAAATGAGATGATATCGTGAGAGCACCGGCAATTCAAATGGTTTGCGTCACCCTTCTGATGGAAAAACATAGAAACACTTTGATGAAGTTTATCTCGATTATGCTAGTGACCTAAGAAATGTAAGATTGGACTTATGTACTGATGGATTTACATCTTACATTCAAGCATCTAGTTCTCCATATTCATGTTGGTCAATAAATCACATCCTACAATCTCCCACCCAAAATATGCATGACCAAACCATACATATTTTTTACTTGTCTTGTACCATGACCACACAGCCCGAAAGTTAAAATACATGTCATACTTGCAATCTTTAGCGCTTATGTTTTCATTACATTTAAGGCTAACAATATTTGAATTATAAAAATGTTAAAAGATAATTTTGACATTACTGATTGCAGCTTCCTTTGGTCTTAGCCATGTTCTTTTGGTTACGTGGATAACATAATAATTATTGTAAAAGCTCTAAAAAGAACCTGAAAAACTTGTTGGAAATTCTACAGGAAAATTTTCTTGTCATTAACTTCGCATTTGAAAATAAATATTCTATGCGCATGATCTATGTCTCTAGAAAAGTCATTGAATTTCTTCTAGTCTACAGTGGCAACTCATTAGAAGTATGAAGTCAAACAAAAATGTAATGATTTTGTTTAAGGCTTCACTCATTAGAAGCATCAAGTCAAACGAAAATGTAAATTATTTAAGTTTCATGCCAATTGGTATGATAAAGATAAGTGATAAACATTAGTACTTGAAAATCAATATTTGTTGAATTGAACCACAAGACTCTGTCAGTCTCAATATTATGAATTATTATATGCGTTTTCTCTCTAAATTCTCATTCATGCGTTGATCCATAGATCTGAGATTTTATGCATACTCAATGAATATTATATAAACAGCTCGCGGAATGGTTTTATTAATCTTCGTTTTTTGCATTTTGTTATTTGTGATTTAATTTGTTGCATGATGCTATCCAAAGTTGAATTGTTTATTTATTTATTTTGTTAGAATTGAATTGAATTGGTTTGAAGGTTGATGATTTATGTTATTTGGATGCAGATCGAACAGTTGCTATTAAAGAATGGCAACAACAGCGGCTGGGAACTCGACATGGTATAAGGCAAAGGTGAAGGTTGTTCCTTCTAGGGACAATGTTGTTGTTTCCGTGATAGCCAATTTTAAATTCGGTGTTCTTCTAGAAAAATCCATTACTTTATTATCTGGTTTTCTGTGTTGCCCAATTTAATTTGATGATATGAAACAATAATGTATTTTTTAGCATTTTACATCAGAAAATGGAACAATTGTACCTTTGTATGTTCTCGTGTTTGGATGAATTTGCTTTCTTGTCATTGTAAATAATTTGTTAAAAAAGTTGTTACTTACTTAGCTTATTGATCGTGATTACAGAAGTCAATATAGTTTTTTTTTGTTACACAACCATATTTGTTTTCTACTCAATTTAATTGATGTTGAAAACAGAGAAATCATCGTGATAGTTAATGGACAACAAATGGTGTTTAAGGTTTTAAATGCACTAAAATAATCTTAAACACCATTGGTTATCCATTAACTTTCATGATGATTTGAAGTGAAAATGTTGTTACTTATTTAACTTATTAATCGTGATAAAATACTCACCTGCATGATCACACAATCATACTTGTTTTTTACTCAAAACTATTACCAAAAACCCTTTCATTCTCAATCCACATTTTCACTCCAAATCTTCAATCTTGTGTTTCATCACATCAAAGTGAGCAAAAGAAACTGAAATTCCAGGTAAAGATCATTTACTTCAAGCCTCGTTACTCTCATTCAAGAACAAAAATCGAGACTTGGCCGGACCAATTTGTGGAAAGGATGCAGGCGTTCGATAAATTGAGCAACATTGAAAGAGAAACAAATGCACAAAAGTCAAAGGGAGTATCACTCATACTTATAGATTTAGCCGGCGATAAATCTTTCGATTCGTTTTAGTTTTTTGTCATCAATTAAGTTTATTTAATTGAGTATTAATATTAACGAAGTGTAATATATACAATTTCAAATATCTTAATACATTTTGATGTTTGTCAAAAAAGTTATCCATTTGTCGAACAAAACTCACATGTTCTATTTTCCCTCAGGTTCTGGATAGGTTCCAGAGATATATCTTCAGAATAAGATAATAGGGTGGTACCAGAAATGTATCTCCAAAACAAGTACTGATACATGATAGAATTTTTTAGGTCCACATTTGTTTACAACTTCTATAAATTTAGGGGCTCTTGTTTTTGATTTCATACAAACAGAAAATGTATCAAATGTCACAAATAAACATCATTTGGTATGTTGCAAATGTCTTATTCTCCAGCGCGACATTCGAGCGAAAGTTTAAGTTCAATGAGTACATCTCTTATGCAAATCTGCAATATGAAGCGCATAATCTCTTACCTTACAGAGATAATCGAAAAATTGTGAAGCTCGAGTACCGTTCTCTGCCAATTAACAACGAATGCAAGATTGAGTTCAACAACTATGAGTTCAAGAAGGATGCATATGTAAAAGCTATCTGAAATACATTTTTTCGTTCTAAAACAGAAGTTTTGTTCGAGTTGGAAACTGAGATTTTAAGATCGATCAAAGATATTGTGAAGATGTTAAAGCGTCCACCTGAATACTGAAATGTAATGTTTCATTTTATGTTGACTTCACCTATGTAATGTTGATTTCATGTTATGAATGGTAATTTTATTTTTTCAAAATACAACTTTTTGATTTTCCGCTTCTGTTTTTGTTGCACATATATTACGGAGATGCATCTACAGACAAATTTCGAAGATGCATCTCTGAGTTTAAAAAAATTCAACTCTTAGAACATCTCTCAAAATTGATATTTATTGTGTATGTTTGAATACGTCCGTCCGAAGATGAATATTCAAAATCTAAAAATATTTTAGTATTCTTACAAAAATGAATTAGTAATATACAATATATAGGATAAATTAAGAATTTCTTTTTTGAAAATGCATTGCTAAGATTTTTATTTTATAGATCGGGTGGAATCTATACTCAGAGTCGTAGTCTACCGGTTTAGGACTAACAAAAGTGCATGATAGAATGAAAATATATAGTTCTATCTCCATGTATTAACAAATTTTTTTTACCTTTAAAAATCTCTTTGTATGCAATCTTTGCAATGGCGTAATTTGAACTGGAAAAACAAGGTGATGAATTCAAAATTATTATTAATAATAATTATTATAATAAATGATTTTATTAAAAAAATAATTAAAAAATAGATAAATTACAGTAGATCTGTTTGATCTTTTCTTAGTTGTCTCATCTATTTTTTCTCACGTGTAAAAATAGTGAATTTTCTTTTCTACTCAAATACTAAAAAAATATTAAAAAAATTTATGATGTAAAATTATGATTATTAAATTATATTTTATTTATCATCACTTAATATATTCTATTAATAAATAAAACAACATTAAAAAACTATCCGTCTGACCTCAGTCCAACCTCCATTAAATTTTTAAACTTTAAATTTATGTCTAATGTGATTTATCGACCAATCCGGTGGTTTTATGATAAAAAAAAATTATCATAGTAATTTAGTATATTTTTAATTTATGATGAAGTTAAAAATTTGAGTTATCAATCATTTATTATCTATAACTATTTTAATTTATGATAAATTCAACTTGTCAATTTGCATATTTATGAAAAATTTATTTGGATTTCACGCCGTGGAATCCTACGGTCACACATTGGAGCCCTTAGATTTCATTTTAATAGTTTAAATTTAAATACCAATAAATAAATAACATAATAAATTGATAGTTTTATTAAATGGCTGATATGTAAATTACAAGCACCGTTGTGTTAAGATTCACAACTTGACAATGTGATTTTCAAGGAAGAAAGTCATATCCACCATTACATTAATAATATATATAATATACTTTATTAGTAAGATTTATGGAAAGTATTATCAATGAGGAACTTGATTACAATTAGCAGAGGCCCATCCAACCTGTTGTTTCTCATTGTCATAAATCACCACTTTATCTTGCATAAAGATATCTGAAAAAAAATATTACAATAAAATTAAAAAGAAATTATAGAAATTGAATTTTTACATATTTTTTGGTTTCATTAATGTCTTACCTCCAATTATGTTAGTGCTCATGTGATCAAGAATTCCGAAGCAGACACTACCATATTTCTGAAAACAATAATAACCATTCTAAATTAATATAGCAATATACATGTTATGTGTTATTTTCATTATAAATATGATAAGATCATAATGTTATATAGTCTTAAAATGTACATACTGAGATTATTAGATAATATTCCGGTGGTATTTGAAACTGCAAATTCTTTGATTTTGTGAAGATTAAAGTCAAGGGTTTAAAAAAGCCTTTGACTTCATTCAAAGACTTGAAATGCTTGGGTGGTTTCAGATTACTCTCCCAACAAACTGGTAACGTTTTGTCCTCAATTGATCTACTCAGAGGCTTCCCTTTCAAATTAGCAGTCACCTGAATCATGAATCTCTTATTAGTAATGAAATATAGAAGTTGATTATTATCGCAACAAAGTTTAACAAGATAATGAAATTTCTAGCATTGGTTTTTAGTTTCCATCTAACCTGGTTAAAAATAGCATTATAAATCTGGGGAGTGAAGTAAGTGTATGTGCTTCCACTATCAAAGGTAAGTTGAAGACCTTTGACGGAAGTAGGGTTTCCGTCAAAAAGCAGGTCCGCCGGGCCTACGATGTAGTGTGGTCTGAAAATAATATAGGTAAAATGATCAGATATATCAATTATAGTAACGGTTATGATAAGTGATAAAATATTTTTACACTGTGCTGCATTCATAAAATTTAATTAGGCATTTACCCATTAACTATAGGTGTCCAAACAAGTCCGGATCCAGGAATAAATTTGTCCCCAAAGAATAAATATCCTCCTTCTCGTGAACTTAAACAATGACCCAACACTCTGCGAGTAAGCCCTAGGGAGTTAAGCTGTGACACAATGCTTATCTTTCCGCCTCCGAGGCCGAGGACTCCTACCGATGGGGGTGTATTAGAAGGAAATCTCTGGTCAGTTCCACACCTAACATGCAAAACACAAATAAACTCAATTGAACAGTATAATTTGAGAGTAAAAATCATGCATACACATGCACTTACCCGAATGCGAGTAAAGGTTGAGTTGCAGGGGGTTTGATGGTTGCTATGGGTATATAGTCTCGGACTAATGCACCAGCAGATGTTCCTTGATCTGCATATTCAAGCTTATATTTACATTGGTCATTTGGCTTAGGACAAGTACCTCCTATTGGCGGAATTAAAGAACACATTGGATCGGAACATTTTACATAGTTGTCATGGGGTTTATAAAGTTTTTCTTTAGGCTGCAAAAACCATGTGAAGGAAAAAAGTTAAGGATGCTTGTAAAACAAGTGGATGCAATTAATGTAATAACCGACACTTCAGATTGAAGACATACCACTGTGCAATGAGTACAAGGTGCATCGCATTGAATCCACGTTAAATCACTGCCGGTGTCAATGTCAAGCTCGTAAGGTTTGGGGGGATTGCCAATGTTGATGGACGCGACGTAGATCCTGCATCAAGAGGAGAATACATGTTATAAGAAAAAAGAGTTATCGAGGAAGAAGAAAGACGATTGATAAGATGAACATACCCACGAGGGAATACATTTCCCTTAAGTGCATAAGCAAATGAGGAAACAAGGGAATGAAAAATGGGGGGGTCTGTTTCATTCTTGTGGATGAGTTGATCAGCTGCTGAGAAAATAGCAGAAGAAAGTACTAAAAAGAGTGAGAATGTTATTAGTGAAAGTCCTCTCATATTTGATGAAATGAAAAAAGAGAAGGATTTGTGCAAAGTTTAATATTGTGACAATGTATTTATAGGGAGAGAAGTGCCTTAAATTTTCATGGCTGTCATCCAATATAAACTTTATGTAAATACTACTATCCATAAGGTAAAAAATAATTGAAGCGTTGGTATATACATTGATTGAACACTCTCCATTGAAAATTTTACTTTAAAAATATTAATTATTTTTAATTAGTATTAGTGTTTTTATTTAAAATAGAGAAAAATAATAATAATAACATCTTCAATTATTTATTTTGGGTATACATGTCACATAATTCTATTAGTATTTTTATTTGTATTAGTTTAATAATAATAATAATAATAATAATAATAATAATAATAATAATAATAATTATTATTATTATTATTATTATTATTAAAAAAGTGGCTTGGTCTAATTAATATTATTAGCTACTTTGCACCCAAAATTATGCAAACAAGGATAAGAAGATCTTAATAAACTCCTACCAAATATCACAAAAAAAACGTTTCAGAAAAAGTTTACAATTTAATTCCAAATTCGAAAGAGGGAAAAAAGAATAATAATAACATTTTCAATTGTGTACTTCGGGTAAACATGTCCCATCATTCAGTTGGACCATAATGAATTGAAGATCAAACTAAGAAAATAAAAACAAAAATAATAGATTAAAGGACCACTATTTATGCCAAAAATGTAATGATAAACATTACTTAAAAAAACATGTAAATATCTTTACTTTGAATATTGATTTTGTTGAAAAATTTATTGTCTTTAAACAATTATTTTATATTTCTTTGTTTTCTCTTGTTAAATTCCGGAGAAATTTAACAATAAAACATTTGTATATGATTATGAATGTTCAAAATTGAATTTTAACCCATTATTGTGTTTTTCTATTCATATAAATTTTAGAAGAACTCAACATTCAAGTATCTATGAATGATTGTGCAAAAAATTATTTTTTAATTATTATTTATGAAAATGATTTTTGATGTAGTTCTTGTAGATCTAAAATTTAAGATTAAATCATCTAGGAAGGATTATTGAAATACTAAATTTTAATTGATTATTGTGTTTGTATATTGTTTTAGGTCACTCAAAAGGTCATATCAAATCAATAGACAAGTAGATTTTCTCTAGAAAGAGGATGCGTATCTGAATCAAGTCATTTATTTATTTAAAAACTTTGGATTCAATCCAAATGTCTTTGGCAATCCACATTTGTCCATTGAAGATGGTTTTAACAACCAGCCAAATATTACCTCACCCACGTGCCTTAACATGTACTTTTTTCATTCACTCTTGAAAATTTACACCTCTCTGCCCTTACACCTCCATTCCAATGTACCCGAAGACTTACACCATAGTATCTAGAGGCTCACATCAACATGTCATCACTTTTATGTTCCAATCCATAATATTTGTGTCGTTTGTGGGAACTTCTTCTTGATTCTCACGAAATTCCATGTTGAATTCATTAGATCCTTTTCACTGTGATCGCAACCGCTCTATCAATCGATCAAATTGTTGGTAATTCCCTCAATCGATAACAACAAATTCCAAACAAGCTCGATTGAGCCATTATTGAAACGTTGACCTTGCGATCGAAGTCATCACGCTAGTTATGAATTCCTTGCATGACCATCTCCTCCCATCTCCTTGATTATCGAAAGATATCTTTCTTGAAAGAGACGACAAAGAGATATTCAAAGAGAAGTGAAGGTAGAGAAAAACAAGAAAGGGGTTTTGAATTGTTTTTGAAAATAAAAACTTTTTGAGATATCAGACACACACAGAATAAAAAGGAATATGACACATAATTTTATACTGGTTCGCTTGAAATTCAAAGCTACTCCAGTCCACCCTGCCAAGGTGATTTCGCCTTCAAAAAGGACTTAATCCACTAATCTTGAAAGATTACACAAACAACCGTCTAAGAGAATAATCCCTTAGCCCTCTCAAGTATTCAGACTGCAGAGAGTCACTTGAGGAAATATCTTAGCAAAAATATGATTTGTAATGCAATATGCTTCTAACAAAAAGCAAATATTACAGAATTATAAGAACAATAGCTTTTCACGTAAGAGCAACAGCTCGTGAAAAAATAAGAGAGAATGAATGAGAGTTTTTGTATTCTTATGTGTCTCAGGTGTGTCTTCTTGTGAAGTATTCAGTCCTTTATATAGGCGTTGAGAAGAACCGTTGGAGTGATGACAGGATCTTGGTCATTGAAGAATGTTTATTATCATTACTCTCCTTGTTTCTTTCTAAAACAGTTTTGTATGCGTCATAAATACTTTCTTTCCAAAACCAGATTTCTTCATGGTTACACTTTTTGAACCGGTGAATTTGTATCAGAGTCTTGTTCGTCAGAGTTCAACTTCAGATATTGCTTTCATCTGACCACAACAAAGTTTCTCTTTGCTCTTGGCTTCTTCAGATTCAGAGTCTGGATTCAGTCTTCTTTGCCAGAGTTGTTGACTTCTTCCTATTTTGTTGGTACCTTTGTTGAACAGAGTCAGAACCTTCTGGACACGTTTTCTCTGAGCAGTATCTGATAGTTGAATTTTGTATCTGATGTACTTATCTATCCGATTGTTTGATCAGTGCCCTGTACATTTAAGAATTTTTTGTTAGAGTATCATTTTTGTTTCATCCTTTGTTATCATCAAAATCTTAGAGATACATTGTAGAACCAATTTTATTTTACAATCTCCCCCTTTTTGATGATGACAAAACAATACAGAGTAGAGGTGAAACAATACAAAATTTCTTAGATCAGATAGGGAAGAGGACTCCCCCTAAGTCAGATTCTTAGATAAATAAGAAGTTCTTACCGGACCTTCCTTGGTTTAGTGCTTTAGCTACTTTCCTGCATATCTTAAGTCGTTGATTTAGTAATAAGTTTTTAATAATGTTTATAGTGTTTTGAGAAGATTTAGTTATGTTTCCATCATAGCTGTTTTAGTTCTCCCCCTTTTTGTCAGAATCAAAAAGACATAGTAAAAAAAATGGTTGAGATTAATAAAGAGAGCAGTTACAGATAAGCAACACATAAGTCAGATATCAGAAAGCAAAAGAAACAACAAAATCAGAAAAGCAACAAGAAAATATCCTAGGTGCCTAAGGGTTTAGAGGCGGAGGCATCCTTTGGAGCAGCTGAGACAACATGTTCTGAATGTTGTTGTTGATAGAATCCTGTTGATCCAGCCTTGCTCGAACCACTTGATGTTCTTTCTGTAGTTCCTCCAGATTCTTCAAGACCAGAGGGACGAACCCAGAGTAGGAGTGCTCCCCCTGAGTTAGTGCATCAGCTTTGGCCTTGGCAGCTGCTTCTACAGCAATGTGGGCTGCTTCTTCAACGTCGGCTTTAGCTTTTACCTCAGCCTCAGCAGCAACAACAGCAACAGCCTTTTCTTCAGCTTCCCTGATCCGTTATTCTTCAATTAGGCGTGCTTTCTCTTCAGCTTCCTTCCTAGCTCGTTCCTCAGCCTCTCTGGCCAAGCACTCTTGGAGCCTGATACTAGTGTCTCTGGTGAAGTCGTTGCTGACTTGTTCAAAGAGGCCTTTCAGTTTGAAGGTTTTAGAGGTCATACAACTGATCACTCTGTTCCAGTGGACCCTTACTGCAAAGGGATCATCACTGATGCCAGAGTTGATTGTCAGAGACTAGACCTTCTCCACTGAAGACTGCAAAAACCTGTATTGCTTCTTCTAGGATAGGGAGGGTAGTCTCTGGTTCAGTGCCAGATGCTGGGGAGGATGGAGAAGGTGAGTTTTGGGCACTGAGATTTAGTGTGAGAGTTATGGAGGCAACATAAGTTATGGGTGTGGGAATGGCAGAGGGTGATTGTGTTGTTTGTTCAGGTTCTTGGTGTGGTTCAGAGTGGATTGGTTGTTCAGGAGGTGGATTTGGTTGTTGTGTAGGTGATGGTGTTTGAGGTTGTTTAGATGTAGTTGGGTTTGGAGGTTTAGGAGGTGGGGAAGTGACTTCTGGTTCAGGTTCAGAGTGTGATGGTTGTTGAGAGGCCAAAGCACGGGCTTGTAGTTGAGCCAGAGTGGGGGATTGGGGGTCAAATGGTTCGTTGTCGGAGGAGAGTTCGTAGTATGGTGGGGATTATGGAGATGGTGAAGTGGTTTCATTCAACATTTCTGCTTCTAAAATGGGTAGTGTGGTGGTAGCAAGGTTGAATTTAAGTGAGGGTGGGTTAGAGGTTCTGGTGGTTGAGGGAGGAGTTTCAGAGGTGGTGTATATTGGGGTGGTTTGGGGAAGAGAAGAAGCAAGAGGTTTTATTTTAACAGAGCGAGAGAGAGGTACAAACTTACTTGGAGAGCCAGCCAGAGGGACTGGAGGTCTTGACCCAGAGGATTCTCCCAACCTTTCTTTCTTCTCCTTCTTGGACTTCTCAGAGGGCTCTCGCATCCTCTTCATGAAGTTTGGTGGATGCTCAGGTAGCCAGTCCATTGTGAAGTCAGAGATGTCCACCCATTGATTGGCAAGGTCCTGTAGATAGTAAGCTACTACCTCTTGAGGGTCAATCTTGGAGAGCAGGTAGAGTCCGTTGGGAATCTCCCTCTGATCCCTGAATGCTTCCCAAGAGGTATCAAGTGTTGGTTTGGCTCTGACTTGATCAATGATTCCCATGCTCTTCAGATTCCGAGCATTCAGCGGTTTTCCTGTGTCAATGGTGACATCTTCCATGAGCCTGAGCTGAATCAGGTGATCCACTATGCCACTCTCAATCATCACATCTGATATGAGTCTCCCTAGAGGGATGTAGTTCATGGTCTTCATGTTGTTTCTGGTGTCTTGACTGAGTCTTTGAGGTACTTGAAGAGGAGTGCAGGCAGACAAAGTTCCAGACCCTTGTGAATGCAATACATGATACACTTCTGATATGTGTTGATGTAGTCAGAAGAGTTTGATGCAGGGCGATGATGAATGGTGCCTAAGATGATCTTCAACCAGACACGGAGGTTCTGATGTATCTCCTTGTTCTTGGAATGCTTGCCTTTAGCACTCTGTTAGAAGATGGTAGGGTTGATTTCTTGGGACAAGTATTTTGCCCTAGGGCTTATGTTGTAGATGCGTCTTCCTCCTGTCTTCTCCATGTTCAGAAGAGAGGCAATAGATTTCTCAGTGATGACTATCTTGACTCCCAGAACATAGGAGACAATGTAGTGATCATCTGAGTCTGCGAAACGCTAGAACTCCTTCACCAGATTTGTATACACATGGCCATAGAGACATTGAAAATAGGTTTCCCACCCTTGCATTCTCAACTTTTCAGTTAGGTCTACGCCATTCTTCTTCATGTTTTCAAAGTCCACTAGCGACTCACATAGAACTTCCAGTTTTTCAAATGGTGTTGCTAGGTGAATGTGAGGCTCACGATCGAGGATATGGGGTTCCCTGTAGATTGGGGTTGAGACGACGCCGGTGGTTGTTGTAGTTTGTTGACTTGAAATGGGTGTTTGCTCTGTTGAATTCATTTGTTGGGAGAAGTTCTAAACTGATTGTTGCTGAGAATCCATGAAGAACACTGTTGAAGATGATGGTTGAAAGATGAAGAGCTTGAAGAAAACTGCAGAAATATTTTGAAGGAGATGAAGAAATGAGAGAGAGAGAGAGAGAGAGAGAGAGAGAGAGAGAGAGAGAGAGAGGATTTAGTGTGGTTGTGTGTGTAAAGTGTGCAAGTGTAATATATGAAATGAATTTATACACATTTTGGATGCATGTAAAACGACAATAGAAAGAAAGTTTAATTGTTAAGATATTAAATGCAGCACGTTAACCAATTAAGCACGTTTGGAGGAGAATGATTACAGCCCATGATGGAGGTCTAATCCCCAAATCAACATACTGCTCGAGGAGATTTCAAGAGTTTGTCGCTTGATTTCTGCTAGACAGTTTCCTAGAAGTTCCAAGGTCAGACGCAAGATGTACCACGTGTTACTTTATCTAATCTTTAGGAATACCAAAGGGTTGGTTCCTAAGGATTTCTGATTCAGATAGCTTCTAACTGGTAGTAGCATCAGAGTCAGATACAGATTCCAGATGTTTACTTTAGAGTCTTATTTTGCTATTTCATAGGCACATTTTATTCTGGACAATTTTGAATGTTTAAGTTTTTCAAGATAAAAGCGAATTTATCTTCAGCAAGGGGTTTGGTAAAAATGTCATCCCATTGATGGTCTGCATCAATAAATTTTAAAGTGATTACCCCTTTCTGAACATAGTCTCTAATGAAATGATGTTTTATTTCTATGTGCTTAGCTCTGGAATGCAAAATAGGATTCTTACTTAAACATATGGCAACAATATTATCACAGAAAATAGGAACGTTACTCTCAAAAATCAGAAGGTCTTCAAGTTGATTCTTCATCCAGAGCATCTGAGTAGTGCATAGTGATGCTGATATATATTCTGCTTCTGTAGTGGATAGAGCTATGGTTGATTGCCTTTTACTGGTCCAGGATATAAGATTATTTCCTAAGAACTGACAGTTCCCAATTGTACTTTTACGTTCCATTCTGTCCCCGACGTAATCTGCATCACAATAACCAGAAAGTCTATACTCTGATGTTTTCTCATACATCAGGCCCATGTTAGGGGTTCCTTTCAGATACCTGAGGATTCTTTTAATAGCTGTTAAATGAGATTCTCTAGGATCTGATTGGAATCTGGCACAGAGACATACACTAAACAGAATATTAGGACGTGTAGCAGTCAGATAGAGAAGAGAGCCTATCATACCACGATAGAGCTTCTGACAAACCTTCTGGCTAATTTCTTCTTTTTCCAGAATGCAGGTTGGATGCATAGGTGTCTTAGCAGGTTTGCATTCAGCCATTTCGAATTTCTTCAGAATGTCTTTTATGTATTTACTTTGATAAACGTAGGTAGCTTCTGAAGCTTGTTTGATTTGAATCCCTAGAAAGAACTTTAGTTCTTGCATTAAGCTCATTTCAAATTCTGCCTGCATTAGCTCAGAGAATTCTTGACATACATAGGGATTAGCTGAACCAAAAATAATGTCATCAACATATATCTGGCATATCATGAGATTATTTCTAATGTTTTTACAGAAGAGTGTGGAGTCAACCTTTCCTCTAATAAAGTCATGTTCCAGAAGGAAGTTACTTAATCTATCATACCAAGCTCTAGGAGCTTGTTTTAAACTGTACAGTGATTTCTTGAGTTTAAAAACGTGTTCTGGACATTTAGAGTTTTCAAAACCTGGAGGTTGATTGACATACACTTCTTCTGATATATAACCATTAAGAAATGTACTCTTGACATCCATTTGATATAGTTTATAGAATGATTTACAGCAAATGAAACAAGTAAGCGAATAGATTCTAACCTGGCGACTGGGGCAAAGGTTTCGTCGTAGTCAATGCCTTCTTGTTGACTTTACCCTTGTGCCATCGGTCGTGCTTTGTTTCTGACTACTTCTCCCTTTTCATTTAGCTTGTTTTTGAACACCCATCTGGTTCCAATAATATGAGTTCCTTTAGGCTTTGGAACAAGATCCCAGACGTCATTCTTTGAGAATTGATCTAGCTCTTCTTTCATAGTCAGAAACCAATTATTGTCTTGAAGTGCCTCATCACAGGAGGTAGGCTCAGTCAGAGATACTAGTCCTAGAGGAATTTCTTCAGATACTTTGAATGTTGACCTAGTTCTGACCGATTCATCCTTGTTTCCCAGAATCAAATCTTCAAAGATGTTGGGGTGACTTCTTGATTTCTTCTGGATAGTTGAGGCTTCAATTGTATATGGACTTTGTTTATCAGTTACTTCTGGTGCTTTAGTCTTTTCGTCAGAACCTTCAAGAATGATCTCCAAATCTGCAAGTTTCTCAACTAGCTTTGACTTTTCAGGGTCAAGCTTATCATCAAATCTAACATGGATTGATTCTTCCATAATTTTGGTTTCTGTGTTGTATACTCTGTAGCCTTTAGAGTGTTCTGAGTATCCTAACATGATACATTTTTGTGCTTTTGAACCAAACTTGTTCAGAAGTTCTTTAGTATTCAGAATAAAGCAAGAGCATCCAAAAGGATGGAAATAAGAAATGTTGGGTTTTCTTCCCTTGCACAGTTCATAGGGAGTCTTTTCTAGAATAGGTCTTATAGAGATTCTATTCTGAATATAACACACTGTATTTACTGCTTCAGCCAAAAAGTGCTTAGCCACATTTATTTCATTGATCATGGTTCTGGCCATCTCTTGGAGTGTCCTATTCTTCCTTTCTACAACTCCATTTTGTTGTGGAGTTCTAGGACAGGAGAAATTATGGGATATTCCATTAGAATCAAATAGTTCCTCAAAAAATTTATTCTCAAATTCTCCTCCATGATCACTTCTGACTCTGATGATTTTAGAGTTAAATTCGTTTTACACTTTAGAACAGAAGCTAGTGAATACAGAGTGAGACTCACTCTTGTGCTTTAGGAATTTTAGCCATGTCTAGCGACTAAAGTCATTAATAATAACTAGTCCATATTTCTTTCCATTGACTGACGCTGTCTTAACAGGCCCAAACAGGTCAATGTGAAGAAGTTCCAAAGGCTTAGAGGTAAAAACAATATTTTTCTTTTTGAAAGACGTTTTTGAAAATTTACCTTTCTCACATGCCTCACATAGAGCTTCTGAAGATTACTTCAGTTTAGGCAGGCCTCTGACTAACTCGAGTTTATTTAGCTGAGAGAGTTTTCTCATGCTAATATGGCCCAAGCGTCTATGCTATACTCATTGCTCCTCATGAACAGACATCAGGCATTTTACATTTTGTTCTTTTAGGTTTGAAAGATTTATCTTGTAAGTATTGTTTTTCCTCTTGCCAGTGAATAGGACTGTTCCATTGTTCTGATTAATTGTTTTACATGTTTTTTGATTGAAGATTACATCATAACCGTTATCACTTAATTGACTTATTGATAACAAATTATGCATTAATCCTTCTACATAGAGAACATCAGATATAAAGGGAAGAGTTCCATTACCGATAGTTCCGGAGCCTCTGATTCTTCCTTTCTAATTTCCTCTGAAACCTACGAAGCCAGCATCTTTAAGTTCCAGGCTTTGGAACATATGCTTTGAGCATCCAGAGTCCAGGTACCAGGATTGGTGTCTTAACTCTGCTGCATAAGATATCTGCAACATAAACAATCTTATCCTTTGGTACCTAGAATCTTTTGGGTCCTTTATGATTAGTTTTCCCAGAGTTTCTTAGAACTTTGGGTTTTCTAGAATTATCAAAATGTTGTGCTTGTGTATGTGTGTAGTGATAAGAAAAAGGAGATTTAGGTTTGTCATCTGTGGAAGATTTATCTTCACTGGGGACATACCCTATTCCTCTTTTATTATTCTGACTTACTCCATAAATCATGGATGCCATTCTGCTCTTTTCTATCCCATTTTTTTAGAAACTTTTGAAAATATTTTTCATATTCATATATCATTGTGTTAGAAGTTTGTGGGGCTTGAGATAATGCTTCTTCAAGTTTTAAACATTGTTTATTTGTGGAGTCTCTTTCTTTTATCAAAGTTTTATTTTCATCTTTTAGTTCTGAAGCAGTTATCTCAAGCTTATCACATTCTTTGATAGTTCTTTCAAGAACTCCTTTTAAAGCCTTAAGTTTTTGTTTAAGTTTCTAATATGAGTTTAGAGTTTCAGAAAGGCATGTTTCAAGGTCAGAGCGAGAAAGATCACAAAATACCTCTTCAGAGTCAGATTCTCCATCTGATGTATTTTTGGAGGTGGTAGCCATGAGTGCAACATTTGCGTATTCTTCAGAGTCTGATTCGGATGAATCAGATCCACTGTTGTCCCAGGTGGCCATCAGTCCTTTTTTGGTTCTGAATGAACTTTTCTTGAAATTCTCTCTTCTGGAGCTTTCTTTCTTCAGCTTGGGACATTCGTTTCTGTAATGACCTGTTTCCTTACATTCATAGCATGTTATTTCTTTGTTTTATTTACCTCTGATAGTTGATTCTGAGCGATCTCCCTTGGGTCTTGGTCTTCTGAAGTTATTATTCCTTTTTCTCCAGAGTTATTTAACTCTTCTGGTCAAAAGGGATAACTCTTCTTCATCGTCAGAGTCTTCCTTTTCAGAGTCGTCATTGTCTTCCTCTTTAGATTGGAAGGCTTTGTTTCTTTCTGGTTTGCGTCTTTCAGATCTGGACTTCAGTGCTACAGACTCTATCTTCTTTTGAGGCTCATCTTCCTCGAGTTCTATTTTGTGGCTTTTGA
Organism: Lathyrus oleraceus; assembly: GCF_024323335.1. Taxonomy (NCBI): domain Eukaryota; kingdom Viridiplantae; phylum Streptophyta; class Magnoliopsida; order Fabales; family Fabaceae; genus Lathyrus; species Lathyrus oleraceus. Next base: position 200,247,711 of record NC_066583.1, read on the forward strand.
GTGAACTGACGAGTTCCTCAAGGCTGATATTGTTCAGATCTTTGGATAACTTTAAAGTTGTGACCATGGATCTCCATTTCTTTGGTAAGCTTCTGACTAAATTTTTGACATGATCTGCAGTTGTGTAGCCCTTGTCCAAAACTTTGAGTCCTGCAATTAAAGTTTGAAATCTAGAAAACATTACCTCTACAGCTTCATCGTCCTCCATTTTGAAGGCTTCATATTTCTGAATTAGAGCCAGAGCCTTTGTTTGTTTGACTTGAGAATTTCCTTCGTGAGTCATCCTCAGGAAGTCAAGTATTTCTTTAGCAGTTTCCCTGTTGGTGATCTTTTCATATTCATTGTAGGAAATGGAATTTAGTAGTATCGTTCTGGCTTTGTGATGGTTTTTGAATTCGCGCTTTTGATCATCTGTCATTTTGCTTCTAGGAATGGCAACGCCAGCGTCAGTTGTAACACCCCGATAAAAATAAGATAATTATTTAATTTAAGTTAATATTATATTTATTAATTTAATTAAATAATTGGAATTATTGGATTATTATTATTATTATTATTATTATTGGAATAATAATTATTGGAAAATATATATAAGTTGGAAATAAGAAAAAGAGTCCATTTTTGGTAAAGAAAGGGTTTTACGTGAAAAGCAGAGAAGCGGCTGAAAAGAGGAAAAGGGCAAAGAGACAGAGCAAGAGGAAGAAGGTTGGAGAAGAGGAAAGCTTGGAGCTTAAAGATTTCCGGGTTAATTCAGGTAAGGGGGGTTTGTCGTCGATTAATGGGTATTATGGGATAACATGTAATGGGTAGTGATAAACCATTAATTTGACTCTAATTGGAATGATGCATGATGAAATTGTGAAATATTGGATGAACGAAAATTGGATTATAATTGAAGGGAATTCGTAGGAATTAGATGTAAAAATGTTAGAATTTGTGAAATCGAATAGGGGATAATTCGTGTTAGATGATATGAACGATTACTGTGTAAAATTGAATTGTAAGAGGTTGGATTTGGGAGATCTCGTAGCAGAGAAAACCATAGCAGATCTGGAAATCTGGTTTCTGGTCATACGCGTATGGCACTAGGCAATACGCGTATGAGATGGTCTGGTACGCGTATGGCACTAGGCATTACGCGTATGGATGAGGAAGATGATGTTTTGAACGTGGTTTGGTCTCTGTTGGTACGCGTATGGGGAAGTGGTACGCGTAGCATACGCGTATGAGATAGGTGGTACGCGTATGGGATTGGCTGAGAATTGGGCCATACGCGTATGGGACTAGGCAATACGCGTATGGGCAGGATTGTGATTTTTCTGTGCTGTTGTTGTGCAGTTTTGGTTGTTCAGCTGAGTAATGTAATTTAGCTGATGTATGATAGAGTAGGGATCATTTTCCGTTGTTTTGAGTAGTATAGGTATTAGTAGAGTGTGCTAAATGCTGTGATTGATTATGTGGTATGACATGATATGCATAATGTGGTGAATGTATCTATCATGTATGAAATTATGAATGGACTGTTTATGGCTTAGAGTGTGAGCATATGTCCATTGTGGATGATTGTTGATGTTTGCATGACTAAGTGATTTAGCTTGCATATTGTGGCCTTTATGGTGGTAGCTAATTCCCATGGTGAGGAATTAGTGAGTTAGTATTGTGGATTGTTGTTGATGTTTGCATGCTAGGTGATTAGCGTGCATAGCATAGCCCTTGGGGTGGTAGCTAATTCCCATGGTGAGGAATTAGTGAGTGAGTCACTAGGTCTCAAATGAGTGGGACTAGTGGGCTTGGTAGCCGTATCTGGATTTGATCGGTGAGGTTGAACTATATGTTCACGAATAGTCGGTACCGCATGCATGGAGTCTCATTGCATAATGTATGTATGTATGGCGTATAATATGAATGGATGTATTCCAATATTATACGTGTGTTTTATGGTTGTGTTGAGTTTGAGTATGATGATGATGATGATTATGAGTTGATGTTGCCGTTGCTGAATGTGTGAACCGATTAGGGTGATTAATGTGTTAAATTACTTAACATGACATGATATTTTATAATGCTTATTATATCGATTGAGGAACTCACCCTTACAACTATTTTTCAGGTAACGAGCAGTGATTGAGTAGAAGCTAGTGCTTGGAGTCTAATGTAGTCTCCTTAGTGGGTCATGCTCTGATAGATGTAACATCGGGACGGGATGTTTTACCTTGTTGAATAATTTTACATGTAATGTGTTACATGTTTTGCATGATTGATTTGATTTCTATCCGCTGCGTATTGTGCAAATGCTTTATGTTTTGAATTAATAAAAGAGCATGACAGTTATTATGGTGAATGGTGTGAAGTGATTGTGTGACACCCTTAATTGCACCTTTACTCTGATGTATATATTTGTTGTTTTAAATTAAATATTTGGGGTATTTTAGAAGGGTGTTACATTAGTGGGATCAGAGTGTTTTTTGATTTGGTTGACTGTTGCAGGATTTTTGAACAGGATACCAAGGCCAGAGCGGAGAGCTATCAGCAGAGGGTTGATAGGAAAGGCAAGAATCAGAATGATCGTGGAAAACCGTATGCAGCTGGCAAAGGTTTTCAGAGACAGAGTGGGATGAAGAGGCCTAGTGGGGGAGACTCTAGTGCCCCTGCTAAGTGTTACAGATGTGGTCAGGCTGGACATCGTGTCCATGAGTGTACCAGTAATGTGAAGAAGGTTTCCAAGAGTTAAAGAGAAGGTTAACTACTGCTCCTATTCTGATATTACCAAGTCCGTCGGAATTATTTGAGGTTTACTGTGATGCTTCATTGTTGGGTTTGGGTGGTGTTTTGATGCAGAATAAGCAGGTTGTAGCTTATGCTTCGAGACAACTGAAGGTTCATGAGAGGAACTATCCGACACACGATTTAGAGTTGGCAGCTGTGGTATTTGTTCTGAAGTTATGGAGGCATTACTTGTACGGGTCAAGATTTGAGGTTTTCAGTGACCATAAAAGTTTAAAGTATTTGTTTGATCAGAAAGAGCTGAATATGAGACAGAGGAGATGGTTAGAGTTTCTGAAGGATTATGACTTTGGTTTGAATTACCATCCGGGTAAAGCAAACGTAGTGGCTGATGCATTGAGTCGGAAATCATTGCATATGTCTATGTTAATGGTTAAGGAACTGGATTTAATTGAGCAGTTTAGAGACTTGAGTTTGGTGTGTGAGAGTACTCACAATAGTGTTAAATTGGGAATGTTGAAGTTAACAAGTAGTATTCTGGATGAGATTAGAGAGGGTCAGAAATCCGATGTGTTTTTGGTTGATAAGTTGACTCTAGTGAATCAAGGTCAAGGTGGTGAATTCAGAGTTGATGAGAATGGTGTTTTGAAATTTGGTAATCGGGTGTGTATTCCGGATGTTACCGAACTTAAGAAGAGTATTCTTGAGGAAGGACATCGTAGTGGCCTGAGTATTCATCCTGGAGCTACGAAGATGTATCATGATTTGAAAAAGTTATTTTGGTGGCCGGGAATGAAAAGAGAAATTGCGAGTTTTGTTTATTCTTGTTTGACTTGTCAGAAGTCAAAGATCGAGCATCAGAAGCCGTCTAGGCTAATGCAACCTTTGGCTATTCCAGAGTGGAAGTGGGACAGTGTCAGTATGGATTTTGTTTCTGGTTTACCGAGGACGATTAAGAATTTTGAAGCTATTTGGGTGATTGTTGACAGATTGACAAAATCGGCTCATTTCATTCCGATCAGAATGGATTATCCGTTAGAGAGATTAGCTGAGTTGTATATTGAGAAAATTGTAAGTTTGCATGGTATTCCGTCTAGTATTGTTTCGGACAGAGATCCTAGATTTACATCGAAGTTCTGGGAAGGTTTGCAGAGGGCTTTGGGAACTAAGCTGAGATTGAGTTCTGCATATCATCCGCAGACTGATGGTCAGACTGAGAGGACGATTCAGTCACTAGAGGATCTTTTGAGGGCTTGTGTTTTGGAAAAGGGAGGTGCTTGGGATAGTTATTTACCTTTGATCGAGTTTACCTACAACAATAGTTTTCATTCGAGCATTGGTATGGCACCGTTTGAAGCTTTGTATGGTAGGAGATGTCGGACACCTTTATGTTGGTATGAGTCCGGTGAGAGTGCTGTGATTGGACCGGAGATTGTTCAACAAACTACGGAAAAGATTAAGATGATTCAAGAGAAGATGAGGATTGCTCAGAGTCGTCAGAAGAGTTATCACGACAAGAGGAGGAAGTCACTTGAGTTTCAAGAGGGAGACCATGTGTTTCTTCGTGTTACTCCGATAACTGGGGTTGGTCGAGCTTTGAAGTCGAAGAAGTTGACACCTCGATTTATTGGTCCTTATCAGATTTTGGAGAGGATAGGAGAGGTAGCCTATCGTATCGCTTTACCGCCGTCACTTGCGAATCTACATGAGGTTTTTCATGTGTCTCAGTTGAGAAGGTACATTCATGATCCGTCGCATGTGGTCCAAGTAGATGATGTCCAGGTGAGAGATAACCTGACTGTTGAAACATCACCTATGAGGATAGAGGATCGAGAGTTGAAGCAGTTGCGGGGTAAAGAGATTGCTTTGGTGAAGGTAGCTTGGGGAGGACTAGCAGGTGGCAATGTGACTTGGGAACTTGAGAGTCAGATGAAGGAGTCTTATCCAGAGTTATTCGCTTGAGGTATGTTTTCGAGGACGAAAACTCTTTTAGTGGGGGAGAGTTGTAACACCCCGATAAAAATAAGATAATTATTTAATTTAAGTTAATATTATATTTATTAATTTAATTAAATAATTGGAATTATTGGATTATTATTATTATTATTATTATTGGAATAATAATTATTGGAAAATATATATAAGTTGGAAATAAGAAAAAGAGTCCATTTTTGGTAAAGAAAGGGTTTTACGTGAAAAGCAGAGAAGCGGCTGAAAAGAGGAAAAGGGCAAAGAGACAGAGCAAGAGGAAGAAGGTTGGAGAAGAGGAAAGCTTGGAGCTTAAAGATTTCCGGGTTAATTCAGGTAAAGGGGGTTTATCGTCGATTAATGGGTATTATGGGATAACATGTAATGGGTAGTGATAAACCATTGATTTGACTCTAATTGGAATGATGCATGATGAAATTGTGAAATATTGGATGAACGAAAATTGGATTATAATTGAAGGGAATTCGTAGGAATTAGATGTAAAAATGTTAGAATTTGTGAAATCGAATAGGGGATAATTCGTGTTAGATGATATGAACGATTACTGTGTAAAATTGAATTGTAAGAGGTTGGAATTGGGAGATCTCGTAGCAGAGAAAACCATAGCAGATCTGGAAATCTGGTTTCTGGTCATACGCGTATGGCACTAGGCAATACGCGTATGAGATGGTCTGGTACGCGTATGGCACTAGGCATTACGCGTATGGATGAGGAAGATGATGTTTTGAACGTGGTTTGGTCTCTGTTGGTACGCGTATGGGGAAGTGGTACGCGTAGCATACGCGTATGAGATAGGTGGTACGCGTATGGGATTGGCTGAGAATTGGGCCATACGCGTATGGGACTAGGCAATACGCGTATGGGCAGGATTGTGATTTTTCTGTGCTGTTGTTGTGCAGTTTTGGTTGTTCAGCTGAGTAATGTAATTTAGCTGATGTATGATAGAGTAGGGATCATTTTCCGTTGTTTTGAGTAGTATAGGTATTAGTAGAGTGTGCTAAATGCTGTGATTGATTATGTGGTATGACATGATATGCATAATGTGGTGAATGTATCTATCATGTATGAAATTATGAATGGACTGTTTATGGCTTAGAGTGTGAGCATATGTCCATTGTGGATGATTGTTGATGTTTGCATGACTAAGTGATTTAGCTTGCATATTGTGGCCTTTATGGTGGTAGCTAATTCCCATGGTGAGGAATTAGTGAGTTAGTATTGTGGATTGTTGTTGATGTTTGCATGCTAGGTGATTAGCGTGCATAGCATAGCCCTTGGGGTGGTAGCTAATTCCCATGGTGAGGAATTAGTGAGTGAGTCACTAGGTCTCAAATGAGTGGGACTAGTGGGCTTGGTAGCCGTATCTGGATTTGATCGGTGAGGTTGAACTATATGTTCACGAATAGTCGGTACCGCATGCATGGAGTCTCATTGCATAATGTATGTATGTATGGCGTATAATATGAATGGATGTATTCCAATATTATACGTGTGTTTTATGGTTGTGTTGAGTTTGAGTATGATGATGATGATGATTATGAGTTGATGTTGCCGTTGCTGAATGTGTGAACCGATTAGGGTGATTAATGTGTTAAATTACTTAACATGACATGATATTTTATAATGCTTATTATATCGATTGAGGAACTCACCCTTACAACTATTTTTCAGGTAACGAGCAGTGATTGAGTAGAAGCTAGTGCTTGGAGTCTAATGTAGTCTCCTTAGTGGGTCATGCTCTGATAGATGTAACATCGGGACGGGATGTTTTACCTTGTTGAATAATTTTACATGTAATGTGTTACATGTTTTGCATGATTGATTTGATTTCTATCCGCTGCGTATTGTGCAAATGCTTTATGTTTTGAATTAATAAAAGAGCATGACAGTTATTATGGTGAATGGTGTGAAGTGATTGTGTGACACCCTTAATTGCACCTTTACTCTGATGTATATATTTGTTGTTTTAAATTAAATATTTGGGGTATTTTAGAAGGGTGTTACATCAGTCACAGGTGGTATGTAGCCAATTGTGACTATATCCCATAGATCAGCGTCGTAGCCCAGAAAGAAACTTTCAATTCTATCTTTCCAATAATCAAATTTTTCTCCATCAAATATTAGAGGTTTAGCATTGTAACTATCGCTTTCATTGGTGTTGGCCTTAGTTTTTCTCACACTGGATCTCTCTACATTGTTAAGTGTTTGATTAGAAAATCAATAACAGAGTCGTAACTCTGATACCAATTGAAGGTAGAGAAAAACAAGAAAGGGGGTTTGAATTGTTTTTGGAAATAATTTTTTTTGAGATATCAGACACACACATAATAAAAAGGAATATGACACAGAATTTTATATTGGTTCGCTTGAAATTCAAAGATACTCCAGTCCACCCTGCCAAGGTGATTTCTCCTTCAAAAAGGACTTAATCCACTAATCTTGAAAGATTATATAAACAACCGTCTAAGAGAATAATCCCTTAGCCCTCTCAAGTATTCAGACTGCACAGAGTCAGTCACTTGAGGAAATATCTTAGCAAAAATATGATTTGTAATGCAATATGCTTCTAACAAAAAGCAAATATTACATAATTATAAGAACAATATCTTTTCACGTAAGAGCAGCAGCTCGTGAAAAAATAAGAGAGAATGAATGAGAGTTTTTGTATTCTTGTGTGTCTCAGGTGTGTCTTCTTGTGAAGTATTCAGTCTTTTTTATAGGCGTTGAGAAGAACCGTTGGAGTGATGACAGGATCTTGGTCATTGAAGAATGTTTATTGTCATTACTCACCTTGTTTCTTTCTAAAATAGTTTTGTGTGCATCATAATTTCCTTCTAGAAATACTTTCTTTCCAAAACCAGATTTCTTCATGGTTACGCTTTCTGAACCGGTGAATTTGTATCAGAGTCTTGTTCGTCATAGTTCAACTTCAGAGGTTGTTTCATCTAACCACAACAGAGTTTCTCTATGCTCTTGGCTTCTTCAGATTCAGAGTCTGGATTCAGTCTTCTTTGCCAGAGTTGTTCACTTCTTCCTATTTTACTGGTACCTTTGTTGAACAGAGTCAGAACGTTCTGGATGCGTTTTCTCTGAGCAGCATCTGATAGTTGAATTCTGTATCTGATGTATTTATCTATCTGATTGTTTGATCAGAGTCCTACACACTTACTAAAAATTTCGTCAGAGTATCATTTTTGTTTCATCCTTTGTTATCATCAAAATCTTAGAGATACATTGTAGAACCAAATTTGTTCTTACAAGAAGTGCCTCAAGGTCGAAGGAGAATTGTGAAAAGAAAGTTAAAATATGAAAGACCTATTCTAGGGTTTCGAGATAAAGGGAAGGTGGATAATGTCTCAAATGAAGTGCTTTCATTGGTTATAATAAACAAGATAAAAAATCGTGTAGTTCCAAGAATTTTGATCAACAAGGAAAGTTTATATGACATCATGTACGTCATTCTCTTCAAGGAAATGTGATTAGATAAAAGGAATATTATTACCTTGCGAGGGCATGTATCTATAGGTGTTCAACGATTCTGGAATTCTAGTTGATTAGTAGCAAAATGTCACATATAATGTTGAAATAATGCGCGAGACAAGATGATTTGAATTATTTTATGAACAATTAAACATTTATGTATTAAATAAAAGACACCAGGAATTGATAACCAAGTTAGGTGCAATTGTCACATACGTCTGAAGGGTTATAGCCCAATCGAAAGGAAATTCACTAATTATAAGAAAGTAATAGTACACGAAGGTCTCATCTGAACTCTCCCGGATTAGTGCCATTTTCCTAATACTACCGATAAGTTTCAAATCAGGCTCCCCATAAATCTGAGGTTCATTCACTTCCACTCAAACACTTTCCCAAGTGTTTGTAAGAAACAATATTTAGGATGTAACGAATATCACGAGTATATACCAAAAACTATATATTTCCTAAATAGAAAAGAATAACAAAGGGTAGATTTTTATGCAAGTAAGACACATTACAAAACACAAATAGAAAAACTCTCAGGATGCATGGATACTCTCTTAATTTTTGCCTGCCACAAGGAAAATGATGTATTTTAGAAATGATGATCCAACCAAAAAGACCTTTAAGGTACAAAAAAAATTTAGATTATAGAGTTATATTTGCGGATGCCCCAAACCAGGAAGCCCTCACCCAGGAGTCACGTCGCTCAGCTGATGAACGAAAGATCCTCATAGAGAAAACCCTAACGTAAGAGCCAAGAAAGAAAGAAGGAGTCTCTACCAACTCCTGAAATATAGGTGGTCAATAAATCCCCCGGAGAAGAGGGGAATGGTTGACACCACTAAGGGTGACTCAAACCCTAGGCCCAAGAGCCTCTATAAATACATCTACACTCAAGGAGAAAGACAAACCCCAAGTAATACATACTCTTAACACCCTAAAAGGCTGACATAACACTCATTATCGTCTTAACACGTGGCCACTAATAAGTGTACGTTTGCCACCAAACAATATCAGTCATTAGCAGGGCCTCTCACCTCACGTAAGAAGGTCTCCTAAATCACCTAAAAACACCATCATACAGGGTTTTTCACCGCTGTGGGAAATCCCTCACGACCACAAATTGTTATACACCTACTAAAGCCACCGAGTCTCCCTACCCTTGCACCGGGAACATGCACACTTGTACTTTTTTTACCAGTATAATGGCGCCCACTGTGCGGCCCCGGTAAAACTAACATGAGCCACACCTTCTCCTATCACCATCACCCTTCCCGTTATTAACCTTCACTCCTACATTTAGCCACTTATAACTATGGTTAATAGAAGAGCTTCACCCCCTACGCCAGAAGGTACCAGAGGCAGTGATGATGTCGACTCCCTGGCAGAGATGCGTGCCACCATGTATGAATTATGTTGTTATAACCAGACGTTGGAAAACGATATCCACATCATCAGACAGCTCCGAGAAGATCCTAACCTCCTAGAGGAAATGAAATTTTTGGACCCCTAACCACTCTTAGACGATATGGGGGCGCCTATCTTGGAGTTTTCAAACCTGCTTACTTGGCCAAGTTTGTTGGACGCAATGATCCATACAAACATGTTACCTCCGTCAATATGTCGATGGCCATCATATGAGCTCCAAACTCTTTGAAGTGCAAGCTGTTATCTGACACTTTCATATAGGACGTCCTAAAATGGTATATGGTTTACCTCGTGACTCTATCAATAGATACCAAGAAGTGGTAAGGAATATGGTGCACTAGTTCGCTTCCAGCTGCCACAGGAAGATGTCCACCACCAGTCTATTTAATATACACCAGGGTCTGTCAGAATCAATGAGGGACTATCTCGCTCACTTCAATGAGGCCACCATCAGCGTCATCCCACCAAACCAATAAATGTTCGTGGGCGTTCTAAAATTGACTTAAGGCGGGAAACTTCAAGGAATCTCTCATCCATAAGCCATTGTTGTCATTGGCATAAGTGTACACTAGAGCTGAGTGCTACATAAAGGGTGAGGAAATCAATGCCAAAAAGAAGGCACGCAATGTCAAGTGGCGTGTTTGCAACACTGAAAGCTTGCATCATCAGAGGAAGAGCAATTATACCTCGCCCATAAAGGACAAGTTAGCATTTATAAGGGTAGGTAAAGCAACTGAGAACTTCATACATTTGAACATTCGCCATGAGCAAATCTGGAGCAAGGTACTCCATTTATAAAACATCCTTATACTGCCTTCTCCTAAGACGGATGTGATGGGTTATAAACCAAGAAGATGGTGTAATTTCCACAAGGTAAAGGGAGTTCACACTGAGGAATTTTATCATCTCAAGAAACAAATCGAGAAATTGATACAGGAGGGGCACCTCAAGAAATATTTGGAGGGTGACTCTTTTTGTTCATCAAACAAATCTGATTTGCATGGACGAGACGATGTTGGAGTCCCAAGAACAACAAAGCCAAAGATTCACACCAGGGCAAGAACAACAAACCCACATGTCACATGCTTAACACTATAGTAGGAAGGTTTGTTGGAGTTAGGGAAACTAGCTCTGCCAGAAAATGGTACGCTCTTCAGAAAACCTTCCTGAAGTCAAGATTGAAAGAAATCTCCAAGCATCGAAGATCGTGATTACCTTCTCAGAGAAAGATGCAACTGACATCTACCCTCACAATGTTGATCCCATGGTTATTATCGTCAAGTGTGAAGACTGAGAGATTAAAAAAGTTCTTGTCGGCCAAGGGAGCTCCCCATACATACTATATTGGGATGCGTTTGAAAGAATTCGCCTCAACCCAGAAGACCTAAAGCCTTTCAAAGGATCAATGGTTAGATTTTCAAGAGAACAAGTACATGTAAAATGATATATCACCTTGAGGATCACCTTTGAAAAAGAAGATCAAGCTAAGGAAATAAAGGTCAGGTATATGGTTATCGATGCCCCATCTTCATATAGTATGATTATATGGCGACCAACCTTTAACTGGATGGGTGCCACCTTGTCTACTATGTATTTGTTTATGAAGTACCTATTCCTCAATTGGCGAGTGAGGGTTATCAAATGAGATCAAGAGATTTCTAGAAAATGCTATGCAGAAAGCCTCGGATTGAAGAGGGTCCGCACACAAGGCAGGAAAGCCAAAAAGATAAATTTAGGAATAAAGCCACAAAAGAAATTCCACAAATACGAGGAAACCTCCTCCCCGGCCTCTATGGAGACTAAAGGCTTAAAATTCAGGAGGCATGCCCCTGGAAGAAATCAACATAGTTGTTATTTGTTTTTCTTTAATATTGTTTGATTGTTTTAGTTTTATGGGCGAGTGTTGCATCTCTGCCGGTTGTAAAGAACAAGTTACTTTATGAAATTCACTTTTTCCCCTTTGGGCGCTCTTACAATGTGCAATGATTTTTAATGAGGCACCTCACTTTTCATTATGTTAAAGTCCGTATGTATGGCTATCCATTTCTTTGCAGGCAACTAGAGAATGCATGAGAAGAATGTTGCCCACTGAGGAAATTATTTGCTAGATCCTTAAGTGGGATACTTGTTGCCCGATGAGGTGATCAATCGCTAGATCCTTAAGTTGGATCCTTGCCACCCAATGAGGCGATCAATTTTTGGAACCTTAAGTGGGATCCTTGCCTCCAAATGAGGCGATCAATCGTTGGGTCCTTAAGTGGAATCCTTTCCGTCCAATGAGGAGATCAATCACAGGATCCTTTAGTGTGATCCTTTCTGCCTAATGAGGCGATCATTTATTGGATCCTTAAGTGAGATCCTTTCCGCCCAACGAGGCGATAAATTGTCGGATCCTTAAGTTAGATCCTTACCGACCAACGGGGTGATCAATTGCTAGATTATTAAGTGTGATCCTTTCTGCCAAAAGAGGCAACCAATCATTAGATCCTTAAGTGGGATCCTTTCCGCTCAAGGAGGCAATGAATTGTTGGATCCTTAAATGGGATGCTTATTGCCCAATTAGGTGATCAATTTCTAGATCATTAAGTGGGATCCTTTCCGCTCAATGATGCGATCAATCACTGGATCCTTAAGTGGGATCCTTGCAGCCCAATGAGGTGATCAAATTATTGGATCCTTAAGTGGGATCCTTGTCGCCTAATTAGGCGATCGATCACTGGATCCTTAAGTGGGATCCTTTCCACCCAATGAGGCGATCAAGTCACTAAATCCTTAAGTGGGATCCTTTCCTCCATGAGTAGATTCTAGATCCTTAAAGTGGTATCCAGGCGGCCCACTAGGGCAATCACGACCAAAAACTCCTTTATAAAAAGGTTAAAAACAAGTAGATAGTGATAAAAGTAGTTAATATAAAAGGTGGCCCAAAGGAATATCGATGTTCACAACAATTACAAAAGCCCTTGAAGAGGCATAAGAATACAAAAAAAAATCCATAAGGGGAACATAAACATAAGGGTAACTAAGGGCCGAGACATAAACCAAGTCATTACTCTCCCTCCTGGGTCACCACCTCCTTAACGACATTCCCTTGTCGAGGTTCTTCTGACTCGACTTCCATTTTACTTTCCTAGCCATGAGTATCCTTGATGGGAGTAGAGGTTCTATGGAGAGGCCACTGTCTCATCATACACCAATGCATTATCTCGCACGGCTTTGAGAAAGTTCATGAGATCAAATCTAGATTGGATAGAGGAATAGAATGTGGTTCTTAGTTAACTTGAAGTAGATGCCAGAAGATAACACAACCTCGTCGGCTAGCTCTAACATATCCATCTCTGAGTCCTTCTGATGAAGGAGAGAAATCTCAGAGAATCTTGTAAAGAGTCCTTCTCGGAAGATACCTCTTTTGCCTTGGCCTTAACATCCTACAACTTATTCTCCCATTTCTTATCATATTGTTAGAGGGACCGCAATAACCGTTGGCACTCGTTGTAGGCGTCCATCTTCTCTTTGAGTTTCGCCTCTATCTCTTTTATCCCCTTGTCATGCCTTCCTTGCCCTACCTCCAGCGGCATGAGTGCCCTCAATGTAGGGGTGTAATTCATGTTCAAAAAGGATGAAACTTGGCTTAGAGCAGAGAGCTTGATAATCGACAAGAAACTCTTTGGAGAATGGGAGGTGAGAACTTCTGAACCAGAGAGTGTCAATGTTGACATCATTCCACCTGGTCGGGGGTCGGAGGAACCCTGCTTACAAGGGGTACTGCCATATCAGTCTTGTCGGCAATAGAAAGGGACCTCTCTTCCAACCTTTGAGCCTTGGCATTTGGCGAGCCCGGAGTTGGTGCCTCGGCTAAGCTTTTCCACCCTTTGAGGATGAAACCCTCAGGATGTTTATTTGGGATGTCGGTACCTACATTGGCAGACTCAACTTCTCCCACCTTTTCCTATACTCCTTAGCCTAAATCTTTGCTATTTGATATACAAAACAATATATTGATATAAAAGGAATACAAAAGACTACAAAAAGGGAGATGAAAATCCATTTACCTATATAGGCGACGAGGTGTCTTCCACCTCCCATCCAAAGATTAATTACTTCTCGATAATCCATAATTTCAAATTATAGTAACAAGCAAACTACCCTCTTCTCCTAGAGATAAAGGAATGCCAGGTTATATCCTATGATTATCACTATTTCTTCCATCTAGGACAGAGGAAAGAGTTGGGTGCCATCAGATCCTAGCATCCCGATAGAATCGTCTTGCCCCATCACCTGGAAAATTTTGTCCTTTCAATACCTATAATGGTTGGAATGAGAAGTGAGAAGGCTTATCACTGGGTGACTACCTAGGGACACCTAACTACCCTTTGATGGGTTGGTGGTAAAGAAGGAGAAAAAGATCCCCACGGTCGAAGTAATATCCAACTCCTTATACACCATTTTGAAGGCCCTAATGTATCCCTATCTATTGGAAAACAATTGGGAAAGAGAAACAGTGAGAATCCTCAAGATCTCTTCAGAAAAGGGGGAGAGGGGGAAAATCCCATGTCTCTGATGACAGGGAGGTAAAATAATAGGTACAGTAAATGAGGTTCCAAGGAAACGGGCAAGATCACCCTCTCCGACGGTGAACAAATCTCCAGGACGACCTGGTCCTCATTCTCTAAGGAAGAAACATATACTCATGATAAAAAAAGATGAATTTGTTCTTCAGAGGAACTAGACACAAAGTCATCGACATCCTTGGACACAACAAAGGAGGAAGAAATTTTGTTCATGAGAAAACGGTAGAATAAAACGAAGTCACCATCACTGCCGTAAATCCCTACATCTAGCGCAAAAACCTACCTCCAACATACCTTCACAAAATAAATTACAAAAAATAAAGAAAAGAAGGAACTCATACCTGAGAGAAGGTTGCATGCAAAGATATGAATAGGGATATATAACTTATAAAAACTTGCAAAGATGGGCTAAAATGGAGAAAATGCCAAGAGAGAAGGCTTTTATAACAAAAGACTCCCTGAATCCCCTTAGGGTTTTAGAAAAAATTAGCATGTTTCTAACATGTGCCTTTTACGTTTAAGGTCTCAAAAAATAGGACATCATTGATTACATTCAATAAAGGTAAGTGCACACGCAAGGGACTGATTGACATCCATGAATGACATCTCTTAGCTAATAGGTGATATCTTCCCACTAACTCATTAATAGAAAGCCATGATAAATAAACACCTTTAATTGAGGGACTCACCCCTAGTTGAGGAGCTCGCCAAGTGAGTATTGTCATCCTCTCCTAGAGAAATTAATGGCAAGGTTAGGGATGTGTTACAAGAGTTTAAACTCACTTCAGCCTTATAGAATCCCTCGTGCTTAAGGGAATATGTAGTGTTATATTTGCGGATTCCCTAAACCAGGGCACCCTCGCCTATAAGTCACGTTGCTTTGACGGTGACCTGGAGACCTACCAAGAGGAAATAGTAACATGTGAGCCAAGAAAGAAAGAGTCTCAACCAACTCCTGAAATATAGGTGTTCAATAACTCCCCCGGAGAAGAGGGGATCAGTTGACGCAACTAAGGGTGACTAAAACCCTACGCCCAAGAGCTTCTATAAATGCATATCCTCTCAAGGAGAAAGACGGGCCCCAAGTAATACCCACTCTTAAAACCCTAAAGGGCACAACACTCACTAGCTTCTTAACACGTGACCATCGATGATTGTCCGCTTTCCACCAAGCATCACCAGTCATCAACAAGGCCTTTCACCTTATGTAAGTAGGTCTTCTAAATCACCTAAAAACACAGCCATGCAAGGCTTTTCACTGTGGGTAATCCCTTACCATCACAAATTGTCATACACCTACTAAGACCTCTGGGTCTCCCTGCCCGTTGATGACTTCTCGACAAGTGTATCAATAGTGTCACAATAATAAAAAGATATCAAATCCATATGGACTTCTATTTAATAAAACAATATTTGTGTAAGTTATAGAAAGTAACAATTGAGGGGGGGGGGGTCAGGTTTGAATGCGAAAAATAAAAGTTGTTCTGAGAAAGCGCTTAGACTAATGGTAGGTATTCCCTATGTGTTCATAATCAGATTAAAAAAGTATCGCACATAAAAAGTATTAAGCATAAGATGCAACTAAATAGAAATATAACTTCAATTATTCATGCATTGATAAATCAAAAATATGTCCCAACATATTAAAATAAATTCATCATACAAAACCTAACTTAGAGAAGATTAGCTACTCATAATGATACAATTAAATATCAAATAATCAGATGAAAATTGCATATGAAAATCCTTGAAAAACTGGCCTCGAATGGCTCCCAATGCTCTCAAAGTCGCTCCCCTGGTGCTCTTTACCGTCACTTTTAGTCAAAATCGTAGAACCCTTGAAATGATGCCAAAAACTCTCTTATAGAGAAGACAAATTAGTCTGGAACGTGTCAGAATAGACCCAGAAAAGGACCTATGGTGCGTGTGATATTTTTCATCCCGCGCGATGCTGGTTATACTTTTCAATCACGCGCTATGCTGCGCATGATTTTTCAAGTAGTTGCACTTTTTTTGTTAATTTTTCCATCATATTGTCACTAAGTATTTATTTCTTCATACTTGGTCATTTTTGCATATTTCTTTGGTCTTTATTCTTCATTTTTTCTCATCTTTTACTTTTTTGCCCCATTTCTTCAACAGAAAACATGCAATGATAGAGTATCATCACAACCCCAAACTTGAATTGTTGCTTGTCTTCAAGTAACTTTCATGCACTACAAATTCTAAATATAAATACAAGTTTCCATAACAACAAGTGAACATCAACATATGATTTTTTTTACCTGACCACCATTCTAGATTCCAGCCGCAATCCGAGAAATTCAAAAAACATCCTCAAGCTTTGACAAGTACTCAACATGCCTCTAATCTCACAACGACTCACTCAATTGACAAGGTAGTCCCTCAATCAACATGCAGAATAGTTTATATTTAGTTTGATCATGTTATAATAGAATTTGTCAAAGAAATCAAAACACTCACACTTGAGGGCTTTTTCGGTTGTAACTTGGTTTATGTCCGGGTAGGACATTTTTGGGAAATTAGGTTTAAACCTTTGAAGTTAGGCATCTAGTTCTCCTATTTTATCATACCAATATTTTCCTAATCAACGATACTAGAGATATCACTATTGTGGTGCTCAATATTCATTTGTATCGTAAGTTATTTTTAACTTCTTATTTTCTCAAAAACATTGAATTTTTTACAATTATTTCTCTAGTAACCAAATCCCAAACTTAAACCTTACTCACTTCCAAGAGCAACCCTAAACTTATTCTGTTTCATACATTGTTAGAACTAAAAGTTTCTACCTAACTCAAAAGAGAGGGTGGAAAGATGTAATATTTTAAGTCATATGGCTAATGAATAAGGCTAAGTCACCGAAAGAAGGATAAGCTCAAAGTGGTTAGAAAAAGACTTTTCCTATTACTATAATGTGGTTTTAAAAAGGCTCAGAGTTTATAGCAAACAACTGCCTTAGTGTGTGTAATCAAACCAGATAAATTGAATCAGAAATATTTCAAACCTGATAAAGCAATAAAGCATGAATACACTTAATGAAAGGAATAGTAAATAGTGGAAATAATTTGGATCAAACCTTGCTAGTTGAGGTATCTGAAGGTTGAGTACAAGTATGTTGATTCCTTTTTCATCATTAGCTTTCAATTCGTAAGTCCTTTTCCTGATTGTAATACTCCAAAATTTACCCTTCATTTTTCCTGGAAGCATGGGATTATGTTTTACACTTCATTAGCATCATATTAGGTCATACTCATTGCATACTGCATTAGTGACATGGAGATCAGGTTTTGATCGATCACTCCTAAATAGAAGGAGCCCACACAAAGCAAGATTGAGAATTGAACTTCATTTTCTAAGTATACAAGTCTCAAGGGTCTCAGGGGGGTCCAAGTATCTTATTATGGTCCTCAGTTCATCAGTGAATGATTCAAAGCTATCAGAGTGTTCATCTGAATTTAATCAGAAATTAGGGTTTCATAGCTACCTGCAACAGGAAATGTTTGGTTGGAAGTAGAGGAGCTCATCCATGTCATGATTAGAGAGGCATCTTGGCCTAGGAAGATTCACAATTATCTCAGCAAGATCCATTGGCAATCAGTGCAATCAGTTCCTGATCATTTTGCCCTAAAACTAGGGTTTGGTATAAAATCAGTTTATTTCTGATTCTTTGGGTGAAACTATTTTCCATGTCCCTCCATATGTCCACAAGGGTCTACATACAAATAATCAGCTCTTTATTTGAGCTAGAAGTGCTTCAATTGATCAATGAAATCGGGAATCAGACAGTTTGGGAAAAGTTAACTGTGGGGCCAGAAAAGTCAACTCCTGACATTTTGAGAGTGGAATCTCAAAATCCATGCCTAGGGGATCCTACATGTGAAATTTGATCAAGGTTGGATCATGGATTCATCATTTAATCAGGAATTGGAAAAGTTACTTAATTTGGAAATGGTTGACTTTCCATTTAAGGCAAGTTTTCATGATCGTTACACTCACTTTAAACCCATTTTGCATCAAGATAAAAGCTCCATTTGAAAATTTCTCAGACATGAAAGTTGTTACTCTTGTTCCAAGCTTTCTAGAGATATAAAGTTTGCTCCATTTGGATTAGAATTGAGAAAGTTATGCTTAGTCAAAGTGAGACATTTTTTAGGACACTTAGAAAAATTTCTAAGTCCAAAATCTTCAAAATTTGTCAAGACTTCTTGGCTAGTTTTCTTGCACTTCAAGGCATTATTTAAAAATACTTTCTTCACAACAATTGTACCTTGCCATGTCCTCTTTCACATCCTTTTGGAATCATCTCATTTGGATTCATGGTTTGAGAGATACATTCATTTAAAGTGGGCACCATGACTTGATTTTCTAGGCAGATTTTGGGTTTGGCTGGCCCAATCAGATTTTCTAAGCATGCTGCACAAACCAGTCACTTTTTTTTTACCTCTTTTGGACATGCATTGGACATCCATTCACTTAAGTTTGGCCCAAAATAACAACATTTTACACCTCACTTCACACTTTTATTCTTATGGATAAATCATTTATTAAAAAGCCCATGAGAATACATAATCCACCATATTTAAGAAGCTGAAACCCTAACCTAAAGGAGCATTGGAATTTCGTGGAAAGGAGGTAAAACTTCATCACATATCAGATTCCATTCCACTTCTATTTTCCATTAGATAATCATCTCTTCCATGACCATGTTTTGATATATCTACGCTTGCTTACCATGTTCATCGCCATTAATCCTTCCATTTTCATATTTCTTTTTCTTATTTAAAATATTTTCTTCGTCCATAAAATTACCCAAAAATATTTTTCACTTTTATTAACGTTTTACTTAATTTTATATAATTTTTATTTTCATATTTTTTTAATATTAATATTTTATTTTAATTACTTATTCTAAATGGTCCATTTTAACACACTTTTTTTATTGATTTTATATTTATGACTTAAAATTATTGTTAGCATTTGATTTTTGGGATGAAGGTTGAGCACTGTCTCATGGTCAACCTGACCTTTTCTTGGAATTTTATTTCACATTTTCAATTTATTTTGGATTTAATTTTGACCTAGTTTGGTTGGTTGACTTTTAATTTGACTTCTGTTTTATTTTAATTAATTCACGTACCAATTTTCATTATTTTTAAAATATTTTTGGGGGATGATGATTTCCTGACCCCACTTTATTCAGTTTAATTTTTCATAATTTTCTTGATTAATTTACTATTTATTCTTGATTTATTTCTAACTTAGTCTTATTAATTGACTTTTGGTTTGACCTATGTTTTATTTTAATTAATTCACGTACCAACTTTCATTATTTTTAAAATCTTTTTGGGGGATGATGATTTTATGGCCCCAACTTATTTAGTTTAATTTTTCATAATTTTATTGATTAATTTACTATTTATTCTTTATTTATTTCTAACCTAGTCTTATTAATTGACTTTTGGTTTGACCTATGTTTTATTTTAATTAATTCATGTACCAATTTTCATTATTTTTAAAATCTTTTTGGGGGATGATGATGTCCTGACCCCACCTTATTTATTGTAATTTTTCATAATTTTCTTGATTAATTTACTATTTATTCTTGATTTATTTCTAGCCTAGTCTTATTAATTGACTTTTGGTTTGATCTATGCTTTGTTTTAATTAATTCACGTGTCAATTTTCATGATTTTTAAAATCTTTTTATGGGATGATGATGTCCTGACCCCATATTATTTAGTTTAATTTTTCATAATTTTCTTGATTAATTTGCTATTTATTTGTTATTTTTTAAGTTGACTTGAATTTTCAGTTGACTTCTTTATGATCGATGTTTGACTTAGGGATTGCTTATGGCAATTGAAGAGATCTTTTGATCCTCTCTTGTTCATCTCATATGCCATGTATTAGAGGCCTTTTACCTTGATTTTATTTGGTCCTTACCTCATGTCCTGATTAAATTATTCAGTGGACCCTTCGTGTGCACATTTTCATCTGTTTGATTCATCTGTTATCTTTTATACTTGTTTCTCTCATTCGTGCTTTCTATTACTTGATTATTTAACATGTTCATACTCCCATGCATTGTTTAAATGCTCCATTATTTGATTCTTTGGTTTGATTATATATTGTTTATTTATCCGATCTGATTGATAACTGTTGCCTACTTGTATGATGTATGAGGCATATATTCTTATTGTTTGTTTGCCATGAACAATCCCCATTCATAACAAATGTACCCCTCTCCCATAAAGTGTATAATATTTATTTCTTTATTTCTTTAGTCACCTGTTAATACAAGAATTAAAATGAACATCCGATAATCATTTCAAAATAAGATCAAAAGCTCGATCCAACGTCGAGTAATCATTTTCAAAACTTAACAGAACCAACACGCATTCATCCATCCTCTTGTAAGTCGATTGCCTCAGGCATCGCCATCTACCTGTAAGTCGATTGCCTCCGGCATCGCCATCTACCTGTAAGTCGATTGCCTCCGGCATCGCCATCTACCTGTAAGTCGATTGCCTCTGGCATCACCATCTACCCTTATCCGTAACTCCTCTCCGCGCTCCATCCGCCGACTCTTGTTCCGTTTAGGTAGCACCCATTAGGTAGAACCCTTTGTATGATAACATAGGTAGAATTCCCTTATTCTTTGCATGCTAACATTAGGTAGATATTCCCCTTTGTAAATCCTAACACATAGGTCCATATTGCATGACAACTCTAGAGCAGAGCTTCCCCACTTTTAGACCTTCCGTGCGTCTCCGATCTTGTGGCATGTCAGTTCGTTCTATTACAAAGAGGTAACTGCCTAAGACTTGATTCAGCGAGCTGCGACACCTACTGCTAGGACGTTGAACACACTGCCCACCCTCCTTTGACACAGCTGGTGTCTTCTTTTGTAAGTCCATGTTCAGATGGCAATCCCTTGTTCCCGTAGTTAGCTGAACTACATTTTGCTCTGATTCTCGTGTTTAGATGAGATATATAGGCATATGACACGATGTCTTAGCGAGCACACTTCTCTTTAACCCATAGGTAGCCGAGCTACGAAGACTCTGATTCTCATACTCAGATGAGATACGTAGACAGTGGATGCGACATCCTTGCGAGTCATTTTCTTTTAACCTTCCTTTTAGTAAATAGTACTTTAGATATACCTACACCTTTTAGACTAGAACAACACTTATGAAAAGGGCTCCCTAGGAGTACCTAGGATGTTTTGGGTGCTTAAAACCTTCCCATTGCATAACCAACCCCCTTACCCAGATCTCTGATATTTTTACTAGTTTTTGATTCGATAAAACTTTTAGGTTTTTGTTCGCTTTCTAACCATTCCTTTGGATAAATAGAAGTGCGGTGGCGACTCGACTTGTATGGTAACAAATACCCCGCTACACTGATAATCAAGTTGCATCTAATTGTGCTTTTGGTTCATCTGTTTAATGCTAAAGTTGCAATTTTTGTAAATCTGAAAGAAACAACACTAGCAAACTCACTCATTAAAGACAAACATGATTAGAATTATACAATAGGGAAGAGTACTTATAAGTTCTATTACTCTTCTCTGGGCTTAAATTAGAAAAAAAACTGTTAGCAACTAAAAACTGGCTATATGTCTTCTTCACATGTTATCATTTTGGAAAATATCATGCATGTCATTCATGGTGTTGTTGAAACCATTATTTTGTCGGGTCCATTATGATCTCGCGTGCTCTCTTCTTCTCTCTTGCTCTTGCTCTTGATTTCTGAAATAATTCTCCATCTCTTTGGAGTTTACAAAACGTGTTCTTAAACTTTGAGCAGGCATGTGATCTTTTATTGGTTGTAGAAGTCTCTGAATACTGGTGCAAATCTTGGGGATTCAGCATACAAGGTGGGTGAGACTTATGTTATCCACCTTGTTACTCTCATTGCATCAGCTTCCATCCTTCTTTGAAATTCTGATGCCCGTTGGTTTCCTAGAATGTGTGTCTCCTACTGCTGCACCTGAGGTTGGTAGAATTCTTCTTCGTTTCCTGATTGGTGATCTGGTTGAGCTGCTCCTGCCGAGTGATTATGTTGAAGCATCATAATTACCGAAGTGTTGATGGGAGCTTTTGGACTTATCATCCCATCATTTAGGTAGGTGGGTACTCCGACTCTCCTTCACAATTCATTAATAATACAAAAATTCCCACACGCTCGTTATGCAGCATTAACCATATTTTTAATATTTTCATAAATTAAGCACCCTACATTAATATGCTCACCTTTCAAAATATCCAAAAGTCCTAAACATCACTTCACAATAAATTATGACTGATTAGAGGCGGGTTCTAAAGTTTGCATAAAGAATGAGACCCATGCCCTAGGGGATGGGCAAAATTCAATTATTTTAAGCCGCAGTGCTAAGCCACACTCGATCACCCATTCAACCTCGGGCCTACATAAAGCATCAAGCATTTCTTGGAACATGGCTTCATTTATAACACGTTGCTTATTTCTATAAGTTTTAAGAGCACATACGGGAGGAGGTTGAAAATTCAAAAGATAATTAATAGCATTAGCAGAGTAATCGATGTACTTACCTCGCATATATGAAGTATAAGAACCCACATCACTAAAAGCAACATTTGCATAAAACTCGAGGCCAATGGTTTTGTTGGTTTCCTGAATTAAATTATTAAAACTTACCCATTGTCGCTGCTGTAACATTTCCACCACTTCTTCAAAACCTCTTAGGACAACGTATGTAAAAGCCTTTTTCTCTCACAATATGGTAGTCAATAAAATTTAAATACTTTTCAGCATTTGCTTTAGAAAGATACTTTAGATTTGTAAAAGTTGGAGCATTTTTTGCATAAGTAGTGCGTGATGATGAAACTCTTGTAACTCTGCCTCTCTTTTACGCCATTATGCCTGCAACAACACAAAAATAACATTGCATAGAGAAACAATATTGAGTATAATGGGGTGATATAAGAGATTTGAGGTTATGAAAGATTAGAGAAAAGGGTTGTGAGAAAAAGAGATTTGAAAATCTCTATTTATAGGTGGTTGTTATCTCTTATTGCGCGCATTATGCGTCCATCATGCGTAATGCTAACGGTCTTCCAACACCTATCAACCAACGTCCATATCGCACATGATATACGTCCATCGCGCATACAATACCAACAATTCCCAGAGTCTCAACGTCTCTATCACACGTGTTATGAAGCCACCATGTGTGCAATATATCCATGTCATGCATGTGATGGCCTGCGTGATTTTTCTAGGGGATTTCTTCTTTTCATTTCACTAGTCTCTTCTCTACTTCATTTTTCATATGCATTATTTTCTTTCCAGATGACATGGGAAAATCGACATGTTTTAATAAAACAAAATAAAATCAAACTAAACTCAAGAAACCTTTACTGATGGGTTTCCTCCCACCCATCGCTTCTTTACCGTCATTATCTTGACGATCCATGCCTAAGGCACGTCAGGCGCAAGGGCTACCCTCATTCCAGATACTTGTCCTTCCTTCCTTCCTTTGTCGTCCTTGATACCTTTATCTTCCATCTGGTAGCATGTTTCCAAATCATCTGCATATGGTGTCCATTCATAATCATTAAACACCACTTTTTTTCTTATTTAACTTCAAGCTAAGTTTGCATGTTTCCAACTCTATTAACGCTTTCCCAGCCACCAAGAATGAGCGTCCGGGAACAACTGAGCCATCCGTGTCTCCCTTCATGTCTACCACCACAAAATCTACAGGAAAAACTAAACCATCGACATGTACTAACACATCTTGTAAAATACCACGGGGATGAGTAACATATAAATCAGTTAAAGTGAGAGTTATTACTAGGCATGATCTCTCCCAAATTTAAATCTTTTGCCTTATTAAGAGGCCTTAAATTGATACTCAACCCCAAATCACATATAGCATGTGGGATCTCTACCCCACCAATTGTGCAAGAGATGATGAATTTACTCGGATCCTTCAATTTTGTTGGCATTGTTTGGAGAAACGCCGTATCACATTTCTCTGTCATATTTACCTGCTATTTATCCAACTTCTTCTTTGTACCAGTTAATAATGCCTTCATAAATTTAGCAAATTTTGGCATTATCTCTAAAACTTCATGAAAATAAATACTTACCTAAAGCTTGGTTAACATCTCTTTAAACCTGGTAAACAACCATGCCTCATCTTCCTGTAGTGGTTTCTTCTTAATGAATGGATTTGTGGTTTCACATAATCTGGTAGCTTTGGGTTAGGGTCGTTAAGAATTTGTTTCTTAGTCCTTCTCCAAGGAGAGTTTTTATCTATCAATTTCTCAATGGTGACCCTTTTCTTATCTTGGTCACTCTGATTTTCACTCTCCTCTTTCTCAGAGCCTACTTCGTCCTTTTCAATCAAGTCCTCTTCCACTACTTCATCCTTACCTATGTTGGTGATTACCTCAAAACCCTTATAAAGCCTTATAGGTCTCGTTTTTAGGATTATGCACAGTGTTACCTGTAAATTCTCCAATAGAACTAGGTAAAACAACTAGTTTCCGAGATAACTGACCAATTTGCATCTCCAACTTTTTTATAGATGCATCATGGTTCTTACTCATTCTTTCATGCTATTTATTTTTCTGTTTGAAATTGTTATAAGTTACCTCGATGAATTTATGGAGGGTCTCTGGTCAAAAAAATAGAAAGTGTACTATTTTTCCTATTATAGTAATAAAGGGAAAATTCCCCGAATGTCGATCTAAAGGACTGCAAGTTAATATTGAGTTCAATTCATTGTTCAATTAAACAAAAAATATGATTTGAATTTTTAAATTCAAAATTATAAAAACAAAGGCAAAAGAAAATAATAATGAAAAGTAAGGGTTTGCCTCATTCTAGCTGGTCTTTTCTTTGGTAGAAGGTTCCCTTATATAGTGAAAATTCCAAGCAAAAGGTGGACAACTCAAAAATATCCTTGTAGCTCAAGCTCGATGATAAAAGCCCAAAAATAGGAAAATTCTGAGCCTGGGCTGACACGACTCTTGTCAGCTGACACGGGTGGTCGTGTCAGCTTACTACCCAGCTTGACACACCCATGGAGGAGAAACACGGCCAAGGGATGGCCTGACACGGGTCATGTCAGCTGACACGGCCGGCTGTGTCAGGCTTCTGCTTTATCTAAAGTCCTCTTTCTACCTGACACAACTCGTGTCAGGTGACACGGATGGCCATGTCAGGCCTCCTGTACTGGTTGTTTTCCATTCTTTTGCTTGCCGGAATTCCGCACTATCTAGCTCCAAGTTCCTCGATTCTTCCACCTGGACCTGTCGGACAAAAACACAGACATCCCACACATAAAACCACGAAAATATAAAATAAACATGATAATTAATGGAAATTCTAAAATATCTTACGGGAATTAAAATTGACTTTAAAAGTACCAAAATGCTTACATAGTGTCTCAAAATCCTCGATTTCTTGTCAAATCAGTAACGAAAACTTAATGAAAATGGTGAGTGATCACAACCCCAAACTTAGCTCATTGCTTGCCCTCAAGTAATGTTTTAGACGACACCGCGTGTCACTTCCCAAGATTTTCATTCTTATCCTGACACTGCTGAGATCTTTCGCTAATGCCTTCCCTCTTCCTTTTATAGTTCCTGCTTTTCCTCGTGAGTTTTCCGTCGTACTTCAACTTCGAGGTACCATTTCACCTGTCAGCATATATCACACTCTCACCAAGTCTCTCTGGGTTAATGTGTTTTCACTCATAATTCAGGATATGCAATACTAACTCATAAGTTTGAATAGTTTCTCCTTTCATATCGCCTACACATAACACACACTTTTTGAGGTCTTTCGAGTTGTAACGGGGCTTGGGTTATGGTGTGGATATTACAAATAAAGCGGGAAACAAGTGGTTTTTGGTTCAGAGTCAATGTTACTATTATTTTCATTGTGTTTGTTCATTTTCCTTCTTTTCCTCTCTATATTTTTTTTGTAGCTCGGGTTTTTCTTTGCTATTCTTATTTTTTCAACCGACTGCCCTTCCTTCGGCTAGTGATTCTTTTGAACCATCGATTTTATGTTATTTTTTTTTTCCGATGATCCTCTTTTTTCCTCACACTCACCTTGGTTTTTGAACTTACGAGGTTTACCCCAAACTTAGAATTTCAACACAGTTTAATAATATCAACTTGACTCCGAACAGCGTAAGGAAGTGTTTTGGTAGCGGGTTACATTTACGGGGTTAACTAAATAATGGATACATGCTTAAATGGGGTTTACAACGGATAAAATTACCGGGAAGGCTAGAAAGGCTCAAGGCTATATTCAAACAATGTGCCTTAGTGTGTGTAGATATGTAGTGACAGTCCCAGAGAATCTACGCAAATTCAGAATGATAAAGATAAACCCGAATATCGCTCATGATGATCAATGTGTTTGGATTTTTATGTACTCGCCGTGTTAGGTAAAGCTTGACAGCATCTATAATACCTTTAGGATGGTGCGAATTCTTCCTTACTTCGGAATGCACAAGGCACTTATGTTGGTTAAGCTGTATACGTTGCGTCCGATCTTTTCTTCAGCAGTGTCGACTTCCTGGGAAGATCCTTCACAACAAGCAACGGTAAGTAGAGTGATCATTTCATCCATTCTCACTCGTGATCATCACTAATTTTACAATAACACCACAGACATGAAACACTTGCAGCATATTGTACCCTAAAAACAGACAAACCAAATACAAAATAGTAATAATGTAAAATAACACAATTATTAGAAAAATTAACAAAATACTAAAAATAACATAAAATCTCCCCCCCACTTGAACAAAAAATTGGCTTCAATATTTGCGAACAAGGACGAAGGAGGAAACTCACAACACTCTACTGAGGAGGCGGGGGTGGAAATACAACATCAATTGCCGCATCATGAGGCTCATTTCATCCAACATTGCGCCCTGTCGGGCCTGCTCGATACCTTACCGTGTTTGCTCGGTCCTCAAGTCGCCGAGCTCACTTTGTACCCAGGTCCATTGATCGGCAGACCAGGAAGAGGACCCTGCTTCCTGCTGGGCAAGTTTTGGAGGTGAGGGTACAAACTGTTCCTGAGGCTCTTCCTCTTCTGCTTCTGTTGCATCATCATGGTCACCTGCAAACTACTCACCTATAGAAAAGTGCTCAGCATCGTGGCCTTCCTCAGTGTCGGGGTCAGCACTTACATATAGCCAGTTTGCACAGTTAGTAATACTAACTCTGTCCGGATCCGGAAGAGCCATAATAAACCGTTTATGAATGAGAACAGAATAATAAGTGGGAGCAACGGAAATCATACCTTGCTGTATCAAAGCTGACATGTCAATTTTGGTCTTACCTGCAACCGGAGTGTCTTCAAGTAAAACCACCTGATACCCGAAATGTTCAGCAATTTGGGTGATCATGCCTCCGACGAAGATGCCGCCGGAGTCCGCTCGGCCAACTCTGCCAAGATAATCGGCTGCAAAGGCAGCCACATTGATGGCCTTGTTTTGCACCATCGAGTACATAAAAAACAACTCCCGTTGAGTTGCTACACCCGTGCTATCGCCCTGTCCAAACAGGGTGTAAGCCAAACCCTTCTAGGCATAGCAGAAATACAGTTTTTGGATGCCAGAGGCTTTATCACCCTTGGAGGTGTAATTCGTCCTCCTCGTGATGGCAATCCAGAAGTCTTTTGGTGAAAACCCATCTGGGACCGCCCATGATTTGTACAACGGGAGTCAGAGTATCCCTGCCAATTCTTCCACAGACAATTCATGATAATTATTGAACAGACGGAAATGTAAAGTCCTAAAATAGTACGTGGTTGTGTCGATCCATCTCTTTTCGAGTTGGAATTCGAGCGTGCTTAAAAATTCGAGCGTGATGCGCTCATACGTCGGCGCTTCAAGGCTCATAAACTCCAGCATCCCCAATACGTGGAACATCTTGTCCACTTTAATTTTTAGCCCCAAAGCGTTCAAAGTGTGCTCGCACATATACCTGGTAGGTGTGAGCTTTCGTTTCCAGTGGACTTGATACCGTTTTTCCTGTTCTGGATTATCGAATAGAATGTTGTGCGGATTTTGGTTCCGGTTGGGCCGCTTCCGTGACCTTGACATATCGGCTAGTTGTTGCTTTCCTGTCAAAATTCTCCTTAGGGGCATTTGGACCTGCAAAAAAAAACGAAATTTCGAATATATGGAATTAGAAGATTCTGAAACAGTGGTTAGAATGAGGGGGAAAATGGAGTAATCGTTGTGAAGGGTGTTGTTGCGATAAGGTAATGGAAGTGGTAGTTATGGAATTTTAGTGAGAAGGTTTAATAGAGGTTGAATAGGGTTTTAGGGAGAAAGAGTGAGGAAGATGAAATTGTGAGAGAAAGTGAAATTAGTGGTTGAAAATCTGATTAATGGGAAGGGGGAAATGTGGGTGAGGTGTGGTTTAATGAAAATTAAAATGGTGGGTCCCACAAAAAATGAATTTTTTCAAAAAAAATTTAAATCCTTTCTCCCTGACGCGGTCGCCCGTGTCATACCAATGTCTAAAGAGACGTTACAGGCCTCCTGACACGGGTCGTGTCAGTTGACACGAGTGGCCGTGTCAGGCCACTGCTACGCCCAAAAAAACATCAACCTTTAGTGCTCCTGACACGGCCCATGTCTCCTGACACGGCCCGTGTCAGCTGACACGGGTGGCCATGTCAGACCACTGTTTTTACTCCTTTTCCCATTTCTTTCCAAGGTCTTGACACGGGTGCCCGTGTCAGACTACAAAAGTGCCAGTTTTTTGGATCTTTTATTTCGTTCGTCTTCCGGTAGTGTCCTTCCGTTCGACACGACTTATGTATTTATTGAAGTGACTTTCCCCTCCTTTGTAGAACGCCTATGTAAACCTACAAACATACACACACTGTTTAAAATTAAAATTGCGTGGGTTGCCTCCCATGAAGCGCTTCGTTTAACGTCGTATAACTCGACGGTCCTTCCTCTTTTCAGGTAAGACAAATTATGTCTATCAGACCACCCTCCTGCCCTTGTAGGTACGGTTTGATTCTCTACCCATTCACCTTAAACGTGTCCCCATTTTCCGGGTTTCTAAGCTCAATGGCTCCATGCGGAAATACCTTTTGTATCATAAAGGGTCCAGACCATCTCGACCTGAGTTTGCCAGGGAACAACTTCAACCTAGAATTAAATAATAACACCAGTTGTCCTTCCTGAAGTTCTTTCTTTTGAATGCACCGTTCGTGCCATGTTTTTGTTTGTTCTTTGTATATCTTAGCATTCTCATATGCTTGATTTCTGAATTCTTCTAGCTCTTGTAATTGAAGAATCCGGGATTTCCCCGCTTTGGACAAATCATAGTTTAGAAATTTGGTAGCCCAAAATGCCTTGTACTCGAGTTCGAGCGGAAAATGACAAGCTTTACTGTAGACTAGTTGGTACGGGGACATACCTATGGGGGTTTTGAACGTTGTTCGGTGTGCCCATAGCGCATCCTCTAGCTTCATCGACCAATCCTTTCATGACGCGCTAACTGTCTTTTCTAGAATCTTCTTTATTTGCCGATTTGATACTTCAACCTGTCCACTTGTATGAGGGTGGTACGGTGTGTTGATTTTATGCTTTACATTGTATTACCTTAACAGGTTCTCCATCATCTTGTTCATAAAATGGGTACCTTATGATAACACTGAAATTTACCATATTTTCGACTCCGATTTCACATGCATTCTAGTTGTTTTATTGTTATTTTGTTGTGTTATAACTATGTTTTTCTTTGTTTTCAGGTTTTTACTTTAATCGGAGCCCCGATCGAGAAAAGGAGCGAAAAAGAGCTAAAAACCCTAAAATTCAGCATTTTGTACTTGTGGCTTCCACCATGGTTGGCGCCATAGACCCTGCCATGACGTGTCCAAGCTCAACCTCTCTCAACTGCCACGTTCCCCACTACTTCCACTAAGGCGCCTCAGATTGGCCTTGTGGCGGACGCCACAAGAGGAAAAGTTTTCCCTCCCATTTTCAAGTTAAAGGGCATCCTTGTCATTTCCATCTTTTTACTTGCTTATAAATAGAAACTCGAAATCACTTTTTCAATCATCCAAACTTAGAGCAGAGGAAGATCCAAACTTAGAACAAAGGCAAACTCAGAGCAACTTTGTTTCACTTATGCATATATTCAGTATTTTAAAGTGGTAATCGCTTCGCACTGGGGTGTTACCACAATTGTGTAATCGAGTCTGTGATCGAGTTTGTAATCAAGTTTGGAGCACTTTGGAAGGAAGTTAATCCTGCCGCCATTTTCATTTCCGCTTTGAAATTTACTCAACCCTCAGATTGAAGCAGGTTTTTATTACTTGTCTTTACTTTATTTATTTTCCCGCACTCGCTTTACTTTGTTTATTTCCTCGCACTCGCTTTAAATTATTTATTTCCTCGCACTCGCTTTAAATTATTTATTTCCTCGCACTCGCTTTAAATTATTTATTTCCTCGCACTCGCACTACTTTTATTTACTTTCCGCACTCGCACTACTTTTATTTAAATTAATACACTTTTACTTTACCATGTCTAAATAAATTTATAAGGTTAGAATGTAAGGATCGTAATCGAACCGATAATCCATACAATTGTTCGTAGAAGCACTTAAGGGCTATTTTAACTTTCAACTTAAGTTTTCCCGCACTTCAATTCCGTTGGGTAAGATCGAAAGTCGTCCAACGTCTATCTAAACTTAATTGTTTTTAACTATTTCAAAAACAGCAAAAGCGCTTTGTTTAGTTCATTAGGAGATTTTAACTTAAGAAGAAAAGAGATTTTAAAACTATTTTCGGACGCGTTTATAAGTTTAGAGTCTGGTTTGTAAGAACCTCTTTTGGTTAAGAAATCCAGGTTATAATACTTTTCAACTTAGTCAAGATACTATATTTCTTAAAAATAAGTTTACTACTCTAACGCAATGCGCGCCTTTTTATAAGTGACAATAAAAGGCTTTGATTAGGGAGTACAACTCGGTTCTGAATACGCGAAAGCGACAGTTCCCGTTAAATTATTTCTTTTCAAAGTAGGAAACACTGCCCATAAGTAGTTCTGTTAGCAAGTACTTGGATTATTAATTGATTATGTGAATTACATTCGACCCTGTCTTTATTAATTAAACTTTATTCAATACTTTACTTTTCATTGCACACTCTAAAAACACCTATTTTGATTGCCTTTGATAAACACCATAACAATAGTTAACGATAGATTGACACTTGGTCTTTGTGGATTCGACAATCTTTTATATTACTCTGACGCGTTCGTATACTCGCGAAGAGCACCGCATCAAGTTTTTGGCGCCGTTGCCGGGGACCAATTTCTTCAAATTTCATTTTCCTATTTTTATATCGTTTAGACTTAGGCTATTTCCCGCCGGTCAATGCAAAGAATTCGCAGCACCGGAAGTTTAAGCTTAGTATATCCTCTGGCGGAACCTGAACGTTACGCTCGCGCACGTTTATTCTTTCATAGAATTAAGAGAGCTATGACCGAAGATCAAAACCAAAGACCTCTTAAAGATTTCGCTCAACCATCAAATGAAGAACCTAGTTCTAGTATAGTAAACCCAACCATCCCAGCTAATAATTTTGAACTTAAACCATCCCTGTTGCAACTAGTGCAACATA
This sequence comes from Lathyrus oleraceus, assembly GCF_024323335.1. Lineage (NCBI taxonomy): Eukaryota > Viridiplantae > Streptophyta > Magnoliopsida > Fabales > Fabaceae > Lathyrus > Lathyrus oleraceus. The sequence goes on from NC_066583.1 coordinate 200,279,600, forward strand.
GACAATTCGCAGGTCTCGCTACTGAGAACCCAAACCAACATTTAAAAATATTTCTTCAATTAGCAGACACTTTTAAGACCAATGGAGCTTCTCCTGAGGCAATACGTTTAAGATTATTCCCTTTTTCCCTCAGAGATAAAGCCCTATCATGGTTAGATTCCCTTCCACCCAATTCTATTACGACTTGGGATAACCTTAGAAGAGTTTTTCTTGCTAAATACTTTCCCCCGAGTAAGACCGTCGTTCTTCGAAACCATATAACTAGATTTACCCAAAACCAAGGAGAATCGTTGTTCGAAGCTTGGGAGAGATATAAAGAGTTGTTACGAGCATGCCCACATCATGGTTTAGAAAATTGGTTAATCATTCAAACCTTTTATAATGGACTTCACTATAACACGAAGATGACCATCGACGATGCCGCAGGCGGTGCTCTGATGAACAAACCTTATCCTGAAGCTAGTGCCCTCATCGAAGATATGGCTCAAAACCATCAATCATGGGGAGTCGAACGAGCGACAGTTGAGAAGAAGGAAGCCCAAGGAGGAGTGCATGAACTAAGCTCTATAGACATGATGCAAGCAAAAATGGACGCATTAGCCCTTAAGGTCGAGCATATGTGCATAAACCCGAATAATGTAGCCGCAGTTTCGACGGATTGTGAGATATGTGGAACCAAATGACACCAATCTGCAGAATGCAGCCTATTAAATGAAACCCACTCTAAGCAAGTGAACTACATCCAGGGGAACCCATACTCGAATACCTATAACCCTGGATGGAGGAATCACCCGAACTTCTCCTATAAAAACAATAACCCCATCCAAAATAACGCACCTCCGAGACCTAGTTATCAAGCCCCAAGATCAAATCAACCTATGCAACCTGTACCACCAAAGCCGAGCCTTGAGAAAATTATGGAAAATTTTATCACCGCTCAAACCCAACAAAACAAGGAATTCATGAACCAAAACATTCATGTTAACGAATTGATTACTCAGTTAGGAACCAAGGTTGACCAAATAGTTACTCATACCAAGATGCTTGAAACCCAGATCTCTCAGGTAGCTTTAAACCAAGACCCTCAAACCACACCTGGAGGACAGTTCCCTGGACAACCTCAACAAAATCCGAGAGGACAAGCCAATGCCATTACCCTACGAAGTGGGAACGCTTATGATGAGCCACCAAACCCTAGATTGAGTGAACCCGAAACTTCTAAGGAATGTACCAAACCCACGGACGAAGTAAAGGAACCTGAAAACCAGGAAGGTCGAGAAAAAGGAGAAGAACCTAAAGACAAAACTTACGTACCACCCCCGTCATATAAACCACCTATACCATATCCACAGAGACTCAAACAAACCCAGATCAATAAACATTATCAAAAATTTATTGAAGTTATAGAAAAACTTCATGTAGAAATCCCTTTCACAGAAGCCATCACCCAAATACCTTCTTATGCAAAGTTTCTCAAAGACATCCTTACCAACAAACGTAGACTTGACGATCCGAAGCCTTTGGAATGTAATGCTATTTCCGAGGACAAATTAGAAAAGAAAGATAAAGATCCTGGAAATTTCTCCATTCCTTGCCTTTATGGTAATCATGTCATCGAAAAAGCTTTTCTAGACCTAGGAGCTAGTGTGAGCTTAATGCCTTTAGCGGTTTGTGAGAGGTTAAACTTAGGAGAATTACAACCCACTAAGATGTCACTTCAGTTAGCCGATAGATCTGTTAAATATCCAATAGGCATTTTAGAAGATGTTCCTGTTAGGATATGTCAGTTATTTATCCCTACTAATTTTGTTGTCATGGACATCAAAGAGGACAATGATATACCAATCCTTCTAGGTAGACCATTCTTATCGACTGTAGGAGCCATAATAGATGTCAAGAAAGGAGTGTTGACATTTGAGGTAGGTGACGAGAAAATAGAATTTATACTTTCGAAATTTCTTATGGCACCTGTGATGGGAGACGCGTGTTATGCCTTAGATATCATTGATGAATGTGTTAGAGAATTAGAACAAGAAGAAGTTATAAAAACAATTAAGTTACCATCAACTCTCATAAGGGAAGATGATGACTTTAAGAAACCCTACATCGATGATAACCTTTACGAATGTTTATCCCTTACCCCATATCCTCTGCCATGCCCTAAGAAACCAACCTTAGAACTTAAGGTACTGCCTAAGAACCTGAGATATGAGTTCCTCGATGAAAAGATGAACCGTCCAGTTATAGTCAGTGCTACCTTGAGCCAAGAGGAAACGAACCAACTTTTAGACGTCTTGCGAAGATATCCCTCTGCCTTAGGATATAATATCTCTGACTTGAAAGGTATAAGCCCATCCATATGCATGCATCGGATTTCGCTAGAAGAAGATTCAAAACCCTCCAAGGAACATCAGAGAAGAATAAACCCTATAATGAGTGATGTTGTTAAAAAGGAAGTTCTTAAGTTACTTGAGGCAGGTATAATCTACCAGATCTCTGATAGTAAGTGGGTGAGCCCTGTGCATGTAGTACCTAAAAAGGGAGGCATCACAGTCGTGCAAAACGACAAAGGCAAACATGTAGCAAAACGTTTAGAAGGAGTATGGCGGATGCGTATAGATTATAGAAAATTAAATAAAGCAACCAGGAAGGATCATTTCCCTTTACCATTTATAAACCAAATGTTGGAGCGTCTAGCCAGACACTCTTACTTCTGTTATCTAGATGGATACTCTGGATTCTTCCAAATACCTATCCACCCCGAAGATCAAGAAAAAACTATCTTTACATGCCCTTATGGAACTTTTGCCTACAGACGAATGTCATTCGGCCTCTGTAATGCCCCAGCTACTTTCCAATGCTGCATGATGTCAATCTTTGTAGATTACCTAGATGGTATCATGGAAGTGTTCATGGATGATTTCGCGGTTTGCAGATTTGATTTCCACAATTGTCTTGCTAACCTTGAGAAAATCCTGGAGAGATGCGTGGAGGTGAACCTCGTGCTAAACTGGGAATAGTGTCATTTCATGGTGACCGAAGGAATAGTTTTAGGACATATAGTTTCTGAAAAAGGTATAGAGGTAGATAGAGCTAAACTAGAAGTTATAGAAAACCTAAAACCCCCAAAAACCATCAGAGAAGTCCGAAGCTTTCTTGGACACGTTGGATTCTACCGGCGTTTTATTAAGGACTTCTCCAAAATAACCAAACCTTTAACTGGACTTTTAATGAAAGATGCTGAATTCATTTTTGATGAAAAATGTAATGACGCATTTAATCTTTTAAAGCAAGCATTATTCTCAGCACCTATTATGAAACCACCTGATTGGTCAGAACCTTTTGAGATAATGTGCGATGCTAGTGATTATGCAGTTGGAGCTGTTCTAGGACAAAGGAAAGATAAAAAATTACATGTCATTTATTATGCCAGTAGAACCCTAGATGCTGCCCAACTTAACTATGCAACAACTAAAAAAGAATTACTCGCTGTAGTTTTCGCTATAGACAAATTTAGATCTTATCTAGTAGGAGCAAAAGTTATAGTTTACACCGATCATGCTGCCATTCGTTACCTAGCTGCTGATATAGTACCCCCTGATCTTGACTACCACCGCAAGAAGAAATTCTTCCACGATGTGAGAAACTTCTATTGGGATGAACCGCTCCTTTTCAAAAGGAGTAAAGATGGCATTTTTCTCCGTTGCGTTCCAGAAGAAGAGGTAAATAATATTATCAAGTATTGTCATTCTGCACCTTATGGTGGACATGCGAGCACCTCTAAGATATACGCCAAGATTCTTCAAGCTGGCCTATTTTGGCCTACCATGTGGCGTGATGTCTATGCTTGCATTGTCAAATGTGATAGATGCCAACGCACTGGAAACATTTCAAGGCGCGGTGAAATGCCTCTAAGAAACATCCAGGAAGTAGAACTCTTTGACGTATGGGGTATAGATTTCATGGGACCTTTCCCACCATCCTTAGGAAACAGATATATCTTAGTAGCCGTAGACTATATGTCTAAGTGGATTGAAGCTATAGCTGCACCCACAAACAACACGAGGGTAGTAATCAAACTATTTAAAAATTATATATTCCCTAGATTTGGAACACCACGTTTAGTCATAAGCGATGGAGGATCACAATTTATATCGAGAATATTTGACAAACTTTTAAGAAAATATGGAGTTAGGCATAGAGTAGCAACACCGTACCATCCACAGACTAGTGGCCAAGTAGAAGTGTCCAATAGGGAGATAAAACAAATCCTAGAGAAAATTGTTTTTATTTCTAGGAGAGACTGGTCTCAGAAGCTTCAAGAAGCATTATGGGCCTATAGAACCGCTTTCAAAACCCCTATAGGAACTACTCCTTACCAACTAGTCTATGGAAAATCATGTCACTTATCGTTCGAATTAGAGCATAAGGCTTATTGGGCCATTAAAACTTTGAATTTAGACTACCTAGCCGCCGGAGAAAAGCGTACCCTAGACATTCATAAACTAGAAGAACTTAGGCAATCTGCCTACGAGAATGCGAAAATATACAAAGAGAGAACAAAAGCCTATCATGACAAAAGAATAGTAAAGAAAAACTTCAATGTAGGCGATCATGTTCTCCTTTTCAACTCTAGGTTATGACTCTTCCCTGGAAAGCTACGCTCAAGATGGATTGGCCCCTTCGAAGTATCCAAGATTCTGAGATCCGGAGCCGTAGAAATCAAGAACGAAACCTGTAGTCCATTCATTGTAAATGGACAAAGACTGAAGCTCTACGAAGGAGGAAACATTCCAGCATACTACTCAAGCCACACCCTGATTGATCCACCAATTCCTACTACTACAGGTGTATAAATTCTAATCGTCAAGCTAATGACGTTAAACAAGCGCTGCATGAGAGGCAACCCATGGTTTTTCTTTCATTTTACTTTTTCGCATTTATTTATTTTTATTTTTTATTTTGCATCGAGACTAAAAATTTGAATGGTTTGCATTTTCAGGATCACTTTCTTAACTTTTACAGGATGCAGGATTTCGATGATATGCACGTAGCCTATAGAGATAATGCTCAGAGAGAGCGCTACATCGCTCTGTATCAGCGCCCTATGGCACCCACACGTTATCCTGATCAGCACTGTATGGAGGCACTGGGTATCGAGCCGAGTATCCGATTCCTTAGCCACCAACTTCACTGGGACGAGTTTGCTGATGACTTGAGTAACACCTACAGGAACCTGACATTGGAGTTCCTGAGTTCATTCGACTATGACCCATACTCTGGACCAGATGGGTATGCTGCTTTCAGGCTCTTTGGAGTTGAGTACTCTTTCAGCCAGAAAGAGTTCGGCGACCTATTGGGCTTCCAGACGACTCCTGATGCTATCCCGGAGACACCTATGGCATATTTTCTGGGTAAGGAGGTGGAGAAGTTTTGGAGTGATATATCAGGTGGCGGAAGCCATGATCCATCTACGCAGCTATCTCATGTTATACATAACCCCGCCTTTAGATACTTTCAGATGATATTGGCATATTCCTTCCTGGGAAGACTGGATGCAGAGACATTACTGAGTGAAGAGGAGATCTTCCTACTATTTTGTGCATCCCAGTCTCGCCCAGTAGCATGTGGGAACTTTTTATTATATGGTCTCAGCGGTATCTCCAGATCTACCGAAGGAGTCATCCATGTGGGCGGGATCATCACGCAGATTGATGTCGCTTTAGGTCTGTCTCACAAGTTATCATATCTCCGGATCTACTGTGGGTACACTACCATGGACATCGACTTCTGTTTGACCAGAGGGTTGATGAGGAGAGCCTCTTTCCACCCATGTCAGTTCCGATTGCTGGTCGACAGCGAGGCTATCCATTATTTCACACTGTCAGATCCTACGATGACCAGTGTGCATGATCCAGCGAATTGGAGTTATGCTCTGGAGGGCCAGGGAGAGACCGTCGAGGAGCCGAGATCACCACCCATTGCTGAGTACACGCCTACACCACCTTCTCCCATGATCATTGTTTTCTCTAATAATCTTTTATTGCAGACCCTCGATATCCGCACCCAGATTGCTGAGTGTCGTAGAGAGATCGCAGAGCTTAGACAGGAGGTGACTGACCTCACTTTATAGATGGGAGTGTCTGATCTCACCCACGCTACCGAAGCCGACTGTTTATATCAGGAGATCGCAAAGCTTAGGCAGGAGGTAGCCATGCTCCGTGGATCTACTCAGGAAAACGACATCCCTACTATATGATCTCACCATTTCATCTTATTTTATCTCTTTTTTATATTTCTCGCATTTACATAACTCATTTTATATCATCGCATTTGGAATATTTTATCAACTATGTCTATACATTGATATTTCTACTTTTATCTATATATGTCTTATGTTTGATTTATTTGCATTTTTTATTTTAGTTGTTTATTTATTAGTCTAATATTTAATTTTAATTTTATTTTTATTTTTACTTTTACTTTTACTTTTATAAAAAAATTATGCAAGCCAATGATACTAGGAAATCACAAGACAAATGCTATCCGGACCCCTCAAAGCCAAAAGACAAGAGAAGCCCAAGCCAAAGGACCAAAATCCGCCCTAGCCAGATTTTGCCTTGTGGCACCCACCATGGACCCTGTGGCGCCCGCCACAGCGTTTGTAAAAGGTCGGGGGCAGAACCCCTTTCTTCACCATTTTCACACCTTACAACCTTCCAAACCCATTTTTCCACCTTGCAAAAACGTCCTTGAACCCACAAAAAGCTCATACCTTTCTAATCACCATACCGTACAAATCATTTTTCCGATTTCCATTTTCATTTTCATCCGTCGGATTTCGTAAAAATCCAACCTTTTCACATTCCACTTCATCTTCTTCGTCACTTTTCAAGAGCTACACAAATGGAGTTTAATAGATTCATTCTTCGAGGAGGGAAACCGGGGGATAGACAAAGAAAAATCATCGAACGGTTGCAAAATCGGGAGATCCTCCCGACAAGGTATGTTGACAAAAACTGTCTCTACACTTTAGGTATATATCATAGCATATTTCATTTATTAGATAACTTAGGTTTGCATAATTTCTTTTCCAACAAAGAGCCTACCTATGAGCGATTGACAATTGAATTTTTGAGTTCCTTAATCTATATTATCAATCCTAACACTGCTAGCACAGTTGGTACTATCAGATTTAGAATGTTTGCTGTTGAATATGAATTCAGTACCGACGAACTAGCAAGCTTGTTAGGAATCCCTCATGGGGACGGTGCTATTTGTGAAGCCCCTTTGGATTCGGATTGGTCAGTTGAGGTGTTCTCCTTCTGACAGAGACTGTCAAGCACTTCCATAAATTCTTTTGAGGGAGTTCTTGCCTCGACTATCCATAACCCGACCATCAGAGTTTTTAGATATCTGTTGGCATGTACTATTTTTGGCCAGGAGAATCCAAATAAGGTTAATGCTAGAGAGCTTCTATTTTTGCAAGGAAGCCTCACAAATAGACGAATTAATTCGGTCCCGTTCATGCTTGCTCATATGACTTTAACTTTAAATAAAGCGGGACCGATTTCTTTTGGTGGATTGATTACATCTATTGCTCGGGCGCTTAACCTGAACAATGAGATGGCTACCCTAGACGCCTTACCTCCTCGCACAATTAACCTAAAATTTCTGAGAGACATGAAATTGTGCCGATTGAGGAGAGAAGGAGGCTATATGCTTATGGTTCATGGTGTAGCCATCCCATCTGTTGTTTTACCTTGCACTAGACGTACAGATGTACGAGATGAAAGGAATTGGACCTACGCTTTAGATACTCCACCTGTTTTGGGTCCTCTTCCTCCTAACATTCCTGATGAGGCGGGACATGACACTGATGATGAATATGATTGGAGAGAGAGATCTCCCGTACCCCATGTGTCCCTCCATCATTCTTCACCACCACACACCGCACCATCTTCTTCTTCTGCAGGTACCACTCCTGGCTTTTATATTACGGAGGAGATGTGGCATGACCACATGGCTAGAGAGCAAAGGCGTGACGACCTACTCTCTACCATCCAACAACAACTGGAGAATAATATGAGCTTCATGCAAGAGTCGCAGCAGAGGACAGACAGGTCCTATGACTCTGTTCTACAGTCCCTGCAAACGATCACAGATACACAAGCCCGCCAGCAACACCACCACCGTCAGCATATTGCACTCATAGAAAACACTCAGGGTTCCATTTTGGGTAACCTTCGAGAGGTGAGGACCGCTCAGGATGCCCTGCAGGCGAGGATGGATCAGAGAGATCGTCGTCGTACCCGATCCCGTCGTCCACCTCAGGATGGCGAAGGCACCAGTGGTCAGCAATAGGTTGTCAGGTAACTCTTCCCTTATCTTATTTCGAAACATTGGGGACAATGTTCGATTTAAGTGTGGGAGGAGACTCTATCGTCTTTTCTTTATTACCTTTCTCATCTTTCCTTTATCGCTTTTCTTTGTTGTTTTTAGATAGCTTGTTTATTTTTATTTCCTTTTAGTTGTTTATTTTGCTTTTTAGTATAATGCATGAGTTTGATGAGTCACCAAATATAGTATATCTTTAGTACAATCTAATCTCCCCATACCTTTAGCCCCACCGAATTTTATTTTGCAAAAGAAAACAGTGTTATTCCGAAAGTTTTCGGGTTTTTAAAGACAGGTTTTGAGTAAGGATGCGGTGACTTGGGAGAACTTTGCGAAACATCGGTATTATTTCAGCACCATAGACTTCGTAAATATAGGAATCATTCCCGAAACCCCATATACCATGGCCTTAATCATCATTTCCGTATAAGTCCTCAGTAGTTTATCTCAGCAGTCAGCTCTGGCCTACGCATCCTCTACGTAGGGGACCAATGCAAATAAGTGAATGATCCAGCAAAACAAAAAAATAAAAGAAAGCAAAAAGGCAACTCCGGTATAGGTGACCCTCACAAAGTCATTTAAACCAAAGAATTGTAAAAATTTGCTACAAAAACAAAAAGAAAAAGAAAAAGAAAAAGGAAAAGAAAAACTTACCCACTGTTAGTTGGTTCAGAGGTATCTGGCACTGAACTCGGTAAGGAGGATTACGATCCGATCCCCCATAACTACAGCTGGGTCCAATAAAAGGGTTTACACATATTTATGCGCCAGAAACCCCATGCTCAGATCATAATCACTAACAAGCCACTCTACTATGAAGCATGTACGGATAACGGACTTAAAGTGATTGCGCCTGAATGAAAAGGACACAAGAAGAGATGAAGAGGCAGGCCTAGGTATTGTGGGATAATATGGGTTGATTAATATAGGAATGAAGTTTATGTCCATATTTGCGGATTAGTGTCATCATGATACCCTTACTTCACTCAGTTAGTACCTATCACTGCATCCCGACTTGAACTTTAAATTTTTACCTGAAGCACTCGTTTACACCAGTTTTTCTTTTATGAGCTTTTCAATGTTTTGCTTGAGGACAAGCAAAGGTTTAAGTGTGGGAGAGTTTGATAACACTGAAATTTACCGTATTTTCGACTCCGATTTCACATGCATTCTAGTTGTTTTATTGTTATTTTGTTGTGTTATTACTATGTTTTTCTTTGTTTTCAGGTTTTTACTTTAATCGGAGCCCCGATCGAGAAAAGGAGCGAAAAAGAGCTAAAAACCCTAAAATTCAGCATTTTGTACTTGTGGCTTCCACCATGGCTGGCGCCATAGACCCTGCAATGACGTGTCCAAGCTCAACCTCCCTCAACTGCCACGTTCCCCACTACTTCCACTAAGGTGCCTCAGATTGGCCTTGTGGCGGGCGCCATGGCCTTGTGGCGGGCGCCACAAGAGGAAAAGTTTTCCCTCCCATTTTCAAGTTGAAGGGCATCCTTGTCATTTCCATCTTTTTACTTGCTTATAAATAGAAACTCGAAATCACTTTTTCAATCATCCAAACTTAGAGCAGAGGAAGATCCAAACTTAGAACAGAGGCAAACTCAGAGCAACTTTGTTTCACTTAGGCATATATTCAGTATTTTAAAGTGGTAATCGCTTCGCATTGGGGTGTTACCACAATTGTGTGATCGAGTCTGTAATCGAGTTTGGAGCACTTTGGAAGGAAGTTAATCCTGCCGCCATTTTCATTTCCGCTTTGCAATGTACTCAACCCTTCGATTGGAGCATGTTTTTATTACTTGTCTTTACTTTATTTATTTTCTCGCACTCGCTTTACTTTGTTTATTTCCTCGCACTCGCTTTAAATTATTTATTTCCTCGCACTCGCTTTAAATCATTTATTTCCTTGCACTCGCTTTAAATTATTTATTTCCTCGCACTCGCTTTAAATTATTTATTTCCTCGCACTCGCACTACTTTTATTTACTTTCCGCACTCGCACTACTTTTATTTAAATTAATGCACTTTTACTTTACCATGTCTAACTAAATTTATAAGGTTAGAATGTAAGGATCGTAATCGAACCGATAATCCGTACAATTGTTCGTAGAAGCACTTAAGGGCTATTTTAACTTTCAACTTAAGTTTTCCCGCACTTCATTTCCGTTGGGTAAGATTGAAAGCCGTCTAACGTCTATCTAAACTTAATTGTTTTTAACTATTTCAAAAACAGCGAAGGCGCTTTGTTTAGTTCATTAGGAGATTTTAACTTAAGAAGAAAAGAGATTTTAAAACTATTTTCGGACGCGTTTATAAGTTTAGAGTCTGGTTTGTAAGAACCTCTTTTGGTTAAGAAATCCAGGTTATATACTTTTCAACTTAGTCAAGATACTATATTTCTTAAAAATAGGTTTACTACTCTAACGCAATGCGCGCCTTTTTATAAGTGACAATAAGAGGGTTTGATTAGGGAGTACAACTCGGTTCTGAATACGCGAAAGCAACAGTTCCCGTTTAATTAGTTCTTTTCAAAGTAGGAAACACTGCCCATAAGTAGTTCTGTTAGCAAGTACTTGGATTATTAATTGATTATGTGAATTACATTCGACCCTGTCTTTATTAATTAAACTTTATTCAATACTTTACTTTTCATTGCACACTCTAAAAACACCTATTTTGATTGCCTTTGATAAACACCATAACAATAGTTAACGATAGATTGACACTTGGTCTCTGTGGATTCGACAATCTTTTATATTACTCTGACGCGTTCGTATACTTGGGAAGAGCACCGCATCACCTTCGTCACTAATTAGTGCTCTTGGTACCCCAAACCGATCGAAGATATAATTCTTTAGGAAATTGATCACAACTATAGCATCATTCGTGGGTAATGCTATTCCTTCCACCCATTTTGACACATAGTCAACTGCTACCAGAAATGTATTGCTTTCCAAAGGACGGTATGAAGGGTCCCATAAAGTCTATTACCCATACATCGAACAGTTCTACCTCCAACATGGCATTTTGAGGCATCTTATTTCTCTTTGATATGTTACATGTCCTCTGACATCTATTGCATTCTTTCACTATCCCCTGTGCGTCTCTGAACAGTGTAGGCCAGTACAGTCCAGACTAGAGGACTTTTGTTGTGATTCTATCTCTGCTAAAGTATCCTCCATATTCTGAGTTATGACAAGCTCTGAGGATGTCCCTTTGTTCTTCCTCTGGGACACATCTCCTCACCAACCCATCTATTCTCTTTTTGTACAAGAACGGATCGTCCCACACATAAAACCTGCAATCATGTGAAAACTTTTTCCTTTTGTTAGAATGAAAATCATCAGGTATTAGTCCACCTACCACAAAATTCGCGAAATCTGCGAACCAGGGGATATTCGTAACGGCTAGGATACGTTCGCTGGTGAACTCATCTATGATGGGGTGTGTTTCTTATGTTTCTTGTATCAGAGTCATCCGAGATAAGTGATCCGCAAAAGTGTTTTCACTCCCCTTTTTGTCTCTGATTTCCAGGTCAAACTCTTGTAGAAGTAGGATCCATCGCAGCAACCTCGGTTATGATTCCTGTTTGGCAAAAAGATATTTTAAAGTTGCATGGTTAGTATACACAATTACCTTTGATCCCAACAAATAGGATATGAACTTATCAAAAGCATAAACAACAGCAAGGAGCTCTTTCTCGGTGGTTGCATAATTCATTTGAGCGGGGTTCAATACGTGACTTGCATAGTAGATCACATGCAGAAGCTTCTCCTTTCTTTGCCCTAATACTTCCCCCACTTCATTATCACTTGCATCACACATGATCTCAAAAGGGAGAGACCAATCAGTGGCAATAACTATGGGGGTAGACACAAGTTCCTTCTTCAGGGTCTCGAAGGCTTTGCTGCACTTTTTGTCAAAAAGGAAAGGTGTGTCTTTCACCAGTAGGCTAGTTAGTGGTTTTGTGATCTTGGAGAAATCTCTTATGAACCCGCGGTAGAACCCCGCATGTCCCAAGAAGCTTCAGATGCCTTTTTCATTCACCGGTGGTGGTAAATTAGCTATTACCTCAACTTTTTCTATGTCCACTTTGATGCCTCGGTTGGAAATCTTATGTCCAAATACTATCCCTTCATGTACCATGAAATGACACTTCTCCCAATTCAGGATCAAAGTTGTTTGCTGGCATCTTTCTAACACAAGGGACAAGTTAGTTAAACATTTATCAAATGAAGAACCGAATACTAAAAAGTCATCCATAAATACTTCCATATACTTTTCGAGCATGTCAGCAAAGATTGATGTCATACACCTTTGAAAAGTGGAAGCCGAGTTGCACAACCCAAATGGCATTCTTCTATAAGCGAAAACACCATAAGGGCATGTGAAGGCGGTCTTCTCTTGATCTTCAGGGGCCACAACAATCTGATTGATCCCGAGTACCCATCGAGGAAATAATAGTAGTCATGATCGGCTAACCTTTCTAGCATTTGATCAATGAATGATAACGGAAAATGGTCTTTTCATGTTTCCATATTCAGTCTCCTTTATTCGATGCACACTTTCCAACCTGTAACAGTTTTGGTTGGAATTAACTCATTCTTCTCATTTTTAATCACCATAGTGCCCCCTTTTTTTAGTACACATGGACTGGACTTAGCCATGAGCTATCGAAGATATGGTAAATTAATCCCACATCCAACAATTTTACAACCTCTTTGCATACCACTTCTTTCATGGTTGGTGTCGCATACGCGAAAAACAACCGGCGGGAAAAAGACACAGAGCCGCCACCGTGCGTTATTTATCCCAAAGGAGGGAAAGGAAACGCTCGAAGTAAACCTGGAAAGGAAATGGTCTTGTGACCAGAGATTGCAAGGATCGGGAGTCGGTTACGCAAGGGGAAGGTATTAGCACCCCCTCACGTCCGTCGTACTCGACGGGATCCACGCTCAGAAGAATAGAATAAGGTTGCTGAATAACTACCCAAAAACTGCACAAGACTGGCATGAAACACAGATGAAAGAAAACAGAAGAAGCGGACTCGGCATGATGTCGCATCCTGGGCCTACGTAGTTTGTCAGACACAAACATCGGAGTCGACGTAGTTCGGGGGGAAACATGCTCGCTAGGATATCGCATCCTGTGCATACGTATCTTCTCTAACCAGAGAAAGAATCAGAGCACTCGTAGCTCGGCTAACTCACGCCAAACAGATCGCTAAACAAAGACGCTGAGACGTCAGAACAAACACACAACTGGAAACGGAATGCCAATCGCTGGTCTTACATCCAACTCCACAAAAGAAATAGGAAACAGATAGCCAATCAATGGTCTTACATCTGACTCCGAACTCACACAAACAAACTGGAAACCGAAGGCCAATCGCTGGGCTTACATCAGACTCCAAACACACGCAAACAGGAAACCGAATGCCAATCGTTGGACTTACATCGGACTCCAGACAAACGCACACGAACAGAAGAAGGGTCTCAATTGCAACTAGGGCAAGAGAAAAGGGAGGTCTCGATCGCAACGAGGGCGAGAGAACAGAATCAAAGTTAGTGGTTAGTCAAACTTGACAAGACATCGCATCTCGTGCCTACGTATCTCATCTGGACATGAGAATCAGAGTTGCCGTAGTTCGGCTAAACTATTTCTATTGGTTTTGTGTTTTTTAGGTGGACGACGTTACTACGCAATCTACCGGATGCTCGACCTTTGGAGACTTACTCACCTGTAGTAGAAGGAGTCAACGTGTCCTTAAGAGGGGATAAAGTTTTTTTGTGTTTTAGGAAAGCTCACGCAAGAAAGGAAGTCCTAGACGAAGGAACCGTGCTACCTTAGTTGACATGCAAACGAGAGACTATGCGAAGTCTAGCAATCCTATGGGGATACAATCACACCACACAAATACATATACATGAAGTAAACACACCAACAAGGGGGCTCAAACATCAAGGGTGAGGCTTTAGTCAAGGGGTCATATCAACCTCGACAAACAAGCCAACTGGAAGGGTATCTGAGGGCTCTTAACCACTGACATTGACCGTCAGGGTGAGCAGATGAAAGGTGATGAGGGTAAGACCTCATAGCTCTTAACCCGGGCCTGGGTGAGCTTCAATCAATGAAAACGTGGGAGTCCAGAATGAGGAACTCTATTCCATAATGACTGACTCTATATACAAGATCTTGGGGTGTTTATTCAAATGCATCAGCACGTAGTGCGAGCAATATGAAAGACTCAACTGAATAGCGGGGGATGGATTGCACATCCCTTCTATCTGCCAATTGCCTCTTCGCTTAGGAGGACTTGAAGTACATGGCACAAAAGTAAACAATCAAGAACATTGCCTCTTAAGGAGGACTTCAGCCAAATGCCTGCCAAACATAAACGACAGGGCTTCCAGACTACATGGAGTTTGAGAGACTACCTAAGTGGTATACCAACCACAAGCAAAGCAAAGCAACTCAAGTAATGAGTTAAAGCTACTAAAGTACCTGTAAGAAAATCAAACAAGTCAATATTCACATTCAGACAAACCAAACAGACAGTCAACAGTGAGACAACCAATATACACAATGTAAGTCAACAACTCAAGTGAGTTAGCCACCCAAGGACCTACAACACAATCAACATTAGTTAAACAAATCAAATTGCATCTCAATTCATGAGATCAACCTAAACCATTGGGACTAGGAGCTTGAACCTGAAATGCAAAACTCAAATTGTGAGTACAAACCCCTAGGGCAAAGCCTAGGGTCAAAGGCAAAGCAAAAAGTCAAAAAAGCAACCAATATTCAACATGAAGCACATTTATTCAAGTGAGAACATGTCCTAAAAAGGACCAAGGCTAAAGCATTAAGCAAAGTCATCTCATGAGCAAGCTATGGCAAAGACAATTTCAAAGCACACAATTGGTCATCAAGAATGAAAATTCCATATTAAAACAGAAATGAATCAAATAATCCTGGAAATTTTTATGAGCATACAACATGTCAAACACATTCATCATGCCAAAAATTAGAATCAACAGAGTTCAATTGACCTAGAAATGAAAATGCACAAGTATGACCTCAAATTGTGTGACACACATTGTCACACGTTACAATCATGTACTTAAAACAGAGATGAAAAATGCTAAAAATGCACAACCAAGCCTCAAAAATCATGCAACATGTTGAGAATCATCACACCAAATTTCAAATCAATTAGAGAAAGCATGAGTATTTCACAAGTCAAATGGTATAACATATCACATTTTGTACCATGATCAAATAACAGTTCACCACTCAAAATCCATAAATGATAAAATCAGGAAATGGACATTATAAAATACTAGACATCTCAATGAACATGTAGCAAAAAAATGCATTTAATTTGGAGTTGTTTTCAATTAGTTATGATTTTATGAATTGGCATGAAATAAAAATGAATAAATGTGAATCAATTGGAAAATGGAGATAGAAAATGAAATTGGAAATGCCATGGCTGAGAATCGAAGGGAGGTTGCCAGCGCGTCTCAAAACGACGCCGTTTTGGTTATGAGGAATTAAAATGAAAAAATGAAGAAGCGCCAGGGTGGGATCGAACACATGATGCGTTGGATAATAGCGTTCAAACAGTGGAATTGGCGCTCTGAACCAGACAAATCCTAGCATGTTGTACGTGTACGGTACGTGGTGGTTTCCACTGTCTTCTTCATGAAGATGGTGGTGCTACAGTAATCATCATCAATTTTTTTTGCAGAATTGCACAAACTTCATACCAAACGAAAGCTCATCACAAGCACAATCCAAATCCATCATTAATTAGTCCTAACAATCCATGAATAATGAGAATCGAAGAAAAACATTTATGCATTCAAAATTTCAATTCCAGATATCTCAACCAATACTCAACCATTTTTAATTCTGAAAGCATCATGATTATCAGCATGAAAGGATCTACATAAACATGTGCATAGAATCAAGAAAGGTGATAATCGAATTGTAACCTCTTGAAGAGCAGAATGATGAAATCGTGGCTTTGAGCTCTTGCAAGTATCCAAATCCAGTCCTGAGATGATGACTTGAAGCTTGAGAGGGCTTGGATCTAGCTCAGATTTCAATTTCTATTGTCATGTTCTTGAGCTTGCACAGCACGAATCCTGGCCAAAATCCTCAATCCAGAGCTTGATTCATACTCAATGAAGATCAGAGAACAAGAATATCCAATAAAATCAATGTGTTATGTGGAAGAAATTGAAGTTTCAATTTGGAGAAAAAATGGAGGGAACTTGAATTTAGATCTAGAATTGATGAAGAAGAGTGAAGTTATGTTAGGATTTGGTTTATATATGCTGTCCTAATCACATCCAAATCAGAATTAAGCATTGGTTAATTGTGATTAGTGAAAATAAGGTGTGTGACCAAAATTGGAAAATTGAGGTGCATGACCAATTGTACACGTGAACAATGCTGTATGGAGGTGTAAACTTACTCAAAATCATCTCATGCACATCTTGGCAATGGTATTTTGTTCATATGATGCACCAATTTTGAATTTCCAAATTTCCCTCCAAAATGAACATGAATTGCCAAATGATCATGTGAATAAATTTCATGCAATGCAATGAGGGTTTTGGAAAATATAGGTCATGACATGCATTATGCAAAAAGAGGCACTCAATTTGGAGTTTTAGATCAAAAGTTATGGCACTTGGAAGTTCCATGCACACTTGGTGATCATTTGCTCATATCTCCTCAAACATTCATCAGATGCTCATGATCTTGGACTTTTTGGAAATGGGAGAGAATGATCTTCAACTTTCATGTTGGACAAAATTTCATTTGAAGCTTCTTTGATGTTGGAAAGTCAAGTTGAACTTGGTCCAAAAACTTGCCATTTTTGGAAACTTGAAATTACAGGTCACTTTCCATTTTGGGAAACTTTTGATTTGGCTTCAAAATCTTCAAGGTAGATATTTGATATGATGAATAAACCTCTTTTGGACATGAATGAAGTGTCTCAAACCCTTTCTCCACCTCCTAGCCCTCAGTTGACTTTCTTGGGCCCCAGATGACCTGGACATGCACTGATGACTTTGAGCCTCTAACACTTGGTCAAGTTGCTTCAAAATGAACCTTAGCTCATATAAGCTCTTGTGAATAATCATGTGGCCTTCATTTCAAGGAAAAACTTGCTCTCTCTGCACAGATGAATTCTCTTAATGCCAATTCTTGATTGCCAAGATGCAATGTACTATGCAATGTTAATGTAATGTCAATGACCTAAAAATGAAATGAGTGCATGAATGTGGGGTGCAAATTTGAGGTGCTACAGCTGCCCCTATTCAATCAACTGGGAACCTGAACGGATGAGAGCAATGGCTGTCAGACCTTCAAGGTAAACAGGGATTGAATACCAAAAGAACCTTGAATTTGCACTATGCGGGGGATGATCCAAGAAAAGAATGTTCACCAACGGCTGCTTCTACTGGGGATTTGATATTAACAACTGGGCCAGACAAGACGTTTACCAATAACTCTACTGGGGATTTTGATACTTATCGGAAAAAGGAACCACGACCAGACGCCTACCGAGAAATGGGAAAGAGAAACAACGACCAGACATCAACAAATGAATGGGAATAAAGAAGCCACGACCAGACGCCAACGGACGAATGGGAAGAGAAACCACGACTAGACGCCAACGGACGAATGGGAAAAGAAACCACGACCAGACATTAACAGATGAATGGGAATAAAGAAGCCACGACTAGACGCCAACGGACGAATGGGAAGAGAAACCACGACCAGACGCCAACGGACGAATGAGAAAAGAAACCACGACCAGACGCCAACGGAAGAATGGGAAGAGAAACCACGACCAGACGCCAACGGACGAATGGGAAGAGAAACCACGACCAGACGCCAACGGACGAATGGGAAAAGAAACCACGACCATACATCAACAAATAAATGGGAATAAAGAAGCCACGACCAGACGCCAACGGACGAATGAGAAAAGAAACCACGACCAGACGCCAACGGACGAATGGGAAGAGAAACCACGACCAGACGCCAACGGACGAATGGGAAGAGAAACCACGACCAGACGCCAACAGACGAATGGGAAGAGAAACCACGACCAGACGCTAACGGACAAATGGGAAAAGAAACCACGACCAGACATCAACAGATGAATGGGAATAAAGAAGCCACGACCAGACGCCAACAGACGAATGGGAAGAGAAACCATGACCAGACGCCAACAGACGAATGAGAAAAGAAACCATGACCAGACGCCAACGGACGAATGGGAAGAGAAACCACGACCAGACGCCAACGGACGAATGGGAAGAGAAACCACGACCAGACGCCAACGGACGAATGGGAAGAGAAACCACGACCAGACGCCAACGGACGAATGGAAAAAGAAACCACGACCAGACATCAACAGATGAATGGGAAAAAGAAACCACGACCAGACGCCAACGGACGAATGGGAAGAGAAACCACGACCAGACGCCAACGGACGAATGGGAAAAGAAACCACGACCAGACATCAACGGACGAATGAGAAGAGACTCAATGTTATGGGCATCAGAAGATGATGTCTATTGACACCAACAGAAAGGAGACCCACACGGGGATCAACACGACACCTACTGGCATCGTAAGGATGACATCTACATATGCCAAAACAAGGCAGACGCTCGTCGGGGACTACGCTGGGGAGCCAAGCTTTCCTTCCACGGACGGGTGAGGAAATAAACCTCTCTGGGGATCATCAATTTTGTATGCTGTCAAGAGCAACCGCTGCAAACGTGCACTACGGATGTTGAAAAAAGGTCCACCTCTGCTGGGGATATGGTCCAATCCGGTTTAACACATGTATGCATATGTTTGAGTTTTCTATGGCGTAAGGCTCCATATTGGATGGAAATGTTACGCATTCTGAGGATGCAAATGCAAATGATGATTACTACATGCAAGATGCAAAGGGAGGAACTCCCGCTGGGAAAGCGAACGATCACTTGCTGAGCACACGACTCTGATTCGACCTTCCAACTCTATAGGGAGATGCATCAACTCTGCTACGGATGCTTTGCTGATCTGCCACTCTGGACGACAGAGAAACCAACTCAACTGGAGAGTCATCTGTTGGAAACAACAACCTCTCGATCACACTGGGGAATAGCACTGCTGTTGGGGAAATGATGATCCGCACTGGGGATGACCTCTACTGAACCCGATCCGCTTGGGGATTCCGCTGGGGAAATAAACAAACAATTCCCACCTCCGCTGGGGATACGAACACTGCAAACCTCCGCTTGGGGAAACCGCCAACTTCAGATTTGCTAGGGAAAAACACTCTCAACCCTGCAGGGGAAACTGCAAACTTAACCCTGCTGGGGATTACAACACTTCAGACCTGGCTGCTGAGGAACAAACTTCCCACAGACACCTCCGCTGGGGAAATAACAATCTTCCGGCTCACTGGGGAACTAACAGTCCTCAGACTTGCTGGGGAATAGGGCAACCTTCAGGCTCGGCCACTGAGGGATATCATTCTCGAATCTGCTGGGGAGACAAGCCCTGTCTTGCTTTGGACAACCCAACTTCTCACACTACTGGACAGTGCTGAAACACCTTTGAACAAATTGTGACTTATCTGCTTCAGCCAGCAATCAAAGATAGTAACCTGCAAAACAGCAAGACATATATGCCCCAGGGGATTGTATGGACAAAATACACCCAAGTGTACTCAACATTCAAAATGATTTTCAAATGTTTTATCTTTCTGCATGTTATTGTCTAGCCTTCATGTTTTTTATATGCAATGTTTATCAAAAATTCGGACGTTTTTGCAAACAAAACCGTAAAATAAAAACAAGAGAGCAATTTAAATGAATAACGACTTTTATTGATTGAAAATAGGCCTATAAAGGCAAATACATCAGGAAGTAATTCCTAGGAAGAGGTAATTGCGCCAAACAAGGAAATAAACTATCCTATTGGCAATGTGAACACGACATCCACTATTTTCCAATTCTGTTATGACTCGTATATCCTCAATTTCCCCCAAATTCCCTGCTTTCTGGAAAGAATGATTGGACCGGACATATCCTTCGAGATGGTAGACGTTGAAGCGCGATGAAGTACAGATAACTCAGACTGTAGTCTTTGCTTTAATCCCTCTTTTGCCTGGATCGCCTTTTCAGGTTTTCAATCCACCGGGATACCCATTTTTGCCTAAGCCGCCCTTGCGGGTTTTCGACTTACCGGGTGTACATATTCTTTTTATTCTTTATCCCTAACTTTTGCCCGAACCTTTTTCTTTTTCTCTTGGTTCGCCGGGATGCCCTTTTTTTCCTGGACTCTTTTATTCTTTTCGTCCAGCGGGTCAATTCATGCGAAGTATTTTTTGACTACGTCTGAGTTCACAGGGGACGGAAAATCTTCACCATCCATAGTTGTCAGCATCAAGGCTCCACCGGAGAAAACCTTTTTAACAACATATGTAGCTTCGAGGATGCACTTTCTGATCAAAGGCCTTCTTCATCCTTCTCTAATACAGTTGCCCATGGCACACAGCCGCTAACCGCTTCTCTTCGATAAGGCTCAACTCATTAAACCTCGTCCGAATCCACTCAGCTTCGTCTAGTTTGACATCCAGCAAGACTCTCAGAGAAGGAATCTCCACTTCAACAGGTAGGACTGCCTCCATACCATACACAAGGGAGTAAGGGGTTGCCCCGGTCGACGTACGTACTGAGGTACGGTACCCATGCAAAGCGAAAGACAACATCTCATGCCAATCCTTGTACGTCACAACCATCTTCTGCACAATCTTCTTGATGTTCTTGTTTGCCGCCTCTACAGCACCATTCATCTTTGGTCTGTAAGGAGAAGAATTGTGATGTTCGATCTTGAAATCTCTGCATAGCTCTTTCATGATCTTGTTATTGAGATTCGAACCATTATCAGTGATGATTCTCTCAGGAACCCCATAACGACAGATAATCTCCTTCTTAATGAACCGGGCAACCACTTGCTTGGTAACATTGGCATAGGAAGCTGCTTCCACCCACTTGGTGAAGTAATCAATCGCAACCAGGATGAAGCGATGTCCATTAGAAGCAGTAGGTTCAATCTTCCCAATCATATCGATGCCCCACATCGCGAATGGCCAAGGCGAGTTCATAAAATTCAGAGGGCTTGGTGGTACATGCACTTTATCTGCATAGATCTGGAATTTATGGCACTTCCGAGCGTATTTGAAACAATCGGATTCCATGGTTATCCAGTAATAACCGGCTCTCAACAATTTCTTGGCCATTGCATGACCACCAGCATGGGTACCGAAAGACCCCTCGTGCACTTCCTGCATTAACATGTCTGCTTCGTGTCTATCCACGCATCTGAGCAGAACCATGTCAAAGTTCCTCTTGTACAACACATCATCCTGGTTCAAATAAAAGCTTCTAGCTAGCCTTCTCAGGGTCTTCTTGTCATTCTTTGACGCTCCTTCAGGATACTCCTGGCTTTTGAGGAAATTCTTAATATCAAAGTACCACGGCTTCTCATCAACAACAGACTCGGCTGCAAACACATACGCAGGCCTCTCGAGTCGATTCACAGCAACGTGTGGCACATGATTCCACCAATGAACTTTGATCATAGAAGACAAAGTAGCCAAGGCATCAGCCATCTGATTTTCATCTCGGGGGACATGATACAACTTCACTGTCTTGAAGAAAGTCAGGATCCTTCTGGTGTAATCTCTGTAAGGAATCAAATGCGGCTGGTGAGTATTCCAGTCTCCATTGACTTGGTTAATCACTAGAGCGGAATCTCCATAAATGTCCAGAGTTTTGATCCTTAGATCGATAGCTTCTTCAATCCCCATGATACAAGCCTCGTACTCAGCTTCATTGTTGGTTACCTCAAAAGTCAATCTGGCAGAAAAAGGTAAGTGTGCACCTTTAGGATTGATAAGTACTGCCCCAACACCGTTTCCATCCATTCACATTAACCGCCCCATCAAACATCAGGGTCCACTTGTCATCAGGATCCGGTCCTTCCTCGACAAGAGGCTCTTCACAATCTTTCATCTTTAGATACATGATGTCTTCATCAGGGAATTCAAACGCCATCGGCTGATAATCATCAATTGGTTGCTCGGCCAGGTAGTCAGACAGAATACTACCCTTGATGGCCTTCTACGACGTGTACAGAATATCATACTCAGTCAGGATCATCTTCCAACGAGCCACACGCCTGGTAAGAGCCGGCTTTTCAAAGATGTACTTCACTGGATCCATCTTAGAAATCAACAGGGTAGTATGGTTCAACATATACTGTCTCAGTCGGCGAGCAGCCCATGCCAAAGCGCAGCAAGTTTTCTCGAGCTGCGAATATCTTATTTCACAGTCGGTAAACTTTTTGCTAAGGTAGTATATTGCATGCTCTTTTTGACCAGACTCGTCATGCTGTCCCAATACACACCCCATCGAGTTCTCTGTTACCGAAAGGTACATTATCAGAGGCCTCCCAGGAACTGGAGGTATGAGGATTGGAGGTTTCTGCAAATATTCTTTTATCTTATCAAAAGATTTTTGACAATCATTGTTCCACCTGATTGCTTGATCTTTTCTTAGCAATTTGAAAATCGGTTCACACGTGGCAGTTAGGTGAGATACAAACCGTGCAATGTAGTTCAATCTCCCTAAAAACCCACGAACCTGCTTTTCCGTTCTTGGTTCAGGCATCTCTTGAATAGCTTTTACTTTTGCTGGATCAACCTCAATCCCCTTCTCACTGACAATGAAGCCTAACAGCTTCCCGGATCTCACTCCAAACGTACACTTGTTTGGATTCAGCCTCAGTTTGAAGTTTCTCAGCCTTTCAAACAACTTCTGCAAGTTTACCAAGTGCTCCTCTTCTGTCTGAGACTTCGCAATCATATCATCCACGTACACTTCAATTTCTTTATGCATCATGTCATGAAAGAGAGTTGCCATAGCCCTCTGATAGGTAGCACCGACATTCTTCAGCCCAAATGGCATCACCTTATAGCAGAACGTGCCCCAAGGTGTAATGAATGTCGTCTTTTCCATGTCTTCTAGCGCCATCTTGATCTGATTATAGCCAGAAAATCCATCCATGAAAGAGAAAACCGAAGATTGAGCAGTGTTATCCACCAATACATCAATGTGAGGTAATGGGAAGTCATCTTTTGGACTGGCTCTGTTTAAATCTCGGTAATCGACACACATCCTGACCTTACCATCCTTCTTCGGCACGGGTACAATATTGGCCACCCAAGGGGGATAATTGGTAACTACCAGAAAACCCGCATCCAACTGCTTCTGAACCTCCTCTTTGATCTTGACAGCCATATCAGGACTAGTTCTGCGAAGCTTCTGCTTTACCGAGGGACAATCTTCTTTGAGAGATAGCCTGTGCACCACAATATCTGTATCCAACCCAGGCATATCTTGATACGACCATGCGAATATCTCCACATATTCTCTCAGCATCTCAATCAGCCCTCTCTTGATAGATTCCTTTAAAGCAGCCCCAATCTTGATCTCTTTCTTGGCGTCCTCAGTACCAAGGTTAATAATCTCCAACTCTTCCTGATGAGGTTGGATGACCCTCTCCTCCTGCTTCAATAATCTGACCAATTCTTTGGGGAGTTCACAATCTTCCTCACTCTCCTCTTCAGCTTGGTAAATGGGATTATCGAAATCATACTGAGCCATAACAGAACTGTTTTTAATGGAGTCCGCGAGATCGATTCTGCATGAACGATGTTTAATGCTTTATTTTAGAAAAGAGTTCAAGAAAGTCACAAAAACAAAAACATTGCCATTTTATTGTTTTGAAAATGAAAATAAAAACAGAAAGACAGTGAGCACAAAGTTGTTTGCAAAACGCCCTTTATTAATGCTAATCATTTCAAAACATGATGGCCCTACAATGAAGCACTACGCCTCGGGCAAAGCGCAGGGTTTTTGTGCAAAATGAAAAACAAAAGAAAATTACTCTGTCTGAAGAGTAACTTGGACTATCTCTTCGGCTGTCCAATTGTTGACCATCTCCCCTGGAGCACACGGGCGCACCCAGTTGTCCATATCATAATCACTGTCACCATCTTCACTACCGGCTGCAAAGACGTCACCATGATTCATCAACCCAGCGCTGGTGAAGGTACACGGCCCTTTCTGAACACCCTGCTCTGACTGAAGCGGCTGATAACCAATGCCAAATTTGTCTTCTTTGACGGGCATGTCAACCATCTTGCCCCAGCCTTCGACGTTACCAGAGTTAACGACCTCCAAAGCTTGCTTGTAGGACGCAATTGAGGCACCTGGTTTCTTCTGCTCCACAAAAGCCACCTTCTCAATCTCAATGGTCTCGAAAGCTTGGCACAGAGTTTCGTGAATCTCGCCATCCATCTCCACATACTTGAAAGAGGATAGATGACTCACAAGAATGTCCTCCTCGCCACACACAGTCACAACTTGACCGTTCCACACATACTTCAGCTTTTGATGGAGAGTTGACGAAACTGCCCCAGCCCCATGTATCCAGGGACGCCCCAATAGACAACTATATGTTGGTTGAATATCCATCACATAGAAGATAATATCAAACACTTCTGGGCCGATCTTTGCGGACAATGTGACTTCACCAAAAACAGACCGCTTGGATCCATCAAAAGTACGGACCACAAGATCACTTGGGGTGAGGACAACCCCTTCAACGTCAAGCTTAATCAGGGCCTTCTTGGGCAACACATTCAAGGAAGAACCGGTGTCAACCAACACATGCGACAACACCGCACCCTTGCACTCCATAGTGATATGCAGGGCTTTGTTATGATTGCGACCCTCAGGCGTCAAATCCAGATCTGTGAACCCCAAACCATGTCTCGTACTTACATTTGCAATAACACCCTCGAGCTGGTTGACCGAAATCTCTTGAGGCATGTAAGCCAAATTCAACATTTTCAACAAGGCGTTACGGTGTGCCTTAGAGCACAACAACAGAGAAAGAATAGAGATTTTCGACGGAGTTTGGTTCAGTTGATCCACAATCTTATAATCACTTTTCTTGATGATCTTCATGAACTCCTCTACATCTTTCTCAAAAGAACCTTCAGGCACTTCCTTCTGCACTGGTCCTTCTTCAACCACAACTTGTTTACCTTTTGCTCTAGCAAGAGCCTCGGCATCACTATCTCTCAGAGTTTGTGGCACGAACAGACGACCGCTTCTTGTGAACCCCCCAGGTCCTCCCACATTGTCTACAGCCGGACCAACAGTTACAGGAATTCTATTTGGCACACCAATGGTTACTGGAGCCTAATTCACTGGTCTTGTCTGATTCTCCGACTTTCTGTTGTTGCGGAAAGCATTATCATACTTCCACGGAACCGCTCTACTATTCTCAACAAGTCTTCTATCAGAAGCAACAATGGTGACAGGAGTACCAACTGTCACTGGTGCAGATATGGTCACAAGAGTGCCAATAGTTACGGGTGCATTAACAGTTCTTGGCGCACGTCCAGGACCCTCGGACGGTTTGAAGTAAATGGTGACAGTTGATACCACCCCACAATCTTTCACAACCCGACTAAACTGTAAGCAACCCTCATCCATCAAACCCTGGATAACTCTTTTTAACTCTTCACAACCATTCTCTTGATCAACACAATCTGAACAACCTTCATCACAACCCGGGAACACTCCCCCTTTCAACAAACGTTCCTTTACCACGAGCAGCGAAGTTTGAACATCATCAACATCCACTGCCAAATCTACAGCTTCCCCATCTTCCACATTGTTCACCCTAGGCCCACCATGCTGAGGCATAGGGTTATTCACGACATTTGGAACAGGAGCAAAGTTGATTGTCTTGGCATCAATCAAATCCTGGACCTTATGATGGAAAGCCCGACAATTTTCAAAATGATGCCCAGGTGCACCGGAATGAAAGTCGCAACGGACATTGGCATCATACCCAGCAGGTATCCTTGTCAACGGAGCCATAGTGCGAAGCTCAACAAATTTCAACCTGAGCAGTTCAGGAAGCAACTCAGCATATGTCATGGGCAACGGGTCAAACTGACGCTCTGGCATTCTCTGTCTTGGCTGAAACGGGCGTTGCTGTTGTTGTGGTGGTGGTGGTCCTCTTGGTTGTTGGTGTTGAGGTTGGGGTGCTGGAATAGTCACAGCAGCAACCTGACGATACTGTTCTCTGTTCACACTTCTCCGACTGTGCACAGCATTTGCTTCACCCTCCCTCCTTCTGGGTGCCCCAGCAAATGGCTTCTTCGAACTTGAAGATGAAGAACCAGAATCTTGAATCTTCCCTGCTTTGATAAGACTCTCAGTCCTTTCTCCACAGATTACAACATCTGAAAAGCTACCGAACGTGCAACTTCCCATACGGTCCATAAACACACCCTGCAGGGTCCCAATGAACATGTCGGTCAGCTCTCTCTCCATCATCGGAGGTTGCACCCTTGCCGCTAATTCACGCCACCTTTGGGCGTACTCTTTGAAGCTTTCACCAGACTTTTGAAACAAGCTCTGCAGTTGGGTTCTGCTCGGAGCCATATCCATATTGTGCTTATACTGCCTCAGGAAGGCTTCACCCAAGTCTCTCCAGCTTCTAACAGACTCTCTCTTCAAATCCATGTACCAGTCCAAAGACGCTCCAGACAAGCTGTCTTGGAAAAAGTATATCCACATCTTCTCATCATCAGTGTATGCAGAGATCTTTCTGTAATAAGCTTGCACATGGGTGCGAGGACAAGAAGTGCCATTATATTTGTCAAAGGATGGCGCCTTGAATTTGTAAGGGATTCTCAGTCTATCAACCAAGCCCATATTGGTTACATCAAATCCCAAAGAGTTCTGACACTCCATGGCACGGATTTTCTCAGCAAGGGCATCAACTTTTCTATCCCTTTCTCCAGTCCTTCCCACCTCATCATCGTCACTGAGGAGTGTGAACATATCCTCTTGTCTATCAACCAACGGAGCAGGATGGCGAGCCGGAGCACGGGTCCCTCAAACATTAACAGTCTCTGCAGCGATAGGTTGTCCGTTGATTCTGATACCCCTCAGTTCATCACCCACAACATAGTTATTGGCGGGGATGGTAGCAGCAACATTGTCATTAACAGGGGCTACTTCCGGTGAATTATGGTTGACAGGTGGAATCACAGCTTCCTGTCTCTGGGCCAAGGCTCGCAGCTCCTCTTGCCCTTGAACAACCCCTTGCATCATACTCATAAACTGGGCCATGTTAGCCCTCATCTATGCCAATTCAGCCTGAACTTGATCCATGCTTCTCTGTTGATTCAGTCTTGTCGCGTAGCGGTGCGGACGACGATCAGCAATCCTGCCTAAGACAGGAACCAGAATGAGAAGTCTTGTTAAGAACACCTGTAATGCAAGAATGATATGTGTATGATGCGTATGATGCATATGCTGTGTTCATTTCTCAGGCATTCAAGAGTCTCGTCCATTTTTTTGAAAAATGGCAACCTGCAACAAAAACATCAAAGAAGCAACCTACACAGGATGATGAGCACAAGGGAAGCATCAACAATCTCATCTATAGATCATGAGCAATAAAGATCATACAGCATAGTTCAAGCAAAGATTCAAATCACCAGAGTAGAACAAGGAAACCCATCCAACAATCCTGGAGGTGATTCTCAAAGTAAACAACAAGACAAACTAAGAAAGTCGTCCTCCAGGAATGAGAGTCTTCAGATACTGGCACTGATCAATCAACCGGTCACACTCTGAACACTCAGGTAAATGAGTGAGCTTCTCCTTCAGTTGCACTCTGAGTTCCACCACTTCTTCTCTGAGCTGGTTCTCTGATGCATGCCTTAGGTCTATCTCTTTCTTCAACTGAGCATCCTTGTTCTTAAGCTGCCTTTCCAAGTCTCGTATCTTCCTTTGGTAATTGGCTTCCGCTTTTTGCAGCCTCAAGCGCTCATGGTGTTCTTCATTTAACATCGTCTCTATCTCCTCATAGGACCTCTTTTTGCTCTTCAACTTACCAGCACCTTCACCTTGCACTCCTTTGAGCTTGTGAGCCAAGTTCAACTTATCAGCTTTGGCTTTGTAAAGCTCCATTTGGATTTCTTGTTCCTTCTCTTTCAACTGACGATTCTCCATTAGGGCTCGTTTGTAATACTCCGCATGCACATTCTCAGAATGTATCAAAGGTGGTTGCTCTTGCAATGGTTCCATTCTATCATAGGGTAACAACAAAGTCTCAACTTTATCCTTGACCCATTCAATGTAAGCAGGCATAACAATAGCAAACTTCTTCCCTAACACAGCTCCATCCTTGACACCAATATTCTCCCAAGCTCTCCCCACTTGCTCCAATCTAGCTGGGTCACTCCGCTTCTCAAAGTACACACTCTCAGCTATTTCAGCATCTAGTGGCCTTTCATTCATGACAAAACCCAACTGACGGAGAGAAAGAACCAGATTGTAATTGATGCAACCCTTAGTCCCTATGAGTGGAACATTACGAAACCCTCCACAACTCATAATGACATTGAGCACATTCATCCTATAAGCTTGCCACCTGATGTCATAGGATGTGAGAGACATGATCCTCTGAGTCCATTTGTGAGTGCTCTGAGTATCCACAAAAGGTCCACTGGTTGGTAGAAAGGACACAAACCATTTGAGTAGCAATGGGAGACAACACCTGATAGCTCCACCCTTACCATGCCTGCTGTGTATAGCATAATAAGTGTCAGCTAACAAGGTAGGAACTGGGTTTCCTCCGATGAAAATAGTGATTGCGGCAAGGTCCACAAAATTAGGCATACTTGGGAACAAGACAACTCCATAGATCATGGCAGCTAACTGAGCGTTGAAAGCTTCCCAATTTCCTTTCTTTTCTTCTTCCTTAGCCACTCTCGCCAAGTACTTCTAAGACAAACCCACAACATCACCACTTGATTTCCAACTGTCACTCACTTCTTTGATACCCAAATGGAGAGCCTTAGCAACAACCCTGAAATCTACCTCCTTTGGCACATCTAGGAAAGGCACTTGGTATCTGATTCGGACATTCATAAGGATGGAATACTCTTCAAGAGTAGGAGCCAACTGGTAGTCCTGAAAAGTGAAGCAACGGAGCTCTGGATCATAAAACTGTAAGAGAGTCTGTAGAGGTACCGGATCCACCACCATCTTCAACAATGTCAGAATATCCCTATACTGATCATCAAACACCTTCTGATTACAACCGGTCACCAGATTACCCAACTCTGCCAAAGATGTCAACGGCTCACGGTAGAAACTGTAGGTGCAAATCTTCCTCTTTAACTCTGGAATGGCTGCCATCTCTCACTGTGAACAGACTCCTGAATGAACCTAGGAAATGATATGCATGCAAGTTAGCTTTTTTCTTTTTTGCATTTTTCATCATTCATTTTTTTTGCATTATTTTTTTTTGAAAATAAACATGCTATGATGCAAATGATGAGACCATGACTGGTTGGCTGTGTATCACAGGGCACAAGATCAGAACTTCGGCCTGACTTCGGAACAGGAACCACAGGTCAAGGTCATCTGGAACCCATACTTCATAACCAAGTCACCAACAGGAACCAAGAGTCACCAACAGGATACGGTCACCAACAATACCTGTAATGATTCATTCCCTCCCCCCTCACGGGTGTCATCTAGGCCAGGGTAAGGTCAAGAGAAACGCAGGATAAACAACCCTTTCAAGAATATCATCATATACACACCAGATGTATGCAACGATAATACCCCATCAGAATCTGAACTGCTCGTGATATCATGTTCCGCTAAGTGGCGCCACACCACCCGCTTCCCATGAATCACTCTATTCCTAGGTGTCCTAAGGTTCACTCATAGCCTGGGTATTGGGCATTTTACCTCTTGTAACTCCCACCCAACAGAGAAACAGATACACAGCCAACACAATGATAATATGATGTATGCAAACATATATGCAAGTATATACAATCACGGCATAATAATCATAAATGCAATAAATAAAGCAGCAAAGGCAACCAAAATTATCCTAAAAAGCGCTAGGATTGACTCGCTTAGGGAAGATGGACCAGCAAGAGGTCAACTTCTTGCAATCCCCAGCAGAGTCGCCAGCTGTCGCATACGCGAAAAACAACCGGCGGGAAAAAGACACAGAGCCGCCACCGTGCGTTATTTATCCCAAAGGAGGGAAAGGAAACGCTCGAAGTAAACCTGGAAAGGAAATGGTCTTGCGACCAGAGATTGCAAGGATCGGGAGTCGGTTACGCAAGGGGAAGGTATTAGCACCCCCTCACGTCCGTCGTACTCGACGGGATCCACGCTCAGAAGAATAGAATAAGGTTGCTGAATAATTGCTCAAAAACTGCACAAGACTGGCATGAAACACAGATGAAAGAAAACAGAAGAAGCGGACTCGGCAGGATGTCACATCCTGGGCCTACGTAGTTTGTTAGACACAAACATCAGAGTCGACGTATTTCGGGGGGAAACATGCTCGCTAGGATATCGCATCCTGTGCATACGTATCTTCTCTAACCAGAGAAAGAATCAGAGCACTCGTAGCTCGGCTAACGCACGCCAAACAGATCGCTAAACAAAGACGCTGAGACGTCAAAACAAACACACAACTGGAAACGGAATGCCAATCGCTGGTCTTACATCCAACT
Source organism: Lathyrus oleraceus (assembly GCF_024323335.1). Lineage (NCBI taxonomy): Eukaryota > Viridiplantae > Streptophyta > Magnoliopsida > Fabales > Fabaceae > Lathyrus > Lathyrus oleraceus. The sequence continues at coordinate 200,310,738 of NC_066583.1, forward strand.
CCACAAAAGAAATAGGAAACAGATAGCTAATTAATAGTCTTACATCTGACTCCGAACTCACACAAACAAACTGGAAACCGAAGGCCAATCGTTGGGCTTACATCAGACTCCAAACACACGCAAACAGAAAACCGAATGCCAATCGCTGGACTTACATCGGACTCCAAACAAACGCACACGAACAGAAGAAGGGTCTCGATTGCAACTAGGGCAAGAGAAAAGGGAGGTCTCGATCGCAACGAGGGCGAGAGAACAGAATCAAAGTTAGTGGTTAGTCAAACTCGACAAGACATCGCATCTCGTGCCTACGTATCTCATCTGGACATGAGAATCAGAGTTGCCGTAGTTCGGCTAAACTATTTCTATTGGTTTCGTGTTTTTTAGGTGGACGACGTTACTACACAATCTACCGGATGCTCAACCTTTGGAGACTTACTCACCTGTAGTAGAAGAAGTCAACGTGTCCTTAAGAGGGGATAAAGTTTGTTTGTGTTTTAGGAAAGCTCACGCAAGAAAGGGAGTCCTAGACGAAGGAACCGTGCTACCTTAGTTGACATGCAAACGAGAGACTATGCAAAGTCTAGCAATCCTATGGGGATACAATCACACCATACAAATACATATACATGAAGTAAACACACCAACAAGGGGGCTCAAACATCAAGGGTGAGGCTTTAGTCAAGGGGTCATATCAACCTCGACAAACAAGCCAACTGGAAGGGTATCTGAGGGCTCTTAACCACTGACATTGACCGTCAGGGTGAGCAGATGAAAGGTGATGAGGGTAAGACCTCATAGCTCTTAACCCGGGCCTGGGTGAGCTTCAATCAATGAAAACGTGGGAGTCCAGAATGAGGAACTCTATTCCACAATGACTGACTCTATATACAAGATCTTGGGGTGTTTATTCAAATGCATCAGCACGTAGTGCGAGCAATATGAAAGACTCAACTGAATAGCAGGGGATGGATTGCACATCCCTTCTATCTGCCAATTGCCTCTTCGCTTAGGAGGACTTGAAGTACATGGCACGAAAGTAAACAATCAAGAACATTGCCTCTTAAGGAGGACTTCAGCCAAATGCCTGCCAAACATAAACGACAGGGCTTCCAGACTACATGGAGTTAGAGAGATTACCTAAGTGGTATACCAACCACAAGCAAAGCAAAGCAACTCAAGTAATGAGTTAAAGCTACTAAAGTACCTGTAAGAAAATCAAACAAGTCAATATTCACATTCAGACAAACCAAACAGACAGTCAACAGTGAGAAAACCAATATACACAATGTAAGTCAACAACTCAAGTGAGTTAGCCACCCAAGGACCTACAACACAATCAACATTAGTTAAACAAAGCAAATTGCATCTCAATTCATGAGATCAACCTAAACCATTGGGACTAGGAGCTTGAACCTGAAATGCAAAACTCAAATTGTGAGTACAAACCCCTAGGGCAAAGCCTAGGGTCAAAGGCAAAGCAAAAAGTCAAAACAGCAACCAATATTCAACATGAAGCACATTTATTCAAGTGAGAACATGTCCTAAAAAGGACCAAGTCTAAAGCATTAAGCAAAGTCATCTCATGAGCAAGCTATGGCAAAGACAATTTCAAAGCACACAATTGGTCATCAAGAATGAAAATTCCATATTAAAACAGAAATGAATCAAACAATCCTGGAAATTTTTATGAGCATACAACATGTCAAACACACTCATCATGCCAAAAATTAGAATCAACAGAGTTCAATTTTCCTAGAAATGAAAATGCACAAGTATGACCTCAAATTGTGTGACACACATTGTCACACCATACAATCATGTACCTAAAACAGAGATGAAAAATGCTAAAAATGCACAACCAATCCTCAAAAATCATGCAACATGTTGAGAATCATCACACCAAATTTCAAATCAATTAGAGAAAGCATGAGTATTTCACAAGTCAAATGGCATAACATATCACATTTTGTACCATGATCAAATAACAGTTCACCACTCAAAATCCATAAATGATAAAATCAGGAAATGGACATTATAAAATACTAGACATCTCAATGAACATGTGGCAAAAAAATGCATTCAATTTGGAGTTGTTTTCAATTAGTTATGATTTTTTGAATTGGCATGAAATAAAAATGAATAAATGTGAATCAATTGGAAAATGGAGATAGAAAATGAAATTGGAAATGCCATGGCTGAGAATCAAAGGGAGGTTGCCAGCGCGTCTCAAAACGACGCCGTTTTGGTTATGAGGAATTAAAATGAAAAAATGAAGAAGCGCCAGGGAGGGATCGAACACATGATGCGTTGGATAATAGCGTTCAAACGGTGGAATTGGCGCTCTGAACCAGACAAACCCTAGCATGTTGTACGCGTACGGTACATGGTGGTTTCCACCGTCTTCTTCATGAAGACGGTGGTGCTACAGTAATCATCATCAATTTTTTTTGCAGAATTGCACAAACTTCATACCAAACGAAAGCTCATCACAAGCACAATCCAAATCCATCATTAATTAGTCCTTACAATCCATGAATAATGAGAATCGAAGAAAAACATTTATGCATTCAAAATTTCAATTCCAGATATCTCAACCAATACTCAACCATTTTTAATTCTGAAAGCATCATGATTATCAACATGAAAGGATCTACATAAACATGTGCATAGAATCAAGAAAGGTGATAATCGAATTGTAACCTCTTGAAGAGCAGAATGATGAAATCGTGGCTTTGAGCTCTTGCAAGTATCCAAATCCAATCCTGAGATGATGACTTGAAGCTTGAGAGGGCTTGGATCTAGCTCAGATTTCAATTTCCATTGTCATGTTCTTGAGCTTGCACAGCACGAATCCTGGCCAAAATCCTCAATCCAGAGCTTGATTCATACTCAATGAAGATCAGAGAACAAGAATATCCAATAAAATCAATGTGTTATGTGGAAGAAATTGAATTTTCAATTTCGAGAAAAAATGGAGGGAACTTGAATTTAGATCTAGAATTGATGAAGAAGAGTGAAATTCTGTTAGGATTTGGTTTATATATGCTGTCCTAATCACATCCAAATCAGAATTAAGCATTGGTTAATTGTGATTAGTGAAAATAAGGTGTGTGACCAAAATTGCAAAATTGAGGTGCATGACCAATTGTACACGTGAACAGTGCTGTATGGAGGTGTAAACTTACTCAAAATCATCTCATGCACATGTTGGCAATGGTATTTTGTTCATATGATGCACCAATTTTGAATTTCCAAATTTCCCTCCAAAATGAACATGAATTGCCAAATGATCATGTGAATAAATTTTATGCAATGCAATGAGGGTTTTGGAAAATATAGGTCATGACATGCATTATGCAAAAAGAGGCACTCAATTTGGAGTTTTAGATCAAAAGTTATGGCACTTGGAAGTTCCATGCACACTTGGTGATCATTTGCTCATATCTCCTCAAACATTCATCAGATGCTCATGATCTTGGACGTTTTGGAAATGGGAGAGAATGATCTTCAACTTTCATGTTGGACAAAATTTCATTTGAAGTTTCTTTGATGTTGGAAAGTCAAGTTGAACTTGGTCCAAAAACTTGCCATTTTTGGAAACTTGAAATTACAGGTCACTTTCCATTTTGGGAAACTTTTGATTTGGCTTCAAAATCTTCAAGGTAGATATTTGACATGATGAATAAACCTCTTTTGGACATGAATGAAGTGTCTCAAACCCTTTCTCCACCTCCTAGCCCTCAGTTGACTTTCATGGGCCCCAGATGACCTGGACATGCACTGATGACTTTGAGCCTCTAACACTTGGTCAAGTTGCTTCAAAATGAACCTTAGCTCATATAAGCTCTTGTGAATAATCATGTGGCCTTCATTTCAAGGAAAAACTTGCTCTCTCTGCACAGATGAATTCTCTTAATGCCAATTCTTGACTGCCAAGATGCAATGTACTATGCAATGTTAATGTAATGTCAATGACCTAAAAATGAAATGAGTGCATGAATATGGGGTGCAAATTTGAGGTGCTACAGTTGGGTTAAGTCTTAGTTGTGGTTGCACCACCGGCGTGTGATCATCTTTCATTAAGATCTTGTGCATGCAAACTGTCGGGCTTATACCTTTCAAATCCTCGATTGCCCATCCAATTGCACCCTTGTATTTTTTTAGCACTTGAATGAGTTATGCTTCTTGGACACTTTGTAGATTAGCGTTGATAATAGCTGGGCATTTTTTTTCAGTACCTAGAAATACATACTTCAAATTTGCTGGTAACTGTTTCAGATTTGCCCCTGTTTTGGGTTCTTGAGTGATATTTGATGGTGGAGGTGGTCTTAAATCTTCCCACCGGTGTGGTTTAGATATAATCCATTCAGGTTGTTTTTCCATCATATCGAGCACTTCAGAATTTCCCTCATCTTCATCACTTTCAAAAATTGATATACTCAAAACACGTTCTAACGGTGATTGGGGCATTTTCTTTTCAATTTCTTGAGCAATTACCTGATCTATTATCTCTACAGTGTGGCTTGTGCCAACATCATCTTTGTATTGCATCATGTTCTGCACATCAATTTTTAGCTCTTCATCATAGACTTTGAGGGTCATCGTTCCTTCCTCTATGTCTATCATGCATCGTCCTGTCTCTAAAAATGGTCTGCCCAATATGAGAAAAATCTCCCCATCTTCGGGCATTTCCAGAATGACGAAGTCAACTGGGAAAACAAACTTGTCAAACTTTACCAGAACGTCTTCTACTGTCCCATATGGTCGTCTAACAGAGCGATCAGCAAATTGAAGCATCACATAAGTATCTTGAACGGTGCAAATTCCTAATTTCTTATAGATGGATAATGGCATCAAACTCATACTTGCTCCTAAGTCAATTAGAGCCTTCGTGAATTTTATATCACCAATAGTGCAAGGAATAGTAACCGATCCCATATCTTTCTTTTTCACTGGGATTTTCATACCTTGAAGAATGGCACTACATGTTTCAGTCAGGATGATCGGGTCTGTATCAGTGGAGCGCTTTTTGGAGATGATGTCTTTCATGAACTTGGCATATATTGTCATTTGTTCTAATGCCTCAAAAAAGGAATATTTATTTCAAGCTTTTTGAACATTTCCAAGAACCTCTCAATTTTTTTTTCATGTTGATCTTTCTTCTTCTGCCTCGGAGGGTAAGGGAGTTTGATGACTGGTTTAGGAACTTTTTCTTTCTCCTTGACAGGTAGCAGTACTACTTCTTCATCTTGGTCCTTGGTTTCCTTGATTTCTAAATGCACTTCCAACAATCCATCTTCCTCAATACTGTTTTCTTCTGTTGACTTTCCACTTTTGGTTACGATAATGTTAACATTGTTATGTTCCCACAGATTTGTTACCGTACCACTAGGTAAGGTGCCCGGAGCTTGAGATTTTGAAGCTAACTATTGTACTATCTGACCCATTTGGACTTCGAGATTTTTTATGGAGGCAGTGGTGTTTTTCTAATTGGTTATAGTTTCTTCTTGAAACTGCATACTGTGGGCGGCTAATTTTTCAATGGCAATCTCTCATTCTGCCTTTTTAGGTGCTTGTTGTTGATACTGAGTCTGATATTGTCTTATACCCTATTACGGAACATTCCTTCTCTGATCCTTCCAGGAGAAATTATGATGATTCTTCCAACCTGAGTTATAAGTGTTGGAGTAGGGATTATTCTACTTTAAGAATTTGATATCTTCAATTTTTTGGGGAGTAGCAAAGCAATAACCCATGTGATGAGGTCCATTACAGATTTCACTAGTGATGGCCTGAGCCGGTTGGACTTGAGTTATCTGTTGAGTACCTATATTCATAGCTTTTAATTTCTTTTCTACTTCGGCAGCAACTGTGTCTTCCAGACGAATTTTATTTGCTTCCAATTTTAGATCAATTACCCCTTTTGGCTGGCTAGTACACCTATCGTATAATTCTAGATGCTCATTCGTAGCTATTGCTTCAATAATCCTTTTAATACTGGTGGCTGTTGAGAAATTTGTTGAGCCACCAGCTGTTGTATCGATCAACAATTTTATTTTTATTTTCAGCTCGTTAACGAACATCTGCATTTGCTCAATCTGATCCATATTATGAGTTGAACACGCTACTAAGACCCTTTTGAATCTTTTGTAGGCATCTCCCAATGATTCACCATCCTTCTGTTTGAAATTAAGGATTTCATACCTTTTTCTCAGGAATACTGATGTTAGAGAGTACTCATTTGCAGTTTCCATCTCTTCCCATGATGTGATACTGCCGGCTGGGAGAGAGTAGAACCATTATTCCGCATCTTCAGCTAAAGTGAACGGGAACATTCTCAATTTTTTTGCTTCATCAGCATGACCATCAATTTTCAAAGTGGTGCTCATGGTCAGAAATCTTTGTAGGTGTTTGTTGGCATCTTCATTAACCTTTCCGGTGAAAGGTTTTCTTTCCAATTGATTGATTATGCTAGGATGTAGTTGAAAATTCGTCACATTTACCGATTGGTTGACAATGGTCAGTTGACCACCCGGTACGTTTGCACCTCTATAGTCACCTAGGAGTCTTTCCGGAGGTGGAGGAGGTCAAATCGGAGGATTATCAGCCATTGGTTCTTCTTCGAATTCAGAGTGATCAAAGGTACTCTCTTATTTGGAATATGTTCTTGCGTTCCTGCGTCTTCGGTGAAGGGTCCTCTCAATTTCTGCGTCAAAAGGAAATTCAGCTGAGGGTTCTCCTCGCATACACAAATTAGTAAATTATACTATATAAATGACATAAAAGTAATTTTATTGCAGAGCAACAAAATTTTAATAGAACTTTAAAATTAAACTCTATATTTTTGCAGTCCCCGACAACGGCGCCAAAAACTTGGTCGGAAAAATAGAAAGTGTACTATTTTACCTATTATAGTAATAAAGGGGAAATTCCCCGAATGTCAATCTCAAGGTCTGCAAGTTAATATTGGGTTCAATTCATCGTTCAATTAAACAAAAATTATGATTTGGGTTTTTAAATTCAAAATTATAAAAACAAAGGCAAAAGAAAATAATAATGAAAAGTAAGGGTTTGCAAGGTAAGAGGAACAATGTCAGGGAAGATGTATGACTTATCCCTGTTACAACTCTGAGTCACTATTGTATCAACAAATATCAATTACTACCAGTTCTCAAGGGTATTTTCTCCCAAGTCCTTGGTGAGAAAACCTTTAATCATTCTACCCTAATTTCTATGTCCATAGGCAATTAGGGTGAAGTTAAGCTTTATTATATCAAGAATGCTCTGATTCATACAGGTTATCCCTAGTCCTAGGTGATATCTATTGTAGAGTAACCTTATGAAAACCTTACCAATGGCGATCCAGCCTAATTGATAACCACAAAACAATCTCGATTGGTCCGAAAGAGAAAGCATTAAACACATCAAAAGGTTACCGTAAGAATAATATTATAAATGCAAATGTAAACTCAAAGTCATTACAATTCTAAATCAGTGACACTCCCCTAGTATTGAGGGGTTTAGCTACTCATATTGTTCAAAACGAATTGAAGATAAAAATTACACATTACAAGTGATTGGATGACTTGGATCTTCAATCGCTCCTGCTCATGAAAATCTTTCGCTCTCCGAATTCCTTGCTCTCTGTAATACTTGATTGCTTGACAATTATGTGTTTGCCTCATTCCAACTGGTCTTTTCTTTGGTAGAAGGTTCCCTTATATAGTGAAAATTCCAAGCAAAAGGTGGATAACTCAAAAATATCCTTGCAGCTCAATCCCGATGATAAAAGCCCGAGAGTAGGAAAATTATGGGTCTGGGCTGACACGGGTGGCCGTGTCAGCTTACTACCCAGCTTGACACGCCCATTGAGGAGCAACACGACTAGGGGATGGCCTGACACGGGCTGTGTCAGCAAACATAAACGGCCGTGTCAGACTTCTGCTTTATCCAAAGTCCTCCTTCTGCCTGACACGACGCATGTCAGGTGACACGGGTGGCCGTGTCAGGCCTCCTGTACTGGCTGTTTTTCATTCCTTCACTTACCGGAATTCCGCATTGTCTAGCTCCGAGTTCCTCGGTTCTTCCACCTGGACCTGTCGTAAAAAAACATAGACATCCCATGCATAAAACCACGAAAATATAAAATAAACATGATAATTAATGAAAATGCTAAAATATCTTACGGGAATTAAAATTGACTTTAAAAGTATCAAAATGCTTGCACAACGTCTCAAAATCCTCGGTTTCTTGTCGGATCAATAACAAAAACTTAATGAAAATGGTGACTGATCAGTCTCCTCGAGGGGTGAAGGTTTCCTTTGGGGTGGAGCCTGTTGATTTTACTAACCACCCCAATTAGCACTTGTATTCTAATTATTGCTCCATCTAAAGTTTGGGAGATCCTTCCATCCGATATTATAAATGTCAGAGAAGGAATTATTTTTTTAGAAATTTGCAAATTGAGCTTCTTCACTTAACCTTTCCAAAGAGAACATTCCATTTGCATGTCCCTCTCCACATAAATCACATTTCAATGCTTATACCTGACTCACGTTAGCTTGACTCAAGCTGCTTTCAGCTAGATTTTTATCCAACAATTCAATTTGAGCTAAAAGTGCAGTATGAGTATCAATAGCTAACATACCTTTTCGTGTGCCTGTATTTTCAATTTTTATCGATCTTTCACTCTTTGAACAATATTCATCCAAGCACATCTTTTCAATCAAGTCTTTAACATGTGGTTCTGTCGTGGTTCAGATCGTGCCTCCCACAGAAGCATCTAGAAGCATGTGTGTTTGACCCTTGAGACCTTTAATCAAATTCTGCATTTGCTCCATGTTATTCATGTTATAATTTGGGAACATGTGTAATAAAAGTGTAAACCTTTCTCATGTCTCATACACCAATGTAGTTTCTTGTTGCTCGAAGTTTGTTATTTCAGCTATTCGTTCAACAAATTGAGTGGTGGTGAAAAATATCTCCAATAAACAAGAAACTAAACAACCTTATCTTGACTTGGTCTTAAGTGACATCAGATTTCCTGCATATTGAGGTTGTCTCATATAAGCGAGCAAGGTGCTCCCATAGGTATAGAATTGTGTTCCCGTCGAACGAATTATCTCTCAAAGCCGAAAGCACATAATTTTTTATATTAAAGTTAACGGGGTCTGCCTATACAAATCCTCTAGAAATTTATCCTTCATCAGTCCTTTTGTAGTAGTTCCCCATAGTTGGCGGTGGTGGTACGGCTGCAATGATGATTTCCTCTTCCTTTTCCGAAGAAATCAGTGAATTATCTTCTACTAATGTCCTTTAAGTTAGAGTCGCTTCTCTAACTGCTCTCCTGATAGCACATGTAATCCTTTCAATTTCTGGATCAAGTGGTGTCAATTTTGATCTTGAGTTGCGCATACACAAACAAGAAATACCTCAATAGCATTGTAATTAAATAATTACAAGAAAAAAAATTAAATAAGCAAAATGTTGCACAAGCGTTGCCTTGTTGAAATTATCAACAACCCCAGACAACGACGCCAAATACTTGATGACTTCTCAGAAAGTGTATCGTTAGTGTCGTAGTAATAAAAAGATATTGAGTCCAAAGGGACTGCTATTTAACAAAATTATATTTGTGCGAGTTGTATAAAGTAACAATTGGGGAGAAAGGTTCAAGTTTGAATGCGAAAAATAAAAGTTGTTTAGAGAAAATGTGAAAATGGTCAGGTTTTGTATAAAATCCCTTATTTATCCCCTGTTGATGTTTGATGTATTACATAAATGAGAAAGTCATAATATTTCCACGGAGAATTAACAAAACCACTATACCCAATCCCTTGGTGTATAGCTCACTAATTCATACTATAGGTCTTCTATCCCTATTCAACAAGCGTAAGTGAAATTAGGCAATGCAATAGTATGTTAACTAAAATGCCGCTACTAGAGGTATCTAATACCTATTCAACCAGCGTAAGAACAATATTTGCCCTAGTTCCAACATATAGACTAATGGTCAGTATTCCCTATGTGCCCATAATCAAATTAAAAGAGTATCTCACATGAAAAGTATTAAGAATAAGAGGCAATTAAATAGAAATATAACTTTAATTATTCATGCACTGACAAATCAAACATATGTCCCAACAGATTCAAAATAAGTTCATCATACAAAACCTAACTTAGAGATGTTTAGCTACTCATAACAATATAGTTAAATACCAAGCAATAAGATGAAGACTGCATATGAAAATCCTTGAAGAACTGGTCTCAAATGGCTCTAAATGCTCTCAAAATCGCTTCCCTAGTGCTTTTTACCATCACTTTTAGTCAAAATCACAAAACCCTTGAAAAGATACCAAAAACTCTCTTATAAAGCTGTCAAATCAGTCTAAAACGTGTCAGAATAGGCCCAAAAAAGGACCTATGATGTGCGTGATACTTTTCATCACGCACGCGATGTTAAGAATACTTTTCTATCACACATGCAATGTTGTGTGTGATTATATCAGTACTTGCACGTTTTTGCTCATTTTCCATCAGATTTTCACTAAGTCTTTATTTCTTCATAGTTGGTCATTTCTGTATATTTCTTTGGTCTTTATTCTTTATTTTTACTCATCTTTGACTTGTTTTGCTCCGTTTCTTCTACATAAAACATGCAATGATAGAGTGTCATCACCCGTGCAAGGGGAACATACGCACATGTACTTTTTGACCAGTACACAAACCAAATCCAATATTCAACAAACTAAATATTTTATTCAAAGAAAATCCATTTCAAACAGATTCTGATAATTAAATATTTTCCAACCAAAAACTTTTTAAAACAAATCAATAGAATCTTGAATGAAATAAATCTTTCACAAATAAATAAATAAGTAACATAAACACATAATCAGGAAGCTCATTAGTGGACAACTGAGCCAGGATGTCCCAACGAATTTCAAGACATCTTGCTTAACATTTTGTCTATAAGAATAAGTCAATCCATATGATAACAAACTGCACATTTGGTTATTATTAGGCAAACTAAATAATGAACACTTTTAGCACATCAAATAAATTAAAACACTTTATTTGGAATAATGGGTAAATAAAACATGCAACCGTTAAACATAATTCAATACAGAAATGTAGAAGTGTGCCTTTTTCTACCCCTTATTTTCCTTAAAAGGGCCAAGGGAAAATAATAACTAGAAACTGAATTTTATAAAAACATAACCAACAACCGCATAACGGGTCCAACCAAAAAAATCAATTAAAAAATCAACAACAAACTAACAAAACAACAAAGAGAATCAAAGAGATGTAGTAGAAGATTCACTGTCCGAGGCATCTCCATCCATGTAAGCATTATCGTATTCATTTTTAGATCTTGACACATCTTAATATTGAAAAACAAGAGTTGCATCTTTTTCAATACCAAGGATAATGGGTTGGGATGAAGAAGCCCTAACAAATTACAGAATCAACATTTTGATAATGTCTTCACACACCATCTTCCTAGAAGTTGACATGTCTATGATCTATTCAAGAGACGTTTCCTCATGAGTCAACACCTTGAGAATATGAGTTCTCAAAGGTTGTGAAAGGGAAGCTACATCTAATATTTCTTCATAAAAAACCATACCAATTTTCTCATAGGAGTAATAGTAGGAATAACAATCTCAGCAACATGTTCACAACAAACAACTGGTAACTAAAGTTTAACACACTAAGGGAAACACAAATCTCATAATCATGAGTAAAATCATCATTTTTTGATTATTCAAAATACCACACTTCAAAGACGAAAAATGAATAGGAATCTTAACGACATAAGACTTAATATGATTATCAAACTAAACAAAAACATATTCTTTAAAATCAAAGGCATCATAAGTTTCTACTTAGTATAGAAGACTATCGAGACTAGGGATGTTACCTAATCCATGAGAGGAATAGGTCAATTATCCACTTCGATCTTGTACAAGATGGCATATTTCACACTCAGGTTGGCAGTTACCAAAAGACCTATTGAAGGATGACCCTAATGAACATTTCCACTAACTTATTAAGCTTTAGTATTCAAAGAGAAAAGATAGACAAAAGTTATCAGTCTTCCACGACTAGGATACTCGTTTATGATTGCAGGCGAGAAAGCAAAAACAATTTCCTCTAACATGGACATTCATATATCCTCTACTTTTAACATTATTAAACCCACTTGGAAGATTAACTATAAATTCTTTAACTAGCTTTGGGTAAGAAGGCCCAACATCTATCATAATATTTGTATTGGTGTAATTGTAAAAGGGCCTTACGAAGTGACATTGAGATCTCTAGTAGCCCATTTTCCGGATCAACCGCCCCTTTATTGAATGTGTCACCCATTTATTAGATTATCACCCTTCTCTGGGTTAAATTTCCTAAGCGTAGAAATGGGTGACGTACCCCCCTGTAAAGGTAAGAAAAAGAGTAATAAGAGAGGTAGATCACATTCCCTTGAATATTATGAGGGAAATTTTCCACTCCCTGAGTAGTTTCTATCTTTAAGAAGGCCTAAGATCCATGCCTAATACGAATATAACTATGTTATCAACATGGTTGATAAGGGGGGACTAAAAACACATAAATACACACATACTGGAGCTTCTCACCCCACGTGAACCAACTCTCAACTCTATAACGACCTTAAAGCCTCTGAAAACCCTTACTCCCTAGGGTTGTCACACATTTTTACTTTTAGCGAGTACATTGGCGTTCACCATGGGGCCCTGGTAAAACTAACATGGGTCAATCAAGTTATTCAACCATATTATTGTCTTTGCATTCATCCCATATGTCTATCTTGGTGAACAAAAATACAGCGACTCCGACCAATAACAGATCTGACTGCGAGGAAAGTGTTATAGTAGAGATGTGAGCTGTAATGGATGTTATTTGTCACTAGAACCAAACCTTGGAGAATAAAATCCTTCATATCCAGTAGTGCGAACAAGAGACAAACATAGTTGATGAATTAGAGTTATTGGATCCGCAACCTCTATCGGGTGACATATGAGAGGTGCTTGTCCTAGAGAACTACAAGCCACCATAATTGGCTAAATTCGACGGACACAATGAATTATACGAACATGTGGCCTCCACCAACACTCAAATGGACATCATTGGGGCACCTGATTCTTTGAAGTGCAAGCTCATGTATGGAACCTTTAGAGACATAACTTTGAGGTGGTACATCGGCTTCCCTAGACCCTATGTCATCCGCTACCAAGATCTGGTGAAGAAGCTAGTCAATCTATTTGCCACAAGAAAGTGTAGGAAAATGACTTCCACTAGTCTATTCAACATTCACCAGGGTCCCTCAAACTCTTTCAGTCAGATAAAAAGCAAAAAAATTGTTTGCACTCACTCCGAAAGTGAACTTTTATGCATTGAGCCTCATATGGTATTGTCGGACTCTTTGAAAAACCTAGATAACTTCTTTGATTGACTTCAAAACCATGTCATTCGTATACACCTTAAATGTTTCACTTATTTCTTCCTTGATAACCTTATTCACCCCCTTGGTATGTGGATCCTGCAGTTTTCAAACCAAAAGGCATTATATTGTACCGATAATTAGCTTACTCGATCATGAAAACTGTTTCCATCTGTCTGAATTATACATTATATCCTATTGTGCTTGTTGGAGTATGCATCCATGAAAGATAGGATCTTGTATCTGGCTGAGATTTCGACCAACTTATCTATTTTTGGGAGCACTTATGAGTCCATGGGACATGCTTTGTTGAAATCAGTATAATTGACGCACATTCTCTATTTTCACGAATCTTTATTGAAAAAAACTACATTAGATAATGACTCGATGTATTTTACTTAAGATATAAAATTAGCATCCAAATGACCTTGGACTGTCTTCAATACCACCTCTGCCTTCTCAAGAGATTACCACCTTCTCCTTTGTGACACATACCGGGCGTTGTGATCAATGTTCAACTTATGACATGCCATACTAGGATCTATGTCGAGAATCTTGTGGGGAGAAATGGAGAAGGGATCATAATTGGCTTTCAAACACTTTATCAATCCTTTCTTTACTTGAGTAGGTAGGCTAACTTCTATCCTTAACGACCTCATCAGACTATCGTCTAACTGGACATTCTCAAAGTCTCCATCTAGGAATGATCTTAGCAATTTTGCTTTCATCCCAATTGAGAGGCGTAATTTGTCTCCCATTGTGGCTTCTTTTTCACAAGGGTCGAGGTCAACCACATTCGCCACTTTGCTAGCTTCCTCGGCTCTTCCTCAACTCTTCCTTTAGGGATGATGACAACTGTCGATAAACTCTTTGGTATCACTTTGTGTATTTGGCGAGCTCCACGAAGGTCGATTTTGATTACAACAACTCTGTTAGAATTATTGTGGCACTTTAACTTCATGTGTACGGGAGAAGCCACGATGTCTATGGACGCAAGGAATGGGCAGACGATGATGCAATTGTAAACATTTTTACATGGAACCCCAAAGAAACAAACATCCATTATCGTTTTATTACTCCATTTCTCCCAAGGTGACTGGCAAGTACACCTGTCCACACTATAATAAAGTCTAATTTCAATCATCATTAAGAAGTCACACTTAATTAGGGGAAGTCGTCTTAATGGTCCTTAATGGGTCTTTAATGTGGAGAACACCAAAGCTACTAAATAAACACTAAAAAAGCACATGATCATCCACAAAGAATGATATAAAATTTATAGAGTATTTGAATGAGACTCACACTGGTGTACTTTTCTAGTACATTTGATGCTTGATGTGGGAATATGTAAAATTGACCTCATGACTCGTTCCTTGGTCACTACATAATCACGAACTATGGTGACCATCCCGTAGGAGCATTCACATTCACAGTATTACGATGCTCTAACTTTACTTGGTAAAGTTATAACATCTTGAATCTACTGAGACGAGATCGAAATCGTCAAAGCAATTTGCCCATGTCAAACCTAAAAGTCAGTTGAACGACAACATATATCGAATGACATTGTTGGAAAATCGTCCCCTTAAAACTAACATAGACACAATTTAATAGTTTGATTTACAATGTAATTTTCTTTTTCCTTTCACTCTTTTTCTTTTTGTTTTGATGGTGGTTTAATAGACAGATTCACGAGGATGATTTTTTTTCTTTCACTCTTCTTTTTTATGTTTGAGGTTAGTTCTTTGCAATAGTTCCAACTCAAATTATTGTATGCATTTTAAAGGAATTTAGATCATTTTAAATAATAAAGATGTAGACTTTTAAAGAGAAAAGAATATTAGTAAGATCACATTAAAAATGGAGTAGCTTCCATGTGGTGTCCAACTTTCATATTCTATTTTAGAGAAAGATTATTAATGCTAGGTTGGATTAAAATTCATGAGGAAAGAGTTCGATTCACATTGGTAATTTTTTTTGAGAACTTAATACATTTTAGTTATTGTCAGAAGCATGTGATATTAAATTGATAAAAGGGAAATTAAATTGAGTCAATTTTCTTACTCTATTAAGCAAGAGAGCTAAGAATATCTTTTGCGTGTGGCAAGTTTAGGGGGTGAGCAGCTGAATTTGGACTTATTTGGACTTTGGGGTATATACTTTGATGTTATTAAATGTTAATTAATGGTGTCTATTTTTTTGTCCAAAAGAATGTAGGAGACTTTTGCTATTTTTTATGGACCATGGTTTTGGTAATTGATTAGATGTAGCATTTTGATGTGGTGTTTACAATCTCTTACACTGAAATGAAGTCTATGGCTTAAAATAGCCTTTTCTTTAAGGCTAAATTGATTTATGGTCCCATATTTCTATTGCATTCCTAAGGATTTCAAAATAGCATGGCTAAATTGATTTATAGTGCTATATTTTTTATTGCATTCCTAAGTATTTTTAGCTGTAGTGCACCAATTTCTAAAAAAAATCTCAAAATATTCCATATTGTAAAAGTATTCTTCAATTACTCTACTTTTGAAACTAATATAATAAAAAATTGTCTTGCACCCACCAATGGGCAAAATTGTTAACTATCCTTTTATTTTTTTATAAATATTTTATTATTTAAATAATTAAAAAATAATAGTAAATAAATATAAATAAGAAACATAATTTAAAAAATTTACATAATTTATATATTTTATTTTAATTTTAAATATTATACAAGATTAATTTAATTTGATTTTAAATATCTACTGTTCATATAATTTTAATTTACTTTTTTTAAATTAATTTATTTCAAACTAATAAAATACATGTGCTATCGCACGGGTATCTATTTGGATTCATGTTACATATTGCGATACTTATTTATCAATTTTAAAATTTGTTTTACAAATCATCAACAATTATTCTTTGATACAAGTTATATTTTTAAATATTTAGAAGAATAATATATTTACTTGATATTGTATAAGCATATAAAACACATGTGTGCGTTTATAAAAATGATTATAACTTATTCTTGTTTATATAAATATAAATGGATCAACAAACTTTTTCTTATTTATAAAAATATTTGTAATTTATTCTCATTTGTAAAAATAATTGTATCAACAATATGCTCTCTCAAATTATAAAAATATTTGTAACTTATTCTCATTTATAAAAATAATTGTATCAAGAATAGATTCTTCCAGTTTATAAAAATATTTGTATTTTATTTTTGTTTATAAAAATAATTGTATCAGTAATAAATTTTTTCGCTTATTAAAATATTTATATTTTATTTCCGTTTATAAAAATAATTATCCTGATGTTTGTCCATTGTTTTTATCCCTTGAAATTGTTAGAATTTTTTTTATACCTAAAACCCTAAAAATCTATCCCTACTTATTATCTCAAAGTTATCCCCTAAATTTTCCAGTAGTTATCCCATAAATTTGCATCCCTTAAAATTTTAGGGTTTTATCTCATAACCTTATCCCATATTATCTCTAAAATTATCCCAATTAATTATTTGCAAGGATATAATTATTACTTTATTTAAGTAAATAAATTAAAAGGGTAATTATATAAACCCAAGGGTTATATCCATTATCCCTAATTTTTTATCCCTAAAACCCTAATAATTTATCCCTATTTGTTGTCCCAAAAATTATCCCTAAATTATCCCATAGTTATCCCATAAATTTTTATCCCTTAAAATTCTAGAGTTTTATTCCATAATCTTTTCCCACATTATCCCTAAAATTATCCCAATTAATTATTTGTAAAAATATAATTCTTACTTTATTTAAGAAAATAAATTAAAAATATAATACTAGTATATAAGAGGTGATGAGAGTGAGAATTAGGATTCATTTGATCATTTGAGACAATAGAGAAAAAGAAGAGGAAAAGTAAGGAGAAGAGGGGAAGAACAAGAGAGGAGCTAGGGTTTCCGGAAAATCGAAGAGGTAAGGGGGGAATCCTTATTATTATGGGTTAGTATGATTGGGTCAATGGGTAGAAATATATTTACGTTGAATTCCCTAAAACCTAACAATTTTGATGAGTATTCTTGATTGTGGTGATTTAATTGTGTTAAAACTGCAAATTAACGTTATATACTTAGAGTATTGTATGAGTTATAATTTTCTGAACGTTTGGCTTTTTATGGAATCGAAATCGGAGGTCTGAAAGTCCTTCAACGATGAAAAACGCAGAAAATTCTGCATTCTATTTTGTGTTAACACAGGAATAGCATTCTGTTTTTGCGTTAACCGGTTAACCAAATGCGTTAACCAGTTAACACTGTTGAAAATATGTTAAAAAGTGTATTCTGTCTTGCGTTAACCGGTTAACCAAATGCGTTAACCGATTAACACTGTTGAAATCTGCCAGGAAGTGCATTCTGTTTTGCATTAACCGGTTAAATGATGTATTCGTTTTGGAGTGAAATCTAATTGTGCGTATTTGATAATTCGTTTATATATGGTGATATGTGGAATGTTAAGATAGTAGAGATGATCTTAATTGCATAATTGTGAATAGTGTAATTGTTATGAATGTGTATATGTACCATTGGTGGATAATTCATAGAGTTGAATTATGGTGATATGTGGAATGTTAAGATGGTAGTAGTGATCTTAATTGCATATGTGTTGGTATTTGTACATTCATTCATGGCATGGTCGACTTCATGGTGGAAGCGGTGAAACTGTGGGTTCACATAGACGTTGATCCTTAAT
This sequence comes from Lathyrus oleraceus, assembly GCF_024323335.1. Taxonomy (NCBI): domain Eukaryota; kingdom Viridiplantae; phylum Streptophyta; class Magnoliopsida; order Fabales; family Fabaceae; genus Lathyrus; species Lathyrus oleraceus. The sequence continues at coordinate 200,328,927 of NC_066583.1, forward strand.
TGGAAATAGGCGTAGCATACGTTGATCCTTAATTGGAAATAGGCGTAGTAGTGGCTTGTATTCTAGATATTGAATCGGAAAGCGGTGAAATGTTGGGTTCACATTGAGGTACCGCATGCATAGAGTCACATGTCTTGCATTGAGTCACATTAGAGTTATGTGATAATTGAGTGTATTGTATATTGATGATGAATGATGTTGGTTTTTGAAAGCTTTTAGTTTTTGAAAACGTCGATGTGACGCCCTTTTGTTTATATGCGTGCTTATTTACTCTGATTATATGTTAAGTATTTTGGGGTAGAAAAGGGGTGTTACATTACACTAATGTAACACCCCTTTTCTACCCCAAAATACTTAACATATAATCAGAGTAAATAAACACACATATAAACAAAAGGGCGTCACATCAACGTTTTTAAAAACTAAAAGCTTTCAAAAACCAAACATCATTCGTCATCAGTATACCATACACCTGGTCATTTAAAATAACACATATCAATTATCATGAATATTCAAGAATATGCGTTCGCAGCGGAAAATAATGAATACTCATGCATTTCATAAAATGATCCATGTCCCATACCATGATCATCTCTCAATAATCTCCTCAAGATAAAATAAAACAAGTAATAACATAATGCATATCCAAATAAGATATGAGTTCAATACTACTAATCTACCCAGTGTTACATGACCAGAGCATTGACTCACTACCTAGTCTCCAAACTAGAATACGGAAGCTCTCCAGCTAAATCTCGAATAAGCTACCTTCCACTTACTTCAGCAATACTACTTCTGAGTATCTGCACGATGCCCATGTAAAGGCAACATTCAAACAGAAATGGTGAGAATTCAAATCATTATGAAGAAGTATAATAAGGCACAATGATTAAATCAACAATTAACGGAATTTATCACACCTTGTATAACCATGTCAATAATATTAACTAACATTTATTTCACATGTTTCAACATCCATCAAAACTCAAGGAGTACAATATTCAAATCCAATTTATATTCTCCAAATATACACATAACTACAATTATCACATAATCACATATTTTGCCGAGTTATGTATCCAAACATCATCAAATTCAATTACCATATCTCATACACACATCACAATCACAACAATACATACACTCAATTATCACATAACTCTAATGTGACTCAATGCAAGACATGTGACTCTATGCATGCGGTACCTCAATGTGAACCCAATGTTTCACCGTTTTCCGATTCAATATCTAGAATCCAAGCCACGCTTCCGATCCAGACAAGATCAAAGCCACTACGCCTATTTCCAGTTAAGGACCAACGTCTGCTACGCCTATTTCCATTCAAGGATCAACGTCTAATATCATGTGAACCCACAGTTTCACCGCTTCCACTATGAAGCCGACCATGCCATGAATGAATGTATAAATACCAATACATATGCAATTAAGATCATCTCTACCATCTTAACATTCCACATATCACCATAACTCAACTCTATGAATTATCCACCAATGATACATATACACATTCATAACAATATATCATTCACAATTATGCAATTAAGATCATCTCTACCATCTTAACATTCCACATATCACCATATATAAACGAATTATCAAATACGCACAATTAGATTTCACTCCAAAACGAATACAACATTTAAAATCTCAAATTTTCACTTTTCAAACAGTGTTAACCGGTTAACGCATATGGGTAATCGGTTAACGCGACACAGAATGCACGTCCTGGCAAATTTCAACAGTGTTAACCGGTTAACGCATTTGGTTAACCGGTTAACGCAAGACAGAATACACTTTCTAACATATTTTCAACAGTGTTAACCAGTTAACACATTTGGTTAACCGGTTAACGCAAAACAGAATGCTATTCCTGCGTTAACACAAAACAGAATGCAGAATTTTCTGCATTTTCCATCGTTGAAGGACTTTCGGACCTCCGATTTCGATTCCGTAAAAAGCCAAACGTTCAAAAAATTATAACTCATACAATACTCTAAGTATATAACGTTAATTTGCAGTTTTAACACAACCAAATCACCACAAATCAAGAATACTCATCAAAATTGTTAGGTTTTAGGGAATTCAACGTAAATATATTTCTACTCATTGACCCAATCACACTAACCCATAATAATAAGGATTCCCCCCTTACCTCTTCAATTTTCTGGAAACCCTAGCTCCTCTCTTGTTCTTCCCCTCTTCTCCTTACTTTTCCTCTTCTTTTTCTCTATTGCCTCAAATGATCAAATGAATCCTAATTCTCACCCTCCTCTCTTGTTTATATCCCTTATTCTTAATTTTTTATCCATAAAACCCTAAAAATTTATCCCTATTTATTATCGCAAAGTTGTCCCTAAATTATCCCATAGTTATACCATAATTTTTTTATACCTTAAAATCCTAGGATTTTATCCCATATTATTATTTTTTGGGTAGAAGTCTTTTTTAGAGAAAGTGTGTAGAAATGGTGTATATTAAAATACTTATAATTATTCAAACACAATCAATATTAACATGATCCACAATAATAAAAACAAACCAATACCCTAAGCAAGTATTAGACATCAAATAAGAAACAACATATCAAATAGTTATATAAGTGAGGGAATAAGGGAAATCGACCTACGAGGAGGAGATTATCCCCGGTTAAGGGAAACCGACCTACGGGGAGGAGATTGTCCCCGATTAAGCAGTAAGATTCAACCTTTTTTTGTTATTCTTTCTTGCCCTTTATGTTTTTGATCATAGCCTTCTCGTAATTCATCTTCTTCGTTCGCGCCTTTTAAAAAGATTGATGATGATGGAGACTTTAGGATTTTGGTGTTGTTGTTCCGCAATGTGAAGAGCAACAACTTTAGAATACTGGATTTAGTAATTGTGGATAGTGAAAAGTGTGAAAAATAGGGGTGGCAAAACACTTTTGTGCGGGGCGGACCAAGGATTTAGGCCTTCACCTTCAAATGTGTCCGCCCCGTCCCGCCCCGTTTTTTTCACGGACTTTTGCGGGCACATGTATTTACATAAATTTTTGCATTTTTAGGCTTAAAGAGTGCAGTGCCCACGGACTTTCCCCGCTCCGTCCTCACTTTTTTGCGGGGCGGGCCTAAACGGGGCAAGCGTTCCCGTTTGCCACCCCTAGTGAAAAATGGGTACTATTTATAGGTAAAATTAGGTTAAAAAAATTAAATGAAATTGAACTGTTTAGGAATATTTTAATTTAACTTGATTTTCTCAATTTCTTAAAGCCAAAGTCAATGAATCTGGATGGATTCATGGCTTGGTGAATTTAGATGAAAAAATATTTTAAATAAATAAAAATAAGCTAATTCCCTAATAATAATAAAAGATTTTGATTTTATTTTTTTATTTTTTTTATTTTTTTAGATTTTATTCATAAAACCATGATTTTCATGGAAAAATAATATTTTAAAATATGCTTTAAATAAAAATACGAAATATAATAATTAAATAATAAAAAATGTAATTTTTGTGTTTTTTTTTAGTTTTGAAAATGAATAGAAAAGTTAGAAATAAAGTAAAACAAATAAAAGGGAAAAACTACTAAAAGTAAGAAACATAAGATTTGAACTGATGGCCTCTCACACTCACAACTCCTTTACACACACTCTTCTACCAACTATTCTATTTCAATTATTTGAAATATAGTACATTTGGAAAATATATATGATAACGATCTAAATATCTCAATAACCTTGAAACAATCTTAACTATTTTAAACTCTGATAGTTCACTAATTAAAATATCATCCTAGTCAATAATAATTAATAATTTTTCTAGCCTAATTACTTAACTAAACAAATGACCAAATGACTTTAACCAGTATTTTCTAATAGATTACAAACTATATGTTTTTCTAAGTAGTTAATACAATTATATGTTAGCTTGACAAATTAAACTATACCCTGAAAAAAAATCTAAAATAGCAATTAAACTCTAATGTAAGATCAAACTCCTTAGGGGAGAATAAAAAGTCAAAAGGGTCCCCCTTTAACTTTTTAAGTCTCTGGGTTGACCAGATAGCCTGTAAGGAGTTTTGGACATGTCAGTAATCTAAACTCTGAGTTAGCTGAGAAAGTGGTCAAAATTAGGGGTACAACAATGATAATCAAAACAACATAAAATACAAAACGATAAATAAAACATTTCAAAAGACACAAAAGGTACTTGATTCAACGTTAAGTTGTTTTCCGAATAAAAACTCACACCATTGCAATGTGGATGCTTGATCCAACGTCAAACATTCTCCATCTGTTCCATGATCCCTTCCATCATCTCTTCTACATTCCTTTCTCAAATCCATTCTAACATCTCTTCTCCATTCTCTTCTCAACCTTATTTTATCTCCCTCCTATTCTTCATACACTATTTTCATAATAAATTCAAATACTTGATCCAACATCAAGTTCCTTTTTCAAAACCATTTTCATAACAAATTGGAATGCCAAATGGGGTGTACGTGTTTGTACACAACATTCAAGTAATTCAGTTGTCGGGCGTACCTAGCCTGAGGACCCGACACTTTACTTTTCCCCTTAAAACATCTAATGATTCAAACGAGTTAGATCTAGGTGCTATGAGGAAGAAAAAGAGTAGTTAGAACTTCATTTTCCTCTCGATTCTCAAGTACTCTGATTGTTTACTGTACTTAGTCAAGGGTTAGAGAATTGTCTCCCTCTAAGTTCCAATGATTAGACTTGCCAAATTCTTTTCACAATTCAAATCGCTTTTTTGGATGAAAAAGAGTGGTTAGGACAACATTGTCCTCTCAACTCCCGAGTTATTGGATCGTTGACTGTATCCAGCCCAAGGGTCTGATGCTTGTCTCCATGCATAAAATTGACCCCAATAAATCAAATCATCTTTTGCCTTAGGGATTTCTACTAAAAACCTTTCAATACGGACGTGTTACTTCCGTTCTACCGTGAGCGAAGCTTAATCCTCCATGTGCGAGCAAGTAATGTTTAACTGCTAGAGTGCGAACCAAGCATATCCACTTTATCGCAAACAAGCAAATACTTTCCGCTCCCATGATAGAGTATACAAGCAAGTGAACAGTAGCACACGAATGTCAATACTGTTCAGTAAAAGCAACCAAACAAATATGCCATTTTTGAACCGAACTACGAAGCTATGACTTCCCTATTGCACGTATGGGGATACGTAGGCACGAGGGCCCAAATCCTTGACGAGCACACTAAATTAAAACTTATTTTCTCTCCTATCTTATTCTTTCATCTTATTCCCGGTAGCAAGAAATTTATAGATAAATAAACATCCATACACATTTGATACGAGCAAGTGGTTCCCATGGAGTACCATGGATGTGAGGGGCAATAATACCTTCCCCTTGCATAACCGATTTCCGAATCCGCTCTTAGTTGCGAGACCATTTCTCTCATTTGGGATTTTATCGCTATTTTCCCTTTTCTTTGGAATAAATAAAATCCGGTGGCGACTCTGTATTTTTCGCGGCACTTCAGCTGGCGACACTACTAGGGACAATATGGAGTTCCCATAAGCGAGTCAAGCCTAGCTTGCATGCATCCTTTTCCTTGGATGTTTATCTTTATTATTACTTGCTTTATTTATCCATTCCTATTATATATTCCTGTTATATATTATCTTTCTTTGACCTTGTGAGATAGATATTATAAAGTGAAAAGCCCAATACACAAGCTTAGAGAGTATACATAAGATATGAGGGACTTCGTATTGACCTATCGTACCTAGTTGTCTTGAGAGGGACACACAAACATTCCACTTGAAATAGATTCTTTTTTGGAGTTTTGCTGGCACGTGAGTCATTTCGTGCTTACAACCATTCTTCCAAGGAGAGTCCATGACTCCAAGGACCTTAGACAACCCATGGCTTTTGAAGTTGAGGGAAACCTCACTTAGAGGAGATCATCCCGAGGGTATTATTAACACACAAGTTATCTTGTGGCGACAATGATACTTTCGCCTCATGATCCGTGAATCTAAGCATCTTTATAAGTCTTAGTACTCACCTTGTGAGGTGACATGGTTGTTTCTTGCAGGGAAATAAACCTTCAACATACCTTGAGCTTCACCATCAGATTATCCAAGATGTTGTGAACCCTTGGATCCATGATGTTGCATGCCATGCCATCATTCAGCATATGCATTCCTTTGGGAACATAAAACCTGTTGCATTCATGCATAATTGCATTTCATTAGACCTATTCAAGAAAACTCACCATTGTTTGACCTTCGTCAAGAAACTGCTACAATCAAGTTGATTACCTGACATCTATTCAAGCTAGAAGTATGTCTCGAGTTACCATGGGCGAGTTGCTGGAAAGTCATAAAGCTTTGTGCTTGGAACTCAATAAACTGAAGAGTCGTTTTGGCCATGCTTTGGATCTCATGAATGTACTGTTGAGCTATCTTAGGCCAGTTGTTGTACCAGAGGTGATCCCTCATGTGAACGTGCATGATTCTAATCCACACCAAGAGTTACCTCATGGATTCTATCCACAACCTGGATCTTTAGAGGCTCAATGTCAGCAATCACTTTTTGTTCCACAACCCAAATAGAGTAACCCCGTGCAAAATCAATATCCCAATCAGCAAGGGAGTTATGCTCATCAGAGTTAGAGAAAGACAAAGAACTCAGAGAGGCACATGGATCACGTTCCTATGTCATATAATAGACTTCTCCCTTTATTGCTTATGCACTCATTGGTACGACTGTGAGAACCAGGGCCTCCTCCAACACCACTTCCTCATGGCTACAATGTGAATGCCAGTTGTGTATTCCATTCTGGAGCACCCATGCACACGACCGAGGATTGCAGAGCTCTAAAGCACTTAGTGCAAGATTTGATTGATTCAAAGGTTATTGTGTTCACACCGCAAGGCCTGAATGTAGTACGCACCCCTAAGGTTTCACAGACAAGTACGTTTGCGGTGCCGAACCCATATCCAAACCAACAACAAAACTACTATCAATAGGGTAGACAAGAACCAAGGAGGCCTCCCAGGAAGTTCGACCCAATTCCTATGTCATATGGTTATCTACTAGCTTATTTGCTCAGGGATTCGTTGGTTCAGTTAAGAGAAGCCAAGTGATCCGCTGTCGCGCGCGGGTCAAAACGAGTGTTTTACAAAAAGGTAGTACGACGATAATTTTAACTTGGATATCGTTCTCACAAGGATTCTTGATTATTATTATTATCCAAAGGTAAATCGAATTAAGGAGGGGGGGGTTGTTTGGTGTTCGATTAAGAAAAAGTGATTATTAAAAGCAATTCTTGAAATAAGCTGTTATGAAATAAGTGATTATGAAATAATTCAATCTACCGATTCAGTTCCTACTATCATCGATTAATATAATTTTAATACCCTAAGCGGATTATCTATTCCTATTTGGATACAAACTCAATGACAAGCGCGGTGAAGTTTGTGAGATGTATGATCATATTGTCCGAATTAAGCAAACAGGATAAGTTTTCATGGATTAAGCAAACATGATTGATTGGACACAAAAACGAATTAAGCAAATGTGACGTGCCTATGTTAGGATCATACAATCAACCAAATTGAATCAATATATTTCATGCAATCGAATTAAGCATACAAGAACACAAAATATCATTGAAATGAATTAAGCTAAAATTAACATTATAATAATCTCAAGTTTTGGAACCTGAATTACGGCAGATCGAATCAGAGGGATTAGTCCTCCATGGAATTCGCACAAGCTTTCAAATTTTCGTGAATAGTGATACCGTGTACTGTTTTCCGCTGCTTACGTTATAGGAAAAGTAGAATAAACCTAATTTGGTCAAAACATAACCCAAACCCAAACTAAATAACCCAACACAAAATATAAATCTAGTACTGAAGGCTTCAACGGATTTTTCAACCATTCTACAGTTCGAATTAACTTCTAACTTCTTCATGAAAGTCGTATCTCTTTCTCTTATCTTTCCAACGACTGGTAGCACGCCTCGATCCGATACTCCTAGCTCCAGTTATGAATTTATTCGTGCAGACTGCTAATGCTGAAAATAAACTGTAAAAAACAAATAATTGTAAAAATAAGATAAATTATAAAAATATATTAATAGGGAAAAATAACCAAACTTAAACATGGAAATGCATAAGTATAAATATATAAGAATATGCATTAAAATGCACTGATCAAATTCCCCCACACTTGAACTATTGCACTCTGAGCAAAATTTAAAATAAAACAAAGAAAACACAAACACATCATTAGTTACTCAACCTAGGCTACAAGTCTTCTTCGGTTAAGTTTGCATTGATAGGTACTAATCTTGCACACTAAAGATATCGTAGGAACACTAATCCATAATTGTGCAGTCATAAACCTCCTGAATACACAAATCAACTCGAATCATGTTATTATGTTAAAGCCTAACTTACTCATCATTCTTTTTACTCTTTTTCATTCAGGCGCAATCACATTAAGCCCGCTATCTCCATACACCCATAGCAAGGCGACCAGTTAGTAACTCTGATCCTTTTTGCATGGGATTCTAGTACTTACGTGGCATAACCCTTTGCTTACTCAGTTGTAGTTGCGGGGGATCAGACCGTAATCCACCCTACCAAGTTCAACACCAGAAACCGCCGAACCAACTGACAACGAGTCTTATTTTCAAATTTTTTTGAAGGTTCTACATCTGTTAGGTTAAGTGACCGGGTGAGGGTCACCAAACTTAGAAGGTGCATTCCCTTTTCTTTCTCTTTTTTTTCTTTTTCAGAACACTCACTTATATTCATCGGCTTCCCTGCATAGAGTGTGTGTGAGATGGTGCTGACTGCTGAAATAAACTACTCAAGAGCTATCAGAGAATGAGAATTTAAGGCTAAAACATAATAAGAATTTGAATCAATTTCCATATGCAGGAGACTTACGGTGTTAAGACGATACCGATCTTTTGAATTTTTCCCAAGTCTCCGCAAACTAATCTCAAATTAGTCAGTCTATAGCCTAAAACTTTCAAGAAGATGCATTTTTTTATTTTTTTATGACTGAAAACAAACAAAACACTAACAAAAACAAGGAAAACAAACGAAACAAACGATTTCCCTCCCCCACACTTAAAACAAGCATTGCCCTCAATGAAAAGACATTACTAATAAAGTAGAGAGAAGGAAAGAAAGACTCCCTGATCAAGTTGCAGGGTAGTTAGGTGCTTCCAAAGAAAGCTCCTCTATGCTGACATCTTTAGTCATTGAACTTCTATGGAATAGCTTCAAGCGCTACCCATTGACTTTGAAAGTATTGTTAGTACCTGCACTTTTTAGTTCTACTGCACCATAAGGGAAAACATTAGTAATAACAAAAGGTCCAATCCATTTGGATCGAAGTTTCCTAGCCATAAGCTTAAGGCGGGAGTTAAACAGTAAAACCTGTTGGCCTATAGAAAATTCCTTCCTAGAAATCATTTTATCATGGAAGTGCTTAGTTTTCTCTTTATAAATCCTATAGTTTTCATAAGCCTCTAGCCTAAGCTCTTCCAGCTGTTGTAATTGGAGTTTTCTTTCAATACCTGCTTGTTGCATCTCCAAATTACAACTTTTCACCGCCCAATAAGCACGATGTTCTATCTCAACAGGAAGATGACATGCCTTACCAAAAACAAGTCGATAAGGATACATCCCAATGGGTGTCTTGAAAGCTGTTCTTTGGGCCCAAAGTGCGTCTTCTAAACGACGGCTCCAATCCTTCCTGTTTGGCTGCACCATTTTCTCTAAAACCTGTTTGATCTCCCTGTTTGAGATCTCAGCTTGCCCATTAGCTTGTGGGTGATATGCAGTAGAGACTCTATGCACAACTCCATACTTCCGGAGCAAAGCTTCCATGGTGCGGTTATAGAAATGAGTGCCTTGGTCACTTATGATAGCTCGTGGTATTCCAAACCTGCAAAAGATATTGGACCTGACAAAATCTGCAACAGCTTTAGAATCATTAGTCCTAGTGGGGATATCTTCCACCCACTTTGAAACATTATCAACAACAAGCAAAATGTAAAGGAAACCAAATGATACAGGAAAGGGACCCATGAAGTCGATTCCCCATACATCAAATACCTCATAGAAAAGCATAGGCTGTTGAGGCATTTCACTCTTGCGAGTGATGTTTGTACCTGCTATCTAGCACTCTTTACACGTGCAATAAGTCTCATAAGCATCCTTAAAAACAGTTGGCTAATAGAAACCTGAATCAAGGACTTTTCTTGCAGTCCTTTACGGACCAAAGTGTCCGTCGACTTGAGATGCATGAGAAAATTTCAAAATGGATTCAATCTCATAGTCGGGGACACATCTCCTAATTACCTGATCACTACCAAACTTCCAAAGATATGGATCATCCCAAACATAATATTTGGCATCACTCTTGAGTTTGTGAATCTATGATCTAGATGCACCTGTAAGAAAAACACCAACAACAAGAAAATTAACAATGTCAGCAAACCAAGGTGTAATCCCATGCAAAAGAAAAAACTGCTCATCAGGAAAGTCATCTTGAATAGGAAAATGATCTGCATCTCTCTCTATCCTGCTCAAGTGGTCAACCACTAAGTTCTCAGCTCCACTTTTATATTTAATCTCTACATTAAATTCTTGGAGCAACAACATCCACCGAATCAATCTCGGTTTTGCATCCGGCTTCTTCAACAAGTACTTTAGTGCTGCATGGTCAGTAAAAACAACAACCTTGGAACCTAGCAAATATGATTTGAATTTATCAAGAGCAAAAACAATAGCTAGCAATTCTTTTTCAGTGGTAGTGTAATTTGACTGTGTAGAATCTAAAGTTCTAGAAGCATAGTAAACAACATGGGCAGCCCTGTCAACCCTTTGTGCAAGGACATCCCCAACATCATAATTAGACGCATCACACATAATCTCAAAAGGGAGGGTCCAATCCAGTGGCTGGATTATGGGAGCGGAGGTCAATGCTTTCTTCAAGAAGTCAAATGCTTGTTTGCATTTGTCATCAAAGTTGAAAGTGACATCATTCTTCAACAAGTTTAATAGCGGAAGTGCTATCTTGCTGAAATCCTTGATGAAACGCCTGTAAAAACCTGCATGACCAAGAAAAGAATGAATCTCGTGAACGCAAGAAGGGTAAGATAGTGTAGAAATCACATCTATTTTAGCAGGGTCAACAGAAATTCCTTTTTCTGAAATTATGTGACCCAATAGAATTCCCTAATCAACCATAAAGTGGCATTTTTCATAATTTAAAACGAGATCAGTTTCGATGCATCTTTCTAAAATCAAGCTTAAACTGCTCATGCATGCATCAAAAGAGGAACCATAGACAGTGAAATCGTCCATAAAGACTTCCATGCAATTTTCAATGAAATCAGAAAAAATGCTAATCATGCATCGTTGGAAGGTGCCAGGAGCATTGCAAAGACCAAAAGGCATCCTCCTGTAAGCAAAAGTACCGAAGGGACAAGTAAAAGTGGTCTTCTCTTGATCTTCCGGTGCAATATGAATCTGAAAGTAACCTGAAAAACCATCAAGAAAATAGTAATGTGATTTACCAGCAAGCCGTTCAAGCATTTGGTCAATGAACAGTAAAGGAAAGTCATCCTTTCTCGTAGCCTGGTTCAATCTCCTGTAATCAATATAAACTCTCCAGCTGTTCTGAACTCTAGTGGGAACAAGTTCATTCTTTTCATTTTTTACCACTGTGAGTCCTAATTTCTTTGGTACAACCTGCATTGGGCTTACCCATTTACTGTCAGAGATAGGATAAATGACACCTGCTTGCAAGAGTTTGATTACCTCCTTCTTCACAACATCAAGAATCAAAGGATTAAGCCTCCTTTGGGGCTGCCTTACTGTTTTCGCTCCGTTCCAAGTAATATCATGTGCATGCACATCGACAGACTAATACCTGGGAGGTCGGCTAATGTCCACCCAATTGCTTTCTTGTGCTTCTTTAAAACCTGCAAAAGCTTGTCTTCCTGATAGAAATCAAGGTTAGAAGAAATAATAACAGGGAGTTTTTCATTAGTCTCCAAATAAGCGTATTTCAGGGAGCTATTTCAGCTCTAAAGACGGGGGTTGCTCGATGGATGGAATGCTTGGGGCAGGTGGGATGTCAAGAGCATCAACTGCAAAAACAACTTCACATGTAGGAAATGTATCAGGCTACAAGGCAGCATCAATCTCAGCACACACAACACAAAGGTTAGTGTCAGTACAATCAACACATGAGTAGATATCATCGAACCCAGATAAAGATGGAAAATCAAGTAAAAATAAATCAGAACAAGTGTCCTCAACCAGCTCAGATATCAATTCCATATGAAAAACGAAATGCTCTTCCAAGGGGTGTTTCATGGCTTCGGAAATGTTAAATTTTGCGACAATGTCACCAAATTCCATGGACATGGTTCCATCGTCAACATCAATTTTTGTCTTCGCCGTTTTCATGAACGGTCTGCCTAAAATGATGGGAGATCTACTTGTCTTAGTTTCTCCTTCCATGTCCAGAATGTAAAAATCTGCAGGAAAAATTAAATCGTTAACTTGGACAAGGACATCTTCCACTACGCCAGTCGGGCATGCATTGCTCATGTTTGCCAATTGGACGATCAAACCTGTATGCTGCAAAGGACCAAGATTAAGGTTATTATAAATAGAAGTAGGCATAACATTAATGCCCGATCCCAAATCAAGCATGCAATTCTCGAATTTACTATCTCCGATGGTACAAGGGACAATAAAAGTTCCCGGATCCTTCTACTTTTGTGGCAAGAGCTGAGTGATGTCTGAAACATTTTTCTCGCCTGTAACTTTTTCAGATGAAGGCTTGGGCTATATAAAAGCAGAAATATTTCTTCCCAAGTTAACTCTCTCATTTCCTTTAATCCTCCTCTTATTTGTACACAAATCCTTCAGAAACTTTGCATACTTAGGAACCTGTTTAATTACATCAAGAAGCGGAATATTTACCGCAACTTTTCTAAAACATCCAATATCTATCTTTCCTTGTCTCCCTTCTCAATTCTTTTATTTTTCAGAACTCTATGTGGAAGGGGACTGGTGGCACATACTCCCTGTCATACGGTGAACTGACTTTTTGTGTTTTTGCTTTGGAAAGCAAATGTCGCGGATAGCAAGAGTCACCACCGACTTTTCTTTTATCCAATAAGGAAAGGCGGAAAAGAACAGGAAAGACCTTAATTAGATTTTGGGTTCGGGAGGTACATTATACAAAGGGAAGGTGTTAGCACCCTTTGTATCCATGGTTATCCATGGGCTCTTAATTGCTTGATCACTTATGTTTGTCTGGCCAAAAAAGTGTTGGTGAATTGCTTAAAAAAACTGTTTTGAAAAGAGAGTTTAACTTTGTAATGATTCTTGTATGAATGTATACAAAGTGGTTATCTCGTTTAGTTTTGAAAGTTGTTTAGAAAAATATAACTCGGTAATGATTCTAGTATGAATGTATACCAAGTGGTGATTTTCTAAAAGATGTTTTGAAAGGTGTGAGGTGTGAAAAGTATATTAAGTTGTGAGTAAGCAATTAAGAGTTATACCTACCCAAGGTCTTTATGGGCATTTCCTATCCTTACGAGGGTAAAACGGTCCTTACTATTGAGAAGTAAGTAGTTTTATCCTTTGGATGTAAAAGGGTCATCGTAGGGTCATCGATTGGTCATTGAAGGCAACAGTTGTGAGGATACCTTAGCATTCGAAGGGACTATCATCATTTAACCGTAGGCTATATCGAAGGGTCATCGAGGGACAAAGGCAACATTCGAGGGACTATGATGATTTAACCGAAGGGTCTTTGCTAAGTGTATCCCCACACTCGCGGGACATGACCATAATACCGTAATCGCAGGGTAACAAAAGAGAGGTCCAAGATCACTTATTTAAAGGCAAAGTTTTACAATTAATTAGATAGCCGTAATCAATTAGGTAATTAGGTCCACATTAAAATCGATTACATAATTAGGATGAATCTCCACATTAAAATCAGCTAAATAATTAGGTAATTTAGGATGAATCTCCACAAGGGTATCCCACAAATAAAGTGGAATACCTAGCCAGCTACTTGTTCCTGGGAATATGTGAACCTTTACAACATTCAGCACACAGGTCAGGATACCAAATCAGGGTGCAATCGAGGATTACACCGCAAATAAAAACACAGCAGTAAGAATGTCAGGCAAGATAACGCATGATTAACATAGAACAGATCAGATAAGCATAGAACAGAACAATCAAAATATTGGCGACTGTCACGTTTGCCTCTGCCTCGCCTAGCGAAGGCCTAGCGAATACTCGCTACATGCTCGCTTAGCGATGTGCTAGCGAGCGGCTGCGGGTTTTGAATTTCAGAACAGTATGACTTCAACCTACTGCATGGCTTATGGCATCCAATACATAATTACATGGTTCAACATTCACAATATTCCGGCATACTTAAATTCACGTGCAAAACCTCAAATATGTTTATGAATTCAATTATAATATCACATGCAAGTTAAGAACATAAAGCGGTAATAGTAACGCAAACCTGTTTGCAATCGAATCGCAACCTTGAATTGGCCAGTCGGATTGAGTTGGGCGGAGGTGGCTTTGATGCGAATGAGTTTCCTTCAGGGTTTCCTTTAGGGTTGCTTCGGATCCTCTGAGTTAGCCTCCAGGGTTTGATTGCTAGGGTTCCGGTTCGTCTCCCCCTCCTGTTTTTGTTTCTCCTCCGTCCTGACTGAAGTGTTGGTATTTATAGTGGTTTTTTGTGACCTAATGGGCTCAGAATGAAGCCCAGAATTTCTGGTGTTCGCCAGCTTCGCTAGGCGAGCGTTGTAGCGAAGGGTTCGCTAGGCGAAGGATTTGCTCGCCTAGCGAGCAGGCCAGTTTGGGCCATTTTCTGGATTGGGCCACTTATGAGCTGGGCTTTTATTCCTTTGAGATCAGTGTCTTGAAAAATAAGTTGGGATGCCTTAAAAATGCCTTGTAATATTAACGGGCAAATTTTGGGGTACGACAGCTGCCCCTGTTTAATATTCTTGAACCGAGAGAGTTAGAATGGTATGTACGCCATTCGTGGTCTGGAGGTGGAAGAATATTAAACACTAGAATGCCCCAAAAATTTGCACTTTGTTAATCAGAAGTTATTCCTGATGGAGATGGGCTTAAAGATGCCATCCAGGAAGTTTGATGATGAGAGCTTCAGAATGCGTCGTACATTAGACGATATCTGAAAACATGGATGTCACACCGGGTCATACGCTAGACCGTATAGTCAGTTATCCATTAGGCTGTCAACTTCGCTGGGGAGTCAGAGTGTGTTATACGCTGCTGGAGATAAAGGATCAGAATGGATCATATACTAGATTGTATCTGAATTGCAGAATGAAACGTCTATTAGGCTGCCTCTGGAGAGGTAAAGATCAGAATGGATCGTACGCTAGATCGTATCTGAGTAACCGAATGAGTCCTCCATTAAGCGGGTGATTTCACCAGGGATAGAAGGTCAGACCGGATCGTATGCTAGATCGTATCTGAGTTGCAGAATAAGCCGTATGCCAGGCCGTATCTGACGAAGGTAGCATCAGAATGGATCGTACGCTAGATCGCATCTGAGTTGAAGATCCACATGGGTCGTATGCTAGACCGTATTGGAGTTGCAGGATGAGCCGTCCGTTAGGCTGTGTCTGATGATGAAAGGGGGTAGTCGTATGCTAGACTACACTTCAGAAATGTACCGTACGCTAGGTAGCATCTGAGGGGATGAGCATCCAAATGGGTCGTACACTAGACCGTCTCTGAGCAGAATGAGCCGTCCGTTAGGCTGAATCTGATGATGAAAAGGGGGTAGTCGTATGCTAGACTACACTTCAGAAATGTACCGTATGCTAGGTAGCATCTGAGGACTTGAAGGTCCAACTGGGTCGTACATTAGACCGTATTGGAGTAGTTGAAGGTCAGAATGGATCGTCCGTTAGATCGTATCTGAGTTGAAGGAGTCATATGTTGAGCTGAGTCGGAATGAACCGTACGCTAGGCTATATCTGATAGTATCTGTATATGTTGTA
Source organism: Lathyrus oleraceus (assembly GCF_024323335.1). NCBI lineage: Eukaryota > Viridiplantae > Streptophyta > Magnoliopsida > Fabales > Fabaceae > Lathyrus > Lathyrus oleraceus. The sequence continues at coordinate 200,345,036 of NC_066583.1, forward strand.
TTTGCAATGAACACCTGGGGTGGGCTTTAGAGATGCCACCATTGGGAGGATGTCAGAATGAATGCTGACATGGAGTATATCTGAAAGATGTAGTCGAATCCTGAATGTAATTGATAAAGATGTCCGTCTGAATGGACCTTTATTTTGACTGTATCAGGAGGATAATTAACCTGAAAAATAAAGTTAGCTTCATGCCATGTCATGATGCATGAGATGTTTTATGCTTCTGAAACTAAATGCGAACAATGTATGCATGTGTATATTATGAAATGATGTAGTGAATGAATTATGTGTCTGAAATAAATGCGAACATTGTATGCATGTATGTGATGTGAAATGATGTAATGAATGCACTATGCGTCTGAAACGTTCTTCCAGGGGACTCTACTGGGGAAATAAATCTCAGTCTTCTGGTCGGAGATATTTGTATTGATGATCCTTTCTTAGCTGGGGGATACTTGATTTCTGTCTGACGCTGGAAACACTCAACAGAGCCTGGCTGGGGATGGAAGAGATGACCAGTCTGTCTGGTGATGCCAACCTCTTCTGGGAAATAACTGGTTTTTGTTGGGGAATAGAATCAGCAATCGGACTTGTTGGAAAGCACGGTTAGACCTTCTCCTTGATCCTGAAGTCTTTTAGTAATTGCTATTGCTATTTTATGCATGTATTCTGATAAACATTGATCATATTCAACTGCATATATCAATTCAAATTAAATCAATGGACGTTTACGCAAACAAAACAGAGAAGGTAAAACAAAAGCATCTTTTTGGAAATGAAATTGTATTGATTTTGAAAGAGGGCCTATAAACAGGCAATTTGTGTACAAGGAGACAGAAATCCTAGTAAGAGGAAATTGTCAAGAAAACAAAGAGAAAGCTATGCAGAAAAAGTCCTATTGATTTTAATTCCACTATTGTCATTATGTCTTCAAGCATCTCATCTCCTGCTGTCGGATGGAAGTGATTGGCTTGTTCAGTCCCTTTGACTTGGATGAAGCTGACCGAGAACGGGACATAGTCATACGCTTTTAATCCCTAATTTTTGCCTGGACCGCCTTTTCAGGTTTTCAGTCCACCAGGATACCCCTTTTTGCCCAAGCCGCCTTTTCAGGTTTTCGACTTGCCGGGTGTACATGCGTAGTACCTTTTTTAACTATGTCTGTGTTCACGGGATGCGGGGACTCTTCGTCATCCATTGTAGCAAGCATCATGGCTCCACCAGAGAATACCTTCTTAACCACAAATGGCCCTTCGTATGTGGGAGTCCATTTGCCTCTAGAATTACCTTGTGGTAGAATGATACGCTTTATTACCAAGTCGCCGTTTCGGAATTATGGTGTTTTATTTTGAACTGCGTGCAGAGTTCAGTAATCATCTTGTTGTTCAAATTAGCACCATTATCAGTGATAGCTCTTTCAGGAGACAGCAGGTTTCTCAAATAGATATTTGACAGAATCCATCTTAGAAATCAATAAAGCGGTATGGTTCAACATATACTGTCTTAGTCGGCGAGCAGCCCAGGCCAAAGCGCAGCAAGCTTTCTCGAGCTGTGAGTATCTTGTTTCACAGTCGATACCTTTTTGCTAAGGTGGTATATCGCATGCTCTTTTCGACCAGATTCGTCATGTTGCCCTAGCACACACCCCATTGAATTTTCTAACATGGTCAAATACATAATTAGAGGTCTTCCTTCAACTGGTGGCCTCAGAATTGGAGGTTCTTGGAGATACTTCTTGATTTTGTCTCAGTAATTTGAAGATGGATTTGCAAGTAGCGGTCAAATGGGAGCTAAATCGGGCGACGTGGTCCAGATTCACCATTTCGATCATTGCCTCTTGCGGCTGAATAGTCCTTTCTTCTTGCAGTAGTCTGGCAAGTTCTCCAGGTACTTCACAATCTTCCTCACTTCCATCCTCGGCTTGGTAGATCGGATTTTCAAAGTCATGATGAACAGTAGCAGAGTTATTACCAATAGGATCCAGGGTGGATATGGATCGGCAAATTGTTACGTGAGTGTGTGCAAGAAAACATAGCTTATTTGAAAGATGACAGGAAAGATAAAGAGCGCAATATTTGAATGCAAAAAGTCCATTGATTCATTGAATGTGAATATGCTTATGAAAATGACAAAACCTTTTTTTTTAAAAAAAAATTAGCTATTGTGCCCCGGGTATAGACACAATGCTTTAAAATGCTAAAATAGCGATAACAATTACTCCTGACTAAAGGAAATCGGGATAGTGTCTTCAGCCTTCCAATTGTCGAGTCCGTCACCAATTGTTGGGAGAATCCAGCTATCCAAGTCATGATCGTTATCAGTATATTCCACAACATTGACAGTCTCGTCATGATTAGGCAGAGGAGCAATGATGTCATTAGGAGTCTCCGGAGGATCAGAGGTAGTCGCCTGTATCTTTCCACTTCGAATGCCGCTTTCAACATGTTCACCTGTTAATATAAGTTCAGTGAAACCCAAATGAGGAACTTCTCAATAGATGGCTGTAGAATGGGCCAGTCAATGTGCTCATGAACATGTCCACTAATTCTCGATCAGTCATAGGGGGTTTGACTCTGCCAGCCACATCTCTCCATTTTTGAGCATATTCTTTGAAGCTTTCTTTAGATCCCATAGTCATATTCTGCAACTGTAGCCGAGTAGGCGCCAATTCAGAATTATACTGGTAGTGCTTGTAGAAAGCTGTCGCTAAATCAGTCCAGGTGCAGATGTCAGAGCTCTCGAGCTGATAGTACCATTCTAACTGTGTGCCAGACAGACTCTCTTGGAAGAAATGGATCCATAGCTTCCTATCAGTGGTATACGGCTGAATCTTTCTCACATAAGCTCTCAGATGCATCTGAGGACAAGATGCCCCATCGTATTTAGTGAACGTGGGGATCTTGAATTTGCGAGGAATGACCACATCTGAGACCAGACCTAAGCTTTCGAAATCCAGACCGGGCGCCTTCTGACCCTCCATAGCTAGCATACGTTCTTCTAGTAATTTGTACTTATCATCTTTTGGAGAGTATTGTTCATTCTCATAATCTTCATCGTCGTCCTCCTGGCTGAAAGGATCAACATTCTCATCTTCTGAATCTGTCCCCTCTTCTTTATCTTTCGGAATTCCAAACTTGACTCCTGCAGACTGCCCTTTAAGCCTTCTTCCCGGGTTAATGTAACTCACAGGTTTCTGGTCTTTCTTCTTCTCGAGCAAGAGGGCCTTCAGTTTCTCCTGCCCCTTGGATAAGTTCAAGATCATCTCCTGGAGTTGAGCATTCTGAGCATGGAGATCTTTGACAGTTTGTTCGAGGTCCATTGTTCTGTTTGGAGGAAAACCGTGAGAACACTGATCCCTTAGAATACCTGTTATGCAATGTTATGTTATGCTATGCAATGTATGAAATGTTTTCAATGTTTAAAGTCCTTGAAATGGTTAGTACAATGCCATGATGTTATGATGTTATGATGTTATGATGTTATGATGTTATGATGTTAAGTAAATAACAAGCACAAGCAAGTCACACAACCATCATTCCTGAGTTTTAAGGCTTGCATGAGTTCCATAGGTAAGTACCCTCCCCACTGAAGTTTGGTTGGTTCAACCTGTCCTAGAATAGTAACCGGGTTCTAACAGGATCTCCAATCATTGACCTTCCTTTAAGTCCACTTCAGTGCAACACCAAGTGGTTGACCAAAGCTTCCCTAAAGTCCAATCTCAAGGAGTGTAGCATCGAGTCTCAACCAACCCCAGTCGGAACCGAAGTCAGTTATCTCACTACTTTCTAATGGCTAGGATGAGTCAATTAGGGTTCTAAAGGTCTGGTTAATGCTTTGATGACACCACGCAGACGCCAAATTTTTCCTCAAGTAAACATGAGGAACATCAGGACATCCAAAGTGTCACATTAACCATAGCCATCATTTTAACCATTCCAGTATACGCCGGATAGTCGTGATGATCTATTGCTACTTACCTAAGGTACACTAGATCCGGGTGTAGGATCTTTCACTCAAGCATAAAATACCCAAGCAATCCCTTAAAAGTAAATCAGACAATTTGAATAAGTGATCTTGTTTTTAAGGTAACCTCTCTTTTTAAGGATTCCCCAGCAGAGTCGCCAGTTCTGTCATACGGTGAACTGACTTTTTGTGTTTTTGCTTTGGAAAGCAAATGTCGCGGATAGCAAGAGTCGCCACCGACTTTTCTTTTATCCAATAAGGAAAGGCGGAAAAGAACAGGAAAGACCTTAATTAGATTTTGGGTTCGGGAGGTACATTATACAAAGGGAAGGTGTTAGCACCCTTTGTATCCATGGTTATCCATGGGCTCTTAATTGCTTGATCACTTATGTTTGTCTGGCAAAAAAAGTGTTGGTGAATTGCTTAAAAAACTGTTTTGAAAAGAGAGTTTAACTTTGTAATGATTCTTGTATGAATGTATACAAAGTGGTTATCTCGTTTAGTTTTGAAAGTTGTTTAGAAAAATATAACTCGGTAATGATTCTAGTATGAATGTATACCAAGTGGTGATTTTCTAAAAGATGTTTTGAAAGGTGTGAGGTGTGAAAAGTATATTAAGTTGTGAGTAAGCAATTAAGAGTTATACCTACCCAAGGTCTTTATGGGCATTTCCTATCCTTACGAGGGTAAAACGGTCCTTACTATTGAGAAGTAAGTAGTTTTATCCTTTGGATGTAAAAGGGTCATCGTAGGGTCATCGATTGGTCATTGAAGGCAACAGTTGTGAGGATACCTTAGCATTCGAAGGGACTATCATCATTTAACCGTAGGCTATATCGAAGGGTCATCGAGGGACAAAGGCAACATTCGAGGGACTATGATGATTTAACCGAAGGGTCTTTGCTAAGTGTATCCCCACACTCGCGGGACATGACCATAATACCGTAATCGCAGGGTAACAAAAGAGAGGTCCAAGATCACTTATTTAAAGGCAAAGTTTTACAATTAATTAGATAGCCGTAATCAATTAGGTAATTAGGTCCACATTAAAATCGATTACATAATTAGGATGAATCTCCACATTAAAATCAGCTAAATAATTAGGTAATTTAGGATGAATCTCCACAAGGGTATCCCACAAATAAAGTGGAATACCTAGCCAGCTACTTGTTCCTGGGAATATGTGAACCTTTACAACATTCAGCACACAGGTCAGGATACCAAATCAGGGTGCAATCGAGGATTACACCGCAAATAAAAACACAGCAGTAAGAATGTCAGGCAAGATAACGCATGATTAACATAGAACAGATCAGATAAGCATAGAACAGAACAATCAAAATATTGGCGACTGTCACGTTCGCCTCTGCCTCGCCTAGCGAAGGCCTAGCGAATACTCGCTACATGCTCGCTTAGCGATGTGCTAGCGAGCGGCTGCGGGTTTTGAAGTTCAGAACAGTATGACTTCAACCTGCTGCATGGCTTATGGCATCCAATACATAATTACATGGTTCAACATTCACAATATTCCGGCATACTTAAATTCACGTGCAAAACCTCAAATATGTTTATGAATTCAATTATAATATCACATGCAAGTTAAGAACATAAAGCGGTAATAGTAACGCAAACCTGTTTGCAATCGAATCGCAACCTTGAATTGGCCAGTCGGATTGAGTTGGGCGGAGGTGGCTTTGATGCGAATGAGTTTCCTTCAGGGTTTCCTTTAGGGTTACTTCGGATCCTCTGAGTTAGCCTCCAGGGTTTGATTGCTAGGGTTCCGGTTCGTCTCCCCCTCCTGTTTTTGTTTCTCCTCCGTCCTGACTGAAGTGTTGGTATTTATAGTGGTTCTTTGTGACCTAATGGGCTCAGAATGAAGCCCAGAATTTCTGGTGTTCGCCAGCTCCGCTAGGCGAGCGTTGTAGCGAAGGGTTCGCTAGGCGAAGGATTTGCTCGCCTAGCGAGCAGGCCAGTTTGGGCCATTTTCTGGGTTGGGCCACTTGTGAGCTGGGCTTTTATTCCTTTGAGATCAGTGTCTTGAAAAATAAGTTGGGATGCCTTAAAAATGCCTTGTAATATTAACGGGCAAATTTTGGGGTATGACACTCCCTTTCTTTAATTTTTTCAGATGGAGTAGGTTCAGGTTCAGATGTTACCTCGATAATTTTTTTATTTTTTTCAGGGGCTGTTTCTGTAACCTTTCCAGATCTCAACAAAATCGCACTCACATTAGCATTAGAATCCTTTAGATTGACAACTGTTTGGGCTGGAAGCTGGTTCGACCCTTGGGCTTGCATGTTATTTATTTGAGTAGCAAGTTGTCCCATTTGCGTGTTCAAGGTCTGAATGCTAGAATCGGTCCTTTGTTGGAATTGGAGATTGTTGGCGGCCATTTGTTTGACAAGATCTTCTAAGGATGGTCCGGAAGGTGCAGGGGCAGCCACTTGAGGTGGGTTATGTTGTGGGTTTCCATATCGAAGGTTGGGATGGTTCCTCCAATTGGGATGGTATTTGTTGGTTGTCAGGTCAGGAGTATTATTGTACCTGTTTTGATTGTAAAGGTTAGTTGCATAAGCTTGAGGCAGCTCAGTAATGGGCTCGTCTCTCAGAATAGGACAAGTATCGGTCGGGTGCTCATGAGAAGTACAAATACCACACACTGTTGTTGTTTGAGGTTTTGCTACTTCCAGCTGTTTGACTAAGGCAGTGAGCTCGTCAACTCTGGTCTCTAAAGCTTTGTTGGAAGAAACCGGAATTTGATTCACGCCTTTGCTTTTCACAAAATTGTCTCTAGTAGTGAACTGTTGGGAATTAAGGGACATATTTTCGATAAGGGCTTTGGCAGCAGCTGAAGTCTTATCAACAAGTGCTCCATCACTAGCAGCATCAAGAATGTTCCTATCCATCGATATCAAACCCTCATAAAAGTACTGGATGAGTAGTTGCTCGGTGATCTGGTGCTGAGGGCAGCTGGATACCAAGTGTTTGAATCTCTCCCAATACTCGGTCAATGACTCATTACTCTGTCTAATACCACAAATCTCCTTTCTTATCGAGGCAACTCTGGAGGCAGGAAAATATCTCTCTAAGAACACTTTTTTCAGGGCAATCCAGCTTGCAATTGAATTTGGCTGGAGATAATATATCCAATCCTTTGCTGCACCCTGCAATGAAAAAGGAAAAGCTCGAAGTTTGATGTGATCTTCGGTAATCCCTTCAGGCTACAATGGTATAGAACACACCACCTGGAATTCTTTCAAATGTTTGTGTGGATCCTCACCTGCAAGACCACTAAACTTTGGTGTTCGATTAAGAAAAAGTGATTATTAAAAGCAATTCTTGAAATAAGCTGTTATGAAATAAGTGATTATGAAATAATTCAATCTGCCGATTCAGTTCCTACTATCATCGATTAATATAATTTTAATACCCAAAGCGGATTGCCTATTCTTATTTGGATACAAACTCAATGACAAGCGCAGTGAAGTTTGTGAGATGTATGATCCTATTGTCCGAATTAAGCAAACGAGATAAGTTTTCATGGATTAAGCAAACATGATTGATCAGACACAAAAACGAATTAAGCAATCGTGACGTGCCTATGTTAGGATCATACAATCAACCAAGTTGAATCAATATATTTCATGCAATCAAATTAAGCATACAAAACACAAAATATCATTGAAAGGAATTAAACTAAAATTAACATTATAATAATCTCAAGTTTTGGAACTTGAATTACGGCAGATCGAATCAGAGGGATTAGTTCTCCATGGAATTCGCACAAGCTTTCAAATTTTCGTGAATAGTGATACCGTGTACTGTTTTCGGCTGCTTAGTGTAAGACCCTAATTTTGACCCTAAGATCCCTCATGGCATTATATCATTTGTTCATTCGCATTTGCCTCAAGGATCATAGCATATTGGCTTTTTTACCCTTGGGTTGGGACTTGTGTGAGTTGGTTTGAGACCACCAAGCATGCTTAAATTGTATATTATTGCTTTTCCTATTTTGTTTACTAACCAAAAGCACAAAAATATGTCACTAACTTTGTTTGTTTTGAAGCTCAAGCACACATGTGATCCAAAGCTCCTAGGAGGCCCCTATGCTCAAAGAAATGGCCAGATGAAGATGAAAGCAAGCATGACAATGGTTACCAAATCTCTCAATCATCATATATGCCTCCTAAGTGTCCCAATTTGTCAATTTGATCAAGATAAACCAAAGGGCTTGAGGCTTGGTTCCCAAGGAAACCCTAATTCAACTGTGCATTGACTGTGCCTTGCTCATGAAGCAACCTCAACCTATGATCAAATACAATCAAGGGAAGTTCTTTACTTAATTATTTTATGCATATATGAGCCTATGTGAGTGTCCTCAATCATTCATTCATCAAGATTTGAAGTTTGGCATTGAGAAGTTGATCAGTCAATTCATCTGACTATTTTGAAATCCACTGAGACCTAACTTTTGATGTGTTTGTCAAATGAAGATGACCCCAAGATAAAACATGTTCTTAATAGCCATATGAACAACTTTCATGTTCATCAAAAATTCATTTGAAACTTGGAAGGTCATCATTCATTTCAAAACATTATTGGTCATTTTGACTGAAACCCTAATTTTGGGTCAACTTCCCAAGGACCTAACTCCTTCATTTTTTATGATTTTGAGGTGAGACCTAATTAATTGGAAATTTTAAGATGTCTACTTCAATTTTTATGTTGGACAAAATTTCATAATCCTAAAAGAAACACATGTGATAATACAAAACATTATAGGTCACTTTGGACCAAAGCCATTGAAATGTGAAAAAGTCCAACTTTAAGTGCCTATAACTTTCTCATCAAAAATACAAATTTATTTTCTTGAAAAGATCTACAACTTTGATGTTGACGGTGTTTTCATTTGAGGCTTGCATCATTGAAACAGAAGGGCTTGAATTTGGTCCTTTTTGGTAAAATTTCCAAATACATGTTTTGTACCTTGAACTTCATGACTATTTTTCAATATTTTCCAAACTCAAAATGGATTTTTGTTCAACATAACTTTTGTTCCTTATGTCAAGATCTTTCCAACCATTACTTACATGCCTATGTTTGGATTTTCCAAATGGGACTTTCGAAGAGGAGAACAATTATGATCAATTATGCATTTCATGTCAAATCTTCATGCATAAGCCATTGCCTTGCAAACTGCACGTCCAAACCATCTCATAATCATTTCAGCTTGCATTTGCAATTGGTTTTGGGCCTCACATGCTCCTGTACAGGCCCATGCATGGAGGACCCAACTTCACATGCACACGAGTTTACTCACCTCTTTGCATCAGCTGTGGCTATAAATAGAAGCACCATTTCATTCAATTGGCAACCTGAAGGCGCCTGAACCCATGCTGAATTGATTCCCCAACCTCTCACCAAAGGAATTTTCATTTTCACTTTTCATTTTCAAGTGTGATTTTCAACAACATCAATTGATTATCATCACTAATTCCTAAACCTAGCTCTCATACCAAGCATCAGGATCAAACTGCAAGCAAAGAATTGGTTGAATTGTGCTCTTGAAAGCTGCTCTACAAAGGTTTATACCTCATCTGTTTTGCTTCGAATCTCCTTATATTTTGTGCATTGCTTGTGTTGGTTTGCATTTCTGAAGTCCTCATATGAGAGGCAAGCCAATGGTGGCTTTAATTTTGTGAATTGGTGAACTTCAGATTGAACACCTAGTTTTTCAACCTCAAATTTCTTCTTCCATAAGAATCTTGAGCAAAAACTAAGGTCACAGGGGTGATGTACATCACCCCAGCTTTCATTTGGTGTATAGACCGCGTGTTATAGTTGAGGTTGTAAAACCTGCAACTGGTGGCCGGACTGAGCCTTCTCACCGGAGAAGACGGTGCTTTCCACCACCGTCCCCACGCGTTCAAACCTTGGCCGTTGGATGTTGATTCTCAGATTTAATCCTAGTCTTGCATTGTTATGACTTCATTTAATGTTGCATACCACACGTTTGACCAAGGAACACAATGAGCGCGCGCTTGAGAGCTGTCTGATCAGCCACGTCAACCAATGAGGTTGGATCTGACGCCTCTGGATTTTTCTCTTTTATTAATTTCTGTTTTAATTTCTTTTATTCCATTTATTTTCAAAAATTCATAACTTCTTTATTTGGAATCACAAAAATATGGGACCAATTGCAAAAAAATTCTCTTAAATTCTAGTTTCATAAAATGATTTTTAATTATTTTTGTGATTCCATTTAATATTTTTTGTGAATTATTTCATTTCTGGTTGTTTTTAATTCATTTAAAATACCATTTGATATTCAAAAATGCCAAAAATATTTTCTTAACATCTTTTGATGATGATGAATCTATGAAAAATATTCTCATCAATTTCTTAATTGATTTGAGATTTATTTGAGATTTTAGTCCAATTATGTTATTTTTCTTCATTTTTTAATTGTTTATAATTAGTTTCTGTTTTCAAAAAATGTTGCGAAAATTTGTCAAACTTTGTTTGACCATGTTAGACTTATGATGATCCAATTGGACTTATCCAAGTTGATTTGAATTGGATTTGAAGTTTGACCTTTATTTGTTCATTTTATTTTATGCATTATTTTAATTCCAAAAAAAATACCAAAAATATGTTTGACCTTTCTTGACTTCTAATCTTCATTTCACTTCTGTTTACCATTGATTGATGTTGATTCCATTCATGTTTGATCAATGTGTTTTGGTTATGTCATTTGAATTTTCATTGTGTACATTTCATTTCCATCTTCATCTTCTTCTTTTTCTTTTGACCAATGAGTTAATGATTTGTGGTTAGCCTTGACATATAAGAAGCTTAACCTTCTTTGATCCAAATCAAATTCATATTGATCAAAGATCAAGTGAATTGCTTTGTGTCCAAGATAGGTTGCTTCTTGGTCAAGCAAAGAACCTGAAATTCATACAAGGTCATTCTTCTTTTCTTTTGGCATGACAAGTTGTAGGAGCTTGGCTTACTAGTCATGATCTCTAACTTATGTTTATTTGCCTATAGTTTTATTGACCGACCTCAGATAGGTGTGACTACTACATTAGTCCACTTGCGATTGCTTAACATAGCGCTAAATTGCCTTATGACACACTAACACTAACTACTAATTACTAACATTTAATTCAAGCATTTAATTCTTGCAATTTACTTTAATGCAATTTAATTTCTTGCTCATTATTCATATTGTCTTTTTCTTTTGCTCACTTGAGCTCATATTTATGTTTATGCCATTTGCCTTTTGCTCACTTGAGCACATTATTGTGTATATACTATTGCCTTGTGCTTCTTTTGTTTTTGTTTGTGTGAACCCAATGCAAAAGGAGAAAGGACTTAGAATTAGGATCTTACCTATGCTTAATGGAGTTTCAAGAGCAACTAGGCCTCATGCCTTTAGAATGCTAAATTGTTGAAGAGCAACTAGGCCTCATGCCTTTAGAATGCTTAAATCTTGAAGATGACATTAAAAGGACCCCTATTCTAAACTCACTCTTGTCCATTCTATTATTGCATTGTGGAACTTTTTTGATTTGTTTGTTCTTGTGTGATAGGGATCCTAAACTTGAGCTATTTAGAAGGACCATTGTCATGAGCATCCAAATTAAGAGAAGGACAAGTTCAAATTGGAGGATCCTAGGAGCTTGATTGAATATTTGCTTGATTGCTTGAGTTAATTGCTTATTGCTTGCTAAGTCCAAAGGAAAGGAGCAACTTGGATCATCTTTATGATCTCAAGAAAGGAACTCCAAGGGTTTTATTTCTCTTCTCTTATCTTTGCATGTTTAGGACCTAGCCCTTCTCTTCTTCTCTCCACTCTAACCCAAGCCAAACTTATTTTGTGCAAACATTGACATTGTTTTCAAAATTAGAAACCTAGGCACTATGCCTTTGATTTTTCAAACTCTTTTCATAATACTTATTTTGAACTGAACCTTAAGTCAACTTTGACTTCCTTTTGTGAATACTTCTAATTGGTAAATCCAACTCACTTCAAATTCTTTTGTGGTTCCAATGGCCACCTTTGCCAAAGCTTTTCATAAACATTAGCTATTAGGTTTGAGTTATAATAATGGTTGATGTAAACCTCACCTCATCCTTAGTGATTGGACTATAAGTCTTCCATACTTATTATAGGGTGGATCCCTCTCTAGTATGTTGAAGCTCTCCTCACACGGTAGATTGTTGGTTTAGGTTGAGTTTTCTCCCTTTGATAACAAAAGACCTTAAGGCTTTTGTCAAATCAATTCACCAACTTTGTTTTTGAGATTTTTACCCCGAACTACGAGGTTTTGATCCTACCTTTGTGATGGTACGTAGGCAATGGGTTTATACATTCAAACAACAAAATTATAAATAATTTGTATATCCTCTTCTCATCTCCCCAATCATGTTTGCACAAATACTTTTTACAAATACCAACCTACCATACAACATTTGCAAAAAGGGCTCCCTTAGAGTACTAAGGATTTTTTGGGTGCTTAAAACCTTCCCATTGCATAACCAACCCCCTTACCCAGATCTCTGACATTTTTATTAGTTTTTGATTTGATAAAACTTCTCGGTTTTTGTTCGCTTTCTAACCTTTCCTTTGGATAAATAGAAGTGCGGTGGCAACTCGAATTGTATGATTTACTTTTGATTTAGTCAATAAATCTAAAGGTAACGAATACTCCGCTACACTTAGGTTATAGGAAAAGTAGAATAAACCTAATTTGATCTAAACATAACCCAGGCCCAAACTAAATAACCCAACACAAAATATAAATCTAGTGCTGAAGGCTTCAATGGATTTTTCAACCATGCTACAGTCCAAATTAGCTTCTGACTTCTTCATGAAAGTCGTATCTCTTTCTCTTATCTTACCAACGACTGGTAGCACGCCTCAATCCGATACTCCTAGCTCCACTTATGAATTTATTCGTGCAGACTGCTAATGCTGAAAATAAACTGCAAAAAAAACAAATAAGTGTAAAAATAAGATAAATTATAAAAACACATTAAAAGGGAAAAATAACCAAACTAAAACATAGAAATGCATAAGTATAAATATAGAAGAATGTACATCAAAATGGACTGATCAAATTCCCCCACACTTGAACTTTTGCACTCTGAGCAAAATTTAAAATAAAACAAAGAAAACACAAACACATCATTAGTTACTCATCCTAGGCTACAAGTCTTCTTCGGTTAAGTTTGCATCGATAGATACTAATCTTGCACACTAAAGATATCGTAGGAACATTAATCCACAATTGTGCAGTCATAAACCTCCTGAATACACAAATCAACTTGAATTATGTTATTATGTTAAAGCCTAACTTACTCATCCTTCTTTTTGCTCTTTTTCATTCAGGCACAATCACATTAAGCCCGTTATCTCCATACACCCATAGCAAGGCAACCGGTTAGTGACTCTGATCCTTTTTGCACAAGATTCTAGTACTTACGTGGCATAACCCTTTGCTTACTCAGTTGTAGTTGCGGGGGATCGGACCGTAATCCGCCCTACCAAGTTCAGCACCAGAAACCGCTGAACCAACTGACAACGAGTCTTATTTTCAATTTTTTTGAAGGTTCTACATCCGTTGGGTTAAGTGACCAGGTGAGGGTCACCAAACTTAGAAGGTGTATTCCCTTTTCTTTCTCTTTTTTTTCTTTTTCGGAACACTCACTTATATTCATCGGCTTCCCTACGTAGAGTGTGTGTGAGATGGTGCTGACTGCTGAAATAAACTACTCAAGAGCTGTCAGAGAATGAGAATTTAAGGTTAAAACATAATAAGAATTCGAATCAATTTCCATATGCAGGAGACTTACGGTGTTAAGACGATACCGATCTTGTGAATTTTTCCCAAGTCTCCGCAAACTAATCTCAAATTAGTCAGTCTATAGCCTAAAACTTTCAAGAAGATGCATTTTTTTATTTTTTTATGACTGAAAACAAACAAAACACTAACAAAAACAAGGAAAACAAACGAAACAAACGATTTCCCTCCCCCACACTTAAAACAAGCATTGCCCTCAATGAAAAGACATTACTAATAAAGTAGAGAGAAGGAAAGAAAGACTCCCTGATCAAGTTGCAGGGTAGTTAGGTGCTTCCAAAGAAAGCTCCTCTATGCTGACATCTTTAGTCATTGAACTTCTATGGAATAGCTTCAAGCGCTGCCCATTGACTTTGAAAGTCTTGTTAGTACCTGTACTTTTTATTTCTACTGCACCATAAGGGAAAACATTAGTAATAACAAAAGGTCCAATCCATTTGGATCGAAGTTTCCGAGCCATAAGCTTAAGGCGGGAGTTAAACAATAAAACCTGTTGGCCCATAGAAAATTCCTTCCTAGAAATCATTTTATCATGGAAGTGCTTAGTTTTCTCTTTATAAATACTATAGCTTTCATAAGCCTCTAGTCTAAGCTCTTCCAGCTGTTGTAATTGAAGTTTTCTTTCAATACCTGCTTGTTGCATCTCCAAATTACAACTTTTCACCGTCCAATAAGCACGGTGTTCTATCTCAATAGGAAGATGGCATGCCTTACCAAAAAAAAGTCGATAAGGATACATCCCAATGGGTGTCTTGAAAGCCGTTCTTTGGGCCCAAAGTGCGTCTTCTAAACGACGGCTCCAATCCTTCCTGTTTGGCTGCACCATTTTCTCTAAAACCTGTTTGATCTCCCTGTTTGAGATCTCAGCTTGCCCATTAGCTTGTGGGTGATATGCAGTAGAGACTTTATGCACAACTCCATACTTCCAGAGCAAAGCTTCCATGGTGCGGTTACAGAAATGAGTGTCTTGGTCACTTATGATAGCTCGTGGTATTCCAAACCTGCAAAAGATATTAGACCTGACAAAATCTGCAACAACTCTAGAATCATTAGTCCTAGTGGGGATAGCTTCCACCCACTTTGAAACATAATCAACAGCAAGCAAAATGTAAAGGAAACCAAATGATACAGGAAAGGGACCCATGAAGTCGATTCCCCATACATCAAATACCTCAGAGAAAAGCATAGCCTGCTGAGGCATTTCACTCTTGTGAGTGATGTTTGTACCTGCTATCTGACACTCTTTACACGTGCGGTAAGTCTCATAAGCATCCTTAAAAACAGTTGGCCAATAGAAACCTGAATCAAGGACTTTTCTTGCAGTCCTTTGCGGAACAAAGTGTCCGCCGACTTGAGATGCATGAGAAAATTTCAAAATGGATTCAATCTCATAGTCGGAGACACATCTCCTAATTACCTGATCACTACCAAACTTCCAAAGATATGGATCATCCCAAACATAATATTTGGCATCACTCTTGAGTTTGTGAATCTGTGATCTAGATGCACTTGTAGGAAAAACACCAGCAACAAGAAAATTAACAATGTCAGAAAACCAAGGTGTAATCCCATGTAAAAGAAAAAGCTTCTCATCAGGAAAGTCATCCTGAATAGGAAAATGATTTGCGTCTCTCTCTATCCTGCTCAAGTGGTCAGCCACTAAGTTCTCAACTCCACTTTTGTATTTAATCTCTACATTAAATTCCTGGAGCAACAACATCCACCGAACCAATCTCGGTTTTGCATCCGGCTTCTTCAACAAGTACTTTAATGCTGCATGGTCAGTAAAAACAACAACCTCGGAACCTAGCAAATGTGATTTGAATTTATCAAGAGCAAAAACAATAGCTAGCAGTTCTTTTTCAATGGTAGTGTAATTTGACTGTGTAGAATCTAAAGTTCTAGAAGCATAGTAAACAACATGGGAAGCCCTGTCAACCCTTTGTGCAAGGACATCCCCAACATCATAATTAGACGCATCACACATAATCTCAAAAGGGAGGGTCCAATCCGGTGGTTGGATTATGGGAGCGGAGGTCAATGCTTTCTTCAAGAAGTCAAATGCTTGTTTGCATTTGTCATCAAAGTTGAAAGTGACATCATTCTTCAACAAGTTTGACATCGGAAGAGATATCTTGCTGAAATCCTTGATGAAACGCATGTAAAAACCTGCATGACCAAGAAAAGAACGAATCTCGCGAACACAAAAAGGGTAAGACAGTGTAAAAATCACATCTATTTTAGCAGGGTCAACATAAATTCATTTTTATGAAATTATGTGACCCAATACAATTCCCTGATCAACCATAAAGTGGCATTTTTCATTATTTAAAACGAGACCAGTTTCGATGCATCTTTCTAAAATCAAGCTTAAACTGCTAAAGCATGCATCAAAAGAGGAACCATAAACAGTGAAATCGTCCATAAAGACTTCCATGCAATTTTCAATGAAATCAGAAAAAATGCTAATCATGCATCGTTGGAAGGTGCCAGGAGCATTGCAAAGACCAACAGGCATCCTCCTGTAAGCAAAAGTACCGAAGGGACAAGTAAAAATGGTCTTCTCTTGATCTTCCGGTGCAATATGAATCTGAAAGTAACCTGAAAAACCATCAAGAAAACAGTAATGTGATTTACCAGCAAGCCGTTCAAGCATTTGGTCAAGGAACGGTAAAGGAAAGTGATCCTTTCTCGTAGCCTGGTTCAATCTCCTATAATCAATACGAACTCTCTAGTTGTTTTGAACTCTAGTGGGAACAAGTTCATTCTTTTCATTTTTTACCACTGTGAGTCCTGATTTCTTAGGTACAACCTACACTGGGCTTACCCATTTACTGTCAGAGATAGGATAAATGACACCTTCTTGCAAGAGTTTGGTTACCTCCTTCTTCACAACATCAAGAATCAAAGGATTAAGCCTCCTTTGGGGCTGCCTTACTGTTTTCACCACGTCCTCAAGTAATATCCTGTGCATACACATCGACGAACTAATGCCTGGGAGGTCGGCTAATGTCCACCCGATTGCCTTCTTGTGCTTCTTTAAAACCTGCAAAATCTTGTCTTCCTGATAGAAATCAAGGTTAGAAGAAATAATAACAGGGAGTTTTTCATTAGTCTCCAAATAAGCGTATTCTAGGTTTTCAGGGAGCTGTTTCAGCTCTAAAGACGGGGGTTGCTTGATGGATGGAATGCTTGGGGTAGCTGGGATGTCAAGAGCATCAACTGCAAAAACAGTTTCATCGGCAACAACTTCACCTGTAGGAAATGTATCAGGATGCAAGGCAACATGAATCTCAGCACACACAACACAAAGGTTGGTGTCAGTACAATCAACACATGAGTAGATATCATCGAACCCAGATAAAGATGGAAAATCAAGTGAAAATAAATCAGAACAAGTGTCCTCAACCAGCTCAGATATCAATTCCATATGAAAAACGAAATGCTCTTCCAAGGGATGTTTCATGGCATCGGAAAATGTTAAATTTTGCGACAATGTCACCAAATTCCATGGACATGGTTCCATCGTCAACATCAATTTTTGTCTTCGCTGTTTTAATGAATGGTCTGCCTAAAATGATGGGAGCTCTTCTTGTCTTAGTCTCTCCTCCGATGTCCAGAATGTAAAAATCTGCAGGAAAAATTAAATCGTTAACTTGGACAAGGACATCTTCCACTACTCCAGTCAGGCGTGCATTGCTCCTGTTCGCTAGTTGGACGATCAAACCTGTATGCTGCAAAGGACCAAGATTAAGGTTATTATAAATAGAAGTAGGCATAACATTAATGCCCGCTCCCAAATCAAGCATGCAATTCTCGAATTTACTATCCCTGATGGTACAAGGGACAATAAAAGTTCCCGAATCCTTCTGCTTTTGTGGCAAGAGCTGAGTGATGGCTGAAACATTTTTCTCGTCTGTAACTTTTTCAGATGAAGGCTTGGGCTGAATAAAAGCAGAAATATTTCTTCCCAAGTTAACTATCTCACTTCCTTTAATCCTCCTCTTATTTGTACACAAATCCTTCAGAAACTTTGCATACTTAGGAACCTGTTTAATTACATCAAGAAGCAGAATATTTACCGCAACTTTTCTAAAACATCCAATATCTCTCTTTCCTTGTCTCCCTCCTCAATTCTTTTATTTTCAGAACTCTATGTGGGAAGGGGGCTGGTGGCACATACTCATTTTCTTTAATTTTTTCAGATGGAGTAGGTTCAGGTTCAAATGTTACCTCGATAATTTTTTTATTTTTTTCAGGGGCTGTTTCTGTAACCTTTCCAGATCTCAACAAAATCGCACTCACATTAGCATTAGAATCCTTTGGATTGACAACTGTTTGGGTTGGAAGCTGGTTCGACCCTTGGGCTTGCATGTTATTTATTTGAGTAACAAGTTATCCCATTTGCGTGTTCAAGATCTGAATGCTAGAATCGGTCCTTTGTTTGAATTGGAGATTGTTGGTGCCCATTTGTTTGACAAGATCTTCTAAGGATGGTCCGGAAGGTGCTGGGGCAGCCACTTGGGGTGGGTTCTGTTGTGGGTTTCCATATCAAAGGTTGGGATGGTTCCTCCAATTGGGATGGTATTTGTTGGTGGACTGGTCAAGAATATTATTGTACCTATTTTGATTGTAAAGGTTGGCTGCATAAGCTTGAGGCAGCTCAGTAATGGACTCGTCTCTTAGAATAGGACAAGTATCGGTCGGGTGCTCATGAGAAGTACAAATACCACACACTGTTGTTGTTTGAGGTTTTGCTACTGCCAGCTGTTTGACTAAGTTAGAGAGCTCGTTAACTCTGGTCTCTAAAGCTTTGTTGGAAGAAACCTGAATTTGATTCACGCCTTTGCTTTGCACAAAATTGTCTCTAGTAGTGAACTGTTAGGAATTAAGGGACATATTTTCGATAAGGGTTTTGGCAGCAGCTGAAGTCTTATCAACAAGTGCTCCACCACTAGTAGCATCAAGAATGTTCCTATCCATCGGTATCAAACCCTCATAAAAGTACTGGATGAGTAGTTGCTTGGTGATCTGGTGCTGAGGGCCGCTGGATACCAAGTGTTTAAATCTCTCCCAATACTCGGTCAATGACTCATTACTCTGTCTAATACCACAAATCTCCTTTCTTATCGAGGCAGCGCTAGAGGCAGGAAAATATCTCTCTAAGAACACTTTTTTCAGGGCATTCCAGCTTGCAATTGTATTTTGCTCGACATAATATATCCAATCCTTTGCTGCACCCTGCAATGAAAAAGGAAAAGCTCGAAGTTTGATGTGATCTTAAGTGATCCCTTCAGGCTTCAATGGTGTAGAACACACCACCTGGAATTCTTTCAAATGTTTGTGCGGATCCTCACCTGCAAGACCACTAAACTTTGGTGTTCGATTAAGAAAAAGTGATTATTAAAAGCAATTCTTGAAATAAGCTGTTATGAAATAAGTGATTATGAAATAATTCAATCTACCGATTCAGTTCCTACTATCACCAATTAATATAATTTTAATACCCTAAGCGGATTGTCTATTCCTATTTGGATACAAACTCAATGAAAAGCGCAGTGAAGTTTGTGAGATGTATGACCCTATTGTCCGAATTTAGCAAACGAGATAAGTTTTCATGGATTAAGCAAACATGATTGATCAGACACAAAAACGAATTAAGCAAACGTGACGTGCATATGTTAGGATCATACAATAACCAAATTGAATCAATATATTTCATGCAATCAAATTAAGCATACAAGAACACAAAATATCATTGAAAGGAATTAAACTAAAATTAACATTATAATAATCTCAAGTTTTGGAACCTGAATTACGGCAGATCGAATCAGAGGGATTAGTTCTCCATGGAATTCGCACAAGCTTTCAAATTTTTGTGAATAGTGATACGGTGTACTGTTTTCGGCTGCTTAGGTTATAGGAAAAGTAGAATAAACCTAATTTGGTCAAAACATAACCCAGGCCCAAACGAAATAACCCAACACAAAATATAAATCTAGTGCTGAAGGATTCAACGGATTTTTCAACCATGCTACAGTCCGAATTAGCTTCTGACTTCTTCATGAAAGTCGTAGCTCTTTCTCTTATCTTTCCAACAACTGGTAGCACGCCTCAATCCGATACTCCTAGCTCTAGTTATGAATTTATTCGTGCAAACTGCTAATGCTGAAAATAAACTGCAAAAAACAAATAAGTGTAAAAATAAGATAAATTATAAAAACACATTAAAAGGGAAAAATAACCAAACTAAAACATGGAAATGCATAAGTATAAATATAGAATAATATGCATCAAAATGCACTGATCACCAAGGCTCCTCTAGTACCCCTTCGTCCCGGGTATGACATGAATGTTAGCTGTGAGTATCACTCTGGGACTCCCGGGCATTCGATCGATAATTGTAATGTCTTCAAGCACAAAGTACAAGATTTGATCGACTCAAAAGCTATATCGTTCACGCCAACTGTAATGAACAACCCCGTGCAGGCAAGTACATATGCGATGCCGCAGTTAGAGTAGTGGTAGATTTGAAGAAGTTCCCTCTATATGACTACTTCGTCAGCTCCTGCAAGCACCTAGACCCCAAGTTGTGAGAGGAATAAGGATGACCACTCCAGGAATCATTAGTTTGTTAAATCATTTTTCATGTGTAATTTTTCTTGTTTGTCATTTGTAGATATTCACTTGTAATAAACTCGTTTGTTTTTGAATAATAATGACATTGAAATAAATATGCATTGTTTTGAATAAATCCATTCGTGTCCACTCATATTTTCCATTAATATCAAACTTTTGTTAAGCAAAATCAAAAGGGGAATGACGAAGTGAGAACACGATATCACGACACGTACGCTTTTGAATAGAACCTTGTTGATGATGTAAGACATTGTTTCAAATCCCTTAGTCAACCCCTTCAAGCCAAGGAGTAGGAGTTTCTTTCTGAATATAAAACCCTCAATCTTAACCCGGGGCAGGGTAGGGGTCAGTTAGTTTGACCAGGCATTCAAACCTCAAAAGAGGAGTGTCCTATCTGAGGATTAACCATATCTTATCCCTCAAAAGAGGTCGGAAACAATAAGTCTACATTGTTGTCCCTTACCCACAGAGGCGCGAGGCAATCATAACCCTTCCAATCAATCAAGCAAATGTCACACGATTTATTCGATAAAAAAATCAAAAGAAATGAAAGTCCGCTAAGTCAAAAACTTGAGAACAAGCGACTTAGGCAAAAATTAGGGCATCCTTGTGGATTGCAAAATCATAGTTAATCCAGCAAAAATAGGGAAATGAAAGAACAAATCAAACAAAGAGGAATCTTAAAGAAATCCTCAGCAAGAATAAAATCGCGTGGCTACAAACCAAACAGAAGGTGCATGACTGCCACTCTAAAAACCTCGTGGGTTCATTTTCACCCCCAAATTCCTTTTGGAATATGAGCGCTTGTATCGAACTAGCTGAACATAGGACTGGAGAACATCACGAATAGTGGGTGGGTTAGAATAGGTTTCGAGCCATAAATCCTTTTTTCTGAAAACCGTGAACCAGGCCATGTTACAACCCTCAAAAGACCTAATTGAAGCAGGGTTTAGTCCAAAAGCGTACTATAGTCTGTATTATCGTGTTAAAACTGACTCCTTAATGATTTGCTTATCATTTGTGTTGGTATAGATATGACATTCTCATTAGTGATTCATTCACTATATGTCATAATTCTAGTGAACAAAATGGGATTTCAAAACTAGCATAAACATGACATTTGCATTATCATTTCTAAAATGAACTTGTCTTACTCGTGGGTAAGCATTTGACATCCATAAATCTTCCATAATGAACATGAATTAAGGAACTTGATGATTCAAAAGTGAAGAATGCTTGAGACTTCCATTGAGCAGAGGTAAATCATCTTGATTGATCATACCAAAAGTGCAGAATGCCTGAGACCTCCATTGAGCAGAGGTAAATCATCTTGGTTGATGATTCAAAAGTGTAGAACGCCTGAGACCTCCGTTGAGAAGGGGCAAGCCACTTCTTTTGATCATACTAGAGCATAATGTTTAAAGACTCTATTGAGCTAAAGACAAGACTTCTACAAGATCCAGTCGATCAAAGGCAATCACGTCGAGAAGATCTCTACAAGATACAATTGATCAGAGGCAGTCAAGTCGAGAAATCTCTATAAGATCCAATCGGTCAGAGGCAGTCACGTCAATTAATCTCTACAAGGCCCAATCAATCAGAGGTAGTTATGTTGAGATTCGATAAATCTCTCTGAAGACCAGTTAGTCTGGGGAATTCCCTCGTTGATTAGCCAGCCAGAGGTAAAGTTTCTTCAAGGCTCACACTGGGGCAGGCCACTCCAAGAGAAAGAAGTCAATCTCTCCGAGATGGTTAATTAGAGGAGTGCAGTTCCGAGACACTAGGACATGTCAGATTAAGATAACCTATGACAAAGTTGCTTCATAGCTTGTGAATGGGGCTATCCGTTCAAGTACCCAACATACTGGGGCAAGACGATCCAAAGAGACGAAGGTTCTCTCCCTGCTCGTGAAAGTTTTTCAGATCCAGCTTGGGGCATCAGAAGATCCGCCTCAAATTTCATTCTCCAGCAGTATTAAGATGTAAGATGTCGGGGAGTCATGCAAGACACATTCCACATCCTACAAATCAGAAGCCTTATAATCCAAGCAGATGTACTTCTGTTTAGGGCACACCACACCCAAACTTGGGGCATCAACATACCTTCATATCATTGCATAGGCCTGTCATGCATAATTCATATCATTTCATGTATATCATCCGACATGACCATGAAGCTCTCTAAACAAGAAAGAAACAAGTCCAAAACCCTCTTGGCACTACTCAATAGCCCATTTCAGTCCCAGTCGGGAGAACCATTTGTAAGTCTAGTTTTATTGGCCAAACCATACCCAGAGTCTCGTTCTGTTGGAAACCCACACCATATCCCTACAACGTCAAATGTACATACTATTAGACCTTCATGTGTGTCTTTGCGATTTGTATTATATTTGACCAACCTGTTCTATCCATTTCCCTAGTTGTGTCAAACATACATAATATCAGACCTTCCTGTGTGTCTTTGCAAATTGAATATGTTTGACCAAGACTTCCATTCGCTTTAGAGTGAGTCACATGGCTATAGCCATTCTTTTCCTGTTCCAATAAGGTTAACTTTGGGACAACATCCCTAGTGGTGTCTCCACCCTCTTCTCTTCCTGATAAGGTCAACTTCAGGGTTCATTTCTTCTCTTCCTGATAAGGTCAACTTCAGGATTCACTTCTTCTCTTCCTGATAAGGTCAACTTCAGGGTTCATTTCTTCTCTTCCTGATAAGGTCAACTTCAGGATTCACTTCTTCTCTCCCCGATAAGGTTAACTTCGGGTCCTGTTTCTTTTCTTCCCGATAAGGTCAACTTCATGGTTCATTTCTTCTCTTCCTGATAAGGTCAACTTCAGGATTCACTTCTTCTCTTCCTGATAAGGTCAACTTCAGGGTCTATTTCTTCTCTTCCTAATAAGGTTAACTTCAGGATTCATTTCTTCTCTTCCGATAAGGTTAACTTCGGAACCCCCTTTACGTGTCTTCTCTTCCCGATAAGGTTAACTTCGGGACCCCCCCTATTTTTCTTCTCCAATTCCAATAAGGTTAACTTTGAAATGTTTCCCCAGCGATGTCACCTTTTCTTTTCTTTCCGATAAGGTTAACTTCGGAACTAGTTTTCGTCTCTTCTCTCCCTGATAAGGTTAACTTCAGGACCATTTTCTTCCCTTTCCGATAAGGTTAAATTCGGAATCCCGTTTTCATCCCTTCTCTTCCTGATAAGGTTAACTTCAGGATTCATTCCTTCTCTTCCCAATAAGGTTAACTTTGGGACCCGTTTCTTGCCCTCCTGATAAGGTTAACTTCAGGATACTTCTCTTCTCTCCCCGATAAGGTTAACTTTAGGATACTTCTCTTCTATCCCTGATAAGGTTAACTTCGGGATCCATTTCTTCTCTCCCTGATAAAGTTAACTTCAGGACCCCTTTCTTCTCTTTCCGATAAGATTAACTTCGGAGCCCCGCCTTTTACCCTCTTCTTCTCTCTCCGATAAGGTTAACTTTGGAACCCATCCCCCAGTAAGGACGAATGATATTTGGCCTCCCTTCCTTTCTTCCCAGTCATAAATAAACAAAAAAATAAAGTCTGGGTTCCAACTGGTAAAACATTTTCAAAAAAAAAAATCTTTCACCCATTTCTCCCCGACGAAAAATTTCCTCAATGATTGCCAGAGAGTTCCGAAAAAAAAAGGAAAAAGAAAAACTTGTTCATAAAAATACAGAGAGCTTGTTGAAAAAAAAGAGAGTCAATCGTATTGCATCAGCATCATGTATGTGTCATGCCTCTCTAACCTTTCATAACTATCCAATGACCAGATAATATTTGAATCCCCAACAGTTGTCTCGCACAAAAAGCTACTTTGTCCATCATATACCTCAGTGAAGAATTTCTTCGTGACCTGTCTTCACATAATTTCTTCTTGGTGGGTAAATTTTTCGATATTTTTATTATTTAATCCCCTCCCACCTTGAATGTCCGGGAGCTGTTGCTATCCACACATTCAGGCTAGTGAAGATTAAATAGGGGCAGCTATCATACCCCAAAATTCACCCTACCCTTCACAAAGTTCATCTAGATCACTAACCTTAATCATATGCATAGCCTTATAGACATTTTATTTCATTTGCATAATCATGGTCCAATACAAGAGGACATGTATCTTGGGTCCAAGCTTTGTGATTTCACCTAGTGGGAGCTAGGTTTTCTCTACAGCTAAAGATAGCTCAAACAATCAAATCCTAATTGGAGGTATCTCTTGGAGCTTGTGTATGTACGTCAACTTTGGAGATTCAACTGTGACTTCTTGGCGAAGCAAAACCTTAATCTAGGGATCCTCACTTAATGATGTTTCCACAAACCCTAATCTCATTTGGTTCTTCATCACCCATTGTGCTTGATTTTGTTTGGTCAAGCTTCCTCCTACAACCTTATTCATTGGACATTCATGTTTGTTTCCTTGGTTTTGATTCCATTGGCTTTCATGATCTCACGTGTGCATCTCATGTTTGTGACCTTTGATTCTAGTCCAAATCCTTAGCCCCACAACTTTCATCTGATCATCTCCTCACGTTCATAACTTGCTCATAAGACTGACATCATTTATACACATCTGTGGGGTTGGCCATAATTATTTCATAGTTTATTCATGGGTATTTGGCCTAATTCAATTTCATCTACTCATTTTAATATCAAAGTCATGTTCAATCCATTTTCAAGCTAATTCATTTCATACATGTTCAAGCCCATTCATATTTTAGTCATACCTGTTCAAGCATCCGTTCATGTTCAAGGTGCAATTCCATTTCAAGTACAAAACCATTTCAATCCAATTTCATTCAAATGGTCAATTACAATCATTACAGTGATTCATTACACGAGAAAATACAAAAAGAATGGAACTTTGACCAAGTGTTGACTTTGGTCAATAATTGACTTTTTGGTCAACTTTGACCAAAGTCAACCCAAACCACAATTTCAAACCAAAACCACATTTCCATTCATCATTGGACCATAAACCATATATTTCAATCCGATTCAAATTGTATATCTATTCATTTCTAACTTCATAAGCAAAAATGTTTAACAACTACTTCACATTACAATACTTTCCAACATTTACAATACATTACATCATTCAAACTAACATTCATCCATTACAAACCTAAACCAAGTTCAATTTCCAACCATCATAAATCATTTCTAATTTATCCAAACACATATTACATTCAACCAAAATACTAATTCCCATTTCCAAACATATGAACCAACTACATTCATCTTCATTTAAAGGATAATTCCAAACCAATTCCAATTTAAATGTTTCAAATTCATTCACTTGCAACTTCCATTCACAAACCTAATAGTTCAAAATTACAAACAATTTCATTCCAAAACAATTCATTCTATTACAAATCCAACATTCAATTTTCTAACACAAAAATCATTCATAAACCAAATACCAATTGACCATTACATCCAATTTCTAATCCATTTCTATACATACAAAAACCCTACCGATACAATTCAAGTCAAAGGTCCAAAACATAAGCAATCCAAATCAAAGTGTTCCACCATGGCAGCCAATGCATTTCAAGGCAGCCAATGAAGAGTTTCATAACCTGTAGAGATAGCAACTCAGTCCAAAGTCCAAACCGAAAATCATATATGGCCATTACAAGAATATGTAATTTTCAAGCAATTCCAAGCCTACTATTCAGCTACGTAAGGAATGGGATGATGTTCGACCTTACCATAAGTCGCTTGCAGCATGTATAAGTGGTATATCTAGCACATACTGGATTGCAACACAGAGCAGATTCGACACATATTCTAATCATGGGGGGGGGGGGGTCTGAATGTCGCACTGGTGAAAGAGAAAAGGTGTTATGCCTGACTGGTGTGAACCGTTCCCCACCTACCCGCGGACATATGATATGCTTTAAGCAAATGGACTTTTGTCACGGTTCATTTTAGAACAATGCAACCATCAAACCGCAGCAGCAACAATCAAAACCAATGGAAACTCTGCAGGAAATCAACAAAAAAAGAGAGATTATGATAGGAGAAAACAGACTACGGAAGTGGGAAAGGAAAAGAGTAACATAACTCCAAAGAAAAGGGGAATATTAAGAACAAAACTTGAAAATAACCTTCCAAAACTCCCAACTGACATCAACCGATAACCGGAACCGGAAGCTTCACTCCAACCAAAACCGAGTTCCGGTAACTATCAAGAAATTCTCAATTGTTGACAAAACCTGTTAACCAATACACAAAACTGTTTAAACAAAAGCCTCTTCTAACCGGAAATCAACAAATCACGCCTCACAGAGAAAACTCCCCCTTTAAACTCTTCTCCAACCAACTCTCTAACCAACTCAACTGTCAACAAACCACAACCACCTAATAGAATTGGTACAAAATTTCTCAAACCAAGATTCATAACTAAAAGCCATAATAGAACCCTCTCCATAACTGATTACTTCAAGAACACTTTCAAAAACTCCATAACGGTCAAACATAATGAATAGTTTGAACGACATACCCGACAAAAATTTCCTTTTTGTTCCTCTTCATAACAGAATTGGGAGATAAAAAGCCGCTTGAATCAGGAAACGAACTTGGACTAATTTCACTCCCATTTTTTTTCATAACAGACCTTTAACCCAAAAACCATAACTTCAAGAAACTTCTTCACTTCTCCACCATCATATAGCAACACTCAAAAACCTCCCACCAAAACCTTCTAACCTCCTTCAACCTGCAAACAGAATCTCCACTTCAAGCCCTCACCTAACCAAAAGAAAAGAATTGGAGAGGAACAGAACAAAGCAAAAATATAAGAAAAGAAGAAGAAAACGAAATCACGACGGGAAGAAAGAAGATTGAAGGAAGAGCTTACCTGAAGCCACCGTGTCGGAGCGTGAATCTAGTGGGCCATTTCTTCCTTCTTCAGAATCTTTCACTCCATGCACGAGCAAAGGTACCACGAATCTCATCAGAGTGCACGAACGTGAAATCATCTTCAACGGAAACGCAACACACTAGAAGAACTCAAGAATAGTCCTTCACTCCTAATCATCAACAACGAACACAAGTATTCATTCATTACCACGATGCATCCTACACAACGACCACGAATTAAACGACGAAGACACAAACACATCACCATTCAGAATCGGACAGCCACAACGCAGAAACTACGATACGAATTTAAGAATCGGGGTTGAGTTTTGCATCGAATTCGCCTCGATCCAACAACCATGGCATGCTCTTTGGATCTTCATTCCGCATCTAGACTCGACGTCTTTCACTCTTCATGCGAATCAGCAACGACGGTGTGAATCTAACCACTCGCGAACGCCACCATGATTTTTCCGGCGTCGAAGGTGAGCACTCTGGTTGGTGCGTCTGAGCATCAAAAGGCTTTTTTGGGTGTTCTTCGAACCCGTATCATGATGACTGAAAGACTTGGACTTTTGGCCCAATTAAATAGGTAAGTTCTTGACCACCACCCCCTTTCTCCGTTTTACAAACCACCTGGCCCATGTTCATGCTAACCCTCATTAAAACTAGGGGTGGCAAAAAGGGCTCGGCCCGCGGGACATGCCCGTTTTTCCCGCACTTTTGTGCGGGGCGGGCCAAGAATTTAGGCCCTCACCCTCAAATATGTCCGCCCCGCCCCGCCCCGTTTTTTTCGCGGGCTTTTGCGGGCATGTGTATTTACATAAATTTTTGCATATTTAGGCTTAAAGAGTGCAGTGCCCGCGGGCTTTCCCCGCCCCGCCCTCATGTTTTTGCGGGGCGGGTCTAAGTTTTAGGCCCACATCCTCAACTATGACCGCCCCGCCCCGCCCCGTTTTTTTGCGGGCTTTTGTGGGGCGGGCCTAAACGGGGCGGGCATGCCCGTTTGCCACCCCTAATTAAAACCCCATTAATCCATGATTAGCCTAATTTATTTATTTTTATCTTGCTAAATTTCAGATGATTAGGATTGTTAATCCATGTTAGAATTAGGTTAGGTTGATTTTAGATTTAGATATTAGGATTAATTCATTTTTTGATTGATTAGTTAATAGAATTGATTAGTTGATTAGGATTTAGAGATTAGATTTAATCGTTTTGATTAGAATTAGTTCTATATTTATAGAATTGATATGCATTTGATTAACCTTCCCTTGATTAGAATTTTAGGTAATAAATTTTGATATTTCCTTTATGTAAATTTTGTGTGGATTAATATGGTTAATGTTGATTTTAGCGTGTTTAGACTTTAGGTTGATTTTCATTCAATTTGACTTTTGTATGGTGATATGATCATGTTCATTAGATTAAATTCTTGAGTTAGATTGTGAATTTTCCATTTGATTGATTGTGATCCTAAGTCATGTTTAGGTATAGTTTAGGTTTTAGGATTAACACTCACTTTAAATGTCCATTTAATCAATTTCGTTGGTTTATGATCGTATTGTAAATTGAAAATCCCATTTCAATTTAGGTGATGAATACATTGTATGTCTAATTTCATTTGCCATGATCATAGGATAGATCTTTGATTGTTTTTCATTGATTAATCCATTACCTTTCGAATCGATTCTAACCATTGTATGTACTTACGCATTGTTGCATCATTCTTCATGCATTTGACTTTACCTCATGCTAACCCGTTTGTTACCTTGTGTTGCCACATATGACTTGGAGATGCAAGCTCACTCCTAGATAGCCATGCTCCTAACCATTTCATTTTCATTCAATAACTTTGTATTGTTTGAAGTACCATGTCACTTGTATGCCTTAGGCATGGTACATAGTTAATAGTTTGTAATTTGTATTTTCCTTTCATTCCTTTAGGTTGTATTGTATGGATCCATCCCTCATCATGGGTCAAATGTCCCCCACCCCATAGTCATGTAATAGCTTAGATTTATTTCTTTCTAGTCAATTCACCATGCATGATAATCAAAACTAGATAAAATACAAAACAATAACAAAGCATTTCAAAAGAAACAAAAGGTACTTGATTCAACGTCAAGTTGTTTTCCGAATAAAAACTCACACCATTGCAACGCGGATGCTTGATCCAACGTCAAGCATTATCCATCTGTTCCATGATCCCTTCCATCATCTCTTCTAAATTCCTTTTTATAATCCATTCTAACATCTCTTCTCCATTCTCTTCTCAACCTTATTCTATCTCCCTCCCATTCTTCATACACTATTTTCATAATAAATTTAAATACTTGATCCAACATCAAGTTCCTTTTTCAAAACCATTTTCATAACAAATTGGAATGCCAAATGGGGTGTACGTGTTTGTGCACAACATTCAAGTAATTGGGTTGTTGGTCGTACCTAGCCTGAGGACCCGAAACTTTACTTTCCCTCTTAAAACATATAATGATTCAAACGAGTTAGATCTAGGTGCTATGAGGAAGAAAAAGAGTAGTTAGGACTTTATTGTCCTCTCGATTCTCAAGTACTCTGATTGTTGACTGTACTTAGCCAAGGGTTAGAGAATTTTCTCCCTCTAAGTTCCAATGATTAGACTTGCCAAATTCTTTTCACAATTCAAATCTCTTTTTTGGATAAAAAAGAGTGGTTAGGACAACATTATCCTCTCAACTCCCGAGTTATTGGACCGTTGACTGTATCTAGCCGAGGGTCTGATGCTTGTCTCTATGCATAAAATCGACCCCAACAAATCAAATCATCTTTTTCCTTAGGGCTTTCTATTTAAAACCTTTCAATAAGGACATGTTACTTCCGTTCTACCGTGAACGAAGCTTAAGCCTCCATGTGCGAGCAAGTAATGTTTAACTGCTAGAGTGCGAACCAAGCGTATCCATTTTACCGCAAACAAGCAAATAATTTCCGCTCCCATGACAGAGTATACAAACAAGTGAACAGTAGCACGTGAATGTCAATACTGTTTAGTAAAAACAACCAAACAAATACGCCATTTTTGAGCCAAAGTACGAAGCTCTGACTTCCCTATTGCACGTATGGGGATACGTAGGCACGAGGGCCCAAATCCTTGGCGAGCACACTAAATTAAAACTTATTTTCTCTCCCATCTTATTCTTTCATCTCATTCCCGATAGCAAGCAATTTACAGATAAATAAACATCCATACGCATTTGATACGAGCAAGTGGTTCCCATGAAGTACCATGGATGTGAGGGGTGCTAATACATTTCCCTTGCATAACCGACTTTCGAATCCGCTCTTGGTTGCGAGACCATTTCTCTCATTCAGGGTTTTATCGCTATTTTCCCTTTCCTTTGGAATAAATAAAATCCGGTGGCGACTCTGTATTTTTCGCGGCGCTTCACCCTCCTCTTGGTTATACCCTTGAGCCACTAACCGGAATTTATTTCGGGTTATCATTCCGTTTTCTTCAAGTTTGTTCCTGAAAACCCCACTTAGTACCAATGATACGATGGTCTCGTGGATGAGGGACAAGTTCCGAAACGTCATTTCTTTTAAATTGATTAAGCTCATCTTGCATGGCCATTAGCCAAGATTCATCAATCGAGACCTCTTTGGTATTTTTAGGTTCCACTTGAGAAATAAAAGCGAAATGATAACAAAAATTACTTAGCTTAGAACGAGTCGTCACTCCTTTGGTGATGTCTCCAAGTATATTGTCAATAGGATGGTCTCTTGAGGATTTCCAAGCCGACGGAGGATCATTCACTTTAGCCGGGATTTCCTCTTCATCTTTTACATGACTAATATCTTTCTGTCATACCCCAATTTTGTCCGGGCATTTTTAAATTTTCATAAATTCGGTTTTAATTTCAGTTTGCATCATTTACATACATTTTATCATGAATAATACCTAAAATATCAGTCGAAATAAATTCTTGAATATACAGACAAACTGGTTAAATCATTCCTCAAGTACGTGCAAAATCAGCGGGTAAAAAGTTTCGAAATCAAGCTTGCAGACGTCAGTATTATTAATCTAAGGTTCACGTAGTATAACCTAGTGTGCTCATTATATTTTTCGATGATATTTTCAGTTGCATTTTTATCCGTCTGAACCTTTTAAACCGGTCAGAAATTATTTTAGAATTTAACGAAATGCTGTATTTTTTCAATAAGTTTATTTCGCACTGATCATTTTAATGCATTCAACTTAATTTTTCGAACAAATTTACATTCGACTTCTATTTATAATTAATCATTTTATTTCTTTGTTCAAATATTCGAATTAAGTAATTAGAGTTTCTTTTATTATTTAAATTGAAATATTGGTTAGAAATTTTTAATAAGCATTTTCTTTAATAATAAATAATAATAATTGTTTCAAATAAAATAAATTGACAGAATCAGATTCCTGGGTCAATTGACAGCTAGCACCTCACAATATCTCTCTTTCCCCACGAATCGAATGAGAAGGCGACAACTAATGGACTTTTGGATTCCCAATCCAATGATATGACTGGCTTTCTTTTTGAAAAAAGAAAAGGAAACAGAAAAGGTGGGGTGGCTTGACCACCGAATCTTTTGGGAAGACCCTTTCTCCTAAAACGTGACTAAAAAAACCCACTGAAGACTCTCTCTCCTCCAACGATACAAAACAGGAAAAGGAAAATAAAAGTGAAAGGGAGAGGATCCTTCACTCTGGCTGAAAAATGAAAAAGGAAGAAAAATCTCTCTCTCACTGTTCATCTTCTTCGTCCGCACTTACGCCACTCATACACCACGACTTACACACTCGCTCACCTCACCACCAAACACATCAAAACGACATCCATTTCACCAAGCCACTCCCTCTCTCTATGTGTTTTTGACGGAAACGAATCAAACTCCCTCAAACCACCAAAGCTCCGTCACAACGATCACCCGACCACCTCCTTATCCGTCGGCGAACTCACCACCACAAATCCCATACCAACAACCGGAATCATCTTCCAAACATTCTTACGCCTAACAGCAACACACACCGTCGCCGATCGTCTTCACCGCTCAAAGCCCCTCTCTTTGCTCACACTCAAATGCTCAATCCTTTCCTTCACACAACCGTCTGTCACTCACCATCACCACCGGAAACTACAACAACAACCTTCGACTCACCACCAAACCCACACAAACGACCACAACCATCGTTAACCACCGTTCCCATTTCCGCCGTAAATCTCCTCGCTTGGCCGTCAACAACCGGCGACCGTCGTGAAAGCGTTCTTTCACACCATCGCGCACCCTCAACCCCTAACCTTCTTGCACCGCCAGCCAAGCGCTCGTCGGTCTTCCTTCCTCCAACAAAAAACCTCACCATCGACCTCCTCACCGCTGGAAATTGACCCTTTCCAACTTAGGTTCAACAACACCTAAAGCTCCCCCGCGTTAATTTCAGATCCGACAACACCAACCAAAGCCCAGTCGGACGACCGCCCTCGATGCTTAAACGCAGTCTCAATGGATTCGACGCATCCTAGAGTTAGTTTTCGGTGGACTAAGATTAATATTGACGCACATCAAAATTTTAATGTTTTTCCAAAAAATCAGCAAGGCCATTTGGACAAGAACAAAAGCACAGAGCATCAGCTTTTTTCCCCCGGATTTTAACACGTGAATAGGAGTGTCAGCCATGGTTTAATTCTGCAGCAACAAAGACAACACACACATCACCACGAATTCATCCGTTGGTGAACATAAAACCTCAAAATAACCCTCACATAGCCTCTCGCCGTTTTCTGCCATCATCCGGGCCAACACAACAAATTTCATTTTCTCACTGGTGTAGTATTCGGGAATTCTCGGTTCAAGTTTCATTCTGTTTTGATTCGTGTGTCATTGCGATTTGGCTATGTTCGTCGGTTTATGTTTAAAGTTTTCGATTGTATTAGTTAGTTATTTTTACATTCTAGACTGTGTTTTCCATATGGTTGTTAGTTTTTGTGTTTATAGAATACGCTTATGTCGAGTATTTTCTGGTATGCGGTTATAACAAGTTGCTTGGTTAAAATCGGTTATGATGGAACGTTTGGCTACTTATGGGTAGGCTACCGCCGCCCGTGTATTGTTGGAGGTCTTGGTATTTAGTTAAGCAATAATATTGTCATGACACTAGATTATACATTTACACCTTGATTTATACTATGAGTATACACTAGTCATTTTTTTAATGATTTTTTTTCTCATTTTGAAATATGTGTAGCACTAAATCCATTACTTACATACGGTGTAATTGTATAAAGTGTAAGAATTTAATGTCAACATAGCCTAACTCTTAGTTAAGTCATCCATGAGCTTGTAATCTTAAATAACATTTTCGGGCTTGAGACAAAATTTTGTACTATCATGTTATAGTGTAGAATACTAATTAATTTACTTTGAAGAGTGAACACAGGAACATGTATTTTTTTGTTTGTGAGTCTTTCTTGATGTTGTAATGTAAAATTGGTTATGTTGTACCTGAATCACATTGATATTAGCCAAAAGTTTGGGAGGGTATTGTAAGTAAAATATATTATGATTTTTTCTTGATGTTGTTTACTTTACCCCATTATAATTAAAATTGGATTCTAAACTGCGGACTCGGCAATTTTATGCCGATACGTCGCCAAAATATCAATATATCAATAGAATATTTTCGCCGCATTTTGAATTTGCGTATGACATTAATCATGTTGTCATCACGCGCAAACCGATTTCGAGCACATCTTCATCAACTCATACCGATTAATTAGATGTCATCACATAATTCTTTCTCTTTTAATTATAACAAATTAATTAATTAAATTTTGTCCAATTAGTTAATTACCATAAATTAATTTTAATTAACTTGATTATTTAATTTTAATTAAATAATTTTGATAATTAATCCTAATTAATTTAATTAATCGATTCAATCGAACTTTAATCAATTAATTTTGATAATTAGAAATTGATCGATTTCTTTCACTATGACAATTTCATAATCATTTTCAAACTAAATTCTTCCAATCTTATTCATAAACAAAACCTTGGTTCAATGCCAAGTGATTCATTTAAAACTCGATTAACTTCACACCGATGCAAATTCAAATCATTTCTCAAATGAACATAATTTCTAAAGAACTTTCTTTTTATAATTTAAACTTGGGATGAAAAAGAGTATATGAGGTGTTCACTTCACTATCTCTCAAGTGTTCGAATGATCGGCGTCCGCCATATTGCTCGAATTATTGTCGCCCGATTAAAACCTTATCAAATTCGAATTCGAAACGTTTCTTCTAAATTAATACAACTTCTAAGAACATTACTTTATAACTTAAACTTCGGATGGAAAGGATGGGAGGCGTTTGCCTCACCATCTCTCGAATAATTGAATGATTGACGCTCGCCATATTGCTCAAATTATCAACTTCCGATTAAAATACACTAAATGAACTTGGATAAAGAAATGAGTGGCGCACGCCTCATTGTTCCTTGAATAAGAAAGTGGGAGGCACAAGCCTCACTACCGCGCATATTAGATTTCCGCAAATAAACTTTCAATAATAATTTAAACGAAAAATGGAGTAGAAGGTGTTCGCCTTGTTATTTTTCAAAAGAATTGAAGGATTGGTGTGCACCACATCACTCAATCTTTTGTCGTTCTTCTTCAAAACACCAAACACATTAAACCTAATTTACGCCCCAGTGCGACCAACCACTTAAATCTTTTCATAAAAAACATTGCTTAATCCTTTCTAGTGCATACACAAACTAGCGCTTAAGTCTCCACCGCGAGCATGCAACCCAACATTTAACCGCTAGGATGCGATCTAAGCACTTATTCATTAAAGCACACTCAACTTATCAAACCTCTTTCATCATCCTCGTGCAATCGAAACTCTTTTCAAAAAGAACACTGTTTAGTCCTTTCTAACACGCACAATAAACTAGTGTTTAAGCCTCCACCGAGAGTAGACAAGCCGACGTTTAGCCTTTAGAATATGATCTAAACAGTCGTTCATTAAAAGACACCAACCAATCATAGTTCCTCGAACTACGAATGCTCTTATTTCCTTATTGCACCATAAGGATACGTAGGCACGAGATTGCGAGATCTTGGCGAGCACACTAATATAAAACCTCCCTTTTTCCCCTTTTGAGGTTTCCATCCATCTCTTTTCAATTTTTTTTATCACTCGAAGAAAACAAATAAAATTCATTTAACATTCAAATCGTAAGTTTAACTAAAAGGTTCCCGTTGAGTACAACGGACGTGAGGGGTGCTAATACCTTCCCCTTGCGTGATCGACTCCCGAACCCGAATATGGTTGCGACGCCCATTATTCTATTTTTCAAAGGTTTTATCGATATTTTCCTATTCATTCATTGGAATAAATAAAGTTCGATGGCGAATCTGTTCAAACTAATTTTTTCCGCGACCATCGTGAGGGATCGTATTTTTCGAGATGCGACAGATGGCGACTCTGCTGGGGATATAACTCCAAGCTAGAGAGAGTCAAGCCTAACTAAATTCAAATTGCTATGAATGTTAAAATATTGTTTTCTTCCTTATTGCTTCTTTATATCTTGCTGTATTATTTATGCTATATGATTTATTATGCTATTATATTGGATGGCCTATGGTGCTTGGTACATGTTGTGAGATAAGCTCCGTACCCGAGCTTTGAGAAGAACTTAGAACCTGGAGTTGTGTAGTATTGAACTGAGGGGTATACGCCTCGTTGGGACAATACGAAGACTCCACCTAGAGTAGATCTGTTCGAAATTTCCATCACAATATGGCTAGCCCATTATTGCAAGGAAACTTTGAACACGGTCCGTGACTCTAGGAACCTCACCTTAAACCGAAGTCCGTCTTCATGATTGGGGATTGTGTAGTATTGAACCGAGGGGTCTACACCCTATTCGAACAATACGAAGATCCCACTTAGAGTAGATTGATTAAGAACTTTCATCATGATGTGGCTAGACCATTATTGCAATGGGATGCTGAACATAATCCATGACTCTAAGTTCTGTCTTGCAAAGGAACAACCTTAGGAGCCATGCTTTATGTGTGGGGTAGAGAACATAGAACCTCCGGATAGGGTGTACCATATGATACTCATGATATCCTGGATCCTAATTATACCTGCATTACATTTTCTTTATATACCTAAATACAAAATTTCATGCATTTTCATTTCGTCAGCATGAATTGCATATCATTTTCATAAACAAAAAAACTCATCCCATCCTTTGTCCATAACCTGCAGTTGAATTCCCGACATTCGTATCAGACTTGAAGTAGCTCTTGAAAGACCATGGATCTGTTGGAGCAAAGTCACATTGCCTTGAGAGGAGATGTTGACTCAATGAAAAACCAGATAGACCAACTTGTTAAGGCTATTATAGCTTTAGCAAAGAGGGAGGACAACATTCAGCAGACTGCAATGGTTAAAAATGTTGTGCTAGCTCCAGTAAATGGTCCTATCCAACCTCAGCTTGTGTGAACCCCAATTGATAACTCTATTGTACAAGAACGCCATATTGTTCGAGATTCCTCTTATCATGATGTTGTTGAGTAACACAGTTTTGCATTCTCTGTACCAGATTCCCATGGAACAAGCCTGGTGGTTAATATTGAACGACCACAAGATGATGAGATTGCTGAAAGATGTCGTGTGCTAGAGAAAAGACTCAAGGCCATAGAAGGACAAGATACTCTTGAACTGGATGCTTTAAACATATGTTTGGTACTTGGCCTGATTATACCCCCAAAATTCAAAGTACCAGAATTTGAGAAGTACAAAGGGGATAGCTGTCCAAAGCACCATTTGGTGATGTTTTGTCAAAAAATGACCTCTCATGCCCACAATGATAAGCTAATAATTCACTATTTTCAGGACAGTTTGAATGGGGCATCGATGAACTGGTACATGAAGTTAGAAAGGAGTCACATTTAGTCATGGTTGGACCTAGCTAATGCCTTTTTGAAGCAGTACAAATACAATTTGGACGTAGCTCCCGATCGCATGCAGTTGAGAGCCTTATCTCAGGAAAACAACAAATCCTTTCGAGGGTATGCCCAAAGATGGAGAGAGTTAGCAGATCGCGTTGAACCACCACTCTTAGAGAAAAATTTAATATACTCATTCAAAGATACCTTGCAAAGTCCTTACTTTGAAAGGATGATTAGTAGTGCAGCATCAAACTTCGCTCACTTGGTGTCAATCGGAGAACGCATCGAGTATGGCCTTAAAAGCGAAAAAAATCAAATGTTCCTCGAGTACCCAGAGAGTTGAGAATGAATCTATTATTAATTCCCAAGAGGAACAAGAGTTTGAAGTTAATGTAGTCTGGGAAATCCCACAAGCTCTATATCAGAGACCATCCTCTCCTTATGGTCAGTATCCTACAAGTCGAGGATCTCCTCAGTATCAACGACAGATTCCACCTCAGCACCCATACAAGCGGCAGAACACTCCATATCAGCAGCGTCATCACGCCCGACAAAGGCCAAGAAATCTAGAGAGGCATATCGACCAACTTCCAATGCCATACAGTCAAGTACTTCCATATTTGATTGAGAGAGGATTGATAGTGCCAAAGGAGCTAAATCCAGTAATTGCTTCATACCAACCAGGCTTTGACACTAATGCTTGATGTGACTTCCATGCTGGGGCACATGGGCATTCAATTGAACACTGCAAGGTGCTCAAGAGTAAGGTACAAACCCTATTTGATTCCAAGTCGTTCTCATTTGTGCCTTGAAGCTTGCAAATTAACAATACTCCTTCACCTAGTTGTGTTGGTCCATCAGTCCATGTTATGGAAGAGATTTTCGAGAATAGATCTAAAGATGATTGTCATACTAGTCTCGATGAGCAGAACTACCACTACTATGAAGAAGGCTAACCCAGTAGTGAACCAGACACGAGAGAGCTTCCTCTGCACTAGAAACCATTTGGCTATTTTTTTAGCATTCCATTAGTATTTTTCTTTGCATGTTAAATACTTATCTGCTTTCAACTATTGTTGTTTTCCTTTAATGGTAATATTAATGAAATGATTATGCATGTTTTGAACGAATCCTTTCGTATTCACTCATATTTGCCATTTATATTAAAACACAAAAATATTTCTCCCATTCACTTATCAAAGTGTTATTTTAGCAAAGATTGAAGGGAGGATGACGAAAACAAAATACCCATAACTGCTGATTGTATTCTTTCGGATAAAATCCTGTTGATGATGTACAAGCATTGTTTCCAATCCACAAACACTGGAGAGATAAGGAGTTAGTCCCTAGTTAACCACTTCGAGCCTAGAAGTAAGAGTTTCTTTCGGATCTAAAAAAACCTTACATTTAACCTGGGACAGGGTAGTGTTCAGTTAATCTGACTTCACAGTTGAATTGCAAGGGAATACATCCCATCTGAGGATCAACCACATGATATTCTTCACACACATCATGAAGTGTAGAAGGAACCATGCAAAATCCTAAAGTTTTCTCGGTTGTTCTTCAATGACCAATGAGTTGGCAGTCGCAATCATCAAAGGAAGAGCCCGCTAAGTCAAACACCCTAAAAGAAGACTTAGGAAAAACTGGGGAAATCCCGATGGACTAAAGCTTCAAAAAGCGGTCCAGGCAAAAGTTAGGGATCGAAACAAAAATCAAAAGAGGTCACGAAAATCCTCAACAAAACAAAACAAGACTCAGTGACCACTATATCAAGAATCAAAGGGTCACCAACGTCCATGAAAAGCAATGTAGGGTGACTGCCATTTCAAGAGATTTTACACCTTCAAACTCTCTTAAAAGACGAATGTGTATGTTGAATTAACTAAGCTTAGGACTAAAGATCATAACGAAGAAAGGATGGGTTAAAATAAACTTTGAGCCTTATATCCTTTTTGTTCAAAAACCATGAACCAGACCACGTTACAACCCTTAAAAGACCTAATTGAAGTAGGGTTTATTCTAAAAGAATACTACGGCAAGGATGCGTAAACTGACTCCTAAAACTTTTCTAAACGCATGTATTGGTATCATATTCTCACTGTATCTTTCACACACTAGCTAAATCATCAATGCGTTTGAACTAATGGTTCATTCGTCACACACTATCACGTCACCTCAATAAATGACTTTTCAAACCTGCATGAATGTCGCACTAAAATTACCATTGATTGAACGAACAATTTTAACTGCAAGTCAGTACTTAACATCAAGAAAATTCCAACAAGAAGAAATCAGAGAAGAACTTGATCATTCATCAATGCTGACCCAAATCAAGACTACTTCCTAACCCTATGGATTAGAGGCATGGTATCTAATGAATATGAATTGGTCAGTCAAAATACAAATCTCCAAGCACCAATTGATCAAGGAGGCGAATTATTTCAAAATATTCAGTCCATCTGGATCAAGTCCTTCAAAAGCTTAATCAGGGGCAAATACTGAAGGATTCATACATTGGGGGAAAATTTGGTTCAGGCCATGGTATAATCGTTCACATGGTTTCCTTTCAAAGGAGAATTCCTTCAAAGACCCTACAGACAGGGGCAGAGCAAGAGCATAATCATCATGCATTGATTATGTCGCTACGCTCATTAGATCATTTGCAAGCCATCAAGGCATATCAGGTAAACAAGTTGAGGTTCTCTCAAGAACAAACACACAGTTTATCAACAAAGGATAAAACTTGGGGCACCAAGAGCATCCATAGTTATCCTTCAAACATCACATTGTCCAAAGACCGAGTGTCGGGAAGTCAAAACCTTTTTCCAAAACCAAAGTCCAATCCATATTGGCAACTACCAAAAATAAAAATCCAATTTGCTTGCACCCTCATAAACTCAAATCCAATCAACATTGGTACCCAGAAAGTCTCACCTTCAAAAGGGAGATCAATCCAAAAGCAACCAATAATCCTCTTGCATTACCATATGCGCTGCATACAATAAAAACACGTGACTTTCCTTCTAAATCAGGAAGTTGCATATCAAAAAGCTCTCTCACAAAAACGAGAAATCTTCATTAACATGTATCATATGCATACATAACATCATAAACCTTTTCCATCCGCCCTCTGATGATGACAATCTTTCTATCATCCCTCTGATGACGATATTTTACAACCAATCTTTTCCATCAACCCTTTGATGATGCCACTCAATAGTGAAGTTTCTTTCCATCAACCCTTTGACGGCGATATTACATATATAATTCCTTTCCACCAACCCTTTGGTGATGATATCCTTTAATTATTTTCGTCAACCCTTTGACGATGAAAAATTCTTTTCCGTCAACCCTTTGATGATGAAAAATTAGTTTCCATCAGCCCTCTGATGATGACAATCTTTTCCGTCAACCCTTTGACGATGACAGTTACCTTTCCATCAGCCCTCTGATGATTACATTTTACAACAAATTCTTTTCCGTCAACCCTTTGACGATGACAGTTACCTTTCCATCAGCCCTCTGATGATTACATTTTACAACAAATTCTTTTCCGTCAACCCTTTGACGATGACATATTTTTTCCATCAACCCTCTGATGATGATCTTTTCCACCAACCCTTTGGTGATGCCATCCTTTACTTCTTTTCGTCAACCCTTCGACGATAATAGATTCTTTTCCATCAGTCCCCTGATGATGACAA
Organism: Lathyrus oleraceus; assembly: GCF_024323335.1. NCBI lineage: Eukaryota > Viridiplantae > Streptophyta > Magnoliopsida > Fabales > Fabaceae > Lathyrus > Lathyrus oleraceus. The sequence continues at coordinate 200,386,091 of NC_066583.1, forward strand.
TCTTTTTCGTCAACCCTTTGACGATGACTATTACCTTTCCATCAGCCCTCTCATGATGATTTTTTCCACCAACCCTTTGGTGATTCCATCCTTTACTTCTTTCCGTCAACCCTTTGACGATGACAAATTCTCTTCCATCAGCCCTCTGATGATGACAATCTTTTCCATCAACCCTTTGACGATGACAGTATTTTCCATCAACCCTCTGATGATGACAATCTTTTCTATCAACCCTTTGATGATGACATTCACTATCTTCCATCAACCCTTTGATGCCGATATTCCCCAATAATCTCATTAAAAAAATAAAACCTTACAAAAAATCCAAGTACCCAGTTGCAGTCCCACCTTGATCGCCATGAATCATTTCATGCATAATTTTCATGCCAAACAGGAAGATTCATCAAACGTAATCTTACCAATCATCAGCATACCCATGCATAGCACTCTCACAAAATGGGAATTTCATCAAAAATGAACAAAATTCTTCGCATTCCTACATGCATATCCTAAATATACCCAACAATTGTATTCTTGCATACATCTCATGCATCATTACACGTACAGGTGCTTCCATCCAAAAATGGGGCATCATACAAAAAAAACATAACAAATATCAGGATCCAGGGTCATTCATATGTATCCCGGACTTTCCTCATTTAGTTCAATGGAATTATTACCCTGCATGTGCTCGTGGAATTATTTCCCACCAAGTCATTCTTCAAATTTTATGGTTAATAACGATATATCCCACCATGTTTGCTATCATTGCTCCCCAAGCAGAGGTTACCATAAAAGGTCTCCTATGAGCTTTTCCCCTGCAGAGCAAATCTAGTAAATCTCCTCCAAAAGGAGTATTTTCTAAATCATTTCCCCAACAGACGAAAATTTGAGATACTGCTTCATTTATTTGAAGAATCTCATTTATCTGCTTGAGATACTGCTTCATCAATTTGAAGAGTCTCATTTGTTTTTGAGATACTGCTCTAGTATCCTTGGAGAATCTTAGGTATGAGTGAGGTATCATTCCCTTGGTAGAATATCTCGATTATATCATATGGGATACTGCTTCGTTGATTCTCATATCTTGTGTCTTCAGATTAAGACACTGCTCTGCTAATGCTCAGAAAATCTTAGGTACAATTGAGGCGTCATTCCATTGTTAGAATATCTCGATTATGACATCCAAGATATTGTTCTAAGGATTCCCAGAGAGTCTTGATCGTTTCATTTTACCTTTTAAGAATTTCTATTACTGTATTTTTCACTACATTTTCTTTCTGCATTTCTTCCTTGCATTACAAAGGACAAAATTCAGGTATTTTCGTATTTAATTATCTTCCACCATGAATGTACGAAGACCGTTGTCATTTTTACCTTCTGGTTCAAGGTAATTAAATAGGGCCAGCTGTCATACCCCAATTTTATCCGGGCATTTTAAAACTTTCATAAATTCGATTTTAATTTCAGTTTGCATCATTTACATGTATTTCATCATCAATAATACCTAAAATATCAGTCAGAATAAATTATTAAATATACAGACAAATTGGTTAAATCATTCCTCAAATACGTGCAAAATCAGCGGGTAAAAAGTTTCGAAATCAAGCTTGCAGATATCAGTATTATTAATTTACGGTTCGCGTAGTATAACCTGGTGTGTTCGTTATATTTTTTGACGACTTTTTCAGTTGCATTTTGATCAGTTTGAACCTTTTAAATCGGTCAGAAATTATTTTAGAATTTAAAGAAATGTTGTCTTTTTTTAATAAGTTTATTTCGCACTGATCATTTTAATGCATTAAATTTAATTTTTCGAGCAAATTTACATCCGACTTCTATTTATAATCAATCATTTTATTTCTATGTTTAAATATTCGAATTAAATAATTAGAATTTTTTATATTTAAATTGAAATATTGGTTAGAAATTTTTAATAAGCATTTTCTTTAATAATAAATAATTATTATTATTTTCAAATAAAATAAATTGACAGCATCAGATTCTTTGGCCAATTGACAACTAGCACCTCACAATATCTCTCTTTCCCCACGAATGAGAAGGCGACAGCTAATGGACTTTTGGATTCCCAATCCAATGATGTGACTGGCTTTCTTTTTGGAAAAAGCAAAGGAAACGGAAAAGGTGGGGTGGCTTGACCACCGAGTCTTTTGGGAAGACCCTCTCTCCCAAAACGTGACTAAAAAAAAACCCACTGAAGACTCTCTCTCCTCCAACACTACAAAACAGGAAAGGAAAATAAAAGTGAAAGGGAAAGGATCTTTAACTCTGGTTGAAAAACGAAAAAAAGAAGAAAAGTCTCTATCATTGTTCATCTTCTTCGTCCGCACCTACGCCACTCATACACCATGGCTTACACACTCGCTCACCTCAACACCAAACACACAAAAACGATAGCCATTTCACCAACCCACTCCCTCTCTCTGCGTGTTTTTAACGGAAACGAATCAAACTCCCTTAAACCACCAAAGCTCCATCACAACGATCACCCCACTGCCTCCTTATCCGCCGGCGAACTCACCTCCACAAATCCCCTACCAACAACCGGAATCATCTTCCAAACAATCTTCTGCCTAACAGCAACACACACTGTCGCCGATCATCTTCACCGCTCAAACCCCCTCTCTTTGCTCATACTCAAATGCTCGATCCTCTCCTTCACACAACCGTCCACCACTCACCATCACCAACGGAAACTACAACAACAACCTTCGACTCACCACCAATCCCACACAAACGACCACAACCATCGTCAGCCACCGTTTCCATTTCCGCCGTAAATCTCCTTGCTTGGATGTCAACAACCGACGACCGCCGCAAAAGCCTTCTTTCACACCGTCGCACACCGTCAACCCCTAACCTTCTTGCACCGTCGCCAAAACGCTCGTCAGTTTTCCTTCCTCCAACAAAAAACCTCACCATCGACCTCCTCACCGCTGGAAATCAACCCTTTCCAACTTAGCTTCAACAACACCTAAAGATCCGCCGCGTTAATTTCATATCCGACAACACCAACCAAATCCCAGTCGGACGACCGCCCTCGATGCTTAAATGCAGTCTCAATGGGTTCGACGCATCCTAGAGTTGGTTTTCAGTGGGATAAGATTAATATTGATGCACATCGAAATTTTAATGTTTTTTCCAAAAAATCAGCAAGGCCATTTGGACAGGAACAAAAGCACACATCATCAGCTTTTTTTCTCTGATTTTTACACGTGAATAGGAGTGTCAGCCATGGTTTAATTCTGCAGCAACAAAGACAACACACAAATCACCACGAATTCATCCGTTGGTGAACAAAAAACCTCAAAATGACCTTCACATAGCCTCTCGCCGTTTTCTGCCATCATCCGGGCCAACACAACAAATTTCATTTTCTCACTGGTGCAGTATACGGTAATTCTCGGTTCAAGTTTCATTCTGTTTTGATTCGTGTGTCATTGCGATTTGGCTATGTTCGTCGGTTTATGTTTAAAGTTTTCGATTGTATTAGTTAGTTATTTTTACATTCTAGATTGTGTTTTCCATATGGTTGTTAGTTTTTGTGTTTATAGAATACGCTTATGTCGAGTATTTTCCGGTATGCGGTTATAACAAGTTGCTTGGTTAAAATCGGTTATGCTGGAACGTTTGGCTACTAGTAATGGGTAGGCTACCGCCGCCCGTGTATTGTTGGAGGTCTTGGTATTTAGTTAAGCAATAATATTGTCATGACACTAGATTATACATTTACACCTTGATTTATACTATGAGTATACACTAGTCATTTTTTTAATGATTTTTTTTCTCATTTTGAAATATGTGTAGCACTAAATCCATTGCTTACATACGGTGTAATTGTATAAAGTGTAAGAATTTAATGTCAACATAGCATAACTCTTAGTTAAGTCATCCATGAGCTTGTAATCTTAAATAACATTTTCGGGCTTGAGACAAAATTTTGTACTATCATGTTATAGTGTAGAATACTGATTAATTTACTTTGAAGAGTGAACACAGGAACATGTAGTTTTTTGTTTGTGAGTCTTTCTTGATGTTGTAATGTAAAATTGGTTATGTTGTACCTGAATCACATTGATATTAGCCAAAAGTTTGGGAGGGTATTGTAAGTAAAATATATTATGATTTTTTCTTGATGTTGTTTACTTTACCCCATTATAATTAAAATTGGATTCTAAACTGCGGACTCGGCAATTTTATGCCGATACGTCGCCAAAATATCAATATACCAATAGAATATTTTCGCCGAATTTTGAATTTGCGTATGACATTAATCCTGTTGTCATCACGCGCAAACCGATTTTGAGCACATCTTCATCAACTCATACCGATTAATTAGATGTCATCACATAATTCTTTCTCTTTTAATTATAATAAATTAATTAATTAAATTTTGTCCAATTAGTTAATTACCATAAATTAATTTTAATTAACTTGATTATTTAATTTTAATTAAATAATTTTGATAATTAATCCTAATTAATTTAATTAATCGATTCAATCGAACTTTAATCAATTAATTTTGATAATTAGAAATTGATCGATTTCTTTCACTATGACAATTTCATAATCATTTTCAAACTAAATTCTTCCAATCTTATTCATAAACAAAACCTTGGTTTAATGCCAAGTGATTCATTTAAAACTCGATTAACTTCACACCGATGCAAATTCAAATCATTTCTCAAATGAACATAATTTCTAAAGAACTTTCTTTTTATAATTTAAACTTGGGATGAAAAAGAGTATATGAGGTGTTCACTTCACTATCTCTCAAGTGTTCGAATGATCGGCGTCCGCCATATTGCTCGAATTATTATCGCCCGATTAAAACCTTATCAAATTCGAATTCGAAACGTTTCTTCTAAATTAATACAACTTCTAAGAACATTACTTTATAACTTAAACTTCGGATGGAAAGGATGGGAGGCGTTTGCCTCACCATCTCTCGAATAATTGAATGATTGACGCTCGCCATATTGCTCAAATTATCAACTTCCGATTAAAATACACTAAGTGAACTTGGATAAAGAAATGAGTGGTGCACGCCTCATTGTTCCTTGAATAAGAAAGTGGGAGGCACAAGCCTCATTACCGCGCATATTAGATTTCCGCAAACAAACTTTCAATAATAATTTAAACGAAAAATGGAGTAGAAGGTGTTCGCCTTGTTATTCCTCAAAAGAATTGAAGGATTGGTGTGCACCACATCACTCAATCTTTTATCGTTCTTCTTCAAAACACCAAACACATTAAACCTAATTTACGCCCCCGTGCGACCAACCACTTAAATCTTTTCATAAAAAACATTGCTTAATCCGTTCTAGTGCATACACAAACTAGCGCTTAAGTCTCCACCGCGAGCATGCAAGCCAACATTTAACCTCTAGGATGCGATCTAAGAACCTGTTCATTAAAGCACACTCAACTTATCAAACCTCTTTCATCATCCTCGTGCAATCGAAACTCTTTTCAAAAAGAACACTGTTTAGTCCTTTCTAACACGCACAATAAACTAGTGTTTAAGCCTCCACCGAGAGTAGACAAGCCGACGTTTAGCCTTTAGAATATGATCTAAACAGTCGTTCATTAAAAGACACCAACCAACCATAGTTCCTCGAACTACGAATGCTCTTATTTCCTTATTGCACCATAAGGATACGTAGGCACGAGATTGCGAGATCTTGGCGAGCACACTAATATAAAACCTCCCTTTTCCCCCTTTTGAGGTTTCCATCCATCTCTTTTCATTTTTTTTTATCACTCGAAGAAAACAAATAAAATTCATTTAACATTCAAATCGTAAGTTTAACTAAAAGGTTCTCGTTGAGTACAACGGACGTGAGGGGTGCTAATACCTTCCCCTTGCGTGATCGACTCCCGAACCCGAATATGGTTGCGACGACCATTATTCTATTTTTCAAAGGTTTTATCGATATTTTCCTATTCATTCATTGGAATAAATAAAGTTCGGTGGCGAATCTGTTCAAACTAATTTTTTCCGCGACCATCGTGAGGGATCGTATTTTTCGAGATGCGACAGATGGCGACTCTGCTGGGGATATAACTCCAAGCTAGAGAGAGTCAAGCCTAACTAAGTTCAAATTGCTATGAATGTTAAAATATTGTTTTCTTCCTTATTGCTTCTTTATATCTTGCTGTATTATTTATGCTATGTGATTTTTTCTGCTATTATATTGGATGGCCTATGGTGCTTGGTACATGTTGTGAGATAAGCTCCGTACCCGAGCTTTGAGAAGAACTTAGAACCTGGAGTTGCGTAGTATTGAACTGAGGGGTATACACCTCGTTGGGACAATACGAAGACTCCACATAGAGTAGATCTGTTCGAAATTTCCATCACAATATGGCTAGCCCATTATTGCAAGGAAACTTTGAACACGGTCCGTGACTCTAGGAACCTCACCTTAAACCGAAGTCCGTCTTCATGATTGGAGATTGTGTAGTATTGAACCGAGGGGTCTACACCCTATTCGAACAATACGAAGATCCCACTTAGAGTAGATTGATTAAGAACTTTCATCATGATGTGGCTAGACCATTATTGCAATGGGATGCTGAACATAATCCATGACTCTAAGTTCTGTCTTGCAAAGGAACAACCTTAAGAGCCATCCTTTATGTGTGGGGTAGAGAACATAGAACCTCCGGATAGGGTGTACCATATGATACTCATGATATCCTGGATCCTAATTATACCTGCATTACATTTTCTTTATATACCTAAATACAAACTTTCATGCATTTTCATTTCGTCAGCATGAATTGCATATCATTTTCATAAACAAAAAAACTCATCCCATCCTTTGTCCATAACCTGCAGTTGAATTCCCGACATTCGTATCAGACTTGAAGTAGCTCTTGAAAGACCATGGATCTGTTGGAGCAAAGTCACATTGCCTTGAGAGGAGATGTTGACTCAATGAAAAACCAGATAGACCAACTTGTTAAGGCTATTATAGCTTTAGCAAAGAGGGAGGACAACATTCAGCAGACTGCAATGGTTAAAAATGTTGTGCTAGCTCCAGTAAATGGTCCTATCCAACCTCAGCTTGTGTGAACCCCAATTGATAACTCTATTGTACAAGAACGCCATATTGTTCGAGATTCCTCTTATCATGATGTTGTTGAGTAACACAATTTTGCATTCTCTGTGCCAAAATGTCAATATATCAATAGAATATTTTCGCCGCGTTTTGAATTTGTGTATGACATTAATCATGTTGTCACCACGCGCAAAACGGTTTTGAGCACATCCTCATCAACTCATACCGATTAATTAGATATCATCACCTAATTCTTTCTCTTCTAATTATAACAAATTAATTAATTAAATTTTGTCTAATTAGTTAATTACCATTAATTAATTTTAATTAACTTGATTATTTATTTTTAAGTAAATAATTTTGATAATTAATCCTAATTAATTTAATTAATCGATTCAATCAAACTTTAATCAATTTATTTTGATAATTAAAAATTGATCGATTTCCTTCACTATGAAAATTTCATAATCATTTTCAAACTAAATTTTTCCAATCTTATTCATAAATAAAACCTTGGTTCAATGCCAAGTGATTCATTTAAAACTCGATTAATTTCACACCGATGAAAATTCAAATTATTTCTCAAATGAACATAATTTCTAAAAAACTTTCTTTTTATAATTTAAACTTGGGATGAAAAAGAGTATATGAGGTATTCACTTCACTATCTCTCAAGTGTTCGAATGATCGGCGTCCTCCATATTGCTCGAATTCTTGTCGCCCGATTAAAACCTTAACAAATTCGAATTCAAAACGTTTCTTCTAAAGTAATACAACTTCTAAGAACATTACTTTATAACTTAAACTTCGGATGGAAAGGATGGGAGGCGTTCACCTCACCATCTCTTGAATAATTGAATGATTGACGCTCGCCATATTGCTCAAATTATCGAATTCCGATTAAAATATGCTCAATGAACTTGGATAAAAGAATGGATGGTGGACACCTCATTGTTCCTTGAATAAGCAAGTGGGAGGCACACGCCTCACTACCGCGCATATTCGATTTCCGCAAACAAACTTTCAATAATAATTTAAACAAAAAAGGGAGTAGAAGGTGTTCGCTTTGTTATTTCTCGAAAGAATTGAACGATTGGTGTGCACCATATTGTTCAATCTTTTGTCGTTCTTCTTCAAAACACCAAACACATTAAACCTAATTTCTCTCCCCCGTGCAACCAACCACTTAAATCTTTTCATAAAAAACATTGCTTAATCCTTTCTAGTGTGTACACAAACTAGCGCTTAAGTCTTCACCGCGAGCATGCAAGCCAACATTTAACCGCTAGGATGCGATCTAAGCACTTTTTCATTAAAATACACTCAACTTACCAAACCTCTTTCATCGTCCCTGTGCGATCGAAACTCATTTCAAAAAGAACATTGTTTAATCCTTTCTAACGCGCACAATAAACTAGTGTTTAAGCCTCCGCCGAGAGTAGACAAGCTGATGGTTAGCCTTTAGAATGCGATCTAAATAGTCGTCCGTTAAAAGACACCAACCAACCGTAGTTCCCCGAACTACAAATGCTCTGATTTCCTTATTGCACCATAAGGATACATAGGCACGAGATTGCGAGATCTTGACGAGCACACTAATAAAAATCCTCCCTTTCCCCCCTTCTGAGGTTTCCATCCATATCTGTTCAATATTTTTATCACTCGAAGAAAGCAAATAAAATTCATTTAACATTCAAATCGTAAGTTTAACTAAAAGGTTCCCGTTGAGTACAATGGACGTGAGGGGTGCTAATACCTTCCTCTTGCGTGATCGACTCCCGAACCCGAATATGGTTGTTCAAACTAATTTTTTCCGCGACCATCGCGAGGGATCGTATTTTTTGAGATGTGACACTTCCTCCTTCTCAATGTCCATTGTTTTGGGCTGATCACTTCTCTCAACAACATCCTTGAGTATGTCTTCCGAAGATATACATGCGTCATCAAAAGAAGTACATTTTTCGACATTTTTCAAACAAGACTCATCAAAAGAAACATGAACCGACTCTTTAACAGTAAGTAAACGTTTATTGTAAACTCTAAATGCTTTGCTTGATTGAGAATATCCACAAAGATACCCTCATCCTCTTTTGCATCAAATTTCCCAAGATTTTTATTACCATTATTTAAAACAAAACATTTACAGTTGAAAACATGAAGATGTGACTAGTTAGGTTCTCTCCCTTTCAAAATCTCATAAGGGGTTTTATTTAAAATGGTGCGAATTAAAATTCTGTTTAAAAGATAACAAGTTGTGCTAATAACATCGGCCCAAAAGTATTTTGGTAGACCGCCCTCATTGAGCATAGTTATAGGCAACTCCTATAAAACACGGTTTTTGTGCTCCACAACGCCATTCTGTTGTGGAGTATGAGGGGCTGAAAAATTATGCTCAATGCCATGCTTGTCCCAATAATCAACAAAGAGGTGGTTTTGAAACTCCCCTCCATGATCGCTTCGGATTGTAACTATTTTTGAATTTATTTTATTTTGGGACAGTTTTGCAATACGTGTAAAAGCGGAAAAAGTTTCGTCTTTGCTATGTAAAAGTATAGTCCATGTAAATCTAGAATAGTCATCAACCAATATAAATCCATAGTAGCTATCACATAAACTCTTTGTCCTAGAAGGTCCAAAGAGGTCCATATGGATAAGCTCTAGGGGTCGTGAAGTAGAAATAACATTTTTTTATTTAAAGGACACCCTCGTTTGCTTTCCCATTTGACATGTGTCACATAGGTGATCTTTTGAAAAAATAATTTTGGAAGACCGACTACTAAATCTTTGGACGCAACCTTATTAAGCAAATCGAACTTAACATGCGCTAGACGTCTATGCCAAAGCCATGAATCATCATTCAAAGCGACTAGACACTTAGTACTTGTTAACGGTACCTCAATAAGATTAAGCATATAGACGTTGTTTACTCTAACACCCTTAAACACAATATCCTTTTTGTCATCATGCTCAATTATACAACAAGTGTTTGTAAAATTTACTTTGTAACCCTTGTCACATAATTGACTAATACTCAAAAGATTGTGTTTAAGTCCCTCAACTAAATTCACATCGGAGATAGTAATGGTAGAAGGGTTACCTAAACTACATTTTCCGAGAATCGCTCCTTTGTTATTGTCGCCATAAGTAACATAACCCTTTTTCTTAGCTTTAAAGTCTATGAATATAGATATGTCACCTGTCATGTGCCTTGAACACCCACTGTCAAGAAACCATCTTCTTTGCTTGGATGTAAGACACTCAACCTACAATATCAAAAGAGAGAGGTAGGTACCCAATTTTCATTGGGTCCTTGTGTGTGAGTGGAAACAATGTTGCATTTAGGCATCCATTGATAAATTTCTTTAGGAACAAGAAATCTCCTAAACTTGCATTTCGCAATGGTATGACCCGAATGACAACAATAATGACATAAATCATGATGATGGATTCGTTTACTTTTGCTCATTGGAATCCTTGGAATATTCTCTACAAATGAATATTTAGCATAAGGTGGATTCAAAGATTTTTTAAGCAAATTAGGATCAATGGCAAAAGTAACTTTCAGTTGTAGAGCTTTCTCTAATTTGGCCTTAAGAGATTTAACCTCTCCTTGCCAAATATGACAAACCCCACAATTTTGAACACGAACCAATCCATCAATATCTTTTGAATTTTCTACAATACTTTCTTTTAGAGCTTCTAAGTATTTTTCGATTTTATAGACTTTACCCTCCAAAAATGAAAATATTTTTTTATTGGAGGATAATCTCTTAAAAGCTGCTAATGCCTCGGTATGCAGTTTTTCAAAAGCTATTTTCAATTCAGAAAAGGACATAGAAGAGAAAATATTATAGTAGGCATGCCTTACTTTCTTTTCTTTGTTGAGGCTCTTATGGTAAGCCTTGTCTTTGATGTGGGCCATGAGACATAGGTGGGTCGTCTCATCACTATTACTTGAGCTTTCATCACTTGACGATTCACTGTCGCTTTCCCAAGCGATGTATGTCCTTCTTTGTTTGTTGTATTTCTTTGATGGAGCTTCGCCCTTGTCCTTATTTAGTTAAGGACAATCCGACTTGTAATGCCCTACCTTACCACAATTGAAGCAAGATCCTTTTGCCTTATCCTTTTTGTTCTCTTCTTGTTTAGATCCTTTGGATTGTCTTAAGAAATTTATGAGATTTTTGTCGAAGTGCTTTACTCCATTCCTTCGAATGAATTTGTTGTACCTCCGAACAAACAGTCCTATTTCCTCATCATTCGAGTCTTCGTCACTACTTGAGTCACTATCATTTTCCTCTTTATTTGAGGACTTAGAGCTAGAAGCCACAAGAGTTATGGACTTCTTCTCACTCTCTTTTTCTTTAGTCTTATCCTTTTTAATCTTCTTCTCATACTTTTCAAGGCTTTCTAGGTCTTGTTGATGTTATTCTAACTTGCCAAATAGAGTTGTGATGTCGAGTGTGGTAAGGTCATTTTCTTCCTTGATAGCTGTCACTTTAGGATTCCATTCCCTACTAAGACATCTCAACATTTTATTAGTAGCAAGTTCATTGGAAATAGGCTTCCCAAGTGCATTTAAATGATTAATGAGATGAGTGAATCTCTTTTGCATGTCGGAGATGGATTCTCCTTGTTTCATGCGAAAGAGTTCAAATCTTGAGTAAGTGTGTTTATGCGAGACTGTTTAACTTCGTTAGTTCCCTTATGGGCAACTTGTAACGCATCCCACATCTCCTTGGCAGTCGTAGAATGGGATACCCTATAATACTCATCAACACCAAGTGCTAAAATTAAAATGTTTCGGGCTTTCCAATCGTACGCCCACTTCTTTTCATCGTCGGCAGACCATTGTGCCTATGGTTTTGGTACAATGTTGCCTTCCGTGTTGGTCACAATAATTTCAAAAGGACCATCACGAATGGTAACCCATACATTCCTTTTTATGGAATTTACGTGTACTCGCGTGCAATCTTTCCAATAGCCGTAATTTTCACCGTTGAAAACTGGAGCTCTATTGTAAGCCCCATTTGGTTCAGAAGCCATATCGTTACGAGAAGATATAGAGCACTAACGAACAAGCGCTCTGATACCCCTTGTTAGATGGTGTGGCAGGTGATCGAGAGGGGGGGGGGGGGTGGTGAATAAATCACCACTGAGAAATCACGGATTTTAAAACTTTTAATTGATTTTTAAAGGCTAGCGGAAAAGCGCAGTCCTGAATCACCGTCTACTAGAAAACCAGACATGCGATAAACCGATGGATAACAGTATGCCGATAACAAATAAACACGCTTTGATGATCGTTTTAATGAAATTCACACACAACACTATATTCCAATGAACAAAAACAAGCAGAACACTTTTATCAAACAGTTGGTGTGTAATGTTTAATGATCCTTATTGCCAATGGAGTTGTCAAAGCAATTTTCTCAAATAGAAACACTAAAACTGTTTTTCAATTATGCATATTTTTTTTGCCAATGTAGGATCAATTAACAGAAAAGTTAACACCATAATTGAATGATAAAATTTCAGAAAAAGTAAACAGATTAATGTTGCAAATGTTTACAAGGTTACAACATAAATAACAAACACAAATCCCACCGATTATGTTGAATTTGTCTTAACCCCACTTGATCCGATCCGATCAAGTCTTAAACCTCAAAATCAACAATCAATCCTCCGCTCCACTACTTGTTTGCAAAATCTCCCAGATTTCCAAACCCCTTCGCTACAGCTGAATTCGATCCACCTGACTTTGATTAAAACCCCCAAGAAACGATCATTCCTTGATGGAAAACCTTCCAGTTTTTCAGAGAAACCCCCTTTGTATCCCTTCAACTCAGCTTCAGTTACAAATCCTATAGGTGAACGTCATCTCAAAGAAATCTTGATGCAATGCACAATGATTATTATGTTTCAATATGATTGAATGTGAAAAGATGATGAAGACAAAGTATCTTTCAGGTTTCTTGCTCACACAAAAAATGCTCTCAAAATGTTTTCACGTGTTATATGAAAAGAATAATGTTTTACTACTTATAATATAAAATTTTAGTTGGATGAGTTAATACATGTGATGCATAAGTCGATACATGTGTGTAAAAATTGACTCATGAGTCGATATATGACCCAATGGGTCGATACATTTGGTAACAAAAACATTTTCCAGAATGAATGTATCATGATGTATCGATACATAGGGTATGTGTCGATCCATACTGGGTTGAAAAACAATTTTTCACAATTTTGATACAGCATGAGTCGATACATGAGTAAATGGGTCGATACATGTTTGGTAGAAAACACCAAACAGAAAGGTTGACATGCCATGTATCGATACAACCATCAATGGGTCGATACATGCTGAAGGAAAATTGATTTTTGAGAAAAACAATTATACATGTATCGGTACATCACCATATGAGTCGATACATGCTGAACCAAAATTGAATTTCAGAAACACAATTTAGACATGTATCGATACACCAACTCATGCGTCGATCCAAAACATCAAAATATGCAAAAATGATATTTTAATGATGCAAAAATCTTCTCAATTGTAATTTTAATGATATGCCATGCTAGAGATCTTTTTGAAATAATTTCCAACTACATTTCTATCACAAACTTTGACATCACTCAAAAACTCATAATATGGGATATCACTCACATTTAATGCCACAATACTCGTTACAAGGGATAAACTTATATTAACTACGTGTAAGTGGATAAAAATATACTTAATGAATATGATGTCAACCTCAACAACTAAGCTAGATAAATAGGAACATAATGTAATGCTCATTCTTGGCGTATATATAAAGTAATGTAAGTTTTCTTCTATTTTTAAAATTATGTTTGACATATGATTCAGTATGGTTGTTTATCCTTCTATGTTATTTCCTATGCGCATCTCTTTATTTGGTACTTTTCCCTTCTTTTTGATAATGGCAAAAGGGGAGAAGAGTATGATGTATTCTACTAACATATGCAAGAACAAAAGTCATTAAAATACAACATTTATCTATCAAGGGGGAGATATAATAGTAGGGGGGATATGTTGCTCAAGCACCAAGTTTAAGCAGTTCATTAAATCTTGGTTGCCATCATCAAAAAGGGGAAGATTGTGAAGACTAAAGGTGACGAGAAACATAAGAAAGAGAGATTTGAATTGGGTTTCTAAAGACAAAATATTTTTCTACCCAACACAATAAACATAAAACAAAGAACAAAAATAATAAAACAATTATTTTTATCTTTGTTCGCTATTAACTAAGCTACCTCCAGTTCACCCGCCAAGGTGATTTCTCCTTATCAACAATGACTTAATCCACTATAATCAAACTTGATTACTACACAAAGACTAATTGTCAATGTCTTCTTGAGTATATTGACTAAACCCTAGTCACTCAAGGAAAATACAAAAAAACAAATTGAATACAAAGTGTGTTTACGAAATGCTTCTAAGAAAGCAGAATACAAAAATGAATATAAAGTATATCACACAAAAGATATACAATAAAGAGTATGAATAGAAGTTTGTTGTGTGTGTTTCTTTTCTCTCAAATTATTTCACAAAGTGCACTATTCACGTATATGATAATCTCTTAGAATGTGTAGCACCTTTAAATTTTCCAAGTCTTCTTTATATAGGCAATGAAGAGATTTGTTGAAGGGTAAAATTGGAATACCAAAATGCACTTGTATCCTTGCATAGAGGCTTATGAATATGGAGACAAAAATGGTACAATAGTACAGTCCTTAGCCCATAAATCAGTGTATTCGAAGGAATATTTGATCTTGTATTGTGTACTATTTTTCTTACATAAAACATTTTGGTCTTATATTCAATATTCAGAGGCTTTTGATAGTTAGGTGATAAAGCATGCATAAGATAAGAGTAAGAATTTGGCTGAGAGAATATTAAAAAATTAGGTCTTTAGAGTCTTGATCCAGTTCATCAGAACCTGGTCTTCAGAGTCTGGTGACACATTTCAGAGTTGTTTTCAGCATATGGCTTCAGAGTGTATCAGCTTCAGAAGTTTAAGAGTAGTAAAGTCTTGGATAAGTAGATGTCTAAAGCGTTGAATACATAATCCAAAGCTTGATCAACTTTTGACACATATCTCAGAGTCAGAGTGCATCTAATTCAGAATCCGATAACGTCACACGTAATTTAATTAGAGTCAGAACTTGTATTAAAAAAATATGCAGACTGAACAAAATTATTAGGGTATAGAATTGTTCTCTAAGAGTCTATATATTGTTATCATTAAAACATAAGACTAGATGCAGAATCAAAACTACAACAAATAACGCTTTTTATGACAAAGCTTTCACCACGAACAATATAAAATCGAGGGTGTATCTAATGGGAGCGCCTTGTTTTATTTTTAAGAAAATCATTCTGTTACCTCGGATTTTATGAAAAATCGACATAAATATATGCTCGGGGTTTGCGATTTGATTCCCAACTCCTACAGTTTTATATTTTATTTGGAACCAAAAAGGCGCCTTTAGTTTTTATAGATTTTACATCGGATATGTTACCTCAATTTTCAATAAAACCGAGATAAATACTCTCTAATTTATATTCTTTTTTGGAACCAAAAGGCGCCTTTAATTTTTCTAGATTTTACATCGGATATGTTACCTCGGTTTTCAATAAACCGAGATAAATACTCTCTAATTTTTTATTCTTTTTGGAACCAAAAAGGCGTCTTTATTTTTTATAGGTTTTACGTCAGATATGTTACCTCGGCTTTCAGTGTAACCATGATAAATACTTTTTATATTTTTTATTCACTCAGTGTATGCCTCATTCACTTCTAGAGCCCTAGCGAAAGAACACTGCTTCTCCAGCCAACGAAAGAACACTTATTCTCCAAGGAGCCCAAGTGAACCAAAAAACTCCCTTACTATTATTCTCCGGTATGTTATTATTATTGTTCTTGTTCTTGTTGTTGTGTTGGTTCATTACTGTTGTTCTTGTTATTCTCCATTATTGTTGTTCTTGTTATTCTCTTTATATTTTTTATTCCCTCAATCTCTACCTCATTCACTTCTCGAGCCCTAGCGAAATAACACTTCGTCTCCAGCCAACGAAAGAACACTTATTTTCCAAGGATCCCTAACAAATGAAAAAACTCTCTAACCATTATTCTCCAGTATGCTATTTTTTTTTGTTCCTTATGTTGCTTTGGTCCATTACTGTTGTTCTTGTTATTCTCCACTACTGTTGTTGTTGAGAAGCTTTATTTTTGTTGGTTGTGTACTATTTTTTTCTAGAAGCTTTATGTGATTATGAATTGTAGTTGGATGAAAGCCAATAGATCAAGTAAAGACTATGAGAATGGAGTGAAATAATTACTTGATCTCGTCATGATGAATTTTAGATGGTAGAGGTATTCAAGGTTTAAATGTTAAGACATTTTTCCGAGAAGTGGTTCTTCAAACACATTTGCATATGTTGAATAACCTTACTGAAGTTCAACCTTACTTGACCGTTCACAAAAGTCTTTTAAAGGAAAAATTCCCCCGGATAAATGAAAAATGGTTGTTGACTGAGTATAACAAAACTTTCATAAATTGGTTTAATGAAAGTATTTCTAAAGAAAATAGTGTACCAGATCTTTGCAAATGGTTGTCACGTATGCCTAAGTTTAATGTAATTACTTAGAGTGCATACAAAATTTCTAAATATTCATTCTATACAAAATCAAAGGATGATCGTAGCACCATGCAAAATAGTGGCATTATGGTTGAGGTTGAATCCATGTAATTTTTTAGTTCCAAAGATAACAATCATGTACTAGCATCTAGAGCTTACTTTGGGGTCATTAAGGAGATTTTGGAGATTGACTATGTTTCTTTTAAAGTGTCTTTATTTAAGTGCAAGTGAATTGACAGTAACACTGGTGTAGAAACCGATGAATTGGGATTCACACAGGTTAATATTCGTAAGGCAACTTATAAGAATGAATCTTTCATCATGGAAACCCAAGCAAAAAAAGTTTTTTATGTCACTGATCCTTCTAACACTAGATGGTCAATTATTCTTCAAGGTAAACATCTTCCCTATAGTACTGATGAAAATCAAGATTTTAACCGAGACATTGTTTAGCAACACATGTACGTCAAGCATCTGAAGAAAATGATTTAGATGATGTGCATGCTATTCGTCGTGATCATGAAGAGGGGATATGGGAAAACTAGTAAGTAAATGTTTTATATCCCTTTTAAATTTATAATTAATCATTTTACTCATTTTTAATCATTGTATTGTATATTTAAAGTTGTTGTTGATTGACCTAATTATTTTCAAATGTTGTTCAAACTATAGGTGCTTAAGGACTAGTAACAAATCCTATTGGACAACCTACAAAACTTTCCATTTTGGTTATTGCTTTTGTTTCATAATCCTTTGTTATAATTTTGATGTAAAATTATAAAATGTGTGTCATTTTGGGTTTGCATTTGGTTTAATTAATGAATATTTGTGGTACAATGTTTCAGATTGAGAAATTGGCAAAATGTATAATGTTTATGTTTCAGGAATCTGCAAAATATGGTTCTATATTCAGGAATATGATTTTGTAAATGGTTCTGTAATACAGGTGCAAACGACAATACAAAAAAACTTATTCACTCGGTGTTTACATAAAATCGATGTAATAACATTGAGATATTACCCCAGTGTTTACATAAAATCGAGTTAATAACATTGGGCGCGCCATTCAGTTTTGAAAATAATAAAAAAGTTGATATTATGGATCGAACCCATGACCTTTTAATTTCTAAACTTGGTTTTAAAAATACCGAGGTGACAAGTGATTGCTTTACATATCATCCTTTGTTATCTCACTTGTGTAGTCAAGGTTAAATGCATTTCTTAGCCGATGTTAGATGTGTTATTCGTCGACGTTAGATGTGTTATTTGTAGTAGTGCAAATCTTATTCTTACAATCTCCCCCTTTTTTATGATGACAAAACCATACATTTTGATGAACAATTTTTACTTAGTTTAATCACATAAAAACATCAGAGTGAGGTTTGTAAGCTCCCCCTGAATCTTATATTATTAAAAATATTTTTCAACTTAAAACTTCAGAGTTAGGTTTGTAAGTCCCTCGGAGTTTAAGACTTAAAATAATTTGAAGACATAATATTTCAATCAAACATAATTTTTATACAAAAACGATAGTTAAAAAGGAACAAAGGGAATACTGAACTAGCTTCATGATGATGAAGTCTTCTCAAAACAAACACTGAAATAGAACTGGCGGGTGAAATAAAGGACCTCTACACCATAGAAGTTTCCAGCCCACTACATAGACATCACCATTACCACTACCAACCAAAAGCACTCAGCCCTAGTTTTACAAGATGTTTGATTCCTATAAATTCGATCAACATTTCAAATAAAAGTAACCTTAAATTTTAACTAACTTTTCCATTTTAGAACTTAATGATGTATTTCATTTTAGAACTTAGCCAAGTAATACAACACATATAAGTTGTCCAAGTTTTACAATATGTGATACTACTAGCACACTAAACAATTAGAGTTATCTAAGTTGGTTTGGAGTTTGTTAGTTGATTATTTGTTGGTTGCTTCTCTTACAATTTACAGTTTTCATTACTCTTACCACTTATATTCTATTTGTGTCCTATGCATTGATTGGATTAGTATATGTATCACAATCAAAGTACATGAAGATTTTTTATAGATAAAAATCAACAATTGAATTGGCATATTAACAATGGATAGAAATCATGAGATGCATAATGTAAAAAGACGTATAATTATAGCAGTAGGAATTTTTAATAGTTTTCTTGCATGGAGATTTGGATTATGGTTGTTAAAAAGGTTAAGTCATGGATTTATTTCTAAAACTCTAGACCATGATTTCATTATACAAGGACAGGTCACACATACAACAATGAGTAGTCCATTAAAAATACTAATCATCATACAAATACGTGTCTCTTTAATCCTACTTGTAAGTTGATGAATTAAGCTTCAAAAATAGTTTGTATACTAGGAGTTTAAAATATATAGAAAATCTTAATCAACAAGTTCATCATAAATACCATATTGATATTAAAACATTAAAGTAACAACATAACAACAGAAGTCACAAACCTAATGTTACGACTAATTTGCATAATATATTACAAACTCCAAGATTAGTTTGAAAATAAAATAACACCGCATAACAATTAAGCCTAAGATTTGAATGCTTCAAGCGAGGTTATATATTAACGATCGTAAATAATTATGCATAATCATTTGGTGCCTACATTTTTTGCACCAATTCTCCCATGCACACATAGACTCAATCCTTATAATTTATAGTGCATGAAAGCAATTTGTACTTACAGAAGTTCTATTTCTGTAAAACTCTGATCCTACATTCATTACTCCTTCAAATTTAATAATTTTGAGCTTTTTCAACATTGGAACAATAATTATGCAGAACACAGAATAGTAATACTGAGTTGTCATCCCTAAATCAAGCCTTCAAACACTTACAGATAGGGCTAATGCAAAATTTCATTATGTAACGTAGATGTGAAATTCTGATATCAGATATAAGATGTCGAAGGTAATGTTACGACACTGATATCTGCTAACATACAATGGATAAGATAAAAACAGAATGGTAAAGCGAATAACACAAGCAATTGTTAATCCAGTTCGGTGCAACTCACCTACGTCTGGGGGCTACCAAGCCAGGAAGGAAATTCACTAAAATAGAATTAGTTCAAAGACTATCCGTACACTTCAACAAGTTACAGTCTTTCTCACCTAATCTCTACCCGTGCAATTTCTACCTAAGCACTCTTAGATATGAGAACCCACTCACTTCCCTTACAATCACACACCAGTGATTTTAAACAACAATCCCTTGTGAAAAGAAAATACTTTTCAATTACACACTCTTGATTTTACTTCACAGTTTCAATCAAGAAGACACACTCTTGATCTTGCTTCAAAGCTTTGATCAAGAAGACACACACTCTTGCTTAACAGCTTTAGAGTGACAAATTACAACCACAAATCAGTCCAATTCAATCATCAATGGATGACTTGAATGACCTACAAGTCTTACGACTAAACAGACACAAACCCTAGCTCTCTCTCTATATTTCGCTCAGTCTTGGTTGTGTGTTCAAACAGGTTTTCTAAGTCCCTTTTTATAGAAGCATCCAGCTGGGCTTGGACATCTTGAAAACCCTAAATCTATTTTCCAATCAAATATTTTAATAACAGCTGTTTAGATCTCGTTGGAAAATAAGTAAATCTGGTTGTAATCCATGATTGAATGCGCCAGCTAGCCATATCTTCAATCATCCAAAGATTGCCATTAATTGTGCAATCACAAAACACCAGACATTCATACTGAATGTTCTGTGTACAGGATGTCATGACATCGGGTCTGACATCCTGGAAAAATCCTGCATAATCCAATAATTCCTTTTATAACTTCCAGCAGGTACAACCATATCAGATGTCATGACATTGTGTATGTCATCTGAAACAATCCTGCATGAACATGTCTTTCATTTAAGCTCCAGCAGGTACATCAATATCAGAAGCCTTGTCATTGTATGTGGCATTCTGAAACAATCCTGCATGCACATGTTCTTGAACTCCAGCAGGTACATAGGATATCTCATGTTAAGACATCACACATAACATCTTGTGAACACTCTTTGTTTTACCAAAATTGCTGCCAACACTTAGAATCTACAAACTCCCCCTTTGACAAATTTTGGCTAAAACATATATCAGTCCTTTTTGTTCACAAGGTAAACTATCAGCAGTTAAACAACTTAACAGTAGTTTAATCAGCAGCAGAAGCAAAACAATTACTAGCTATGGCTACTAGTAATACACACATGTACACGGGTACTTCTCCTCCCCCTAAATTTGTGCAACAAACAACAAAATTACTAGTTATGGATGCAACTAGTAAGACACACAAATGCACAATGCACAAGGGTACTCCTTCTCCCCCTAAATTTGTGCATACAACAATCATAACAGTTACTGAACTCCAGTACCTGTACCAGCCAGAATGTCATACTGACATCTGCTTCAACATCACACCTGTGCACCATATCAGGCATCCTTTTTGACATCTGTAACAAACAGAATTACATTCTGTTTTAGCACCTGTGCACTTCTTTCAATAATAGTTGTCCTTCTGTCCGGCCACATACAACTTCCATAACAGCACTTCTCCCCCTTTTTAGTCAAAATTGACCAAAGGTGACCAATGAGACAAAATAAATGTCTATTAGCCTAGCAGAGAATGTTAGATCAGATGTTATAACATTAAGCATGTTAAAACAAAATATTCAGGAAGTACACACCATCATTATACACAGCTGTGATAGCTGAGACAATGAACAAATCCAAGGAACTCCTTAAGAGCCCTAAGTATTACATAACAGGCATCAATAAGGACTGCCACAAAAAACATAATAAAAAACAATCAAGACAACAGCCTTCCAAACAGCAACCCAGCTTCCACCACACCTCCTAGTCTTTAATTGAGGCAGGAACCATTAATCAGAAGAAGAAGTATCACCTTCACCTTCATCTTCATCTTCAGAACACTCAGAGCTCCTAGAGCTGCAACTGGATTGTGCTTTTTCATCTGAATCCTTCCCAGTCTTTTCTAACTCCTCTTTTTCCATCCTACAAATAAGAGCTTCCAAAGCTTCTTTTCTTGCTTTGGCCACATTCATACCATTCTCCAATTCCTTGCAGGTTTCTCTTAGTTGGTCAATTAGGCTCCCTTGAGATGCAGGTTCCCTTCTGGCAGATGTCATGACAACATCATTGACATGACTACCCTCAAAAAGCTTATAGTGAATTGATAGAAGGGTATTTCTCCTGCTTGGAATATCACTAGCACTTAGAATTCCTGGTTGTTGACTCAGGATGATGCCACAGATGATAGATGGGAATGCAATGGGCAACTTTACAGCATTGGTGGAGGCATGTCTGATGGTTTGATCAAACACAAACTTTCCAAAATCATAGTTTATCTTAGTTACAATGGCATGAATGATCATCCCAAGGGCAATGGAGATGGTAGATATGTGTTTAGTAGGTACCCAATTTGCTGAACCAATCTTGTGTAAGATGGCGTACTTGACAGTTAGTTTACTAGCTGATAGGTGTTTCCTACTAGGCCATTCCTTAACTTGGCCAGCTGTAATCATCCTACAGATCTCATTATCTGTGGTCTCTAGATCTACCCCTCCATCAGTTCCTCTCCCTAGGAACCTGTTGATGATGGTTGGTGAAAGTTTCACACACTTACCCTTAACAACCACTTTGCAGACCTCCCTGCTGTTTTTTTTCATAACTCTCCTCAGGAATGTTTACAATGAATTCTTTGACTAGCCCCTCATAGCATTGAGGCAGAGCAGTCACAGTTTCATAAGACCAGCTGCCTTGATTAACTCCATTACTTCCTTCACTTCAACAGTCTCTTTTCCCAATTCTCTTTCAACTGCTACCCTTCTTTGAGTGACAAACCTCCATTTGTCTAGGTGCTCAGCAGCTACTTTGTTGGAAGACTTCTTTGCAACCTTTCTTTTGTCAGAGGAGATGTCTGGGACATCGTCTTCGACATTCTCATTAGATTCAGAACTCTCACTATCTTTCTTCTTCCTGACCTCTACTTTACTTCAAGATTAGGAGGGACCTATACCAGCAACCCTTTTCTCTTTCCTACCTGTCCTTATCTCAGCCATACTCTTCCTTTTTCTCAGTCTATTTGCTACACTTGTTTTCACAAGATTGACCAACGTATCATCTTCTTCCTCAGACCTTCCTTCCTCAATGTCCTAAGCAGTATTAGGGGACATACTCGGTAAGTTTTTTCCAAGAGAACATAGTCCCTCAGCAGCTATTTCCTTTTCTGTTTTAGATGAGTCATCATCTTTCTCAGCTTGGGTTTCCACCTCAGGAGAGGGGTCCCTTCTGGTCAGAGGGGTAAAAATGTCCTTGACTCCATGCTCTTCATTCAGTATCCTAGTAACTAGGTTTCTTATGATGCGATCAGTAGAGTGCATGTCCTCTTTATCAGGAGATTTTTCAGGAGTGTTACCTTGCTTAGCTCCGGCCATGGAAGGGGAGCCTGGAACGTCACCTGGTATCATGCGCAGAGGAGTTACGTCCATCAAATCTTCATCTAAAAATTCCATGGAGGAAGTTCTAGTATGAAAGGGTTTTGAGCTAGATGTTGATGGATGTTGAGACATGTTGTTGAACTTTTGGGAAAACTTTCTTTGCCCTAGCAGAGGTTCTCTGAGTAGTTTGATGAAGATGGAAAGAATTGTGTTCAGGCAGAGCGTGCAAATGAAATAGATACTATTTCCAATACTAGGAGATGATTCATTATTAATGTGGCTTTTTCTTTTCATTGGGCAGACAATATTTTTGTTACCTTTTCCACTCCACATTAATTGCCATATTTTCTCAAGAAACCAAGCCCCTAATTTTCCCTTTTCATATTTCAGTTGGACATCATACAAATCCTTTGCAGTCCTGTTGGTTAGTTGCATTTCATGTTGTAGAACTATGAGTTTGTTTTCCACATATTTTCTACATGAGTGATGAAAGCAAATACTGTACTTGGTCCAGCTGTGCTGAATATGGTCTTTGAACATAGGTGTACCATACAGGTTGTCATAATACAATGTCATAGCATCGAGTGTGACATTGTAGATAATTATCAGTAATTTCATCCACCCTGGTTGAGCATTGTTGCTTTCAACTGATATCTTATTTATCTCAATTTTCTTTGCACACATAGTCCCTTGTGTCTCAGTTCCAGCAAAGCTCTTACTACCTTCAGACTTCATACCACCAGTCATATGTTCAGGTGTTTGGGCCATCATGACCTTTTCTTCTTTGAGGTTAGGTCTTAGGTTTTGGTGTAACATCCTTGTCTGACATTTTTCCTTTCCCTTGTAGGTTCTTCTCGCAACAGCACTCATCTTAGAGGGGTCATCCATTTGAGAGATCCACATGTAGCAGTTGTTTTTGGTCCTGATTCCTTTCATAATCACTTCAATGTTTTTGTTAACAATCAGACATTCAGTTTTAGTGAAGATAATATTCAGACCTTGATCCCCTAGCTGGCTGATGCTTATCAGATTTGAAGTCAAGCCCTTGACCAGTAGAATATTGTCAAGTTTAGGAGCTCCAGTACACTCAAGCTTGCCTATCCCCTTTATTTCACCTTTTGCTAAATCACCAAAGGTTACATAGCTTAAGTCATGAGGGTGAAGATCAGTTATCAAGTCTGAGTTTCCAGTCATGTGTCTAGAGCATCTACTATCAAAATACCACTCTTCTTGGTGAGTTATTAGACTTGTAACATTAGTCTTAGGAACCCATTGCTTCTTATTGATAGGCCTGTGTTGTTTGGGTCTGGGTTGATAGTGACTCTGTTGATGAGCAGGGGCAGGGTAACCATACAGCTTATAGCAGAAGGGCCTTGAGTGTCCAAATTTCCCACAGTAATGACATCTCCATCTTTGGTGTCTGCTCTTCTGCTGTTTTCTCTTCTGATGATGTGACATATGTTGTGACATCTTAAGGCTGCTCTTACTATTGCTGCATTTAGGTTTAGCTTGAGGCTTGCAACCAGTGTAACTACTTTCAGCCTTAGATTTATGGTACCCTATTCCAGATTTGGCTCCTATGATTAGTCTAGTTTGGAGAATCTTGTCTAAGGAGTCAGATCCATTGTTTAGCATCCTTACATACTTGGTTGTCTCTTCTAGTTTTGAGTTTAAGAGCATAACTTCAGTTTTTAGCTTGAAGATGGTTTCCACATGTTCTGCCTTTTCATTCTCCAGTTTTACTATCTTCTGGCTCTCAACTTGTTGACTTTCATCTAGCTTGACCTTCAGAGCCACAGCTTCTCTTTTCAATTTGGAGATGGTCTCCAAGTATTCTACCTTCTCATTCTAAAGTTGAGTTATTTCTTTCCTCTGGTTTAAAACCTTCTTGTTCAGCTCTACACTTTTCTAACACAACTCTCTGTAGGTAGCGGCCAATTCCTCAAAGGTTACTTCACCATCACTTGAGTCTTCATCAGACCCCTATCTTCCTGTCAAAGCAGTCACAAGATTTGCAGCTTCTTCTGTATCACTCTCATCAGACCACGTGGCAGCAAGACTCATCTTCTGTTTCTTGAGGTAGGTTCCACATTCAGTCCTGATGTGTCCATACCCATCACATTCATAGCATGAACCTCTTTTCCTTCTTTGAGCTTCTCATCTGATCTTGCTTTTCTTCCAGCATTGTTGGATTTACTGATGTCAGATGAGATGTTCTTGACATTTGCCTTTGATCTTACATCCATCTTTTTCAGCAGTTTATTGAACTGCCTTCCCAACATTGCTACTTCATCGACCAGATCTTCATCACCCTCCTGACTCTTATCCTCTTTTGTGTTTGACATGAAGGCAATGCTCTTTGTTTTCCTTTCAACACCATCATTTAATCCTAACTCAAAGGTTTAGAGGGAACCAATTAGCTCATCTACCCTCATGTTGGAGATGTCTTGAGACTCTTCTATGGCAGTCACCTTCATTGCAAATCTCTTAGGGAGTGACCTGAGTATTTTTCTCACCAACTTTTCATCTGTCATCTTCTCTCCCAGGGCTCCTGAAGCATTAGCAATCTCAAGGATACTCATGTGAAATTCATGAATGTTTTCATCTTCTTTCATCCTTAAGTTTTCAAACTTGGAGGTGAGCAGCTGAAGTCTAGACATCTTTACCCTAGTGGTGCCTTCATGAGTGATCTTGAGAATGTTCCAAGCATCTTTGGCCACTTCACAGTTATTTACCAGCCTGAAAATATTCTTATCTACCCCATTGAATATTGCATTCAAGGCTTTAGAGTTTCCAAGAGCAAGATCATCCTCCTCCTTGGTCCATTGTTCTTCAGGCTTTTTCTCAGTGGTGGCTTCTCCTTCTTTAGTAATGATAGGATGCACCCAACCTGTTAGCATAACTTTCCAAGCCTTGTTATCAAGGGATTTCAGAAACGCTACCATTCTAGGTTTCCAATAGTCATAGTTAGAACCATCCAAGATTGGTGGCCTATGAACAGATCCTCCATCTCTCTCCATTGTACCAGAAGGTATTGCCCCTAGATCTCACCCAGAACCAGAGCAGGATGCCTGCTCTGATACCAATTGAAATTCTGGTATCAGATATAAGATGTCGAAGGTAATGTTACGACACTGATATCTGCTAACACACAATGGATAAGATAAAAACAGAATGGTAAAGCGAATAACTCAAGCAATTGTTAACCCAGTTCGGTGCAACTCACCTATGTCTGGGGGCTACCAAGCCAGGAAGGAAATTCACTAAAATAGAATTAGTTCAAAGACTATCCGTACACTTCAACAAGTTACAGTCTTTCTCACCTAATCTCTACCCGTGCAACTTCTACCTAAGCACTCTTAGATATGAGAACCCACTCACTTCCCTTACAATCACACACCAGTGATTTTAAACAACAATCCCTTGTGAAAAGAAAATACTTTTCAATTACACACTCTTGATTTTACTTCACAGTTTCAATCAAGAAGACACACTCTTGATCTTGCTTCAAAGCTTTGATCAAGAAGACACACACTCTTGCTTAACAGCTTTAGAGTGACAAATTACAACCACAAATCAGTCCAATTCAATCATCAATGGATGACTTGAATGACTTATAAGTCTTACGACTAAACATACACAAACCCTAGCTCTCTCTCTATATTTCGCTCAGTCTTGGTTATGTGTTCAAACAGGTTTTTTAAGTCCCTTTTTATAGAAGCATCCAGCTGGGCTTGGACATCTTGAAAACCCTAAATCTATTTTCCAATCAAATCTTTTAATAACAGCTGTTTAGATCTCGTTGGAAAATAAGTAAATCTGGTTGTAATCCATGATTGAATGCGCCAGCTAGCCATATCTTCAATCATTCAAAGATTGCCATTAATTGTGCAATCACAAAACACCAGACATTCATACTGAATGTTCTGTGTACAGGATGTCATGACATCGGGTCTGAGATCCTGGAAAAATCCTGCATAATCCAATAATTCCTTTTATAACTTCCAGCAGGTACAACCATATTAGATGTCATGACATTGTGTATGTCATCTGAAACAATCCTGCATGAACATGTCTTTCATTTAAGCTCCAACAGGTACATCAATATCAGAAGCCTTGTCATTGTATGTGGCATTCTGAAACAATCCTGCATGCACATGTTCTTGAACTCCAGCAGGTACATAGGATATCTCATGTTAAGACATCACACATAACATCTTGTGAACACTCTTTGTTTTACCAAAATTGCTGCCAACACTTAGAATCAACAAGATGTATCACCAAAAAATATGTTAAGTGCACTTTGTACTAAATCTGGTATCATTATTTTCACATATTTCTTATCTAAATTAAAATCCATAATCATGGATTAGAATAAGGTCCATGATGACACATCACAAGACACAAGAACAAGGTTGAGATTAAGACAATGGAACTTGACATGAAAAATAAGGTTATGATCAAGTAATCATAAACAAAGGTTTAGATTATAAGTACATCATAACAAAGTAGAAACAGATAAAGCAACCAACATTGATATCTTCTTGTCCAAAAGTAAAATTTTGTTTCTCAGAGGATAGATGTCAAACACAATGTCCTAGACAACTGGTTCGACAAGATAAATCAAAACCTTAACAAATAATATAGATTAAGTTGTACAAGATGATGGAGCAGAAAAACAATAAAGAACACAAGAATTGATAACACAGTTCAATGCAAACAACACCTACGTCTAGAGGGTTGACTTCCAACCCAAGAAAGGAAATTCACTATTAGTGGCTTAGTACAATCAGTCTTACAAGCAACAATAAACCCTATGTTGTTCAATTCCTCTTCCTAACACTACCTAATGATTTTCTATTTAGAACTCCCCCTAAATATGAGAAACCCTCTCACTTTCTCTCAATCACTAAACCCTACTAATTGGTGATTCACCCAATTGTCAATGTCAAATATTATAACTCAACTAAATAAACCTTATATGCCAAGTTATTGAAACATAGAGGTGTACATAAAGATGTTGAATATACAACTAAACTAGACAAACCTTATATGCCAAGTTACTTAAACGTAGAGGTGTAGATAAAATAACAAGGACTTTTGTAAATCCTAGAACTCTAAAATCTTCAATGTGAGTGCTTGCTTTCTAATGTAGGCATGAGCTATTTATATAGCATAATAACTTTGGGCTTTTCTCCTTGGATATTAGCTTTAATTTTGTCAAAATTAATGCAAAATATGTTGGATATTATCTATTCCATAAATCTTTTATTCAATTTAAATTCAAATTTAAATCTTCATTTAAATCTTAATCAATCTTCGTCCAACTGTAAAATAAATCACTTAATCATATTTCTAAATCAATTAGCAATAAAATGTGATTCAATCTTTTACCAGAAAGTCTTTCCAAAAGCATCAACAATAACCTGTTGTGCAAGGCACGAGTGCCGTACCGACATGTTTTGACATCGTGTCCAGCATGTGTCCCTTCTGCACCTCCATACAGCTTAAGCAAGCTAGATTAATCTTGAACATTTTGAACACTTCTCCAAGTTGTTGTTATGCAAAATGCAGTTAATCCAAATGAACAACAATCTCCCCCCTTGGCAAATTATGGCAAAACAACTCTTTAAGATATATCACTTATTCAGACCAGAACAAGTGACAGACTTCAGAGCATACAATCATCAACAACAACTTTCATCAGATTGAGCACAGTAACGGAAAAACAATAGCATTCATCACAAATGTCATATAATATAATTCTCTAAAATCAATCAGACATACATGCAATCATTCACAAGTTAGTCATGCATGGCATTCAGTTAGCTCATATTTAGTAGCATACAATCCTACTAACTAACAATAGTCATCCTACAATCATTCACATACTTAGTCGTGCATAAGGAAAACAATTAGTATCTATTAACAGGATTGCAAAATTCTACTAACACAAAAAGCTCACATCAAAAGGGTCGGATGTATTGTCTGATGCTGCATTATATGAGCATAACATTAGCACTTACCCTGATGGTTAGTACTAAAGAATACTTGTGTAACCTCAGTAACACCAACACTACTCCCCATTTTTTACATAATTTGGAAAAGGGTTAGTACTTCAAATAGAACCTAGATGTCATTCATGCATTGGTTAATATGTTAGCAAATGCGCTATAACACCCTAAACCCCAAACACTTATTTAATAAAAACTTGTGGAATAAAATACTCAAAAATAGGGTGTCACATTTTCTCAGCATAAAGATCTTCCTCAATTATCAAATTATAGCAGTGGAGCATGTAATAACAACTCAACTTAATTGTCTCATAATTAAAAGCAACTTCATTTTAAATCATGAAATAAATGGTTCAATTGAACAACTTGCAGTACATAAACAAAAAGTTAACACATCCCAATCTTACACTATCAACAACATGTGGAAGCTAAAGTAAACTCAAAAGCGATAAATGAAGAAGAAGGTCACTACTCCATCCTCCAAGAAAATACAACGGCAGCTAAGGCTCATCTACCTGAGTATCTGCACCACATGCGTAAAGAACAACACATACAAACAAACAGAGGTGCAAATACATTCATATATGTTAGTGGTGCATAAAACAACAAGGAAGGTGCAAATAATATCACTCATCAATCACATAAATCATCCACACATATAAGCAACCACAAAATCATAGGAACTAGTGCAGACACTACACAAAATGTTTGATACTAGTCATACCCCAGGTTTGAACAATTCATTAAAATATAAAATGGAGTCAAAATAAAGCAAATTAATATGTTTTAGAAATATTAGAATGTATATTATCAGACTATAATTTTTATTTCTGGATTTAAGGTCCCAATTGATACAGTTTAATAGAACAATGAAAATTGATGTCGACACTAGGTAGAATGCTTCGTCACAGTTGTAACTAGTATTTCTCCTACTGAACTTAATTAAATGAGATAATTATTAAATCTAATATCTATTAAATATTTTCTATTTTCTTATGAGATAAAGTTTACTCTTAAAGGACTTATGAAAAACAAGTTATGCGTGAAACAAGACAACCAACGCATGAGTAAAATTTAACTATGTTTTTGGTATAAAAACTAGATAACTGATATTGTTGTAGCGCTCCTATACCCAATTTCCCCTTTTCAAAAGAAATATTATCATGTTATATTTCTAACGCAACTGATCACACCTCCAACAGACTTACGAAACTCAAGTTGCGCATGAAATAAGGCGGTCAATCCCCGATTTTCTGCATTTTTCTGAATTTTCTCTCTATTGAAACGACTCCGAAACTTAACCATTTGAGTCACAACCGCCCAAAACAAACAGTAAAACATCAACCATGACAAATTCAACATTTTATCACATTAAACACCTCAGATTCAATATTTATACTCTCGCCTTATCATAAGTGTCATACCCCAAAATTTTCCCGTTAAGTTTTCAGGACATTTTTCAAGACATTCTAATCCATTTTCAAGACATTAATGTTAAAGGAACAAGGGTCCAGCGCACAGGTTACCAAATCCAGAAGATGACCTAAACTGGCATGCTCGCTAGGCGAGCAAACCCTTCGCTAGGCGAAGCCCACGCGTCATTCCTCGCTCCAGCGAGTTTTGATGAATTAGCTACTGGAATCCTTCGCTAGCTCACTCGCCTAGCAAAGCTCACGAAATACCAGAAAATTTTGGGCTTAATTCTGAGCCCACCAAGACACAATTATTATAAATACCAGAACTTCACACGGAGAAGGGGAGGGAGATAGAGGGAGGACAGAGAGGGAACAAGCAAACCCAAATAGAGGCAACCGGAAAAACCCTGGAGGCTAACAAAGAGAATTCAGAGTAACCCCCGGATACCCCGAAGGAAACTCATTTGCACAAAGATTACCTCCGCCCAACTCAATCAGGTACAAACCATAAGAGTGATCTGCAAGTCCAACGGTGCAATTGCAATTGCAAACAGGTTTGCCACACCCCCACTATTTTATGCTCCTAATTTGACATCTTCAAATACATGAGGCATTATGATTGAATTTCTAAATGTATCATTAGGTTTTGCATATGGGTTTAAGTATGCATGAATGTGTAACACGATATCTTGAATGTTTAACCATGTAATTTCTGTAATGAATGCCATAGGGTTTTGGGTTCCTGAAATCGCACTGTTATCAAAGAAGAACCCAGAACCCGCAGCCGTTCGCTAGCACTTCGCTGAGCGAACATGTAGCGAGGGTTCGCCAAGCCTTCGCTAGGCGAGGCAGTAGCGAACATGACAGTATTTGTTTCTTCGTTTGCATTCTAATATGTTCTGTACTTGATTGACATGTTTTCTATTGCATCTATATGCTGTTTGCCTGACACTATTATTGTTGTGATTCTTTTGTTTGGTGCAACTCTTGGTTGCACCCTAGCTTGGTATTCTAACCCGTTTGTTGAATTTTGTGAGGGTTCACATACTCCTGAAGAGACAGTTTGCTAGGTATTCCACTTTATTTGTGGGATACCCTTGTGAAGATTCATTTTAATTACTTGACTGATTACATTTCCTTCGAACATATGATCTGGGCCCTCTCTTTGTTGCCTTACGATATTACGGCCATGTCCCGCGAATGTAAGGATACCCTTAACAAAGACCCTTTGGTTAAATCATCATAGTCCCTCGAATGTTGCCTTCGAATACATGACTTTGTCCCTCGATGACCCTTCGTGGTAGCCTACGGTTAAATGATGATCGTCCCTTCGAATGCTAAGGTATCCTTACAAATGTTGCCTTCAATGACCAATCGACGACCCTACGATGTCCCTTTACATCCAAAGGATAAGACTACTTACTTCTCAATAGTAAGGACAGTTTTACACTCCTAAGGATAGGAAATACCTATAAAGACCTTGGTTAAGTATAACTCTTAAATGCTTGCTCGCAGCTTAAAATACTTTTCACACCTCCCACTTTTCAAAACATCTTTTAGAAAATCACCACTTGGTATACATTCGCACCAGAATCATCGCCGAGTTATATTTTTCTAAACATCTTTCAAAATCAAACGAGATAAACACTTTGTATACATTCATACAAGAATCATTATAAAGTTAAACTCTCCTTTCAAAATATTTTCTAAACACACCACATTTCTCAAACACTTTCTCGGACAAGGAAAACATAAGTGAGTTAAGCAATTAAGAGCCCATGGATAACCATGGATACAAAGGGTGCTAACACCTTCCCTTTGTATAATGTACCTCCCGAACTCAAAATCTAATCAAGGTCTTTCCTGTTCTTTTCCGCCTTTCCTTATTGGATAAAAGAAAAGTCGGTGGCGACTCTTGCTATCCGCGACATTGCTTTTCAAAGCAAAACACAAAAGTCAGTTCACCGTATAACTGAACTGGCGACTCTGCTGGGGACCTTGAAAAGAGAGGTTACCTTAAAAAAATAAGGTCATTTATGTTTTCGAATTGTTCCTTCGTCTGATTTACTTTTAAGGGATTGTTTGGGTATTCTATGCTTGAGTGAAAGATCCTACACCCGGATCTAGTGTACCTTAGGTAAGTAGCAAGAGATCATCGCGACTGTCCGGCGTATACTGGAATGGTTGAAATGATGGCTACGGTTAATGTGACACTTTAGATGTCCTGATTTTCCTCATGTTTACTTGAGGAAAAATTTGGCGTCTGCGTGGTGTCATCAAAGCATTAACCAGACCTTTAGAACCCTAATTGACTCATCCTAGCCATTAGAAAGTAGTGAGATAACTGACTTCGGTTCCGATTGGGGTTGGTTGATACTCGATACTACACTCTTTGAGATTGGACTTTAGGGAAATTTTGGTCAACCGCTTGGTGTTGCACTGAAGTGGACTTAAGGAAAGGTCGATGATTTGAGATCCTTCTAGAACCCGGTTACTATTCTAGGACAGATGGAACCAACCAAACTTCAGTGGGGAGGGTACTTACCTATGGAACTCATGCAAGCCTTAAAACCTAGGAATGATTGCGGTGTGACTTGTTTGTGTTTGTTACTTACTTAACATCATAACATCATAACATCATAACATCATGACATCATGGCATTGTACTAACCATTTCAAGGACTTAGGGATTTAACTTTGCTTTGTTTTGCAAGGCTATGGCTTCCAGGAAGACCATCCGAATCAATCTGGTAGTGATCTCTCCTCAACTCAAGGATTTAGTGTCGGAACTTCCCAATCATGCTCAGTTCATCAAGAAACATGGTTCTCTCCTCAATTTAGTTACCACCGGTTTCAAAGAAGATATGATGAGAGTTCTATTCCAATTCTTCGATCCTAAACATCATTGCTTCACCTTCCCAGATTATCAGTTGGTACCCACATTAGAAGAATTCTCCAGGCTGCTTGGGATACCTATCCTTGATCAAACACCTTTCAGTGGTTTAGAAAAGATTCCGAAGTCTGAAGAAGTCGTCGCGGCTTTACACGTGACAAAGTCCGACATTGAAACTAATTGGGTAACAAGAAGTGGAGTTAAGGGTTTACTTGCCAAATTTCTGATAAATAAGGCCCGAGAATTCCTAAAAGTTATGAATGTCCATGCTTTCGAAGATGTTCTAGCACTACTAATCTATGGTTTGGTGCTATTTCCTAACCCGGATCAATTCATAGACATGAATGCTGTTAAGATATTTCTCACTCATAACCCTGTGCCCACCTTGCTTGGAGACATTTTGCATTCCCTTCACACTCGTACTATGAAAAGGCAAGGGACTCTCATGTGCTGCGTACCTTTATTATCTAGGTGGTTTATTTCGCACCTTCCACAATCAGTCTTGAAGAATGAGAAAAATTTGAAATGGTCTCAAAGGATAATGTCGCTCTCCCAGTCAGACATCCATTGGTGTCCCCAACCCAAAGAAAATGTTATCATCATTGACCGTTGTGGAGAGTTCTCTAACGTACCACTCCTGGGGATAAGAGGAGGTATTACTTATAACCCAGCTTTAGCCCTACGTCAGTTTGGTTATGCTCGAAGAGATGGTCCACATGAAATAATTATTCAAGGCACTGTGTTTGACTATGACAACGACTCTCAAGGTCTCCGTCAAAGGTTTGTACGAGCTTGGGGCATGGTGAAAAGAAGTACTTTAGGACAGAAAAACTCTATTCCTATGGAACCTTATCTCAGATGGGTACGTGCCAGAGCTCGTGAGCTTACCATGCCATATCTTGCAATCGGACCTCTGATTGTCGAACCAAAAGTTGAAGGAGGTGCCCCTCAGATCATTCCTTATCCAGATATGCCTACCAATGTTGAAGAATTGAAGAAATCTTGGATCCAGTTGAGAGAGGAAAGGGATACTTTTGAAACTCAGTTCGGTGCAGAAAGGAAGAAAGTATTAGAGCTCACCAGCCAACTTAATGAGGAACGAAGACTCAATGCATATCTCCGCCCAAAAAGAAGCCGTCCCTGGGAGACTTGAGCTTCCATTGTATTTTTATTATTTTTTGTAATGAACATTGATTAAAGAAATTATTAATAAAAGTTTCCCTCTTTTGGTGGTTTACGCAAAGTTAAAATCCAAAAGTCCTTGAAAACATTTCATACATTGCATAGCATAACATAACATTGCATATGTATTCTAAAGGATCAATGTTCTCATGGTCTTCCTTCTAAACAGAAAGATGGCTCTCGAACAAACTGTCAAAGATCTCCAGGCTCAGAATGCTCAATTCTAGGAGATGATCTTGAACTTATCCAAGGGGCAGGAGGAGCTGAAGGCTCTCTTGCTCGAGAAGAAGAAAGACAAGAAAGCTGTGAGTTACATTAACCCGAGAAGAAGGCTTAAAGGACAGGCCGCAGGAGTCAAGATTAGAATTCCGAAGGATCAAGAAGAGGAGACAGAAAATGATTTGGAAGAGGAGAATGTTGATCCCTTCAACCCTGAGGACGACGATGAAGATTATGAAAATGAACAGTACTCTCCAAAAGATGATAAGTATAAGTTGCTGGAAGAACGCATGCTAGCTATGGAGGGTCAGAAGGCGCCCGGTCTGAATTTCGAAGGCTTAGGTCTGGTCTCTGATGTGGTCATTCCCCGCAAATTCAAGGTCCCCGCTTTCACTAAGTATGATGGTGCGTCTTGTCCTCAGATGCATCTGAGAGCTTATGTGAGAAAGATTTAGCCATATACCACTGATAGGAAGTTATGGATCCATTTCTTCCAAGAGAGTCTGTCTGGTACACAGTTAGAGTGGTATTATCAGCTCGAGAGCTCTAACATCCGCACCTGGACTGATTTAGCGACAGCTTTCTACAAGCACTACCAGTATAATTCTGAATTGCACCTACTCGGCTACAGTTGCAGAATATGACTATGGGATCTAAAGAAAGCTTCAAAGAATATGCTTAAAAATGGAGAGATTTGGCTGGCAGAGTCAAACCCCCTATGACTGATCGAGAATTAGTGGACATGTTCATGGGTACACTGACTGGCCCATTCTACAGCCATCTATTGGGAAGTTCCTCGCCGGGTTTCACTGAACTTATATTAACAGGTGAACGTGTTGAAAGTGGCATTCGAAGTGGAAAGATACAGGTGGCTACCTCTGCAAGCACCAAAAAGTCCTATCAAGGGAGGAACGAATCAAATGCTGTGTACGGTCAAAGGGGTCATAACAAGAAAAATCGTGACCACGCTGTTGGAGCAGTTACGATTACAGCACCGCCATCTCAAAACTTCCAACACAGACAAGACAGGCCAAGAAGACAGTTTACGAAGATCAATATGACTTTAGCACAGGCACTGCAGGGTATGCTAAAAGCAAATTTAATTACCCTCAGAGATCCTCCTGCAAATCCCAACACTACTTCTCCTCGTTATAATCCCAATGCCAGGTGTGCATATCACTCCGATAGCCCGGGCATGATACAAACGATTGTTGGTTGTTGAAGAATAAGATTCAGGATATGATCGACGCTGGAGAAATTGAATTTGATCCTCTGGAGACTCCTAATGTCATCACTGCTCCTATGCCTAATCATGACAAGACTGTTAATGTTGTGGATGACAATGCTCACATTACTAATGTAGCTGACTTAGCATCTCCTCTCCTGATCATCAAGAAGAATTTATTGCAAGCTGGTTTATTTCCAGGTTGTGCTGAAAATTGCGATCTCTGTATACTCCGACCCAATGATTGCTTAAAGTTGAGGAATGGTATTCAACGGCTGATGGATGATCGTACAATTCTCTTAGAAAAGATTCCTAAGGTGGAAAACCCTATTGAAGAAATATCTGTGATTGCTAGGTCCAAAGTTCCAGTGAAGATTACCGCTACTAGAGTGCCTGTGAAGATTACTGCTGAGCCCAAGGTAGCTCCCATAATTATTACTGTACCTGGCCCAGTACCGTATTCCTCAAGCAAAGCCATTCCGTGGAATTATGGAGGTGATGTTTACATCCACGACATAAAGCAAGATGATAATTCTGCTAATCCTAATGACATTGACATTGTTGGGATTAGTAAAATTACTCGAAGCGGAAGGATCTTTTCTCCAGAAATCTCACCTCCCGTCCCTGAAACTCGAGGAAAGGAACCAGTAATCAATCCTTCTCAGTCAAGGACACCAGTCGAAGTTACTACCGAAGATGTTGCCAAACAGGAAATGGAAGAAATGCTGAAAATCATCCGCAAGAGTGATTTTGATGTGGTAGAACAGTTGGGGCATACTCCGTCTAAAATTTCGATGTTATCCTTGTTGTTATCTTCTGAATCTCATGCCAATGCATTGATAAAATTCTGGAAGACCGCTCATGTACCTCAGGAGACATCTGTCGATCAGCTCGAAAATTATGTTGCTAACTTGGCTGTTGACAATGGCCTAGGCTTTTCCGATGCTGACCTGACACCAGCAGGAAAGAATCACAATAAAGCTCTGCATATCTCCATTGAGTGTAAGTGGATCACCTTGTCTCATGTGTTGATCGATAATGGCTCTTCTTTGAATGTGCTACCGAAAGCTGTGCTCGATAAACTTGACTATAAAAGCATTGAACTGAAACCTAGTGACGTTGTGGTGCGTGCTTACGATGGGGCGAAGAGTGTTATCCATGGTGAAGTGGTTCTCCCTATCAAGATAGGACCTCAAGTCTTCAACACTACCTTTCACGTAATGAACATTCGTCCTGCCTATTCCTGCTTGCTGGGACGCCCTTGGATTCATGGGGCAAGTGCTGTAGCTTTGTCTCTCCATCAAAAGCTGAGGTATCCAATAGAGGGTAAGATTGTCACTGTGTGTGGAGAAGAAGAGTATATTGTCAGTAGTGTGCATACCTTCAGATACGTCGAGATGGATGGTGAATTCTTTGAGACTCCTTCTCAGTCATTTGAAGTAGTTCCTCCGACCAGTCCTGTCCTTAAGCCAACTTCCCGTGTGCCCAAGGTTATTCGTGCTCCTCCTGCTATGACTTCTCTGAAAGACGCTCAAGCCGTGGTCGAAGATGGTGGTCGTACTGGCTGGGGTCAACTGATCGATGTACCGTACAAGTCTGATAGATTTGGCCTGGGATTTAGCCCTGAAAAGGTAGTCAAAGATCAGATTAATGTTGTAGAAGATGCTGATAGCGATTGCGACTGGGATAGCTGGATTTTCCCAACAATTGGTGACGGACTCAATAATTGGAAGGCTGAAGACACTATCTCGATTTCGTTTAGTCAGGAGTAATTGTTATTGCCTATTTTAGTGTTGCGAATTTTTAATTTTTACAATTGAACTTCTTAAAGCACTGTGTCTATGCCCGGGGCACAAATAGCTAATTTGTTAAGGGTTTTGTCATTTTCATAAGCATATCCACATTCAATAAATCAATGGACTTTTTGCATTCAAATATTGCGCTCTTTATCTTTCCTGTCATCTTTTAAACAAGCTATGCTTTCTTACACACACTCACGTAACAAATTGCAGATCCATATCCACTCTGGATCCTGTTGATAATAATTCTGCTACTGTTCATTATGACTTTGAAAATCCGATCTACCAAGCCGAGGATGGAAGTGAGGAAGATTGTGAAGTACCTGGAGAGCTTGCCAAACTGTTACTGCAAGAAGAAAAGACTATACAGGCGCATGAGGAATCAATTGAAACTGTAAATCTGGGTACTGAAGTAGACAAGAAAGAAGTAAAAATAGGAGCAGGCTTGGGAAACAGTGTCAAAGAAAGATTGATTCAGATGTTACATGACTATATAGAGATTTTTGCTTGGTCTTATGAAGACATGCCAGGACTGGATACTGATATAGTAGTGCATCGTTTGCCAATGAAGGAAGATTGTCATCCTGTTAAGCAAAAGGTTCGTCGCATGCGTCCTGAAATGTCTGAGAAAATCAAAGCCGAGGTTATGAAACAATTTGATGCAGGTTTTCTGGCTGTTACTTCTTATCCTCAATGGGTTGCTAATGTGGTACCAGTGCCTAAGAAGGATGGTAAGGTGCGAATGTGTGTAGATTACAGAGATTTGAATAAAGTGAGTCCCAAAGATGACTTTCCACTTCCGCACATTGATGTTCTGGTAGATAACACCGCTCAACACAAGGTATTCTCATTCATGGATGGATTCTCAGGTTATAACCAGATTAAGATGGCACCTGAAGACATGGAGAAAACTACGTTTGTGACGCAATGGGGCACTTTCTGTTACAAAGTAATGCCATTCGGTTTAAAGAATGCAGGGGCAACATACCAGCGTGCTATGGTGGTTTTGTTCCATGATATGATCCATCATGAAATAGAGGTATATGTGGATGACATGATAGCCAGATCTCATACTGAAGAAGAACATCTCGATCATTTATACAAACTGTTTGAGAGGTTGAAGAGGTACAAGTTGAGATTGAACCCGAACAAATGCACCTTTGGAGTAAGATCCGGTAAACTCTTGGGCTTTATTGTCAGTGGTAAAGGAATTGAGGTTGACCCGGCTAAGGTGAGAGCTATTCAAGAAATGTCGGTTCCTCGTACAGATAAAGAAGTCAGAGGTTTCTTGGGACGCTTGAATTACATTGCCCGGTTTATCTCCCATTTAACTGCTACTTGCAAACCCATCTTTAAATTACTGAGGAAAAATCAAGAGATGATATGGAATGATGAATGTCAAGAAGCTTTTGACAAAATCAAGAAGTATCTCCAAGAACCTCCAATTTTGATGCCACCAGTTGAAGGAAGACCTCTAATCATGTATTTGACCGTGTTAGAAAATTCAATGGGGGTGTGTGTTGGGGCAACATGACGAGTCTGGTCGAAAAGAGCATGCCATATACTACCTTAGCAAAAAGTTTACCGACTGTGAAACAAGATACTCATTGCTCGAGAAAACTTGTTGTGCTTTGGCTTGGGCTGCTCGCCGACTAAGACAGTATATGTTGAATCATACCACTTTATTGATTTCTAAGATGGATCCTATCAAATATATATTTGAGAAACCTGCCCTCTCCGGAAGAATAGCAAGATGGCAGATGATTTTAACAGAGTATGATATCCAATATACTACGCAGAAAGCAATCAAAGGAAGCGTGTTAGCTGATCATTTGGCTCATCAAGCAGTTGATGATTACCAATCTATGAATTTTGAGTTCCCAGATGAGGATGTCATGCTTGTTACTGATTATGAAGAACCTGGACCAGATGAAGGACCCGAACTGGGATCCCGATGGACTATGGTTTTTGACGGATCTTCTAATGCATTGGGCAATGGTGTTGGTGTTGTAATTATTTCTCCTAGGGGTTGCCATACGCCTTTCACTGCTAGACTATGTTTTGACTGTACCAACAATATGGCTGAGTATGAAGCA
Source organism: Lathyrus oleraceus (assembly GCF_024323335.1). NCBI lineage: Eukaryota > Viridiplantae > Streptophyta > Magnoliopsida > Fabales > Fabaceae > Lathyrus > Lathyrus oleraceus. The sequence goes on from NC_066583.1 coordinate 200,426,183, forward strand.
TGTATTTTGGGACTCAAGGCCGCTATAGACCTGAGAATCAAGTTTTTGAGTGTGTACGGAGACTCAGCCTTAGTAATTAGTCAGATCAAAGGAGCATGAGACACTAAACATCTGAATCTCATCCCTTATCGAGAGCGGGTGTTAACATTAATCCCATACTTTGAAGAGATTACATTCGAACATATTCCACGAGAAGAGAATCAGTTGGCAGACGCATTGGCTACCATGTCATCTATGTTCAGAGTCAGATGGGATGATGAAGCTCCCATGATCACCGTTGAACGATTAGATGAACCAGCATATTGTTATGAACTTAATGCTGATGAAGTAGAAGAGAAACCTTGGTTCCACGAAGTAAAAAGACATTTAGAAACTCAGGAATACCCTGAAGGGGCATCCATCAATGACAGAAAGTTTCTGAGGAAGTTCTCCGCTAAATTCTTTTTGAGTAATGGAGTATTATACAAACGTAATCATGATTCGACTTTGCTTCGCTGTGTGGATAAAAGGGAAGCAGAAAAGATTATGGAAGACATACATGACAGTATTTTTGGGACTCATTCTAGTGGACATACGATGGCCAAGAAGATTCTGAGATCAGGGTATTATTGGTCTACCATGGAAGCTGATTGCCACCATCACTCCAGAACTTATCACAAGTGCCAGATCTATGCGGACAAAGTACATGTACCTCCTGCTCCATTGAACGTATTGACAGCACCTTGGCCCTTTGAAATGTGGGGCATTGATATGATTGGAGAGATTAAACCTACTGCTTCTAATGGACATCGTTTCATTATTGTTGCTATTGATTACTTTACAAAGTGGGTAGAGGCAACCTCATTTGCTTCTGTCACCAAGAATGTGGTGGCACAGTTCATCAAGAATAGTCTTATTTGTCGGTATGGCATCCCTGAAAGAGTTATCACTGATAATGGTACTAATTTGAACAACAAGATGATTACTGAACTCTGCATGCAGTTCAAAATAAAACACCATAACTCTTCTCCGTACCGGCCAAAGATGAATGGCGCCGTAGAAGCTGCTAATAAGAATATTAAGAAGATCATACAAAAGATGACAGTAACATACAAAGACTGGCATGAGATGTTACCCTTTGCTCTTCATGGTTATCGCACTTCAGTGCGCACTTCGACAGGGGCAACTCCTTTCTCTTTAGTCTACGGAATGGAAGCCATTTTACCAGTGGAAGTTCAGATTCCCTCTCTAAGAATTATGAAAGATGCAGGCTTAGATGAAGATGAATGGATTCAGACTCGACTCGATCAGATAAATTTAATTGATGAAAAGAGACTTGCGGCTGTTTGTCATGGGCAAGTATATCAGAAGCGCATGATCCAGGCATTTAATAAAAAAGTCAAGAGACAGGTATATCAAATTGGCGACTTGGTAATAAAGTGTATCATTCTACCACAAGGTGATTCTAGAGGCAAATGGATTCCCACATACGAAGGGCCATTTGTAGTTAAGAAGGTATTCTCTGGTGGAGCCATGATGCTTGCTACAATGGATGGCGAAGACTTCCCACATCCCGTGAACGCAGACATAGTTAAAAAATACTATGCATAAAAGAGACCCGCTAGGTCGACGTATTTAGGCAAAAGTAAGGGCATCCCGGCGAACCAAAAGGGTTCGGGCAAAAATTAGGGATAAACATATAAAAATGTACACCCGGTAAGTCGAAAACTTGAAAAGGCGGCTTGGGCAAAAAAGGGTATCCTGGTGGACTGAAAACCTGAAAAGGAGGTCCAGGCAAAAATTAGGGATTAAAGCGTATGACTATGTCCCGTTCTCGGTCAGCTTCACCCAAGTCAAAGGGATTGAACAAGCCAATCACTTCTATCCGACAGCAGGAGATGAGAGGCTTGAAGACATAATGACATTAGTGGAATTAAAATCAATAGGACTTTTTCTTCATAGCTTTTTCTTTGTTTTCTTGACAATTTCCTCTTACTAGGATTTCTGTCTCCTTATACTCAAATTGCCTATTTATAGGCCCTCTTTCAAAATCAATACAATTTTATTTCCAAAAAGATGCTTTTGTTTTACTTTCTCTGTTTTGTTTGCATAAACGTCCATTGATTTAATTCGAATTAATATATGCGTTTGAACATGATTGATGTTTACCGAAAATACATGCATAAAATAGAAATAGCAGTTACTAAAAGACTTTAGGGTCGAGGATAAAGTCTAACCATGCTTTCCGATGAATCCAGTTGCTAATCCTATTCCCCAGCAAAACCAGTTATTTCCCAGAAGAAATTGGCATTACTAGACAGACTGGTCATCTCTTTTATCCCCAGCCAGGTCCTGTTGAATATTTCTACCATCAGACAAGAAATCAAATATCCCCAGCTAAGAAAGGGTCATCAATACAAATATCTCCAACCAGAATATCAGGATTTATTTTCCCATGGCAAAAATTTTCAAACGCATAATTCATTCATGCATCATTGCACAACATATACATGCATGCAATGTTCGCATTTATTTTCAAGAGCATAAAACATCTCATGCATCATGACATGGTGTAACACCTCAAATTTGCACCTATCATTGTACATACATTCTCATATTAGGTCATAGCATAACATGGTCCACTGCATAGCATTGCATTGTTCCATTTGCCTCAAGTGCAAGCCAATCAAGAAATTAGGTCAAACTGGTCAGGAGATCAGTCAGTCAAGCAAGCAAGCACAATTCTCAAGGAGTCAAGGCCCTAGGGTTGGTCCAACATGTTCACATGACTTGGGGATCCATTTGAAGTGTTTTGGTCAAGGATTGGATGTTCAGAAGTCATCAGTCAATGCACAGTCAGCCAGAAACCCTAAAAGTCAACTGTTGGTCAACTGTCCATTTAATCAGTGATTTAATGGTTGGATTTGGTTTGAGAGGTCTCATTCATGTCCCAATAGGCCTCATATATCATGGCAAACACCATCATGGAAGAATTTGAAGCCAGATCAGAAATTTCCAAAAATGGAAACTGGACCTGTAATTGAAACCTGCCAAAAATGGAAAGTCTTGATCCTCAAACTTACATCATGATACAAGCTCCAAATGAATTTTTTCCCAACATGAAAGTTGAAGATCTTGTTCTCCCATTTCCAAAAAGTCCAAGAACACTCAATTCCCATGTATGGTTGGCAAGTTATGATCAAATCATTTTCAGAAATTCTTGAACTTCAAAAGGCCATATCTCTCAAACCATTTGGCCAATTTGGGTGGGGTTTTTTCCTACAAGTCACATTTGATCCCCTCTTTCCAAAAATGTAATTTCATGTACCAAAACTTCACCAATCAAAATGGCATTTTTGGACTTGCATGAATTAATTTCAAGTGTGGTACAAAAGTGAGTTTCAAAATTAACCATTTCTAATCAATTCTACCAATCAAACATGTTCTGAAATGTCATTTGAGACTTGTTGCAAGCTCATTTTCGTGCAGTACACATAGCCATCACCTAGTTGCTTGAAAATTGGAAAGAAAGTACACTTTTCACCCACTCTACTCCATATTTTCATGAACCATCATTAGTACCACAAAACAGCAGATATATTCATGATTTTCTGTCACTTAGAAACCCTAGCAACAGCCACTTGGTCTAAACAGAAAACTCATCTCTCAAAAAAAACTCATTCTCTTCATTTTCGATTTTCTGCCAAAAACCTCCAAAGGACTCGAGTTTGGCTTGGTTTTATCATCACATTCCATCACTTTGGAAGCTGTTTGGAGCCCTGAATCTCGACTGTAACAGCATTTGCATGAACTGGTTTTCCAAGCTCCAACAATGGCAGGTTTCGATTTGTTGTGTTTCAAGCATCATTGAGCCAAAACAACTTCACCATTCACCTCCTGGGAGTTGTTAAAGCATCTGTTTCAAGCCAAAGCCTTCAAATCATTGCTGTTTCACAAACTACTTCAAGAACAAGTAAATTTTCGAATCTCTCTTTTCTCTAAATCATGCCATGCTTTGTGTAGAGCTTGTTGTGCTGATCATTCTGAAGTTTAAATCACATGAAATGGCTATGTATTTATGGAGTTATGCTGAAATGAAGTTTGACGCTTGAATATATTTTTGCTTGGTTTTCTCTTAATAGCTCGAATCAATGTTAATGGTTGTGGGATTATTAATGTACATGCTTAGAGGAACACATTGATACATGCTTTTCTGATTTTGGTCACGATTTGTTTCTGCTGTTTTTTTGTTAAAAATGATGAACACGGAGTACTGTAGCGCGAGCCCTAATTTCTGTTTTAGTCTGCCCAGAATTTTCTCTTCAAAATGCGTTGGTTGCTGTTGCCTTTTGCTTGCATGGCTGTACTATTCAATTAACATGAAGCCAATGCCCCCCTGCCACGACTTCTATTTGCTGCACGCCGTTTTGCTTAAATTCCTATTTATTACAAGTATGCCACCGTGACTACTAGGACCATTAAATCATGTTCAATTTATTTTTCTTTTAATATTTATTTCATTTGATTACTCCAAATTGTAAAGATCATAAATCATCCATTTCAAATCCAAATTTAGTGGGAATTTTTGCATCATCTTCATCATGATCCCTAGTTTTTATCATGATTTTTGCTGATTTTTTGGATGAGTAGATTTTAAGTGGCATTAGGGTTTGTGACATGTATGCATATTTTGTACACTTTGCCAAAACATTTGTGAAATGATGATACTTTATCCAATGGTTCCCAAATTTTTTGTGCTTAAACTAGACACACTCATGTTGATTTTGATGTAGAGTTTGTGAATTTATCTTATCTAGATTGTGAGTTATGAATTTTTGAAGTAGGGTGTGACAATTTGTGTCACACCATTGATGTGCAACTTCATGATTTTTGATACCATGCTTCCTGACCTCCAATTGGTTTGAATTTTTGCATGAATGTACTATTGTATGTCTAGTTCACATAGAATTTTTCTTGGATTTGTTTGTGGCATTTCCTAATTGTTTGAGATTTTCTCCCCTGTTTAGTCATATGTTGACTTTTTGTGACACTTGTTCCCATTTCATTTGTGAAATTCTCATACTTTATTAGATGGACATGAAATTTTACATGAGATAACTAGACATCCTCATCTTTGCCATGGTTTTAGTCCCATTCATTTATCATACACCATCTCTGATTTATGATTTTTCTAAGTTGATGCATGTTTGGTTGACTTCTTTGAGCATGTTCAAAATTGCTTTGACTTTCTGATTTTCATTGACTGCCTTCCACTTGTCCAAATGAGATGAAATTTGACATGCTTACCATGCTGTGGGTTGTGATTGACCATGATTTATTTGGTGATTTTTGGAAATGTTTAAGATTGCTTTTGAGTTAGGTCTTGCTGTTGACTTCTATGAGCTTCTGTTTGCTATACCTTGACCTAATTTGTTCATGAAATGACGATGATGATTGATATGAATGTGAACCCAATTGGTTTTGTTTCTTGAATGTTTGAACATGATTTTGGATACTTGCTCTTTGCTGTTTTAACTTTTTCATTCATTTTTGACCCTAGGCTTGTCCTAGTGGTCCTGTTACTCACTTCTGAGCTTGTGTTTTCAGGTTGACCAACAAATGCTCCAATGAGATCATTACTTTTTGATTGAGCTTGCTTGAATATCATTGAGCTAACCTCTTGGTTTTGTAGGTGGCTTGACTCATATGATTTGAGTCTTGTACTTTGCACATTTGATTGTCTGATTTGACTGCTGATTCCTATTTCCTTTGTTTTAACTTGTGAACTGTGTACTGATCTGTTTGACCATTTCAGGTACCATTAGTTGCTTAAGTTCTTTGAACTTGCTTTGCTTTGCTATTTAGCAACTTGCTTGAGGTATAATTCCTTTTTCTTCATGTAGTCTGGAAGACCTGGCCTGTTACTTGGCCAGGCACCTGTCTGAAGTCCTCCTTAAGAGGCAATGTTTGTGATTGTTTACATTTGTCCTTGTACAGAGTCAAAGACCTCCTAAGTGAAGAGGCAATTGGCAGAACCCAAGGGATATGCAACCTATCCCCTGCTATTCGGTGTGTCATCTGCTTTGCTCACACCACTGTGTTGATGCATTGCAGATACAAACCCAAGATCTTGTACAATTGTATAGTTGAGTCAGTTTTAAATGTGTAGAAGGGTTCCCACTTTCTGAACCCACACATTCTTGTCTTAAGCTCTCCCAGGCCAGGGATAAGAGTTGTGAAGTCTTATCTTCACTCACCTTTCATCTGCTTCACCTTAGCCCCTCAATGGCAAGGTTAAGAGCACATTCACCCAGTTCCAGAGGTTTGTTTGTTGAGGTTGATATGACCCCTCGACTAAAACCTAACCATTGTTTGAGCCACTTGCTTGTGTATAGTGTGTGCTATCTGTGCTTGTATGTTTGTTTGACTTGCTTCCTGTGCAAGTTAGGGTTAGTTTAGACTTGCTCCCTGTGCAAGTTAGGGTTAGTTTAGACTTGCTCCTGTGCAAGTTAGGTTTTGCTTGGCTTGCTTCCTGTGCAAGTTAAGTGTAGGTGTGGCTTGCTTCCTGTGCAAGTCATGATTAGGATAGGCTGGCTCCCTGTGCCAGTTAGCTAGAAACCTTAACTTAGGGATGATTTGCATGATAACATCTAGGCTCGAGTCGTAGTCTCCCTAGTTGTGTCTCCCTCTGTTATCTGGTTAGGCTAGTCCTTTATCCCTCTGTAGGGGAACTACGTCGCCCTGATCCTCATACCAGATGAGGTACGTAGGCAGGAGATGAGCTGATCTCTCCGGGCGCCTTTTTTCTTTTTTGTGTGTTTGTTTGACAGTTGCTAGGCTCGAGTGCCTGACTCCTTAGCAATTTGTTGTCTGTTTGTTTGAGTGTGTGCTTGACAGTTATAGGCTCGAGTCCCCGACTCCCTATTAACCTATTGTGTGTTGTGTGCTTGGAAGCTGATGTAAGTCCATCGAGTGGCATTCGGGTTCCAGTGTGTGTTTGTTGGTTCGGATGCTGAGGTAAGTCCAGTGATTGGCATTCAGGCTCCATGTTTGCCTTTGCCTGTGTTTGTTTGTGTGCGTGTCAGCCGAGCTACGAATGCTCTGATTCTCCTTTGTCCAAAGGAGATACGTATGCATAGGATGCGATATCCTAGCGAGCATGTGTCGTTTCCCCAGTCCGAACTACTTCGACTCTGATGTCTATGCCTGATAGACTAAGTAGGCCCAGGATGCGACATCCTGCCGAGTCATTCTTGTCTGTTTTCTTGTGTCTCTTTCAGCCAGTGTGTGTGTGTTTGAGCAGTGTTTTAGCAACCATTTTTCCTTTCTATTGTGCGTGGATCCCGTCGAGTACGACGGATGCGTAGGGGTGCTAATACCTTCCCTTCGCATAACCGACTCCCGATCCCATTCTCTTTGGTCGTGAGACCACGTCTTTTCCAGGTTTACTCTGAGCGTTTCCTTTCCCTCTTTTGGGATAAATAACGCACGGTGGCGGCTCTGTTGTTCTTGTTTTCCCGCCGGTTTTTCGCGTGATGCGACAGCTGGCGACTCTGCTGGGGATAATCAAGAAGTTGACCTCTTGCTGGTCCATCTTCCCTAAGCGAGTCTCTCCTAGCGCTCTCTAGGTTAGGGCTTTGGTTGCTTTGTGCTGTTATTTATTGCATTCATTTGTATATTTTGCATTTACTGTTTGCATTTATTGTTTGCATTAATGTTTGCATTCATTCATTATTCATCTGGATGGTTGTCTGTTTCTCTCTGTTGGGGTGGGAGTTACATGAGGTAAAAGGCCCAATACCCAGGCCATGAGTGAAATCTAGGATACTTAGGAATAGAGTGATTCATGGGAAGCGGGTGGTATTGCGCCACTTAGCGGAACATCGATATCACGAGCAGTTCAGACCCTGGTGGGATATTATCGTTACATACTTCGGGTGTGTATATGATGATGTTCTGCGAAAGGTTATTTATGCTGCGTTTCTCTCGACCTTATCCTGGCCTAGATGACACCCGTGAGTGGGGAGGGGATGATCATTATTACAGGTACAGTTGGTGACTTGTTGGTGACTTGTTGGTGACTTGTGATCCTGTTGGTGACTATTGGTTCAGAAGTTTGGGGTCTCAGATGACTTTGGGTTTCAGATGAATTTGTGGTTCCGAGTTCAAGCCGAAGCTTTGATCCTGTGTTCTGAGGGACACAGCCAACCAGTCGAGTCTGCATCATTTGCATCATAGCATATTTATTTTTCAAAAGAAACGCAATAAAAAAAAAGAAGAAAAAAAAAAGAAAAAGGAAAAAAAAAACTAATCCCTGCATGCATATCATTTCTCAGGTACATTCCAGAGCTTGTTCACTGATAGAGATGGCAACAGTCCCAGAGTTGAAGCGGAAGACTTGTTCCTACAGCTTTCACCGTGAACCTTTGACGTCTCTGATTGAGTTGAGCAACCTTATGACCAGTGGTAACCAGAAGGGGTTTGTTGACCAGTATGGAGATATTCTGACACTGTTGAAGATGGTAGTCGATCCGGTGCCGTTGCAGACTCTTCTACAGTTCTACGACCCAGAGCTTCATTGTTTCACCTTTCAAGATTATCAGTTGGCGCCTACTCTTGAGGAGTACTCCATTCTGCTGAGTGTCCCGGTCCGGTATCAGGTTCCTTTCTTGGATGTGCCCAAGGAGGTTGATTTCAGAGTTGTTGCCAGAGCTCTCCATTTGGGTATCAAGGAAGTCAGCGATAGTTGGAAGTCCAGTGGGGATGTTGTAGGATTGCCTTTGAAGTTTCTGTTGAGGGTAGCTAGAGAAGAAGCAGAGAAGGGAAGTTGGGAAGCCTTTCATGCTCAGTTGGCCGTCATGATCTATGGGATCGTCCTGTTTCCGAGTATGCCCAATTTTGTTGACTATGCTGCAGTCAGTATTTTCATTGGAGGAAATCCAGTTCCTACTCTGTTGGCTGACACTTACTATGCTATTCACAGTAGGCATGGTAAGGGTGGGGCTATCAGGTGTTGTCTCCCGCTTTTGCTCAGATGGTTCTTGTCTCTCCTGCCAGTCAGTGGACCTTTTGTGGATGCTCAGAGCACGCATAAGTGGACTCAGAGGGTTATGTCTCTTACCTCCTATGATATCAGGTGGCAATCTTACCGGATGGATGTGCGTAACGTCATTATGAGCTGTGGAGGATTCCGTAATGTGCCACTCGTAGGGACTAGGGGTTGCATCAATTACAACCCGGTTCTTTCTCTTCGCCAGTTGGGGTTTGTGATGAAGGGAAGACCACTTGAGGCTGAGGTAGCTGAAAGTGTGTATTTTGAGAAGCAGAGTGACCCGGCCAGATTGGAGCAGATAGGGAGAGCTTGGAAGTCTATTGGTGTGAAGGATGGATCTGTCTTAGGGAAGAAGTTTGCCGTTGCTATGCCTGATTACACTGATTGGGTCAAGGAGAGAGTAGAAACTTTGTTGTTACCCTACGATAGGATGGAGCCGTTGCAGGAGCAACCACCTTTGATCCTTGCTGAGAGTGTGCCTGCGGAGCACTACAAGCAAGCCCTGATGGAGAATCGCCGTTTGAGAGAGAAGGAGCAAGATACCCAGATGGAGCTGTACAAAGCCAAAGCTGATAGTTTGAACTTGGCTCATCAACTCAGAGGAGTGCGAGAAGAAGATGCTAGCAGACTGAGAAGCAAGAAGAGATCCTACGAGGAGATGGAGAGCATGTTAGATGCAGAACACCGGGAGTGCTTGAGGCTGCAGAGGGTTGAGGCCAGCTATCAGAAGAAGATCAGAGACTTGGAGAAGCAACTCAGAGATAAAGACATCCAGTTGAAGAAGGAAGTAGACTTGAGACAGGCATCAGAGAACCACCTTGGAGGAGAAGTGGTAGAGCTTAGACGACAACTGAAGGAGAAGATCACTCTTTTGCCAGAATGTTCAGAATGTGACCTGTTGATAGACCAGTGTCAGTACTTGAAGACTCTCATTCCGGGAGGCCGTTTGTCTTAGCTTGTATCTTTGATATGTATGTTGAGAATCACCTCCAGGCTTGTTGGATGGGATTCATTGTTGTACTCCGATTGTTTGGATTTTCTTTGTCGACTTTGTTGTATGATCCTGTTACTCATATAGATGAGGTTGTTGGTTTCACCTTGTACTCATCACTCTTGTGTATGTTGTTTCTGTGCTTCTATGTTGTTCTTGCTGCAGGTTGCCATCTTTTGAGGATGACTCAGGCTCTTTGAATGCCTGAGGAATGAACATATCATGTGCATCATACGCATCATTAGCACCATACTCATATCATTTTGCATAACAGGTGTTCTTGGTCGTGACTTCTCACTCTTGGTTCCTGTTCAGGCAGGATAGCTGATCAACGTCCGCACCGCTACTCAACAAGACTGAATCAACAGAGAGGTATGGATCAAGTTCAAGCTGAGTTGGCTGAGATGAAGGCTAACATGGCCCAGTTTATGAATATGATGCAAGGGGTTGCACAAGGTCAAGAAGAACTTCGAGCCATGGTTCAGAGACAAGAGGCTGCAATTCCACCGGTCAACCATGCTCCGCCAGAGGGAGGCCCGGTCAATGATAATAATGTTGCTGCTGCTGTACCCATCAACAACTATGCTGTAGGTGATGAGTTGGGGGGAATTCGAATCAACGGTCAACCTATTGCTCCAGATGCCGCTAATGCCAGAGCAGTCCGTGCCCCGGCCCGTAATCCTGTTCCGATTGTTGACAGACAAGAGGATATGTTCACTCTGCTCAGTGAAGACGAAGACGTTCTGGGAAGGGTTGATGAGAGGGATCGTAAAGTTGATGCCCTTGCTGAGAAAATTAGAGCTATGGAATGTCAGAATTCTCTCGGTTTTGATGTTACCAATATGGGGTTGGTGGAAGGTTTGAGAATCCCTTACAAGTTCAAAGCACCGTCCTTCGATAAATACAACGGTACTTCTTGCCCTCGCACCCATGTGCAGGCTTATTATCGAAAAATCTCTGCGTATACCGATGATGAAAAGATGTGGATGTATTTTTTCCAAGATAGTCTATCTGGGGCTTCTTTGGACTGGTACATGGAATTAAAGAGAGATTCGATCCGATGCTGGAGGGATCTGGGTGAGGCCTTCTTGAGGCAATATAAACATAACATGGACATGGCGCCTAGCCGGACTCAGCTGCAGAGTCTATGTCAGAAATCCAATGAGAGCTTCAAGGAGTACGCCCAGAGGTGGCGTGAACTGGCTGCTAGAGTTCAACCCCCTATGCTGGAGAGGGAGTTGACAGATATGTTTATCGGTACTCTTCAGGGTGTGTTTATGGACCGGATGGGGAGCTGCCCATTCGGTAGTTTTTCTGATGTTGTCATTTGTGGAGAGAGGACTGAGAGCTTGATTAAAACTGGGAAGATCCAAGATGCTGGTTCCTCTTCTTCTAAGAAGCCGTTTGCTGGGGCACCTCGTCGAAGAGAGGGTGAAACTAATGCTGTTCAACACCGCAGAGATCAGAACAGAATTGAATACCGTCAAGCTGCTGCAGTAACCATTCCGGCACCTCAACCTCGTCAACAACAACAACAAAGAGTTCAACAACCGCAACAACAACAACAACAACGTCCGTATCAGCCCAGACAAAGGATGCCTGATCGACGTTTTGATTCGCTACCCATGTCGTACGCCGAACTGCTGCCCGAACTACTCAGGTTGGGGTTGGTTGAGTTGCGTACAATGGCTCCGCCTACAGTATTGCCTCCTGGGTACGACGCCAACGTCCGTTGTGACTTTCACTCTGGGGCACCAGGGCATCATACTGAGAAGTGTCGGGCTCTCCAGCACAAGGTCCAAGATTTGATCGATGCCAAGGCAATCAACTTCGCTCCAGTGCCTAACGTCGTAAACAACCCTATGCCTCAGCATGGTGGGCATAGAGTGAACAATATTGAGGGGAAGGAAGCTGAAGATCTGGTTGTTAATGTTGATGATGTTCAGACTTCTCTGCTAGTTGTGAAGGGCCGTCTGCTGAATGGGGGTGTCTACTCGGGCTGTGATGAGGATTGTTTGGGCTGTGCAGAATCTGAGAATGGTTGCGACCAGTTAAGGGCCGGTATCCAGGGTATGATGGATGAGGGTTGTTTGCAATTCAGTAGGGCTGTAAAAGATCGTGGACAGTGTCAACTATCACCATTTACTTTAAACCGTCTGAAGGACGTGGACAAAGGGTCGTTAGTGCACCTGCAACAAATGGTACCCCAGTTACCATTTCCGTGCCTGTAACCATCAGTGCTCCAACTACTATCGCTGCGTCTGGAAGAAGGGCTGTTGAGAATAGTAGAGCCGTGCCGTGGAAGTATGATAATGCTTACCGCAGTAACAGAAGGGCTGAAAGTCAGACGAGACCAGTGAATCAAACTCCAGTGACAATTGGTTTACCGAATAGAGTTCCTGCAACTGTTGGTCCGGCTGTGGATAATGTAGGGGGTCCAGGAGGTTTTACCAGAAGCGGTCGTCTGTTCGCACCGCAGCCTTTGAGGGACAATAATGCTGAGGCTCTCGCCAAAGCAAAGGGTAAGCAAGCTGTGGTTGAGGAAGAGCCTGTCCAGAAGGAAGCGCCCGAGGGGACATTTGAGAAGGACGTGGAGGAGTTTATGAAAATAATCAAGAAGAGTGACTACAAGATTGTAGATCAGTTGAATCAAACTCCGTCCAAGATTTCTATACTTTCACTGTTGTTGTGCTCTGAGGCACACCGTAATGCCTTGCTGAAGATGTTGAATCTGGCTTACGTGCCTCAGGAGATTTCTGTCAATCAACTGGAGGGTGTGATGGCCAATGTGAGCACCAGGCATGGTGTAGGATTCACCAACCTGGACTTACCGCCTGAAGGGCGAAACCATAACAAAGCCTTGCACATCACCATGGAGTGCAAGGGGGCAGTGTTGTCTCACGTATTGGTAGACACCGGGTCGTCGCTGAATGTGCTGCCTAAGCAGATTCTGAAGAAGATTGATGTGGAAGGGTTTGTGCTTACTCCCAGTGACCTGATCGTTCGTGCTTTCGACGGATCCAAACGTTCTGTGTGTGGGGAAGTTACCTTGCCTGTGAAGATAGGTCCTGAGGTATTCGATATCATCTTCTATGTTATGGACATCCAGCCCGCCTATAGTTGTTTATTGGGGCGTCCATGGATTCATGCAGCAGGGGCAGTCTCGTCGACTCTCCATCAAAAGCTCAAGTATGTCTGGAACGGTCAGATTGTGACCGTGTGCGGTGAAGAAGAGATTCTGGTGAGTCATCTATCCTCGTTCAAATATGTTGAGGTGGATGGCGAGATCCACGAAACCTTATGCCAGGCGTTTGAGACTGTGGCTCTTGAGAAAGTGGCGTACGCTGAGCAGAGGAAGCCAGGTGCTTCAATTACTTCTTACAAGCAGGCTAAGGAGGTTGTTGATTCTGGCAAAGCTGAAGGCTGGGGCAAGATGGTGGACTTGCCTGTCAAAGAAGACAAATTTGGCGTTGGTTATGAGCCTCTCCAAGCAGAGCAGAATGGTCAAGCGGGTCCGAGTACCTTTACCAGCGCTGGGCTGATGAATCATGGCGACGTCTCTGCAACCGGTAGTGAAGACTGTGACAGTGATTGTGATTTGGACAACTGGGTTCGCCCGTGTGCACCAGGGGGTCTATCAACAACTGGACGGCTGAAGAAGTGGTTCAAGTTACTCTTCTGACAGAGTAATTTTCTGTTGTTTTTTCATTTTGCATGAAAATCCTACGATCTGCCCAAGGCGTAGTGATTCATTGTAGGGCCTCATCATGTTTTAATGATTATCATTAATGAAGGACATTTTTTGAAATCAAACTTTGTGATCCCTGTCTTTCTATTTTTTGTTTTCATCCTTTTTCAAAAACAATAAAAATGGCAATGTTTTTGTTTTTTGTGACTTTATTGAACTCTTTTTCTAAAACAAAGCATTAAACATGCAGAAGCGATCTTATGGCATTCACTATGAACAGTTCTGTTATGGCTCAGTATGATTTCGACAATCCCATCTACCAAGCTGAAGAGGAGAGTGAGGAAGACTGTGAACTTCCTGCAGAATTGGTCAGATTGCTGAAGCAGGAGGAAAGGGTCATCCAACCTCATCAGGAGGAGTTGGAGGTTGTTAATTTGGGTACTGAGGACGCCAAAAGAGAAATCAAGATTGGGGCTGCTTTAGAGGACTCTGTCAAGAGGAGGCTGATTGAGATGCTGAGAGAATATGTGGAGATATTCGCCTGGTCATATCAAGATATGCCTGGGTTAGATACAGACATTGTGGTGCATCGATTACCTCTTAGAGAAGGATGTCCTTCGGTCAAGCAGAAGCTTCGTAGAACGAGTCCTGATATGGCAACTAAGATCAAGGAAGAGGTTCAGAAGCAGTGGGATGCGGGTTTTTTGGCTGTTACAAGTTATCCCCCATGGGTGGCCAACATCGTTCCTGTGCCGAAGAAGGATGGTAAAGTCAGAATGTGTGTCGATTACCGGGATTTGAATAGAGCGAGTCCGAAAGATGATTTCCCATTACCTCACATTGATGTATTGGTTGATAATACGGCTCAATCCTCGGTATTCTCTTTCATGGATGGTTTCTCCGGATATAATCAGATCAAGATGGCGCCAGAGGACATGGAAAAGACGACATTCATTACACCTTGGGGCACGTTCTGCTATAAGGTGATGCCATTTGGGCTAAAGAATGCTGGTGCTACCTATCAGAGGGCAATGACGACTCTTTTTCATGACATGATGCACAAAGAAATTGAAGTGTACGTAGATGATATGATTGCGAAGTCGCAGACAGAAGAGGAGCACCTGGTTAATTTGCAGAAGCTGTTTGACCGGTTGAGAAAGTTCAAGCTGAGGTTGAATCCGAACAAGTGTACGTTTGGGGTGAGATCAGGGAAGCTTTTAGGCTTCATTGTCAGTGAGAAAGGGATTGAGGTTGATCCAGCAAAAGTCAAAGCTATTCAAGAGATGCCTGAACCGAAAACGGAGAAGCAAGTCCGTGGGTTTTTAGGGAGGTTGAACTACATTGCAAGGTTCATATCTCATCTAACTGCCACGTGCGAACCAATTTTCAAACTGCTCAGAAAGAATCAGGCGATCAAGTGGAATGATGATTGTCAGAAAGCTTTTGACAAGATTAAAGAGTATTTACAGAAACCTCCAATCTTATACCTCCAGTTCCAGGGAGACCTCTGATAATGTACCTGTCAGTGACTGAGAACTCGATGGGGTGTGTATTGGGACAGCATGACGAGTCTGGTCGAAAAGAGCATGCCATATACTACCTTAGCAAAAAGTTTACCGACTGTGAAACAAGATATTCACTGCTCGAGAAAACTTGCTGTGCTTTGGCCTGGGCTGCTCGCCGACTGAGGCAGTATATGTTGAACCATACTACCTTATTGATTTCTAAGATGGATCCAGTGAAGTACATCTTTGAGAAACCGCTCTCACCGGACGCGTTGCTCGTTGGCAGATGATTCTAACAGAATATGATATTCAGTACACGTCACAAAAGGCCATCAAAGGTAGTATTCTGTCAGACTACCTCGCCGAGCAACCGATTGAAGATTATCAGCCTATGATGTTTGAATTCCCTGATGAAGACATCATGTATCTTAAGATGAAAGATTGCGAAGAGCCTCTTGTCGAGGAAGGACCGGATCCGGATGACAAATGGACACTGATGTTTGATGGGGCTGTGAATATGAACGGTAACGGTGTGGGGCAGTATTGATCAATCCTAAAGGTGCTCATATACCTTTTTCTGCCAGATTGACGTTTGACGTCACCAACAACGAAGCTGAGTATGAGGCTTGTATCATGGGGATAGAAGAAGCCATTGATCTGAGGATCAAAACTCTTGACATTTATGGAGATTCAGCTCTAGTGGTCAATCAAGTCAATGGAGATTGGAATACGAATCAGCCGCATTTGATTCCGTATAGAGATTACACCAGAAGAATACTGACGTTCTTCAAGAAGGTGAAGTTGTATCATGTCCCCCGGGATGAGAATCAGATGGCTGATGCTTTGGCAACTTTGTCGTCTATGATCAAAGTTCATTGGTGGAATCATGTGCCACATGTTGCGGTGAATCGACTCGAGAGGCCTGCGTATGTGTTTGCAGCCGAGTCTGTTGTGGGTGATGAGAAGCCGTGGTATTATGACATCAAGAACTTCCTCAAGACTCAGGAGTATCCTGAAGGTGCGTCGAAGAATGACAAGAAAACCCTGAGGAGGCTAGCTGGAAGCTTCTATTTGAATCAGGATGATGTGTTGTATATAAGAGAAACTTTGACATGGTCTTGCTCAGATGCGTGGACAGACCCGAGGCGGACATGTTAATGCAGGAAGTTCATGAAGGTTCCTTCGGTACTCATGCCGGCGGACATGCAATGGCTAAGAAATTGTTGAGAGCGGGTTATTACTGGATGACTATGGAATCCGATTGTTTCAAGTATGCTCGGAAGTGCCATAAGTGTCAAATTTATGCTGATAAGGTGCATGTACCACCAAGCCCTCTGAATGTCATGAATTCGCCTTGGCCGTTTGCCATGTGGGGCATTGATATGATTGGGAAGATTGAGCCCACTGCTTCGAATGGACATCGCTTCATTTTGGTAGCGATTGACTATTTCACCAAATGGGTGGAAGCAGCTTCCTATGCTAACGTTACCAAACAAGTGGTTACCCGGTTCATCAAGAAAGAAATCATCTGTCGTTATGGAGTTCCGGAGAGAATCATCACTGACAATGGTTCGAATCTCAACAACAAGATGATGAAAGAGCTTTGTAAAGATTTCAAGATTGAACATCACAATTCTTCTCCTTACCGACCGAAGATGAATGGTGTTGTAGAAGCGGCAAACAAGAATATCAAGAAGATTGTGCAGAAGATGGTCGTTACGTACAAGGATTGGCATGAGATGCTGCCTTTCGCTTTGCATGGGTACCGTACCTCAGTACGTACGTCGACCGGGGCAACCCCTTACTCCCTTGTGTATGGTATGGAAGCTGTCCTACCTGTTGAAGTGGAGATTCCTTCTCTGAGAGTTTTATTGGATGTCAAGCTGGACGAAGCCGAGTGGATTCGAACAAGGTTTAACGAGTTGAGCCTTATCGAAGAGAGACGGCTAGCAGCTGTATGCCATGGACAGTTGTATCAGCGAAGGATGAAGCGAGCCTTTGATCAGAAAGTGCGTCCTCGAAGCTATCAGATCGGTGATCTAGTTTTGAAGAGGATCCTCCCTCCCGGTGCAGATAACAGGGGCAAGTGGACTCCTAATTATGAAGGTCCGTATGTTGTGAAGAAGGTCTTCTCCGGTGGAGCCTTGATGCTTACAACTATGGATGGTGAAGATTTTCCGTCTCCTGTTAACTCAGATGTAGTCAAAAAATACTTCGCATAAATTGACCCGCTGGACAAAAAGAAAAAGAGTCCAGGCAAAAAAGGGCATCCCGGCGAACCAAAAAACAGAAAGAAAAGGTTCGGGCAAAAATTAGGGATAAAATGAAAAGAATTTGTACACCCGGTAAGTCGAAAACCCGCAAGGGCGGCTTAGGCAAAAATGGGTATCCCGGTGGATTGAAAACCCGAAAGGGTGATCCAGCCAAAAGAGGGATTAAAGCGAAGACTGCAGTCTGAGTTGTCTGTACTTCCTCGAGCTTTGTCGTCCGCCATCTCGAAAGATGTGATCCGTCCAGTCATTCTTCTCAGAAAGCAAGGAGTTGGGAGGAAAACTGATGATCTGTGAGTTATAACAGAATTGGGAAATAGTGGATGTCGTGTTCACATTGCCGTTAGGATAGATTTTTCCTTTTACGCGCAATTACCTCTTTCTAGGAATTGCTTCCCAATGTATTTGCCTCTTCAGGCGCATTTTCAATCAATAAAAGTCGTTATTCAGATAAATGGCTCTCTTGTTTTTATTTTTACTGTTTTGTTTGCAAAAATGTCTGAATTTTTGATAAGCATTGCATATAAAAACATGAAGGCTACACAATAACGTGCAAAAAGATGAAACATTTGAAAATCATTTTGAATGTCGAGGACACTTGAGCGTATCTTGTCCATGTATCCCCTGGGGGCATTTTGTTCTGCTGTTTTTCAGGATTGGCATCTGTGAGGACGTTTCCTCAGCAGATATTTTCCCCAAGCAAGTTTGGAAGCTATCAGAGCTATGTTCCCCTGCGGAGACGTCTGTGGATAGTGCCTTCTATTCCCCAACAGATCTAAGGATTGCCTATCCCCAGCAGGCCTGTATTTGCCGATTTCCTCCCCGAGTGAGGAAGGTTCATTGAAATTTATCTCCAACATTTATCCTATCTGTGGACTGAAGGATATCCCCAGCGGAGTTTACCTTTCCCCGGCAGCAGTGCTATTCTCCAACATGAGTGAGAAGTCGTTGCTCTCCCTGCAGAGTCTCCCCGCAGAGTTGGAGTACCCGATCAGTTTTGGCTCCCCAGCCGGAGTTTTTCATCATTTTTGCATTCTTGCATTTTAGTGATCATTGCATCCTCAAACTGCGTAGCATTCCCATTCAATATGGAGCATTACGCCATAGAAAAATTCAAACATATGCATTCATGTGTTAACCCAACCAGACCGTATCCCCGGCAGAGGCGGATCATTTCATTCAACATCAGCACAGCAAGCCTGCTACAGTTGCTTTGACAGCATTCAGGGTTGATATCCCCACAGAGGTTTATTACCTCACCCGTTGGCGATAGAAAGTTTGTTTCTCCCCAGTGAGACCCCCAGCAAGTGGTCAACCTTGCCTTGACATATCTAAGATGTCGTTCTTGTGATACCGGTAAGTGTCATGCCAGCACCCGCGTGTGTTTCTTTTTTTGGTGTCGGTAAACACCATTGTTTCGGTGTCTGTAAACATCGGGTTTTCTCTCCAGTCATCAGTAAATGTCTGGTCATCATTGTTGGTGTTGGTAAACACCATTGTTCGGTGTCTGTAAACATCGGGTTTTCTCCCCAGTCATCGGTAAATGTCTGGTCATTTTTTGATGTTGGTAAACATCATCTTTCGATGTCGGTAAACATCGAGTCTTTTCTGCAGTCATCGGTAAATGTCTGATAATCCCCAGCTAGAGATCCCCAGTAGAGTCATCGGTAAATGTCCTATCTGGTTTCCAGTTGCAAATATTTGTTTTTTCCTTAGTGAAGTGTTCCCCGGTCATCGGTAAATGTCTGGTCATGCTTTGTTTCCTTGTTGATAAAATCAAGATCCCCAGAAGTCGTCGGTAAACATTTTGTCTGATTACACCACAAAGATTCTGTTCCTCCCCAAGTGGAGACGCCATCGGTAAATGGCCCGGTATGCTTCAATATCGGTAAATATTGAATGCCCAGTTTTATCCGCCATCGGTAAATGGCCCCGTTTTCTTCGATATCGGTAAATATCAGATCCCCAGTTGCAGTAGCCATCGGTAAATGGTCGAGTTGAAGTTGATATCGGTAAATGTCAAGTTTCTTTGAAACCACCATTGGTAAATGGTTTTGTTTCCTTTTACATCAGAGTTGTTTCCCAGCAGCCATCGGTAAATGGTCTTGCTGAAGTTGATATCGGTAAATATCACGTTACCAGTTTCTAACCATCGGTAAATGGTTTCGCTTTTCTGAAGTTGTCAATTGTAGGTGTCATCGGTAAATGACGTGGTTCTTCTTGTATCATATCCAGTCGGTGCAAATTTCTACGGTTTTTGGTATTCAATCCCTGTTTACCCTGAAAGTCTGACAGCCGTTGCTCTCATCCATTCGGGTTCCCAGTTGACTGAATAGGGGCAGCTATAACACCTCAAATTTGCACCTATCATTGTACATACATTCTCATATTAGGTCATAGCATAACATGGTCCACTGCATAGCATTGCATTGTTCCATTTGCCTCAAGTGCAAGCCAATCAAGAAATTAGGTCAAACTGGTCAGGAGATCAGTCAGTCAAGCAAGCAAGCACAATTCTCAAGGAGTCAAGGCCCTAGGGTTGGTCCAACATGTTCACATGACTTGGGGATCCATTTGAAGTGTTTTGGTCAAGGATTGGATGTTCAGAAGTCATCAGTCAATGCACAGTCAGCCAGAAACCCTAAAAGTCAACTGTTGGTCAACTGTCCATTTAATCAGTGATTTAATGGTTGGATTTGGTTTGAGAGGTCTCATTCATGTCCCAATAGGCCTCATATATCATGGCAAACACCATCATGGAAGAATTTGAAGCCAGATCAGAAATTTCCAAAAATGGAAACTGGACCTGTAATTGAAACCTGCCAAAAATGGAAAGTCTTGATCCTCAAACTTACATCATGATACAAGCTCCAAATGAATTTTTTCCCAACATGAAAGTTGAAGATCTTGTTCTCCCATTTCCAAAAAGTCCAAGAACACTCAATTCCCATGTATGGTTGGCAAGTTATGATCAAATCATTTTCAGAAATTCTTGAACTTCAAAAGGCCATATCTCTCAAACCATTTGGCCAATTTGGGTGGGGTTTTTTCCTACAAGTCACATTTGATCCCCTCTTTCCAAAAATGTAAATTTCATGTACCAAAACTTCACCAATCAAAATGGCATTTTTGGACTTGCATGAATTAATTTCAAGTGTGGTACAAAAGTGAGTTTCAAAATTAACCATTTCTAATCAATTCTACCAATCAAACATGTTCTGAAATGTCATTTGAGACTTGTTGCAAGCTCATTTTCGTGCAGTACACATAGCCATCACCTAGTTGCTTGAAAATTGGAAAGAAAGTACACTTTTCACCCACTCTACTCCATATTTTCATGAACCATCATTAGTACCACAAAACAGCAGATATATTCATGATTTTCTGTCACTTAGAAACCCTAGCAGCAGCCACTTGGTCTAAACAGAAAACTCATCTCTCAAAAAAAACTCATTCTCTTCATTTTCGATTTTCTGCCAAAAACCTCCAAAGGACTCGAGTTTGGCTTGGTTTTATCATCACATTCCATCACTTTGGAAGCTGTTTGGAGCCCTGAATCTCGACTGTAACAGCATTTGCATGAACTGGTTTTCCAAGCTCCAACAATGGCAGGTTTCGATTTGTTGTGTTTCAAGCATCATTGAGCCAAACAACTTCACCATTCACCTCCTGGGAGTTGTTAAAGCATCTGTTTCAAGCCAAAGCCTTCAAATCATTGCTGTTTCACAAACTACTTCAAGAACAAGTAAATTTTCGAATCTCTCTTTTCTCTAAATCATGCCATGCTTTGTGTAGAGCTTGTTGTGCTGATCATTCTGAAGTTTAAATCACATGAAATGGCTATGTATTTATGGAGTTATGCTGAAATGAAGTTTGACGCTTGAATATATTTTTGCTTGGTTTTCTCTTAATAGCTCGAATCAATGTTAATGGTTGTGGGATTATTAATGTACATGCTTAGAGGAACACATTGATACATGCTTTTCTGATTTTGGTCACGATTTGTTTCTACTGTTTTTTTGTTAAAAATGATGAACACGGAGTACTGTAGCGCGAGCCCTAATTTCTGTTTTAGTCTGCCCAGAATTTTCTCTTCAAAATGCGTTGGTTGCTGTTGCCTTTTGCTTGCATGGCTGTACTATTCAATTAACATGAAGCCAATGCCCCCCTGCCACGACTTCTATTTGCTGCACGCCGTTTTGCTTAAATTCCTATTTATTACAAGTATGCCACCGTGACTACTAGGACCATTAAATCATGTTCAATTTATTTTTCTTTTAATATTTATTTCATTTGATTACTCCAAATTGTAAAAATCATAAATCATCCATTTCAAATCCAAATTTAGTGGGAATTTTTGCATCATCTTCATCATGATCCCTAGTTTTTTATCATGATTTTTGCTGATTTTTTGGATGAGTAGATTTTAAGTGGCATTAGGGTTTGTGACATGTATGCATATTTTGTACACTTTGCCAAAACATTTGTGAAATGATGATACTTTATCCAATGGTTCCCAAATTTTTTGTGCTTAAACTAGACACACTCATGTTGATTTTGATGTAGAGTTTGTGAATTTATCTTATCTAGAT